>NC_143068.1:12491333-13114166 GCF_052426305.1 Pelodiscus sinensis | reverse complement strand
GGTATAGCTTCATGAGGCCTTTCAGACACATTTGTTCATGTGGAAGAGACGTGAAGAAAGAACTATCTTGCATAATTTTATCTTCAGCCCTAAATGACAGTGTAGATGTAAGGGTATGTCTACACTACCCCGCTAGTTCGAACTATCGGGGTAATGTAGGCATACCGCACTTGCAAATGAAGCCCGGGATTTGAATTTCCCGGGCTTCATTTGCATAAACTGGGCACCACCATTTTTAAATCCCTGCTCATTCGAACCCCGTGCCGCACGGCTACACGCAGCATGGACTAGGTAGTTCGGACTAGGTTTCCTAGTCCGAACTACCGTTACTTCTCATTCCACGAGGAAACGGTAGTTCGAACTAGGAACCCTAGTCCGAACTATCTAGTCCGTGCCGCATGTAGCCGCGCGGCACGGGGTTCAAACGAGCAGGGATTTAAAAATGGTGGCGCCCAGTTTATGCAAATGAAGCCCAGGAAATTCAAATCCCGGGCTTCATTTGCAAGTGCAGTATGCCTATATTACCCTCCTAGTTCGAACTAGGAGAGTAGTGTAGACATACCCTAAGACAGTTACTGATATGCACAGGGACAACGGACAGCAGGGACGGATTTACCATGAAACAAATCCAATACTGTGGCAGGGAAAGAGGCCCCACACTGGAGCAGCAAAGCAAAGAAAACAAATGTTTCATTATCCAGCTTTGTGTGGTATGGTTCTGTTTGCTCTTGTGGAGATGCCCTCAAGGTGTTCAGCCAACACATAAGAATAAAGGGCAAGCTAATAGTAATGTGGAATAGCCATTTAAGAAACATTTGGCTCACAGTAGAACTTGGAATATGCTTATCCTGTCTACACATGACTTAATGGACTGTTCCTTATACAGAAAGGGAAGGGGGCAGGACAGGGATGTTTGAGGACCATGGAAAGAAGAGTCAACCAATGACATGCTGACAGGGGTGAGGGCTGGGGCAGTTCAGCCTGGACGGGAACTGTCCCTTTCTGGGGCTCATCCCTGACTGCTGCCAATCCAGATGGGGCTAAAGTCCCAATCCATAGAACTGGCTTCTTGCTGGGACCACAATGGCGAGGAGCAAAGTGGACTGGGGCAGAATGAGATCCAAACAGCAGAGGAGAAAGGGGGGGCAGTGGGTTACAGGAGGTGTGATGGGGTGCAGAGGGGGCAGGGTAAGCAGGCTATGGGGGTGGGGAAACAGTTTGGTGATGGTACACACACTCTTCTAGCCTCATGGATTGCTTATTTCTCCCTTTTATTCAGCAAAGATCAGATGTCTGCTGACTTAAGCAACATAGCCCTTGCTCAAGTGGTTTTGCTCTTTCGTCTCCAAATGACAAAGCCTGTTTTTATTGAACTCAATAGCAAAACTCCTTTTCATTTCTATGGGTACAGGATTTGGCCCCAACAAGAGATCAGAGAACGTGATTTTGATCAATTGCTTATCTGTCCAGAGACAGTTGTCATGCAAGCTCTTCTGCCAGGCTGATTTTGAATGCCCCTCTGACATGTCATTCTGAGGAAAATAATTGATGTACCTCATCTATAATTTTTATTTATTTAACACATTTTTTCCACATACACATAATGCAAATACGAGCTTTCATCTAAACCAGAAGTTCTCAAACTGTGATCCAAGAACTCCATTCAAGTGGACCAAAGAAAAATTGGCACTTTATTATATATACACTCACACACACACACACACACACACACACACACACACACACAGCGCACTTATCCAAAGCACTTCATAATAGTTAGCTAATGGTACAAATCACATTTGGAAAGATCATTAAGTAGTCTGCTGAGACCCACAGCAATTTTCAATGGTCTCTGGGGTAAAAAGTTCAACTACAAAAAACAATCAAGTTTCTCACTTTATTTTCCTGTACTTCCTATTATGTATAATAGAGGAGGAACATGAAGAAAAAGAGAATGAAAAATGGGTTGGCAGGAGATGAGAGAGAATGTTCTTTTTCTTGGCTGGGTCCCCAGGGGCAGCGGGGGGGAAAATGAAGTGGAGCACAGGGGCCCCACTACCTCTAAATCCACCCTGATCAACAGCAATTTTAACACAAAGGAAGAAATTATGAAGTCAGCCTCATAACATGGAGGAAAGTGTCTGAATATTTTGCGGCAGCCTCTTGCAGATTTGGGAGGTCAGTTGTGGTGACTGATGGAGCACCTGTTATCAATGGATCAAAGGTGCATTTTGCAGATTTACAGCAGCACAGTAGGTCGGCCTAACATTGCACTGCATGATTCATCACAAGTCGCTGGGAGGAAAACTGCTGGACTTTGATCATTTCATGAATGTGGTCATAAAAGTTCAGCATGATCTGAGGTGGCAGCAGATCACTGAATCACCACAGGTATGTGGCTTTTTTTGGTTTTTTAAGTGGATTCAGAATACAGCGATTTGGGGCAATATACTGAAGTGTGGTGGATGAATCATGGGAAATGCCTTAAGAGATTCTTTGCATTTTGAAAGGAGATGGTTGCCTTTTTGAAAGAAAACGGAGTTCTGACACTAGGGAGTTTCAAGTAAAAAAACCTTGAAAGTTAGGAGAAAGCATTTTTGACTAATATAATTCAACATTTAAATTGTTTGGTTCTCCACTTGCGTGACAGGGACCAGACTGGTTTGGACCTAGATCAGTGGTTTTCAAAAACTTTTTTCTTGTGATCCAATTGAAGAAAATGATTGACGCCTGCTCAGGCTTAGTTCCAGTGGTTCCCAGTCAGCAGTGCTGCAAGAGCGCTAAGGCAGGTTTCTGGCTTCTCCTTGTACCACAGACCATGCTATTCCCTAGAAGTGGACAGCAGCAGGTCTAGCTCATAGGCAGAGGTATGCAAGCAGCTCTATGTGCTGTTCTCGCCAGCAGGCACTGTCCCCACCCCCAGCTCCCATTGGCTAGAAACCAGCCAATGGAGGTGAGGAACAGGTGCTCAGGGCAGGAGTAGTGCTTGGATCCCCAGAACATCCCCTCCCATGATCCGGACCTGTTGCTGGCCATTCCAGGATGCAGCCACGGTTACCCCACAACAATCTGGTCCAGTGCCTTATCTTCCAGGACCCAGTACTGTGTTGGGACTCATATTTTGAAAACTACTGACCTACATTGTGTCTGAATCGAAGTTCAAATTTTTTAAGAGTCACCAGCTACTTTTGTTTTTTACCTGTTTTGCTGTTCTACTTGCATCAGAACTGCAAGAATGCAGGCCAGAGTTTTCACAGGTACATTGCCCACTTTGAAATTAAGCAGCTGCGTTTCAAAGTTTGACAGCAACTGCTATTTTTTAATGATCCACTTGCAGCTGTTGTCAGTGGCCAGCCTTCTCCATAGCAACTAGAAGTATGCAAACTACAGATTGGAACGAAGAAACAATCAAGAAAGTGGCATGCGGTTTTAAAAACTACTTCCTCAGTCCTGTTCTTCAAATCTGAGAAGGTGGTCTTGAAATTGAGTGCTAGTTCTGGGAGCATTTCTATCTGGGAAAGTAACTTCTCTACAATGAATCATTCAAAGCCAAAAGAACGGAATCGACTGACAGATGAGAACTTTTCCATCTTATCCAGGCTGGTTGCATTAAAATTGATATAGATGTACTTGTCTTGAGGGCGAGCATGCATGTGCACTAAGTTCTGCAGAAACTAGCAAGCAGCAGCAAAACCACTCTGGGAGGTTTTGTTCTGTTATTTTCATGTATTAATCCACTGCTCATCTGTGCACTAAAAAAGGGTTAGTGAAAGATTGATGATTAAACTTAAAAAAAAAAAGTTGTTCTTCAAAGGATTTCTATATAGAAGGCCACTTTGGATTTACAGTTATATGATTAATTATATGTTAATTTATTGCACTGTGGCAAACATTTCAGCATTATGCAATGTATCGTCTCTTAAAAAAAAATAGTGTGACCTGACACAAGGTGTTAGTAGGACTTCAAAAGTTCATCCTTGCTATAGATTGTAACATTTTAGTGAACCTTGTAGGCACTACGCAAACTGCATATCTTATTTCAATCTTATTTTGAAATAGCTTATTTCATACTTTGGCGCTACCTACACAGCACCAAATTTTGAAATAGTCTGCTATTCCGAAATGTCCCTTACTCCTCGTGGAATGAGGTTTACAGGAACATTGGAATAGCAGCCTGTTTTATTTCAAAATAATGGGCTTGTTCCGAAGACTTGGGATAGCTATTTCGGGATATTTCAGTATTCCAAAATAGCACTGCAGCGTAAATGTAACCTCAGAGCCCTAGTCTACACTAGGGAGTTATTTTGAAGTAGATCCCCTTATTTTGAAATAACAAGCAGAGAGCCTGCACTACCAAGCCTGTTATTTCAAAATAAGGGGCTGGTTATTTCTAAATAACTCCTGCTTTCCATGAGGAATAATGATTATTTCAAAATAGTTATTCTGAAATAGCATTAGCGTGGATGCTCCCATGCTGCTAATTTGAAATAACTACTCCCCAGACTCAAAGTAATTACTCCCCAGTATTTCCTGGGACTCTAAGTCTAGGTAGCACATCCACAGTAAGGGAGCCTGCTTCGGACGAATTTTGAGGCTTCCCCATAGTGTTGACCCCGCTATTTCAAAACAGTTATTTTGGGAGTTATTTAAAATTTATTATTTAAAATAAATTTAGAAATCATTTCCTAGTGTAGACATGCCCTAAGGTAGCATTTCTGTTAATACATTGCCTTGAAGTGAGTTTCATATAGCGTAACTATGTCACATATAGCATGTGTGATCAGTGTAGAATAAACATGCATTGCATGAAGAAGCTAAAAGGAATAATTGCTTCCCAAATGAGAAAACAGTGAGTGGGTGAAAAATATCTGAAAATTGACCTAGGACCCATTAACAAAGCAGATTCAAAGTATTCTATGCCATCAACAGATCATCAACAATTTGGGGGGAGAGCAGGAGGAGGGAAATCTGTTCATGTAAAACTAATACCTGCCTATTTGCAAAGAGTTCTTTTCTAATAGCAAAAGTATCCAAACATCAGGGGAGTAATTGTTTAATAATTAGGAAATACCTTGAATGCACATAGCTAAACTCATTTTGGTAATGTGTGCTTTGAGTCGCATGTGTGTTTTAAACAGAGGCAATTGAAATAACTACTTTAGTGGTAGAAAAACTGAATTTAATTTATATGTTCATTAATTGTACAATTAAACAGACTATCAATTGGATTGTAGAATGATAGCTATATGGAACACTGCACCAGAGTAATTAGTTCTACCTCTGTTTTTCATTATAAACATAATTTTTGGTAGTCTCACCCTATCCAATTAGTTTTTGTTTGGTTTTATTGATACATAAATCATTTCAGCATGAAGATTTACTCTTGCAAAATATGGCTGTATCATCCTGCTCTTGCTGAAGATGACTTATCAGTTGAAGGGTATCTGATTACAGGGAATTGAATAGCTGAAGACTTTGTAGTTAAGCAAGTTTCAATAAATAATATACGGCATCAGTAGTTAGTGATTAGTTGGGACACCAGAGTCACCACTTCTCTCAGTGTGACAAGGAACGGCCAGTCATTCCTCTGGGCTGGATCTATTTTAGGCCTTGTCTACACTGGCAAATTCTGCTGAGGCAAAATTGTGCAAGCATTCACACTGCAGCATGATTTTTGTCACAAAACTTGTCCAGTTTCATTGACAAACTTTCAGCTCCACAAGGAACTTTTGTCTTTTGCCTTCCTATGTGGATGCGTAGCAAGGGCGTTATGCGCCCAGGGACAATGGAAAATGTGCGCCCCGCCTCCGCTGCTATGTGGCACGGCCCTGAACCTGGTGCACAGCTGAGGGGAATTTATACTGCATCTTTCCCCACACCCTATAGTTTGGGGCTGGGTTCCTACATGCACTAACCCGCCGGTGGAGATGGAAGAGGGTCAGGCTTGGAGCAGAGAGGCAGGGAGGAGGCTCCAGCTGCCTGTGGCAGGCAGAGTAGGAGCATGTGAGCTGAGGGATGATGGGGGGAGCAGAATGGGATTAAATTGGCACCTCCCTAGCATGGTGCCCAGGGGCAACTGACCCCTCTGGTCCCCTCGCTACGCCACTGCCCCTCCCCCTGCAGATCTATCATCTTATGCATGTGCAAGATCTGTGAGAGCTGTCCCATGAATCTGCAGTTAGTGTCTGTGGCACCTGCTTCTGGGTGGTGTCTCAATGATGCCACATTCACCTCCAAAGAGGGGGCTTCCCAAAGCAAGGCCTTGCTGTGGACCCCCAAGGCATCCACAGGTCCAGTCTCCTTTCAATGGGCCCACTTCCCAGGGCTCATTGATCTTGGATGCGGCTTCCATCACCTCTCCAACCTTTGCAACTGCCCAGAAGTACTCATCTTCCGCCTTATACATTCCCACCTCACTCACCCAACAGGGACAGTCTCTGCCTCACTTGTCCTAGGGACTATTCTACCAAGACGTAATACAAAGTTTCCATGTAAAAGGACTCACTACAAAGCTAAAAACTTCAATGAGAGAATGATTAATACAGAAACGTGTCTATATCTGCTGCAGGGAGACACCTATGCCTGCCTCCACTCCTCTCCCCCCAGAGTCTACAGCCCCATTGCAAAGTGGGGGAGGGGAAAGAAAGAGGCTGAGGCCCATTCAACGGGACTGAAGCAGTCATGAGCAAGCCATGTCGGGGAGCCATTCTCCTGTGCATTGCTGGTGCTGTGTTGCTTCAGGCACGCTGAAATGAAGTCACCTCTAGAGTGGGCTAGACAGCTGTTTAACACCTGCACAAGATTTCAGGCAGGGGGCAATGCGGGCTGCCTTCCTGCAGAGCCCCCATCAGAACCACTGTGCCCTCCTGGCTTAGGAAAAGAATAAACAGGAGGAGTGGAAATTAACCCGCCCAGTCTCTCGTCACCTGGGCAGGGAATGAGCCATCTACATTAGGCCCCAACTGGAGTATCGTGTCCAGTTCTGGGCGCCACATTTCAGGAACGTGGAGAAACTGGAGAAAGTCCAGAGAAGATCAATGCAAATGATGAACGGTCTAGAGAACATGAGCTATGAAGCAAGGCTGAAGGAATTGGCCTTGTTTACCTTAGAAAAGAGAAGACTGAAAAGGGACATGAGAACAGCTTTCAAGTATCAGGGGGTATATCTACACTGCCACCCTAGTTCAAACTAGGGTGGCTAATGTAGACATTTGAACTAGCAAATTAAGCCCGGGATTTAAATATCCTGGGATTCATTTGCATGTTCCCGGGCGGGCGCCATTTTTAAATGCCCGTAGTTCGAACTACCTGCCCACGGCTGCACGCGGCATGGACTAGGTAGTTTGAATTAAAGCTCCTAATTCGAACTACCATTAAACCTCCGTCTGGCCTCCAGGAAGTGACCCACAATTCCCGACCAGCCCCTCCAGTCCACAATTTAACTCCACTGTCCTGCAGTCAGGTGGCCAGCTACCCGCCCCTCCCCCTGGCAAGGCCTGTGAAATTTAAATCCCTTTTCCTGCTGCCTGAGTACCCAGAATACCCCTCCCCATGTGCTGGCTCCGTGTATAGCAGGCTCATGGTGTCTCCCCGCATGCCCATGCCTGGTCATCGCACCAAATGCTCCCCCAGTTGGTCCGTTGCAGAGCTGTTGGATCTGATCAGAGTATGGGGAAACGAGTCTGTCCAGTCCCAGCTGTGAGTGACCTGTAGGAACTGGGATGTGTATGGGCGCATTTCTTGAGCCTTGTGGGAAAAGGGATATGAGAGGGACACATTGCAGTACAGAGCGAAGA
The DNA here is from genome assembly GCF_052426305.1 of Pelodiscus sinensis. Lineage (NCBI taxonomy): Eukaryota > Metazoa > Chordata > Testudines > Trionychidae > Pelodiscus > Pelodiscus sinensis. The sequence continues at coordinate 13,106,370 of NC_143068.1, read as the reverse complement.
TTAAAGAATGGAGGCAAGTCTATCATAAGACTTCAGTGAAGCACCAGAGTGTCAGTTCACCTCAGAAGACCGGCTGTTTCTATACGGAGCAGGACACAATCCTCAGATGAGACTCCACCTCTACCCTCAGAAACCCCATGGATACTTCAGAGGGCATGGAAGAGGTACACAGAGGACCTAACCCAGAGGATGAAATTGTAGATGAAGATCAGCAGATTTTAAGAGCAAGTTAGATAAACATCTGTCAGAAATGATCTAGATGGTGCTTGATCCTGCCATGAAGGCAGGGGACTAGACTTGACCTCTCAAGGTCTCTTCCAGGTTTAGTGCTCTATGAGTCTATGTCCAGGGACTCCCTTTATGTCACTGAGGGTATGTCTACACTACCCTCCTAGTTCGAACTAGGACGGTAATGTAGGCATACCGCACTTGCAAATGAAGCCCGGGATTTGAATTTCCCGGGCTTCATTTGCATAAACTGGGCACCGCCATTTTTAAATCCCTGCTCGTTCGAACCCTGTGCCGCGCGGCTACACGCGGCACGAACTAGGTAGTTCGGACTAGGCTTCCTAGTCCGAACTACCGTTACTCCTCGTGGAGTTACTCCTCGTGGAATTAGGACTATGTTTGTTACATAAACATATGTTTATGTTTGTTACATAAAGGGAATTTTCTAGCCCAGTATTTCACAAATGGTGTTCCCGGGGTTCCACGAAGTGAAAATAAGGGTTGTACGAGAAAATTCCATTGCAATAACATTTAATGATTAAAAAATAATAATTAATATGTAAGCATGTATTAATTTTATTGAAAACAATTTACATTTGTGTTTGCCATGGTAAGTGTCCCTGTGTAATGCCAGCTTAGCCAGAGAGTGGGGATGGTGATGTCACTACTCAGCGCTGATGTCCATATATTAGACTGTTATTAGGGGTTCCTCCAAATTCTTTCACGTTTAAAAGGGTTCCGTGGCCAAATAAAATTGGGAAACACTGGTCCACCCCCAGCTGCAATTTATTTTGCCTGTATGCAAGGATTACACCACCTCTAGCCCCTCACTCACCATGATTAAGGTACTTGCTGAGATAAGTTCCTTTCAAGGGCCAGCAGGACAGTGTGTGAAAATGGTGGGAAAGAGGTGTGCGTGTATAGAAATGAAATGGAACAACATTGAACTCCATGTTAACAGACACTTTTTTGTGCATTGTGTTCAATATCAGAGACCTTGGCAGCCACATTGCACAATGGCTCGGAGAGCTTGCTACTGATAAGGCGACGCACTCACAGAAATAGGAAGGATTTGGTTTGCAAGGTGCTGAATCAGCCACTGAGTGAGTGCAGATGTGAGGAACAGCACTTGGAAAGTGAACTCAGGACCCACAAGAACAGCCAGGCCTTTGCCATACAGGCCACAAACCATTATCAGGGTCATGGAGGAACAGACTAAGATCCTAAATTGCTTGGTGAAGCAGCGACCTTACAGGGTTTCCCCACCACCACCACCCTCACAGCAGATTCAAAATTCCACATGCAGCCACCCCTACCACAACCTCACATTCCTTTTCCTTCTCTGAAAGTCCACATTTTCCCAAGTACTCTGTCCCCTCTCCCAGCTGTGATTAGGATTCCTTGGACCTGCTCACATCTGTGAATGTTAACCCTTTGCTGGCACTTCCCTTGCCATGTGGGTGGAGAAGGCTTTATCACGTGTCAGTACACTGCTGCGTAATGAATAAAGGCACTTTCAGAATGATTTGTCACATACCAGTTACTGCGATCCCAAGGGCAGGCATTAATGGCACGTTCCCTATTATGCAATGCATTAAGGAGGGGCATGGAAACAATTGTCACAGATTGTTTATTTTAAGGCACTCTCAAAGCCTCTCTGAAGACAGCTGCCCTTTGAGCTCCTCTGATAGCTCTAGTGTCTGGCGGCTCAAACTCGGCAGCCAAGCGCTGATCCACTCCTGAGCAAATAATTCCTTCCTCCTTTCACATAGATTATGCAAAGTGCAACACACCACAGTAACCATGGGAATATTGTCCTCAGTGAGGTCCAGCCTGCCCTAGAGGCAACTCTATGTCACCTTCAATCTCCCAAAGGTGCATTCAACTACCATGCAGCACCTGCTCAGCCTTTTGTTAAAATGCTCCTTACTGATGTCCAAGTGCCCCATGAATGGTTTCATGTGCCAGGGCTACAAGGGGTAGACCTGGTATCCAAGGTTAACAGTGGGCTTTTCCATATCCCCCACTGTAGCCTAGCGGTCTGGAAAAAAAGGTCCCTGTCTGCAGCTTTATGTACAGGCCAGCGTTCCTGAAGGCCAGTATCATGCACCATCAGACTATCCTGTGTTGGTGTGTGTGAAATGCCTGAAGCCGCATCGAGAAGTATGCCTTCCTGTCGATGTATTCTGTGTCAAGGTGGGCCAGCATTAAAATCAGAATGTGTGCACCATCTATCGCCCCCCTCCCAACAGTTGGGAAATCTCATGCCCACAAACAGGGCCAGATGGAGGCATGGGCAAGCCGTCACAGACATTTACCATGGGGGGGAGGTAAATGTCTGTGAGCTAATGATATTAGAGGTGATAATTTTCTCAACAACTTGATTACCTGCATTCTGCTTCAAAGGCCTTTTAAGACTACACTTGAAAGAGAATCCTCTGAACTGTCATTCATGCTTAAATTTGACACTTTACGCCTAAGTTTGAATAAAGACTTTAATTATCTTATCCATTACAAAGATAGCTTCCCCAATTATCACCTCTAATATCATTAGCTTACAGACATTTACCTCCCCCCCCAATCCCTCTTCTGTTCTGAAATTTGATTAGTCCTTTTCATATGTGCTCATTTTTTTAATTGTATCCTTTGGTATATATGGTTGTGACAATTTTCTTTCACTATTTGATCTGAGGAAGTGGGTCTGGCCCATGAAAGCTCAGCACCTAATAAACCATCTTGTTTTTCTTTTAAGTGCTACATAGCCCTGTTTTTTATGAAAACTAGTAGTTTCCAAAAAAATGTTTATTGGGAAAAAAAAAGTTAATTTTAGAAGAATTTCAAACAACCAGATTCAAAATGTGATGTGCAAATGCAGCTGAGATGTCCCCTGAAGTTAAAGTATTTTTTCCAGAAAGTTGCCACCTACCTAGAAAGCAGTCCAGTTTCTATCACTAGAGGAACAAATTTAACAAACAAAAGGGACCCAAGAATAGGGCTGTGGAAAAGACGAAGGAAGAAGCCAGAGACAGAACTGGGTGGTGGTCTCTCCCTCAGGCTATAGGAAACAGCTTAAGATATGTATTCTACTCTTTTGCGATGACAACCAATAACTGCCTGGCAACTCATGAAAAATTTGGTTCTAAACCTCAGTTTGGATCTATGAGCTGAGCTAAGAAGTTAATGTAACTCTTGCTTCATTGCACTTGGACTCTCCTATGAATGGTTACAATGGGTATGAGGTTGTATAACTTATCCATCAAGGAGACAGAAGGTTGTATTTAAAATAGAATGAAGTAGTGCAAATACTTTTACAGTCACATTAGGTGTAAGGAAGTAGTTTTTTTTAAAAAAAAACGCACCTTAGAAAACAACAATGCTCCAGTAGCACCTTGAGGTATGTCTACACGGCAAAGTTATTTCAAACTAACAGCAGTTATTTCAAAATAACTTTCCTAGCATCTACACAGCCATTCCATTATTTTGAAATTCAAAATAGTGGAGGGCTTACTTCAAAATGGGTAAACCTCATTCCATGAGGAATAGTGCCAATTTCCAAATTGCTATTTCGAAATAAGCGCTGTGTAGATGCTTATTTCAAAATAGGGGGCCTCCAGCCCTTCCCAGGTGCCCTGCTGGCTGCCCTGGCCACAAGGCAACTTCTGACCTGATGCCCTGCCGGAACTAGTTCCAGCCAGCCTTAAATGTGATTCAACGTCCACTCAGTGTGGACGCGCTATTTTGAAACAGAAAAATGCTATTTCAAAATGCATTTTGTGTGTAGATGCGTTATTTCAAAATAAGGTATTTCGAATTAACTATTTCAAAATAACGCTATAGTGTAGACATACTATTTATTTATTAGTCTCTAAGAGTATCATGAGCTTTCATAGCCTACTTCTTCGGATGACAAATATGGAGCAAGGGTTGCACAGAGTCGAAATATAAAGCAGAAAAAGAGGGGAGAAAGGAAGGAGAAAGAAAGGGAAAAAAACTCTAGCCGATTAAAGTGTCTGTGCTAAATGAGGCTAATAGAGTTGCTGTAAGTGCCTGCTATAGCTTGGACCTTTGGGTCCAGCACCCTTGGGACCTGTCCTGTCCCGAACAAGGGATTTGCTGGACTGGGGGAGGTCTCCTGTCACTGGCCTCCCAGGCATCTTCCAAATCTGTTTCTGGCCCTAGCTGGCCCCCACTGCCTTCAGCCAGCTGTGTTGCTAGCTCTGGCTGGACCTCTTCACCCTGAGACTCCCAGCTGTGCCATCTGGGCCCCCTGCCACAGGGCTCCTATCCACGTGGTGCAGCATACTGCATTGCCTAAGCCCCTGCTGTGTTCTTTATTCCCTACCTTGTACCATAAGAGCCCAAGCTTAACACCAGGAGCTTCCTGCAAAATCTTTCATTTTGGCAGGTGTTTTTGTAACCCACAAACCTTGTGGGTGTGGTTCACTGTCCCATATAGTGACACTTCGATAAGGATGAAAGAGAGAATGAGCGAGCGAGCGCTGATGCAGTAATCTTCAGATGTCCCAGGTTTGGTTCTGCTTGTTGGTGCTACATTTGGAGTATGGGGAGTGGACTATTCTTTGGGAAAATCAGTTTTATGGAAGTTTAGGTTTCACGGACTGGTCTGTGTTGTACTAAGAAATGGCAGTTCTTTGCCACTCCTTTCTCTTGGATTGTGTTTGAAATTAGGGTTACCATATTTGAACTTAAAAAAAATAATAAAGGACACCCCTGAGAGGGAGTGTATCTATATCCGTATCTACCAACTCACGTTGTATTAATTGTGTTTTATATGTGGGTTGGTAGATACTGGTACAGTTCTATATTATATAACACATTAATACAATGTGAGTTGGTAGATATGGATACAGATACACCCCCTCTCAGGGGTTTCCTCCTCTCAGGCAGTTCCTCTTTTTGAGAGTTCAAATATGGTAACCCTATTTGAAATTATACATCAAGGATGCTTCTTTTGTGCAGGGATAGAGATTGGGTAGGCAGTTTTATTGTAGATAAAATAATTGATGGTTCCCTTCAATAAAAAATGAGATCTGATTATCTGTCTGAAAGAGCTGGTGATGAGTGGAAGGACTACAAACTGTAAAGTGCTCACCACACATTTTCAAGCAAGTTCTCTGGGGTTTGATCTGTGGCACCAATGGCCCTGATTTCCACTGCATAGAAAGGGACTGGAGGAAGAGGAGTTCCATGGTGGATGGAGTTCTTTAAGATTAGGATGGTTAGCCTAACTTTTCTGGACTTCGGCCCATCTCAAAGCCTTTATTGCCAACGGAATATTTTACACGCTCTTCCTGTTTCTTCACATATCTGTCTTCAACAATGCACAAAGTGGAATTGAGTCATGTATTCTAATCTTTTGTGACAACAATGGATAACTTCCTGGCAGCTCTTGGGAAATCCACTTTTCTTGTTACCTTACTGAGTTCCTGCATCACCAATGATATCCAATTTTTATTTCATCCCCATCTTGTATCCGATATCTTTCAATGCTGAATGGCTCAATTCCTATCACAGATAATTGATCTTATAACTGGAGTGCTGAGGACCAAAAGAAGATTGAAGACTAGAAAGGCCTCTCTGTAAGCACCTTAAAGGTTAAAGACCCCTCAGAGGAAAGTGGAAGTCACCCAGAATGTCTTCGTGCACAAGTAGGTTTATACTAAAGAGTTCCTGATGTGACTGACAACAACTGGATCATTTTTATAATTACCACAGTATTTATAGCACACTAGGCATGATACTTAAGAATATAATTACGGAGCAGGCAGTGCACTTTTCTAGAGCTGAACAAATATTTTATTAGACAGCAGAAAAATTTCTGCAGAGAATAATTTCTCCAGCAGACACGAGGGAAAACTGCCGAGAGATTCAAGTACAGGAGTTCACCTAGAAGTGAGGTTTCCACAACTGTTTAAGATTTATACAAATGTGTATGGGGCAGATTGGAGGCTTACTGGTTCCTGCTGCTGTAGGAGGTGCAGAAGTGGGTCACTGCATGGGTTGAAGGTCAGAGGAAAGAAGATGAAAGCAGGCACAAATACTTGCCAAGTGCACAAAGTGAGAGAAACTGCTTCATGTTGAATGCATGCAATGTACACTCATCCTAAGCACCCACCCCAAATGCAAGCTAGTATAGAACGGTAGAATACCATGGGTCATATGTATGACCCATGCTTAGTCATTTCCTTTTTGGAGGACTTCTTACCATTGGTAATACCACAACATCTATCTCAGGGTATGTCTCCACTGCACACTTATTTCAGAATAAGCTATTCCAGAAGAAATACTCTGAAATAGCACATCTACACTACAGGGAAGCCTCAAAATTAGTCCGAGGCAGGCTTCCTTAATGTGGATGTGCTACCTTGATTTAGAACCCCAAGGGACACTAGGGAGTAATTAGTTTGAATGGCCCTGTGGAAGAGCTATTTCGAAATAGCAGTTGTGGAGCATCCACATTACGGCTACGTCTACACTGGCCCCTTTTCCGGAAGGGGCATGTAAATTTCACGAGTCGTAGGGAAATCCGCGGGGGATTTAAATATCCCCCGCGGCATTTAAATAAAAATGTCCGCCGCTTTTTTCCGGCTTTTAAAAAAGCCGGAAAAGAGCGTCTAGACTGGCCCCGATCCTCCGGAAAAAGTGCCCTTTTCCGGAGGCTCTTATTCTTACTTTGGATAGTAAGAATAAGAGCCTCCAGAAAAGGGCACTTTTTCCGGAGGATCGGGGCCAGTCTAGACGCTCTTTTCCGGCTTTTTTAAAAGCCGGAAAAAAGCGGCGGACATTTTTATTTAAATTCCGCGGGGGATATTTAAATCCCCCGCGGATTTCCCTACGACGACTCGTGAAATTTACATGCCCCTTCCGGAAAAGGGGCCAGTGTAGACGTAGCCTACAGGTATTTCAAAATAGCTATTTTAGAATAGGCATTATTCCTCAATGAATGAGGTTTATAGAAATCAGAATAAGCCGTCTGTTATTTCAAATTTATTTCAAAACAACAGAATTGCTGTGTACACACTCACAGGGCTCGTCTACACTGGCTACTTCAAAGTAGGAATAAGAGATCCTCCAGAAAAGGGCTTTTTTCCGGAGGATCGGGGCCAGTGTAGACGCTCTTTTCTGGCTCTTCTACAAGCCGGAAAAAAGCGGCGGACATTTTTATTTAAATGCCGCGGGGGACATTTAAATCCCCCGCGGATTTCCCTATTACGACCTGGAAAATTAGCATGACCCTTTCGGAAAAGGGGCCAGTGTAGACGTAGCCACATTGTTATTTCAAAATAATGTCAGTTACTTTGAAATAACTGTGCTGTGTAGAAACACCCTCAGAGAGTATCATCTTGCTCACTTCACAGATATACAGAGTTTTGGAGCTAATATATTACTGATGATGATAGATTTTTTGGGGGGGGGCACTTGAATACAAGACCCCCAAACACATTAATTGGTTAGCCTTGGAAAGCAAACATGACAGGCTCAGAATTTACAAGTGCATGCAGCATTTGGAGATCCATTTAAAGATGCTCAGGGAAATTAGAAGTGAAGTACAGAAGTAAGATACTGATATCACAAAATATTGTGAAATATGTTGTTTTAAACCAGTGAAATCAAGAATAATGTATGCTCCTTAACCATGATAAACATAATAAAAAATCCACAGTTTATTATTGAACTGCATGAATTGAAATAAAACATTGCATGTATCAAGTTGTTCTTTATTCACAAATGTAATGAAATTCCTCAACACTTCTCTCCCAATCAAAAGTATGTTTTCCCCATGATTCCCAAGCTGTCAACTTCGGTAAATTGGCCAGTGCAGCTCAAATGGCCCATTAGTGCCTTAAAACTAGTATATTTTAAAAACAACATACCTGGTTTTGTTAAAACAAGAGGAAGTTGGGCACAGATAAATGGAAACTGCTACACATTTAATGGGTGCACTCCCCATAGATAAACGAATCAGCTTTTGATTATGTAACAGAACTCAGTGCAGTTCCAAGAGGCTAGAAAGGCTTCCATTGTGGTTTTGGATGGAAACTTTTCCACCAGCTAAAACATTACCAACAAACTAGAATATTTTCTCGTCCTTAAAGGCTGGTTCTGAAAGTTCAGCTTAATAAAGGTATGTAAATGGACTCTGGCTATTGCACGTTACACCTCACTGAACATGGACAGGCTACCCTAGAATGGAGAGCATTATGGTGAAAGGAAGCCCTTCCTATTTTTAAGAAAAGAATCTGAGATATGGAGTAGAACTACTCTTACAATGAAATGGCTGTTCTCAGATCCAATGTCTACTCTAGGAAATTATTTCAAAATAGTATGTCCACACTACAGGGAAGCCTCAACATTAGTCCAAGGCAGGCTCCCCTAATGTAGATGTGCTACCTCGATGTCGAGCTTCAGGAAGCACTAGGGAGTAATTGCTTGGAATGATTTTGGGGAGTAGTTATTTCGAAATAGCCTCAGTGAAGCATCCACACTACTGCTATTTTGAAATAAGAGTTATTCCTCATGGAAAGCAGGAGTTATTTTGAAATAACCAGCCCCTTATTTTGAAATATCGGGCTTGGTAGTGGGACACTCCACTTGTTATTTCAAACTATGGGGTTATTTTGAAATAACTCCCTAGTATAGAGCAGGGCAGACAGACTTCGTACCTCCTGGCAAGTCCTTTTGATCAGCAAGAATAGCCAACGAGACATCTGATTGAACTGCCAGGCAAGTCATAAGCCCAATCCAGAAAAGCAAAGAGTGCCTTCAGCTCCCACTGGCTTCAATGGGAGGCAAGTGTGCTCAGCATCTCAGGATGAGGTCCTAAATTCTGACTCCTGATCACAGTGGGCATTTCAAGTTATACCCAAATGTAACGCTCCTGGGAATAGCATAGCAGTAGTACCTAAGAAGTCTCTCTTTGTTTCTCTCCAGCAAGGAGCTCTGTTTCAGATGTAATTTACAGTTTACTGTCATGCTCCAGGACAGCAATCACATAAAATTAATAAGAAGGATTATTTTTATTTTTTTGAAATAGGCAATGACACTAAGGAACTGTGTTAAAACATTATTTCACCACTAGGCCTCAAGCAACCCAAGTTATTGCACCATCCCCTGACCCAGTGAAAGCTACCCCAAACCACTGGTCACTGGCAGTACTGCCTCATTCCTATTTTGGTCACGTCTCTGTGTTCTAACCTTGGTACAATCTTATTTCTGCAACCCACCATGAAAGGCTAAGCATTTCTGACTTAGTTCAGATGGCAAAATGTCAAATGTTATGGAAAAAGACAAATGTAAGAGTAGCTAGCCATAGCCACTCTAAATGCAGTACTCTCACAGGCTCTTCTGGTTCATAGGATACCGTGCTGGAGGAAGAAAAAAATAATTCAGCACTTCTGCCTCTGTTTTTGCTGCTGACCTGTCTTCACTGAATGGGTTACTGTGCATGAAATGAACACTTCACGTAGGACATTTCAAGGCCTTCTGGACAAGAGAACTCACAGGAAAGCAGTGATGCCCAGTAGATAGGTCTCAGAGTCAGGAGATTTTAGTTCTCTTCCCTGTGACTTTGGACAAGATAGGTCTTCACCTCTTTGCATCTGTTCCCTCTCACCCTTTGTCTTGTCTATTTAGGCTAGAAATCAGGCAGTTTCTAGCCATCAGATGAGTGTGGTTCTTGAATAGCCTTCTCAAAAGAGTTGTGGGGGCAAGTACTCTTATTTTTAAGATGGAGCTTGATACATTTATGGATTGGATTCTACAATAGGGTTGCCTGTGATAACAGGGGAATGGATTGATGACCCAAGAGGTCCCTTCCAGACTTATGTTCCTCTCATGGCTCAGTTTCCTAACCTGGCACTTAGGGTGTAGATATGGGGGCCAGCTAGCAGAATAAACTCTGTAAGAACCTGTCTCTGTAGCTCTCAGAGACAAACTTGTCCAGTCTCAGTTTCCCTGAGATCCAAAAAGAAAAAGACTGATCGCTGCTACCACCAAGTGTCTCAAAATATAAAATAAACCCTTTTCTAGGGAAGAAACCACTTAGAATCCCTTCCCTGAGGCAAAGCTCTCCCCCCACAACTGCTTTTTTGCTTGGAGTTGGGAAAACAAACAGAGATAATCTGCAGAGAACAATGCAGCTCTGCTTCTCTCCCTTACTGTGGTTTCTCTTAGGCAGGTAGGCTTAAGGACACAAAAACCAACCAATACTGGTTGACAACACAAAAAGAAAACACTTTTATTATTAAAACAAGACTACTCTTGCAAGCATAGTAAATGATTTGGTATTAAAAACCATGAATTGAAATAGACTCAGGGATTCTCCCTGGGCTGTAATGCTTAGTTATGAAAGAGAAAGGAAAAAACAATTAACCATCTCAGACATGATTTCCAAACCCCCAAACAAGGAAAACAATAAAACCTGATGGACTATCTAAACTTTTCCCTACTTACACATTTTAATGAATTCAAGGAGTCTATTCCTGGAAGAGTCCATCTCTTCCGCTCTGTACCTGGGGGGAATCTGCTGTTTGACTCCCCAGGAAGGCAAAAAAAATCCCCTCATTTGAAATTCTTTATCTGCACTTCATTGGCTGAATGACCAAAGCCCTCTCTCTCCCCCCTCACCTGCAGAGCTGTAGTTAGCTTAACCCTTTCCTCACTCTCTAGGTAAGTCAAACTCTCCCTTGGAGCTCCTATTCATGACAGTTCCTAAATCAACTTAACAGGAACTGAAGGGTTTCAAAGGTCCATTGTAGATTTTGCCTCTCTCACAAAGATAGTTATCAAAGAGACGAAGAATAATGGTTATTTTAAAATTATTCTGCTTTACCACTGCAGTTGGGCATTTGTGCATGGGCACCAAAGCATTTGACTTGTACATGTGCAGGTGTCCAAATGATGATTTGCACTCTATAGAGTTAGGATGGAAAATGTGATATCACAGTTATATGCTGCACCTTACTCAGCATCTCATAATCACTGTTTTGGCTACATTTCATGGCCACCACATTTTGTTAGACTAGTTTTATATTAACTGAAACTTTGATCCAATAATTTTCACCAAACATTCAAATGATGTCTTCCCAGATGTCTTGAGTTGAATAATTCAATGACCCCCTTACCTTTCCTGTATAGCCTTCATTACCTTAAGCACAAAGACATTTGTTACATTGCTACCACAAGCTTGTCGGTAAATATTAGGGCAACTTATTTCAATTGATTAACCAAAATGGATGTTGATTTCAAATTAACTTAATGGTGCCATGTAGCGTGTTGTATTTCCAATTCCTTCCCCCTCGTCAAACTTCAGACATTATGAATACTCTCAAACTACGGAGAGTAGATAAACAGAATCAAAGTGAATGATGTTTTAGCACTCAGTGATGTTGTCTCATGTTTTATTTTCAAAATAGCATATCTGCAAAAAAAAATTAAGAACGACAAGGATCCAATTAGCTCAATGGAAGACTAATTTATGTGGCATGAAGTAGTCACAGAAAGGAAACTGCAGGTACATTTAGGAAGGCTAAATTGGTGAAGTCTTGCTGAGTCACAGCTTGAAATCTATCTGAATGACATAGATGTCGTTAAACATCATCAACTTAAAAACGCTCAGGTGATGAATAACACCAGTATGAAGTTCACAGTGGAATAGAAGTTCTTAGCCATCTATTCTAAATAGAGCTTGGACAAGACAATCTGTACTCCATATAAATGCAGGTTTCCAGCATAATGAGCACACTGGTAAATATAGTTTTACATAGCAGAAGGTTTTTACCCAGTGCCCCTAAACATATCTCTGGCGGAACAACTGATAAAGTGAAAGCTGTTGCATTAGCTCACTATAGCTACACTATGCAGGGTAGTGAGAGTCTTAGCTGAACACTTGCATTGATTTTTTTTAAGAGGAAGAGAGATCAATAACTGTCGGCCACTGAAAACTTTAGATATTTGTTGAAGAATTGGAGAGTCATGTTTGTGTTGGCGGAGACATTGCCCAGAGCTCAAAATTACCTGATTAAATAACATCTGCTTTAGCAGTTATTGATAGCTGACAGGTCAGCTCAGGAGCTTGTGTTTACCATGATTAATCTAAACAAGACTAACCCATATTGACCCATCCTTTTGCCACACATTTAAGTGGAGAGAATTTGCCGCTTACAATTTTAAGAGCATTTCTTTAGCTCTAATGAGCTCTGCAGGCTAGCTGAAGTTCTGAGTTTATAAGCAATGACTCTCCCCTAAAAAAGGAGCCAGGTTTAACTTATGTTAAGAATGTTGCAGGGTGAGAATGGCATTTCTGCTGCTGTAAACACTTTCAGAAGGAAAGGTAAATAATACAAAGCCAGGAAACACTAAAACCACCCACTTTCTAAAGAAGTTGGAAATTCAACTATTTGGCTGTGTCTAGACTGGCAAGATTTCCGCAAAATCATCTGCTTTTACGGAAAAATCTGCCAGCTGTCTACACTGGCCGCTTGAATTTCCGCAAAAGCACTGACGATCTCATGTAAGATTGTCAATGCTTTTGCGGAAATACTATGCTGCTCCCGTTCGGGCAAAAGTCTTTTTCCAAAAAACTTTTGCGCAAAAGGGCCAATGTAGACAGCAGAGGGGCCTTTTTGTGGAAAAGCGCGTCTAGATGGGCCATGGACGCTTTTCTGCAAAAAGTGCTTTTTTGCGCTAAAAGGAAACGTCCACGGTGCTTATTTTTTGCGCAAAAACCATTAGCGCAAAAATGGATCAGAAGAGATTATGCAAATGAAGCATGAGAAAAATGCTAATCCACGCTTCATTTGCATTGCTTCTTCTGGCAAAACTCATAGGCTACGTCTAGATTGGCCTGATTTTCTGCAAATGCTTTTAACAGAAAAGTTTTCCCGTTAAAAGTATTTGCGGAAAAGAGCATCTAGACTGGCACGGACGCTTTTCCGCAAAAGCACTTTTTGCAGAAAAGTGTCCGTGCCAATCTAGACGCGGTTTTGTGCAAGAAAGCCCTGATCGCCATTTTCGCCATTGGGGCTTTTTTGCGCAAAACAGCTTTTAGCTGTCTACACTGGCCCTCTTGCACAAAAACATTTCCGGAAAAGGACTTTTGCCCGAATGGGAATGTCAAAGCATTTGCCATAGTGTAGATGTAGCCTGTAGCAGTTCATTCTCTCTACCTTGGCCCAAAATACATGACAGTGTGATAACTTTCAGGCCCCGCTGCAAAACTGATGATTGTTTTGGGCAGATGGAAGATGCAGGGCTGTTCATTTTAAGGAAATGAGTACTTCAGATTTTTAGACTTCTTTGTATTTGGTTACAATGTGCAGTATCACCAACCCCAAGCATTCAAAAATTACGAGTCAGACTCCTGAAAGTCATTAGATTTCCATGAATAAAAAAGAATGGGTCCCTTTTACTTGTCTTCCGGTTTCTGAGCTTTTGGAGTGCTGTACCCTGCCTTCACATATTTGAGATTTTCTTTTCAGCCATGAGTGCTAAAACCCCCATACTTTCTAAATAATGAAATCAGAGATTTGCATGCAATGTAGTGAGTCTGCTCACTGCAATTTAAAACCCCCAAGCAGCCTCCCCCACAAATATTGTGATGAGACTCATGAAAAAAAAAAAAAGATTCTGAGTTAGTAACACTGCATAAGACTAAACTGATACATGTACTCCTTTTGCACGGTTTGTGTCTTCAGCTTCGTCAAAAACACCCACAGCTTGGGGTAGGCACTTTTATTTACATCAATGTATATGTAAATACAAGTTAGAGCAATTGTACATTTAAGACTTCATATTTAGCCATTTGCATATGAAATTACTGGATTTGTATGCATGTGTTATGAGAGTAGCTATGTAAACAGCTGAGACGAACATTTTCATGAACATTTTGCCCATGCAGTTGCATGCCAAGTAGTTTTAAATTGCAGGATCCATTTCTCAGAATGCTCTACAGAGAGTCCGTTGCTCACTGGAGAGAAGAGTTTTAAGGCAAGATTGAAGTAATGTATGTGACTGAGGGGCTCAGAGGGAAATGAGAGGAAAGAGTTCCAATTAGAAGAGGCAGCAGGGATGGGATCAACAGTGAAGGAATGATGTAACTAGTAGGAATATGTGAGGCCGATAGGGCTAGGACAGACCCATGGAGAGATTTTCTAAATCAAGGAGGACAATTAGAATTGGATTTGGAGATACAAAGTCAGTGAAGAACCACACAGGATGGGGTGATATGGGAAAACATCATCGTATGTCTTTTGACACCCTGATATATAAAGAGTAGAGATTTCGGAAGACCATAACGAAGAGCGAGTTGCAGCGGTTGAAGCCAGAAGTGAATATAGCATGAATAAAAAAAAAATATAGCAAGCCAGGATCCGAGTCAAGACAAATTCTGGCAATGTTTCCAGAGATGGTGACAGGCAAGTTTACAGATAAGCACAGTGTGAGAAAAGGGACAGATTGCATGACTAATTGTTCAACACAAAGCATATTTCTCTTATGGAGTAACAGGATATATTTTACATAAAGTCTGTTCTATTGATTTCATAGAATTGTATGCTTCCACATATAGTTCATCCACTAGATTCAACTTAGAATCCAATTCAAATACAAAAGGAGGGTACGCTTTCATACCGCTTGCCATATATACCTATGCAATGACGACATTGGGAGCCAGAATTCATGTTGCGCTGCCCATCAGCACCAGTCCCAAGGTGGAGACACGAATGACTCAACCAGCAGATCAAATTAATTTATTAATCTTGTCCATGTGCCACCTCAGGCATGTTGTACATGTTAAGATGACACATGATGGCATCTGTGCACATAAGTAAATATTTGCACATACAAAGAGCAACTGTGTACGCACAATGATACCTTTTCTTGCAAATGTGGTTATTAGGCGGCACCTTTCCTCCCCTCTAGTAGTTGTGACAGGCTGAAATTTTTCCCTTTGAACTCTTGAATTAAAACAGACTCAAGAATTAAAACAACCATATTCTCACTAGATATCAGCAAAGCCAGTGATAGGCCTTGGAAAAACAAAACCTATGGTCATGCTTTTGCTCCATTAATTAAAGTCAGGTGTGGCCCAGTGACAGGTACCATTGTTACCAACCCACGAAGTTGAAGACGTTTGAATAAATTAATGTAATCAATTTCCTGTTCCAACCCTAATAAAAAAACTTGACTTCTTTATTAATGAGATATCATCAGTTAACATTTGGCAGTCCCAGCAGTGCTTCAGGAATCACATCCTGAAAGATTACATACTTTCCATGATATATTCAGTAAAGTAATATAAATCTGGGCAGACCTTTGACAAAATTTCATTTAATCAAAGCCAAAAAAAAAAAAAAAAAATTCATGGAGTTACATCAGTTTAGACTAAATTTCAGCAGGAAGGTTTTTGGGGAGTTCAGGTCCTTATGAGACGTGTGTGGGACCTAGGAAACCTGGTTTCAGGTTCCTGTGCTGCATGATTCAAAGCCGAGGCTTCCATTCCAGCTCATGCTGAATGAGACACACCAGAGATTTAAAGTCAGGTTTTTCATAGCCCAAGCTAGTGCCCTAACAACAAGGCTACAATACAATGAGAAACAGTCACAGGACCTTGAGCACCAGGTTGAATCAAAATTTGTTGCTAAGAATAAGTGGACCCATTTGGAGTCTACTTTCATCAAAGCTCACATGCTGAGTATAAGAAGAACCTCTCACCAAGCAGCTCACACAACACCACTTCAAGTTGGTGTCAAGATTCAGCAGTCAAGGAAAGAAAACCAGGAGTCCGAAATGTTAAGAGCTTCACTGAAGACTCTTAATTCCTGTGTTCAGTAGGTGCTAATGTTACTGTTTTTGAGCATCATATACTTGAAATGTATTAGCTATTTACATGTATGCCAATATAGTATAGCCCTCCTCCAACACCCATTCCTACTCACATCCCCTCTCCTTCCTTATAGATTTCTTTACTTCCAAAAAAGAAGCAGCAAAATTGGAGCAAGTGAACTCAAACAACTAGGTAACAACCCAGGTTCAGCTAGCTGGGAAAAGAGAAGACACCTCCTCCCAGAGCAGTGGTTTTCAACCTTTTTTTCCCCCTCATGACACAGTTGAAGAAAATTGTTGATGCCTGCAACCCGACATAACCTGATTAGAGTGTGGGCTACAGGGTGGGGGTGAGGATGAGGGTTTTGGACTGTACAAGCAGGGGTCTGGAAGGGGAGTCAGGTCTGGGGAATGAGTGGCTCCCAGTTAGTGGTGCAGTGGGAGTACTAAGGCAGCTTCCTGCCTCTCCTGGCACCGCAGACCATGCTGTGCCCCAGAAGCAGCCAGCAGCAGGTTCCCAGCCAATGTGAGTGCAGAGTTAGGACTCTGCGCACTGCCCCGAGCACTGGGCATTCCCACCCACCCACCTAGGAGCTGGGCCTGCTGCTGGCCCTTTCTGGAGCACAGCACAGACTGTGGTGAAAGACAGGCAGGTAGCCTGATATAGCACCCCCCTGGTCATCTGATTCCCCTACAGCAATGAGACCCAATGCCTGGCATTCCACAACCCAGGACAGGGTCACAACCCCTAGTTTGAAAACCACTGTCCTAGAGCAATTTCCTTTGCTTTAATTCCCCATCCCCACCCTTTATAACCATATCCAGATCAGCCAAGTGATAAACAGGATTCTGGTAACCCCTTACATGCCAGCCTCATTGTTCACATGTCTAAAAGACATAGAAGACCTTCACTTTATTGACATCTATTAATAAAGGATATTAATATAGAGTAAAACTCACTTCAATGTATACTACCCTATTTTTCTAACTCCTAACAGAAGGCATCCTATGAACCTTTGAAGTGAATTAATATTAAATCACATTTGAGATGGCCTACATCTGTAAAACCTGATTCAACAGCATGTATTTTTAACACAAGCACTTTGCTTTTCTGCCTCTGTGTAGCATCTTCTAAGCACAGATGGAACATATGCAATCCAGAATGATGGCTGAGGATTGACCTTGTGCCAATATTGAACTCGTTTTGTTGTTTTAGGGGTTTACTGATTATTCAAGCTGCTTTGAATATTTCAGCACATTTCTACAGCTAATCTATTTTGGTACAACTTCATAAGATTTTAAACACAGAAAGATTAAGGATGTAATGACCTTCCCTATTGCTGGCCACATTTATACTTTGGAGTCCTGTGTTGTATGATTAGTTTCACATGCCACTCCTCATGTCATTGATAAAGGACATGCATCAATAATTTAGGACTTCACTTTTACATTGTATGAAAGTCTGCTTGCTGTCTGTGCTGGTGCTAAAAACACCAGATGGCCCCCGATCACAGTATTCAGATCACAGCAGAACTGTACTAAACGTTTCACCTTTCTCATGTGTGAGATATGATAAATGATAAAAGAAAATAGGGAACCACAAAACAACCAGCCAGGAGACACGTATGTATAGCAGAGACTAATTGCTGCTTTCTGATGAGAATTGTTTAAGAATGGTAATGATTTATTTTTACAGGCCCATATAAAATGTAATGGCTATAACAACATTTTCATTTACAATTGCCCAAGATGCTTCCTAGCTTTTTAGGCAGATAAACAGGACCCCTACTTCTGTCTACATGTCCCACATTACCACCCAAGCCCACCCATACCACACACACTCCTACAGGTGCTCGACAGAGAGCAATAATTAGATAGAACCTAGAGTATAACCATCGTCATAGGTACCCACTGTTGTGCAACAGCAAAAACTGAGGCAGTGGTATTCACTAAACAAAAGCGACAGAGAAGCAAGAATACTCAGGTCCAGATCTCATCAGTCCTCTCTTTGTGCACACGTCTGTCTGTGCACTAAGCCCATTTTTGCACATGCAAGAGGCCCCTTACCTGTGCAACTTACTCTCATAACCTGCCCTCTCCCATGGGGTAAATTTTCAAAATTCCTAGAGTTCAGACTGCCTTTGAAGAGGAAAAAATTGCACTTGGGTTTTTGGGTACACAGAGTTAATTAAAAGTTCTGTTTACATTCTTGTGCTTCTAAATAGTTGATTATATCAGATTACATCTGATATACATATCAGTTCTGATGGAGGCAAAATTAGTCAAACTTGTGTATACGTAATTCAATTGGAAGTGTAAAAATTCAGGTACAAAAAAGCTTAGGGTAGGATCTGCCTCTGCAGCATCTCCTTGTGACCCTTCTTAGTTCTACTCACCCTCCCTCAGTTTTCCTCTGGGTCTTCCATGGGCAGCCGCTGCTTCTGACGTGGTCTGGTGGTGTGGTAACTTAATGTTCTGGCTAAGTTACACCAAAGTGCCACACGTTCTGGGGTATCCAAGTTCCAAAAAATGACTATAAGTCAAAACTGTCTGCTCTTGGCAATTCTCCTAGGAATTTTTAACCACTGAATCAGGGCTTCCTGCCAGAGTTCCCTGATGGCTCTTCACTGCTGCTGGTTAGGTTTGGGATCCCAGAGAGTTCTGACCCCACAGAGCAGGGTTTGCTACAGTCCTTGGCTTACCACAGCCTTTCTAGTTAGGATCTGTCTTTTACAGTTCAGAAATTTAAACAATAGTCCAAAGGAAAAAAATAGAAGCGTCTTCTCCCTCTGCTGGACTAATCTTCCACCTCTTGTTCTTGTGGATTGTTGACCTGTTGGATTTTTGGCTCATGGGACCAGCTCTTATCCACCCCACAGATACTCAGGGTTTCCATCTTGGGGTTCTTTCCACAATCATCACAGAAGAGATCCTTCCACATTTATCTCCAGGTCGTTTGCCTTCTTCCAGGTCTGTCACAGGAGACACCTTCTTTCCTGCCACTGCCTCTCTTCAGAACATTTCCCCCCTTCAGCTCTCCTCTTTAACTAAACTCTCCAGTCCCCTTGCTGCTTCCAGCTGGGTCTGATAATTGCCCCAGGCCATCAGAACATCCAGCTCAAAAAAGCTGAGTCCAACTCCCCTTAAAGGGCCAGCCGGACTGTGATAGAGCCTGTCCTTCAGAAAATGTGGTCCAAAATTATATTTGGAGGGGCAAACACAAAGACAAGGGGCAGAGTGGAAAGTCCATGCATTAAGCTTCCAGGCACGAGTAATGACATACTGCCTTTCTACTACCTCATGAGAAGCAGTGTGATCTAGGCCAGGAGTGGGCAACAAGCTGGAGCTGGTTCACCAGGGTTACCCCTGGCAGGCCACCACCACTTTATTTACCTGCACTTTCACAGGTAGGGCCACTTGAAGCTCTCATTGCACTAGGTCTTGCTGTGCACTTTTTGGGGGGAGGGGCAGAGGTGATTTTTCACACCCTTGAGCAAGAAAGTTACAGAACTATAATTTGTCAGTGTAGATAACCCCCTATCCTAAGCAGCAAACTGGGACACGGGCTGGCCTGCTGAGTAACATTGGGCAAGTCACAACCCCATGTGGTTTTTCTGTAACCATGTTGGAAGGCCTGTAGCCATATTGGTAGGCCTGAACCAAAGCCTTCTGCAACCAGACAGAAGAGCAGCAGCCATTAGCTGTAAAGTCTGCAGTCACATATTCACGCTCCATCTAAATTGCATTAAAATAGTGTCACACTAGGCTGTGAGAAGGTGACTTTGTCCTAGTAGCCCCACACTGTCACCAGATAAAGAAACAGATCTCAAGATGGGTAAAGAAAACTTAAGTAACACTATTCTGTCTGGCAAGAAATTGCTTATCAATAGCACGTGTGTCCGGTATTTATGGTTTGTTTTTGTTTTTTGTTTTTTTGCTCGACCAATTTTTAGCACATGTGTTCAGTATTTTTGGGGAAACCATCTGGCAACCGTAATGATTGGTTAGGTAATTCTGTTAGAGTATGTTATGATTGGTTATTAAAATTATACTAAAATAATTGGTTAAGGTATAGCTAAGTAAGACTCGGGTTTCACTATATAAACTGGGGTCCAAGAAGGAGACCAGCAAGAAGTGCAAAAGTAATAGAAGCAGAAAGAAAGAAGCAAAAGGCTAGAAAAGCAACAGGGAAACAAGAACAGAAAGGAACACCAAGAAGGGGGAAGACCTGGAAGAAGAACTCACCTCCAAGACACAGCCTAAGACCAGAGCTGCCAGGATTTTTCTGTACGACTGTGACGTGCAGCAACAAAGATCCAGAGAGACTGATCTTGCCGGGCCAACAGGGAAAGTCTGCCTACCTGTATCAGGACTGGGGAGCATGACACTGTGTGCTTAGCGTGTGTATTCTGCTTGCTTGGGAATTGTCAATAAATAGAGAATAAGAATATTACTGTGTGAGGCTCTTTCAGTGGCTCAAGATCCTGAAAACCTGCAGGAAATTCCACCCTGAGCCCTAGGAATTGGGTACAGGTAGGTGTGTAAATGAACAGGGTTTCACCTTGAGCCCTAGGAACTAGGTAAAGGTGGGGGGCCCTAAAGTGTGGAAGGGATAGAGAAGTTTGTGCGGGTAACACCCACTCTATGCCTCAGTTTCCGCATTTGTAAAATGAGGAGAACAATACTTGTCTCCATTGTAAAGTGTTTTGAGACCTACAGACAAAAAGTGGTATGTAAGCATTAGGCATTACCATAGTATTACATCCTAATTCTAAGTCTGATTCTTGCATAGCTCTGAGCATGCTCAACTCCCATTGAAGTCAATGGCACTCAACTCTCACTTATTGTACTATGCCATATGTAAAAATGGGGCCAAGTGAAAAACTCAGACTGCGAGCCTAGAGGGGAGCCATGTGACTTTCTGTGTAACCCATGCCATAGAATTCCCCCTCTCCAAAACAATTCCCTAGAGAATATCTTTTGGGAAAAAAACATCCAATCTTGATTTTTAAAATTGCCAGTGATGGAGACAGAACCACTACCCTTGGCAAGTTTAAAAATTGACTCTTCATTTTCACGCTGTATTTGTCTACTTTCAACATCCAGCCATGTTGATTCAATTATCATTTACAAGATCATTTGGATTGTATTTACCAAGACTTTTTTCCAACTTGTTGAAAATGATTCTAGTCCACTCTGTTTTTTATCAGTTTTACTATAAGCCTTTCTGGGGATATTAGGAGAGTTCTGTTACTAATTCAAAGGCAAAGTCCATCCTTTTAAAAATACTCTTTTGAAAGGCAGTTACCTCCAATTATAATTAACCTTCCTGGGAACAAATGGTTGTGTATGAATTGCTAAAATTTTACCTTTACCAAAAATCCTCTATATAGGAAACTTCTGTCCATTTTTATGACTGATAATGATCACAGAGTTTGCAATTAGATGCCTTCAGCTGATTGATTCAGGCTTGATCTCTCATTTTAAGTTTTTTTTCTATTCTGCCATGAGCTTTAGAAACATTTGATCACAATGATATGTTGTTACCTGTCTCAAACAGGTTTGCTGGAATCCTAGCTCCTGTCCTTGCTCTCTTGAGATTGCCACTTTAGCAAAATGCTGCTCTGACCTTATTCCTATTAATTAATTTATTATTCTGTGCCCGGAGCCCTAGAAAGAACACTTTTACCAAGTTGAATAAAAATAATTGTTGAGGGTCCTTGAGATTAATTGTATTTCATCCCAAAACTAGGCATCACTATTGTTGTAAGAGAATTGTACTTCCACGAAGAATCCATGTTGGCACATTTCCACCAGTGTCCCAGATTAATAGTACAGATATGCACCATCTAGCAAAAGGTTTCCTAAGAGCAACAGGGCATCATTAGGAGGCTAGCAGCTACTGCAGAACTATTTTAAAGGTTCTTCTACCCTCACATTTTCAATTAATGAGATAACTTTTGAAGTTGAGTTTTATTCAATGTGAGGCAGGGTTGCAGAATTTTGCCCTTGAAGGGCACATGTGCAACTCAAGTGAGTTATAATCACCCAGCTAAAATGTTAAGCTAGGAATGTAACTATTCTCTTGTGTGCCTTAATGTTATTTTTTTAAATAATTTCTGAGATGGAGCTCCCAAGTTGCCAATCTGTTTAAAAACTTGTGATTTTTTAAAATTCCTATAAATGGCTATAGCTCAGGAGTATTCACTGGGTATTGGTGTGGGGAAGTTAAGAACATATGGGGACCTTCCCCAAAAACTTAAATTGTACTTCTTTTCCAATTGATTCAGGAAAAGTTTTAAATACAAACCCACATTCTGAAATGTTGGGACTCATCTAGACTACACTAGTGTCAAAAGAGGAGCTTTTGAAAGTGAAAGTAGTCAAGACACGTTTTTTTCAGCAACTCCCAGCCACTTTTTTGGAAAAGCCACTTTTCCTCAAAAAATGAGCTTTATGCGGCTTTTCGAAAAAAGGGGAGGAGAGGTTGCCGAAAAAAATGTGTCTTGACTACTTTCATTTTCGAAAGCTCTGCTTTCGAAAGTGAGATCAGAAGAAATTATGCAAATTCCCATGGAATTTGCATATCCTTTTTTGACACGATAGCGTAGTCTAGATGAGCCCCTTGGAGTGCTGCAAGGGAAGGAAAAAGAAATATCACAAGCTGGAAGAAGAATCCACCCCTCCTGATTGGTAGATTTCTGACCAACTTGTTAGATCATGTGGGAGACCTAAGGAGCCCCCCTGTACCGTCATCATTCTCAACATCCAGGCTAGGAGCAATTGAGAGTGCGACACTAAAGGGAAGCATAAGAACGTGTCACTCCATGTACTTCCAGAGGGCAATCCACCTGAGAAGGGACAGGGAGGAGGTAGGGCTATAGTCCCTTTTCTGTCCTGGCCTATGGAGCTGGCAGGCATGAAAGGTGGGTAGGTTTTGCCATCCTAAAGCTAAATAATAAAGCATGCCCATTCTCCCAGCTTTTCAAGGATTGTCCACATGTCTTCCCTCCATTCCTCCTGGAGCAGTACAGCTCCAAACTTCCATCTTTGGACATTATTTTAACAGAACAATCGGTCTGTGAGACTAATAATGTAAAATTACAAAAGGAAAACTGAATCCAACACCGTTCAGAATTCATAACCTCTCCACTGCTTTAAATGAGAACTCATGTCTTTATTAGAATGACCTTGAAAATATTTAGAAAGGTAGCTGCCTGATACTGTTTGTTAGTATCTGATAACTATTTTCCAACACATTATTGCTCCTTTTCTTTGGGATTTCATCTTGTACCAAATGGTAACTTTTACTAGGACTTTGACATTCAAAATATAAGAAGATGCACTTAATGTACAGGTTTCTGGGGAATTTTATTTGTAAAACTTTTTTTCCTCTGTGCTAATTTTACACTTTTTATTGACAAAGGAGGACCGGGAGGTGATTTTTAGATAGGGGATTCTCGAAATGCAAGAGTGCACTGTATTTTTCAGCCCCTTAAAAAGAATTCATCTGTGCTTTGCTCAAGTGGACCAATAATCTACTTTGCTATGCACTCCACAGGCATATCCATTAGTGGCATAGGGACCAATTTTAAGTTTGTTGTTGTCTTATTCCTGCATTGAAGTTGCAACAGTCTGCAGCCTGTTTATGAACCTGACAGACCAAAAGAAATAGTGCAAATCCCAGAACAACATTTTTTGGCACTCCAAATGATTAGTTAAAGGAATGTTGAGAGACAGATGCAGAAGCTTCATCCCAAATGGCCTAGGCATCACTAGCTATTTGACAGTTTTCCCGTAGAACATAATGAGTACTGGATATCTATTTTTAATAGGAAATGGGTTTTAGTGGTACAACATATATGCATCTCAACTTTCTTAGCAACAGGTATATTTCAACCTCAGCTCCTCAAGCCCCTGTGGTTTTGGTGTTCCAAGACAAATCCAAACCACAATACTTCTGAATAATCATACCCCCCACTCAAAGCAGCAGACATCCATCTGCAATGAAACCGCTCTTTTGGTTTACCACCCTTACCTCAAAACAATAAGCACCTATTTTTGAAAGTCCTGACCCCAATGCTTCTGGCCATTTGGGAAGAGGTGATAATGAAAAACTGTGGAGGAGAAGTAATAATTTTCAATATAAATGTATCTACAAACTCATCTGCAAACTGCAGGACCCATCTTTACTGTAAAATGAATGTAAGGGTTGTCGCTATCCATATCAATAAAGTGTGGCAGTTTTCATTCCATTCTAAGTTCAATAGGCAAGTACATAGATTTCTTTGGTTAATATACCCTGACAATTACATTTGATGTTTTGTTTTGTTTTTGTTCTTGTACTCAGATAAGCCCTCTAAATGGTAGAATTGGTCTGGATCTCATTTTCCTCTCTGTGCTGTTTCTGCCTTATATGGGCTTTGTATGTTACTGCAGAAGATTTGATGAGCCCTGCAGTGTGACAAATCAGCATGGGTAAATCAGAAGCATTAGATTTTCTAACAATTCCTATGACCATTAAGTAAGTTTGTTTTCCCATTCCAAAGGCAATTCCAGCTGTTGGAGAGCAAAAGGATCCCCTGCAACACAAACTACAAAATAAAAAATAAAAACAAACTCATGATACAGGCTAACTATAATAATTAATCTTGCTTTATTAGAAAGGAATAGACGGCAAGAGCTAATTTTTATTACTATCATGTGAGGCTTTTTATTTGTGAATCTGAAAACACTTTGCAGAAGAGGTTAATAATCATCTCCATTTTTTACAGCCCCTGCTTACAGATGGATGGCTAATTCCCCAAGAAGTAGACACTGGTTTTCAGAAGACCAATCTTGTCAGACCAAAAAAATACAACCACGAGAAAAGTTTCTTGTAATTTAGCATCTGAGCAAATAAATAAATACAGAGTTGAAAGATGCTGTGAAGCAACAGAGAAAATATTCATCTATCTCTAGGAGTAAACGAAATGGATATTTTCCAGGGTAGGGCAATACAATCAAGAAAAGTCTAGAGGCTAGAGTCTGAATGGCGAGGAATCTTTCGTGAGACAGATAGGCACAAGCAGCTGTAGAATCTAGGAGTGCTCCGATGAACTGTATATTTTGGGAAGGGTGAATGGAAGACTTTTCCCAGTTTATGTGAAGGCCCAGATTTTGAAAGCACTGTATGGTCATTGCTGTTACGCTTGCTGATTCTATCTGCAATGACACCTTGAGAAGGCAGTCATTGAGATAGGGGAATATGATTATTCCCATGGAGTGAAGATGTGCTGTGACTACAGTGAGTACCTTAGAGAAAACCTGAGGGGCCATGGAGAGACCGAAGGGTAGTACTCAGTATTGGTAGTGGTTGTGGCCTACCATGAATCTCACGAATTTTCTATGAGCGGGATGGATTAGGATGTGAAAGTATGCATCCTGGAAGTTGAGGGCTAAAAACAATCTCCTTGTTGCAATGCCACGGTAATGGGGGATCAGGAGTGGCCCGAGGCCAGCTGAGGTAGCTGGCGCCCCAGGCGGAAGACATGATTGGCGTCCCCACCTGCACGGCCGTCAATGGCTGTGACATAATCATGGGGCGCCCGGGCGCCCCGTTTCATCATCATCGGGCACTCCGGGCCGGCGGTGCCCTAGGCGACCACCTAGTCTGCTTAGGCTCACGGGCCGCCCCTGTGGGGGATAGAGTGGACCATGTGAAAATGCTGTGTTTTGATGAATCTGTTCAGTTTGCACATATCCAAAATATGCCTCCAGCCTCTTGATTTCTGTTAAGTTAGAAAATAGCACCCTGGCGCCCGGCAACCCCAAATGGTTGGGGACCACTGACCTAAACCATCAGCACAGAGACCTTGTGTCAGCACTTACGATGCGTGGGCACCTCATAGCCGCATTCCGGGGCCGGCGCTGGCGCTCTCCCCCCCCCCCCAAGCGCCGCGCGCCCGGGGCCGGCGCTCTCCCCACCCTCCCCCAAGCACCGCGCGCCCAGTGCTAGCACTTTCTCCCCCCCCATGCGCCGCAGGGGGTGAATCCGCGGCGTCCCCGGGGCCGGCGCTCACAGTGCGCCACGTGCCCGGGGCCAGGCCAGCCCTGAGCACTTGGCGGGCGCCGAGAAATGCCCCTTGGCGGGCACCGTGTTGGGGACCACGGGTTTAGGTGGAGACCATTTTCTGGTGATGGGTCATGGAAAAACTCCTCTTTTTTTGTGCTTTTTTGCCCTGAGGGGAGCCTGGGGATGAACGTACCTCCCGGACTGCCTTCCCAGATCTGAAGCCAGGTGTGCCTTCTTTTCCATAAGGATCAGTTTCAGGTGAAGGTCCCTGTCCCTATGAGTCCTCACCTTAAGTTTGGCGCAGTGGGGACAATCCTGTGATGAATGGTGCTCTCTTAGACAACTGACACATTGGGAATGTCTGTCCGAGATAGCTATTGTGTTTCTGCAGGAGGCGCGAGTAAAACCCGGGGAGCTGGGCATGATGTAAAACTTTTTTTTTCTGAAACTACAACTACCTACTAAACTATTAACAATGTGGAACACTAACTAACTAGAACCTAAGAATTAATGGCTAATAACAGTTTAAAACTTTGAATAAGGCAGAGAACTGTGGAGCTTCGTTTCAGGCCTTGAGCAGTTGAGAAGGAACTAGAGGGTGCGGCCCGCACATGCACAGTGTCGACTGGCACAGCATGCACTGGTTTGAGCTGTGCATGTGCAGCCTAGCAGGGGCTGCTGCAAAATCTCTGATTCAGGCACCGGGACGACACCAAGACCAAGTGCGGAGCATCCACGGGGATCTCTCGAAAAAGAATTAGAGAATCCTTCTAGGATCCCTAACAGAACAGGAACTATGTCACTAACGGCACATCTACACTGCAGGACAAATGTTGAATTAAGATACGCAACTTCAGCTACATCTGTTGTGTAAGCTGAAGTCAAAATGGCTTAATTCAGCTTTTCCCACTGTCTACACAGCAGGAAGTCAGAGTAAGAAGTCCTCCATCTCGACATTTCGATACAGTGACTTGTAGTGACACACTACACTATTTCAAAATAATGTCAGTTATTCCAAAATAACACTGCTGTGCAGATGTACCCTCCATTACCTAGCCCTTCCATAAAAAGCAAAAGGAGCTAGAAACATAAAAACAAGGTAAGAAACCAGCTTATGTATAAAAAGGATAAAAATGTATGTTCCAGTTCATAGAAAATGCAGAGCAAGCCTTTAGCTCAGTTTCTCTTCCCAAATCTCTCTTCTGGACAGTTTAGGATCTCACTATTTAAATCTATTTTTTTGGCAATATTGAAAACAACTATTTTGAGGGATTAACTTCTCCTACTGTTGGTTCTGGATGGTTCACAGTCAGTATTAGAACAGTGGGGATTCTGCTGATGTAAGGCTCTGTTCTTTTACTTGTAATGTTCCCCAGGTTGTTAACTTCACAGGGAGTCCTTCCATTTCCTTCCCGCTTCTGAGTTAATATCCTCTCCACTGCTAGAACTTCTCAGATAATCAAGAGCAGTGATGGTGTTAAAGACTTTATTGACAGATGGCACTCATTCTACCTGTCCAAAATCCAAAGCCTGAGTTCTTTTACAGTAACACACTCTTTTGCAAGATCTGCCTACTCCCTTTTTGATGTTCTAAAACATATTTTATGTGAATTTAGGATTGATGTAAAAGAACCAGCCTCTCTGATAGCTGGGATGTGTGGGTGAAGCCCACCCAAGTGACAAAAGAAGATAGGCGGGGAGGCCACAGAACCTAGCAATCCACAAATCATGGGGGTACAAAAACTGAAAATGGAGCAAAGTGTCGAAATGAGGGGTTTGGTGTCACAGGATTGAAATGAAGGCCCCAGAAAGGGACTCTAAGAGAACAATGTGCACCAATCACAGAAGTCCAAGTAGTGTACAGCAACCAGAAGAACAGACAGCTTGGTAGAGAGGTATTGCTCTTCTGCCCGCTGGGTAGAGCAGATGTGCAACTTTCTCTGTTAACACACTCCAACAGGGGGGACCAGTGTGCTTGCCAAGTTGTGCATATTCGCTATGGCTATTGAGTCCTTACTGAGTGTGAACAAAGATGCCTATTAGAGCCTGGAGTGTTCCTCCTCCTCCCTTTTTTCTTTTTAATGCAAACACTAGTATTTTAGAACCTGGTCTGTGAGGAGGGGTGAATAGAGAAATAGCCATCCAGGTGCAGAGCTGTGTTCAGGAATTCTAGAATCTGGAAAACAAATATCTGTTATTCCACCCTCTGCCTCTCAAATAACAAACAGCAGCCATCCTGGCCGCTATTCCTCTTCCCCCAGTACTAGCTCTTCCTCTTGCCAGATGAGGGGCAGGGAAGCCAGTGCCTTGTCTGCTGAATGCCTCTACCCCAGTCTGGGATGGACACATTGCACATGTCAAATATATACTGTAGTTGGCACACCTGAGAATTTCTCAGCTTGGCTTGCCCAGCCTTGTTGAGCAGAGACTGCCAACTTGCTTTGCAAAGGCCAAACAGCCACCAGCAAGTAGCCACCTTAACTCACACTCAGCAAGCTGATCTCTCTAGTCTATTGCCAGTTTCCCCACTCATCCAATCTACCATCACCCTTGCAAATTAAATTGTTGATAATGACATTTTCCTATGGATCTGAGTCGTTCAGCATTAAGTCAAGTTTAAACTTCACTGTACAATCAGGATAGTGATTAAAAGGGCCACTTCTAATCATTTCCATAACCCCCAATTTAGTGAATGTTTCCTCTTCATGTCCTTTCATTCCACTTTTTTTTATTAACCAAATGTATCTGTTCTCACCTAGAATTGTCAGCAAAACTTCCACCTTTGGCTAAGACAGTGTTCCCAGAGCTCAGGAGAACAGTGTTAATAGGTGGTAGAGAGAAAATGATATTTTAATTCCCTTACTCAATTACATTAAATTATGCATGATCTCTCTCTAGTGCACTCACTCTCTCTGCATCCTTTAAATTAGAAAATTTAAACAGAGAACGGTTCTGTTTTTCATTTCTAATTTCCTGATCATTAGGAATCTCCTCATCTCTTTCTATAAATCTTTGGAAAGATAATGTTCTTTTCCGAGGTTTTGACTACAGGCCCTATTCTGGAGCTTGTAACAACACTCAGCAGTATATCCATCCCTGTATCAGCTGTGGTAGTTTTCGTTTTGTGTGTGATTTGTTAAATGCCGATGTAATAAACCGTGCTTTGCAAAGCAGCAACAGTAGTCAATAGGGGTATATCTATACTAGCCCCGTAGTTCGAACTAGGGAGGCTAATGTAGGCATTCGAAGTTGCAAATCAAGGCCGGGATTTAAATATCTTGCGCTTGATTTGCATCTTCCCGGCCGGTTGCCGTTTTTGAAATTTACAAGTCCGGACTAACTGCCCCTCGGCTACACGCGATAGGGACTCGGTAGTTCGAATTAAAGCCCCTAAATTGAACTACCTGTTAAACCTCATTCCAGGTAGTTTGAACTAGGGCTTTAATTTGAACTACTGGGTTGCTGCCGTGTGTAGACGCGGGCAATTAGTCCGGACTTGTAAATTTCAAAAAATGGCGACCGGCCACGAAGATGCAACTCAAGCACGGGATATTTAAATCCCGGGCTTGATTTGCAGCTTCGAATGCCAACATTAGCCTCCCTAGTTTGAACTAGGGGGCTATTGTAGACATACTCTAGGAGAATTAGAAGTATCCTACCTAGCTACTTCTCCTAAGGGGGAATATATTTGCTTGTTGGGCCTGCGATCACAGGAAAAGCCAATTTTTTTCTATTAAAAAGGTGGTTCAAGGGACAATCTCTGACTATTTCCATTTAAAACCAAGTCTACTGGTCAAACATTATAATTTAAAGGGGCCTGTTTTGAAAGGTATTTTATAAGTAACTAGAAAATTTAAACAGTTTTCATAGGTCCTGATTTTTCTCAGCCATAGTTGACCATCTATACCGGTGGGCAAAAGGGCTGGAGGAAGTGCACAAAGTTTCCTGCACCCTGCTACGTGCTCCTGGCAGGGTGGGAAGAGACTTCGCATGCTTCCCCCACCCTCAAGCCCTGATTAGCCTGGGGGTAGGGGAAGCCCGTGAAGTTTCCTTCGCCCTGCCCCCGCCATGGTCTGTAGGTGGGGAAGCAGGGAAGTATCCTGGCCCCGCCCTTCCACTTGAGCCCCCCCCCCCCCTTCCAGTGTGGCCCAGGCCACATCAAAAATTTCTGAAGTGGCTTCTGGCAAAGAATTATTGCCCACCCCTGATCTAGAGGTTGCAACCAGGGATCGGGAATGCCTTTTCACCATGTGTGCGTACAGTGAATTGAGTCTGCAGACAACTGCTGGATACAAACAAACAAACAGACCGTAGGAAGCAATGAGAAAAATATGGTAAGTAGAAAAAGCTGTGAGCACAGCTTCGCTGTGATGCGTATGGTTGTAGGTATTTTGTCATTATAATTACTATTCTCACATCCAAAACTTCTATGGCAAATTCTCCCCTGCCAGAAGTTGTCTTCCTGCTCCTAGCACCCACGCTCACGGTTTTCACTTATTGCTTATAGACCAAATGTGGAGATAGGCTCAGACTTGATTTTCACAACTCAGTATCCAAGGAGGTGATTTAAATAGAATCCCTACCTTTGGCTACATCCCAAATTCAATTGTCTCTGCTCTTCCTGTCTCCTCAGTCCCTAGTGCAGGTGTAAGAGGTTAAAAACATCTGAAGTGCTCAGTATCTACCTGTGTCTCCCCTGCTCCTGGATTTTATTAAACCAAAATTGATTTGATTTCTAAGACACTTAAATGTTCAGAATATTTCATACAATAGAATTAAAGAATCATGTTTACGTCTTTAACACCATTAAAAGTGGCCAAAAAAGTGACAAACATCCTTCCAGGTAGCATAATTAAAGTCTACCACTTCTGCAGTGCCCTCAGCAATATATTTTTCTTTTACACATATTGCTACAACCCTCCATTTGAGAGAATACGATTGTCTATGCCTACACCCATCCTAGGAACATAATCAAATTACACATGTTCTGTTCACTTCAAATTGAATGGAAGACAACTTCTGTCTGCTAGAGATGAGACCAATGCTGGTCAGGAGTATTGGGGTACCCCTATGCACTGGAGTTTTCCTAAGCTGGTCGGGAGAAAGATCATTTTTCAACTTCCTACCCATCTTGAATGACTTACAGAATCACTGACCCCAAAAGCTCCAAGGCAGGTGTGGCAAAAGGCCTGGCAATTCCTTCCAACACTCCTTCTCAGATACTTCAGTAGACAGTCAAACTTCTAAAGACAGCTAGACTGAAACACAAACACACACACACACACACACACACAAAACTGCTTCCATATGACAGGGCTGGAGAAAAGGGGAAAATGGAAAATGTTTTTGCCCAGTTGTCCAGAAAACAAAGTAAAAGATATAGCAATACTTGTTCATCTCTATCAAGAATGTAGGCAAAAATTACACTTGAAGAACATGATATTCCATCTGTGCTATGCTACCCAGCTGCCTGATTTTTTTAAAGAAGAAAAGCCATGATATGAACAATATCGAACATGTTCTCCTTACTCTGGCTAGTGGTCTTGAAGAACAAGGAAAGTGTTTTATACCAATGTTTCTCAACCAGTGGTATGGGTACCCTTAGGGGTACTCAAGAGAAGTCTGGGGGTTACGTCAACACAACTGAAATTTGGAGAAAACTGATTAAATAAATGTGTTGCAATAGTAGAAAAAAATGATAGAAAAAATTGTGTGTTTGAAAACTGTAGGTACTGGGGGTAATTTTATTTTGAAAAAGAGGTACTTTATAAAAAAAGGTTGAGAAACACTGTTTATACTGATCAGCTCACAAAATTACTGAGGAGAAGCCATCATAAAGAGGTTCACACCTACAGTATTGGAATATCCCTAATCACACAGGATGCACAGAAGTCTTCGTAGATGACTGCTTAGCTGTTTCTACTAAGTCCCAATGTAATTCAAGGCTGAAGTTTAGGATTGTGCATAAACAAAACTCATTCTTAGGCTTAGGTCTGGGAACAGCATTTTCAACACAGCAGCACAGCTTGGGAGAAGGACGTCTCATGGTCAAGAACTTAGTATCTTTGGTGCCAGAGGAAGAAGTTTGATCCTAAATGGAGCAGGGGGAGAAGGAGATAGACTCATCCTCCAGCTGGGGCCAATCTCAGAGGATATGGCGAGTTTCAAGAGGGCTCCCATTCCCCAATGGGAGAGAGTCTCTAATGGGAGATGTATCATTTTTTCAGGGTCCCATAGACTGGCTTCTGTCAGTGTCATTTTTCTATTGGGCCCTATCTCCCAGCTGGGTTTCCTTACTTCTGCCGTAGCAGCAGTTTGTAGAGATGGTGAATCCCCTCCCTGGCCAGTTGGCCGATGTCTTTGGCTGGGTCACTGATAGACAGTCGCAGCTAAGCCACCAATTGCTGAAATCTAATGGAAGGGAAGGCGAGGGGGCTGCATCGGTATTCTACTGCCAGCTCCCAGTCTCCCCTGGGCCAGGAGTCTCTCTTTCCCAAGACTCTCTGCTGGAGACACTGAGGGAGAGGAGCTAAAGCTAGACCTTCAGCTCCTTCTGCTCCCAAGGGATGCTGGAGCAAAGGAATATGGGCAGGCTCCTCCATGAGGACTTGTACCCCCAGCTGCTCCTGGAGAACAAGAAGGGACCCAAGGCCAGGCATGAACCTGGATGGAGAGGGGTTGGAACATGATCCTTTTGAAGTCCTAGGATCTCCACTGAACAAGGAGATGGAGTTGACTCAAGGCAATCTCATATCTTGCTCTGACTCTGCCTTCCCAAGGGGAACACTCACAGCCCCTTCAGCTGCAGGTCCTACAGCCTAGCGGAGCCAGCCTGCCTATGCTTGGCATCAGGAAACTGGGGTGAGAGGTCCTTTACATCAAATTCAAGGTAAGAGATAGTGAATCAGAACCAGGCTCTGCTGCTTCTTATGGCCTTGACTCTCTCCTGGGACACTGGACCTGATGCAGAAGTTCACTTGCTGTGGGGGAAGAGGACAGATCACGATCAATAGACAGGTAGATGCACATCCTGTGCAAATGAGCCTACCTCCATCCCTGGGGCTGAGACATTGTGCTCAGGGTGGCATATCTGATTCATTGGTCATAGCGTTTGAGAAGGGGACTGTCACAATTTGTCTTTGTCTCTCTAGACTGGGACCATGCTCAGTGTCTGGGTTGGTCCTGTCCTTTCTGAACTCCTGATTCATGAACAGCTCATCAGGATGGAGAAAGACTCCTTGCCCCTTGCTGGCTATCAAGCCCTTGGTCAGAGGAAGGGAGTTACTGTGAGGACAATCTGCTCCTCCCCTGAATCTCTGTAATGGTAGGAGAGAAGAGCTAATTCCCTTCAGGCCCACCTCGTTCTTGAGAAAGGAGTCTGTGACTCTACAGGGAGAACTATCTCTTGGATTTCATGGCATGATCAGGGGAGGTTTGGCAGGGGATGGGAGATTTGAGGCTCTCACTCCAAAAGCCATCCAGGGCCCTGACCTCATGTTGTATCTCCTTCCCCTGTCCCTGAAGGAGGAAGGGCCCAACATAATACTGCCCTGACCAAGGATGGCCCACTGGGGTGGGTGCAGGTTAGAAGGACAGACTGGAAAATGGATTTCCACTCTCTCCTTTCCAGTTCTCTTCAGCATTAAGGTTAAACTGCCCTTGTCCCACCTGACCATGCTCACTTCCAAGAGGTATTGGATTCTGTCTATGTCTGGGGACTCTTCCCTCAGGTTCTTCAGCATCATGTGCCTGAGGCCAGACAGGGTCTTGTGCTGAGCTTGAAAAGGAAGGGACAGCCATGGGTCACAGTTGGGAAATTGGGAAAACTTCTCTTTGTCAGTAGCCCCCCACTCAGCCAATCAGCATCAAGACTCTGAGAAGTGTCAGCTGATAACTCAAAGGATGACCCAGGTCACCATCATAGGGGATCCATCTCAGAAAAATTTCAGCCCCCCCTACTCTTTGGGATAGCCTCCCACTAAACCATAAGAGAGGTATCACTGAGGCTGCCCCTGCCTTCTATCTCTATCTTGCCTGGCTACTGTCAGGGTCTCTTTGTGAGGTCACCACCTCCCCACCATCTTTCTCCAATAGGCTGAGATCCTGAAACAGGCCTTTGTGATGTCAGTGCCAAAGCCACACACCCTCTCCCCCAAGGCTGATGTCCTGCCCTTAGCCAGCTCTTTGGGACTCATTGACTGATCAGAATAAAGTGCTCTCAAATGAGCTACAGACCAGCAATTGCTCATAGTCATTATTCAGCAAGTATTTGAGAAGAACTGTCACATTAGAGAGAATCAGGAACTGTGCAGAGACAATAATTGCAGAGAAGCAGCACAATCAATCAAATACATGATTGCTTGTGAGATACTCATTTTGTCTTAAAGAGAACAAAAGGACCTGAGTCTTTCCTGTCAATAGACACCTGCTCAGCCAATCATTATCAAGCCTCTGAGAGCTGGGAGACAGAGGGGTCTCAGCAGAAGTCCAAAATAATCGTCCAGGTCTCCATCAGACAGGATCAGTCTCAGTGTACTCTTTGAGCCCCATATCTTTGTGAGGGCCTCCCATAGTGACAGACAATCCCACTGAGACACACACACACCTCTCTCTTTGGTGGAGGCAGGGAGGAATGGAAAAGGGGGAAAAGAAGCAAAAGAAAAAGAGAAATAAGGAGGGAAGGAGGAAAAAGGAAACCTAAAAGGACAAATTCCCTATGCCCCACAGTGATTCTACGGGGCAAAGCCCTTGGTAAGAAATCAGATCACCTTAACCTAATGATTTCTAGGTCTAGAATTCAGCTGGTACCAGGTGGATCAGACTGAACTGGTTCAAAACCTCTCTGAGGGTATGTCTACACTACCCTCCTAGTTTGAACTAGGAGGGTAATGTAGGCATACCACACTTGCAAATGAAGCCCGGGATTTGAATTTCCCGGGCTTCATTTGCATAAGCAAGGCGCCGCCATTTTTAAATCCCGGCTCGTTCGAACCCCGTGCCGCGCGGCTACACGCGGCACGGACTAGGTAGTTCGGACTAGGCTTCCTAGTCCAAACTACCGTTACTCCTCTTGGAATGAGGAGTAACGGTAGTTCGGACTAGGAAGCCTAGTCCGAACTACCTAGTTCGTGCCGCGTGTAGCCGCGCGGCACGGGGTTCGAACGAGCCGGGATTTAAAAATGGCGGTGCCCGGTTTATGCAAATGAAGCCCGGGAAATTCAAATCCCGGGCTTCATTTGCAAGTGCGGTATGCCTACATTACCCTCCTAGTTCGAACTAGGAGGGTAGTGTAGACATACCCTGAGGCTCTTACCTTCTAAACAGGGACTACAATTACAGTAGCAGGAAAGGAGAAAATGCTGATGTGGTTCTTACTCATGCTCACGTGCATTAATTCTAATTCTCTCTCTGTCCCCAAGGAGAGACTTTGAAAAGGCACCTTGCTCCTGTAAAGGCATGGAAATCTCTGAGGTTCACTTTGCCTTGCCCCTATGCAGCTGAAGTCAGGGTCTCTCTATCAAGTCATCAACTCCCCACCACTGTCACCCAGTAGGCTGAGGTCTTGCAACAGGCCTTTGTGATGTCACTGGCACGCTGACCTGTCCTTTGTAAGTCTGGTGTCCTGATCCTGGCCAGCCCCTTTGGACATTTGAGCAGCTTCCCCGGATCATCCCACTTCAGGGCCGGCCCACAACATTTTGGCACCTGAGGCGGGGAGCTCATATGATGCCCCCGTGCCTCCTCGCTACGCCAGCAGCAGACAACATTTTCTACACTCTGGGTTCTAGTGGTGCCCCCCCACAGTCTGGCACCTGAGGCGGCCACCTCAGTTCACCTCATGGTAAGACCAGCCCTATCCCACTTAATGACAATTGAGTCTGGGGCTCTAGCTAATTGCACAGTAAAGCCCCAGAGGCTGCTCCCTATGCTACACTGTTTTTCATTAATTAGTAGACTATAAGGCTATGTCTACACTGTGCCGTTTTGTGCAAGAAATATTCAAATGAGGCTAAGCATGGAATATCACTGAGCCTCATTTGAATAATTAATGAGTGGCTGCTTTTTGCACAAGAGGCTTTTGCACAAAAAGGAGCCATCTACACTGTTCCTTTTTGTGCAAAAACCCCCTCTTGCACAAGAGCCGTTCGTCATGAAAAAAAATGCAGAGGCCTGTTGTGCAAAAAGCAGCCTCTCATTAATTATGCAAATGAAGCTCAACGATATTCCACGCTTAGCCTCATTTGAATATTGTTTGCACAAAACAGCTCAGTGTAGACTTAGCCTAAGACCAGAAAGGACCATTAGAGCATTGAATCTGATCCCTGCATATCCCAGTGCTCCTGTACATCATAGTAGATAAGTTTTGATCTAATCACACTAGAAAGGCATCTAGTCTTCATTAGAAGACATAAAGAAATGGAGAGAGATTCCATCACTTGCTTTGGTAGTTTGTCCAGATGGTGATTCATGTTCACTGTGAAATATTTATGCCTTATTTCTAAGATCAATGTGTTTCTTTTCACCTTCCAGCCCCTGGTCTTGTTCTGCCTTTTTCTGCGACATTAAACAGCCCTTTAATACTTTACATTTT
Source organism: Pelodiscus sinensis (assembly GCF_052426305.1). Classification (NCBI taxonomy): domain Eukaryota; kingdom Metazoa; phylum Chordata; order Testudines; family Trionychidae; genus Pelodiscus; species Pelodiscus sinensis. Next base: position 13,069,654 of record NC_143068.1, on the reverse strand, counting down.
GTCTCTAAGAAGATATCTTGACACTTCAATGAAATCACCTCTCAGCCTTCTTTCATAGATTGGGCTCCTGTCAATAACTCACAAGAAGGTGTTTTTCTTCAGCCCTCAAAACGTGGGGCTCTTTGCTGCCCCAGCTCCTGTGAGCCATCGTCCTCCTGCCTTCTGTCTGTGCCAAAGTTAGGAGGTCTTTAAAGAGGACAAGGACAACTTGAGCAGAAGTGATTTTCAGGGCAAGTGCAGAGAGATCCTGAAGCAAAAGAACTCAGGTTCCCTAACATTCCATATGATCAGCCAATCTCTTTCAGGGATTTTCCTTTAGCTCAGAATTACAAGAAAACTTGTTTGTGCCCACAGCAATACCCTATTGTGGCTATTAAATCTCCCCATCATGCACCTTCTTTTGGACCCCACAAATTCCACACAGATAATCCCCTATCCAAGCTGTAGTTCTCAAGGGCTTAGTGCCAGTGCCACATGGTGATACTTTTGCACCAGCCAGCTCTGAAACCAGACGTCATATTCTTGCAAGCAGGCAGGTGATGGCATGTGGACACAAATAGCAGAAGGAAAGAGGTGCTTATGCTTTTCATTTGGATATGCAGGCCTGTGATGAGGTGGACTAAGCCTCAACACCCCGTACAGGAGGCCAGAGGTCTTGCCTCACCCTCTCCCAGTAAGAGGAGCAGAAGAAAGGTCCCCCAGGCAGGATAGAGTGGCTGTCTCCACAGTGGCCAATCAGGGCCCAGCAGAGTTGTATAAAAGAAGCTGCTGGGCTAGGGCCTGGCAATTCCTCATAGTAGCTTGACCCAGGCAGTTCTAGATACTGACTGGGAGAACAGCAGCACTATGGACAGCTCCAAGTATAAGCTGAACTTTAGACCTGGATGAGGCTCCTGTCCGATGGTGGAAGACTGGCCACAAGCTGAATACAAGTTCTGATAGCACCATGGACAGGGCTAGTGGGATCCTAGCCTCAGAACCCTGGGATGACCAGACAGGGCAGCATCGGGAGGAAGTGACCCAGGAAGTACCAGACAGCCAGGCAAAGAGCTTACCCGACATTCCTCTGCCACAGAGTGGCATGCACAAACAGGCGGACCCCATTACAAGGCCCAAAGTCAACTTGGCAGTGCCTTCTACTGGGAAAAAGTCCCCTTCCTGGTCTGTCGGGGAAAATCACCCCCAAGGCCTAGAAAGCACTGCATTATGCCACAGCCTTATGGCATGGGGCTGATGATCTGGTCATTTTCCTCAAGCTGAGTAGGGCTGGTGCTTGGATGAAGGAAAACTGAAGTGCTGATGATTCTAATGGCATGGCTGTCTCTGAGCTAAAACATTCAATCAATGCAGCAGCAGGTGGCAGGGTGTTGTTGGAGGGGCCCTCTCACAAAAGGGTTATAAAATCCATGGTCCTGACTGGGATGGAATGCGGTCACAGAAGATCCCTTGAGATTCTTCCCTGTTGTGATGATCATGCCACTGACAGCCACCTTCTTGCTTTCTGGGGCTTTCCACCACCCTGTCCTCCTGGGCCAAATCCTATGATCTTCCCCAGAGAAGGCACAGAGTTCGAGTTACTGCCCCCTTCCCCAAACATCAGTACAGACTCTGAACTATTTCAGCTCTGGGAGAATGCAGTTCTAGGGCACAGCACTCAGGAAATCAACTCTTAAAAGGGATCAAACCCCCAAATAAATCTGTCTTTCTCTGAGTTAAAATTTTACACAGTGAAAGCTCATTCAGGTAAGCCCCCTTTATCAATAAGGCTATGTCTACACTACAAGGTTTTTGCGGCAGAGAGTATGCTAATGATGGACTCATTAGCATGAGTCACAATGTCATTAGCATATTTTCTGCCAATGCTTTTTGTGCAAGGGGTTTTTGTGCAAAAAGAAGCAGTGTAGTGTTAGTTCAAGATCCTTATGCCTCTCTGGGATCCTGCACAAACGGGTTTTTTTGTGCAAAACGGAAGCGGCTACACTGCTATGTTTTGCACAAAAAACCCTTGTGCAAAAAGCATGGGCAGAAAATATGCTAATGACATTGCGACTCATGCTAATGAGTCTGTCATTAGCATACTCTCTGTCACAAGAACTTATAGTGTAGACAAAGACTCAAAGAGGAATATGCACACCGCTTGTTTCCCCCAGGTAGCAATTATTTACACTGGGCTTGATGATAAACAAAAGTGTTTTATTAAATATAAACAGTAGGATTTAAGTGTTGGCGAGTGAAAATAGACAAATCAACATACATTATGAAATTAAAATACCTTCCCCCACCTCCGCTGCTTAACAAGTTCCAATACATTAAAACTTATTGCAAACAGGTTCTAACTCTAAAAGGATGTTCTTCGCCTAGCCATAATTTTCAGGTCAGAGTCTCTTTTACCTTGACCTCGATTCCTGGCTCTCTTTTTGGGTATGCCATGCCAGCTAAAGACAAAGGCCTGATAACTTCCCCTCACTTAAATAGTCTTTCCCCAGAGGTGGGAATCCTTTGTTTTCCATTCCACCTTCGGTGGAAAATTACCTGGTCAAAATGGAATCCCAGTACCAGGTGGTATGGTCACATGTCTTATTAGTCCAATCACCTTGGGACCTACAGAGCAAACAGCCATTAAGGCTTCAGGGGCATTGGTAATGACTCATCAGCACATTTAAAACTATCAACAGTCTCATACTTCATATTTCCAACTTTACACACACAAACAATACATGCATCAAAATAAGATATACAGATCCAGCAGATTGCAACGTTAAAATCAAAAGGTTACATGAGGTATTTTGTCCAAAGAATCTTTGAGTTATGTATATTTATATTTATAAACCAAATTTGATAAAGCATGGGGAGGGAGGATGGTCACACTGATCCTTTGTGGCCATGGTGAGTGAAGGGAGTCCCGTGGCTGATGATGGGGCTGAGTGTGCAAGGCTGGTGGTCAGGCAAAGCTGAGGCATGCAGGGACGGCTGCTCCCCCTGCTGTCACGTCAGTGCAGTCACTGTTGCATGCCAGCTTTTGGGCAGCAGGCTTCTCCTACCTCTGCCCCTTTTCCAGCCAGTATAGGCTGGCGGCTGCAATGGCTGGTAAGTGCGGGCAGGCAATGGCTGGTTACATGTCACCTCTGCTGCCTACCCATTGGTCCTTTACATGCTTCCCCTCTTGGGGTATGTCTACACTATGGATTTTTTTTTTGAAAAACAGCCATTTTTCTGAAAAAACTTCAATTATGTCCACATTGAAATAATGTTCTTTCAAAAGAAAATCAAAAGAACAGAGGGGTTTTTCCAGCATTGGTAAACCTCTTTCTACAAGAAAGAAGCCTTTTTCCAAAAGAGCTGTTTCAGAAAAAGGTGTGTGTGGATGGGGAAGAAGGAGTTCTTTCAGAAGAAGAGGAGAGAAGAAAAAGCACAGATGCCCTGCTGGTCACTCTGTCCATCATAATCACAGTTTAAATGTGAGAGAGTGTACATTTAGTGTGGGTGCTATCTTTCCAAAAAGCAGATCGCTTTTTTGATGCGCTTTGGCAGTGTGGGTGTGCTCTTTCGGAAGAAGTTTTTTTTTGGAAGATCTCTTCTGGAAAAGCTTCTTCTGAAGGAAGCCTGCAGTCTAGATGTAGCCTTGCTGTCCTCTCCCTGCTTTTCCCATTCACCCTCCCCCGAGTCCCACTGCTCCTCCATATCCCCCTCCTAGCAGGGTATGTTCCACTCCCGGTGCTGTGTGAAGAACTAGCCACTGGTCGAGTTGTTCAGCTCACTAACAGGGTGGCTGGCCAGCTCCCTCCTTCCCTCACTGCTTCTGGCTGGGCTGGCACCCAGGGAAAGTACAAACCCTCTGGCCTAGGGCCCTGGGCAGGAAGAGCCAAGCCCTGAATATGCCAAAGCCTCTTACAACACTGGCATGTGGTACCATGTCTTCCCCTTGGCTAGCTGCTGGAGTGATGGGGAGGAAGCTATTTCCATCCTGGTTGTGACCTGACTCTGCGGATCCACAGTCAGGGGTTCTTAGCACCCTCTTCACATGCTGTTCTCCACCCTGGGTCCTGCCCGCAGAGAGTGCAAAGCTGCTCTGTCCCCTAAGCACCCTCCCCTGTGGGGAAAGGGAGGGAAGAGATGACCCCAGGAAAAACATGGGCCAGGTCATCCCTCCCCCCATACCCACTCCCATTCCCCTGAAAGTAGCGCCTGTCCCTTCCCCCCTTCACCCACACTGAAAGGCTGCTGCTGGCCATGCTCAGGTGTGACACCTGCCAGAAATCTGGGAAGGGGGACATGTGACCCTGAGTACCCCTCACACATTGCCTTGAGAAGACACGGCATCAGGTACCAGGGAGAGAACACTGGGCAGGGAAGGTTGGACCAGGTCTGTCAGTCCCTGTGTGAGAGATGAGTACGCAAATGTGTGTGTGTCACCTGCCCCCGTGCAACCCATAAAGATAAGAATGTAAATAAAAAGACTCCAGCTACACAGTATTTCTTTTCAACAGAGACGCAGTCAATTTGATGTTAATTTGAATGTTTGCACTGCATAGTTCTGATGGCTTGCCATTGCATAATGGCTGCGTCCACGAGGAGTACAGATAGTTCGGAATAGCTACGTAGTTCGAACTATCTAGCCCGTGCCGCGTGTAGTCGCGCGGCACGGGGTTCGCGCTAGCCGGCTTTTAAAAATGGCGGCGCCGGCTTTATGCTAATGAAGCCCGGGAAATTCAAATCCCGGGCTTCATTAGCAAGTTCGGTATGCATACATTACCCCGCTAGTTCGAACTAGCGGGGTAGTGTAGACATACCCTAAGATATTATTAAATAATGGACACCCTTTCAGAATAAGGAAGATAGCGGGCAATTGTAATATGGTGCATATTGCTCCATCGTGAGTATCTGTTATAGCAAGTCCTCCCCCTGTGTCTGGGCTGCAGTGAGGCTAGGTCTCTTGCAGCCCAGGCTGAACAGTGGGTTTCCGTAATGGCTCAGGCTTTATGCTCTGCACAGCTCTAGTTCAGTTCTCAATGTGAAGTAACAAGCCTTTCTCCACACACCCCATCTTTTTGTCTATTTTAGTTTCCCCAATGTAGGCCAATACTCTTATTGGAACTTCTTCCCAGCATGCATTTCTGGGCAGGAGGTGGGCCTTGAAATGTGGAGACATACCAATGCAGCCTTAAAGAGGCCATTTGCAGCCAGTTGTTCCTTGCATTAGATCTCACTGTGATAGCTGGTAAGAACTCTTAACTTCCCTTACGTTCTCTGGTTCATATTCCTGGGGCAGTAGCATGTTCTTATACATATCGTATCCAACAGGCCTGTTGATGGGGAGAGGGGCAGTTGCTCCAGAAGCCGGTGATTCTAAAGGGCCCAAGATCCAGCTGCTGCCACTACTGCTGCACTTGGAGCCCCAGACTCTTTAGAATCGCTGCCAAAGTGGCAGTTCTGAGAGCCAATGGGAAAGAATCATGTGGTCTGGGTGGTGCTGAGGGCTGGCTGCTCCAGACACACCCTTTCTACCTAAGGCCCTGCCCCTTCCAGGAGTGTGCAGCTGGGCCCCCCACATTACCCAGGGACCTGGCAATCCTGTCAGCTCCCCGCCACTCAAGATAAATTACAAGGGGGAGTTTCAGGAGGAAGAATGTAATTATCCAAGCTGTCACTGAGGCATGGCACAGCAGCTAATGTCCTCTCCTTTGCAAAAAGGCACTGTGGGATCTTTGCCCACAAGTTACCAGTGTTTTACAATTAATTCCAAAGATGGACCCTCCCGCTGTCTACCCCTGTTAATATCAGGATGGGCCTCTGGTTCAAAACTGATTTGGAACCTAACCAATTAAGAATGTATATTGGAGGGACTAACTGACCAAGACAGCAAAAAGGCTCAAAAAATGTTCCTTTTTCACCGTGCATCAAAAAGTCACAGAAAACTGGAAAAAAGCCTTTTATTTCTCCTTAAAGGCACATGGATTATGGGCCCAAAAGTTTACTGTTTAAAGCTCAGATTTTCACTAACTGCCCACTTGAACACCATTTGATTTTTTTTCAGTTTGCTATCAAACACTCCAGAAGCTGAGTGGTTTGGGGCTTCCTCTCCTTCCTCCACTTTCTTTCTCTAAGTATTCTGCTTTGAAGATTTTAGCTTTTATTCTTCTACTACACTTTCTGGGTATTGGTAATAAGGGTCAGAACCTTCACAGGTTCACTCTTCTCCTGTGAAAATGCCATGAGAAAGCACTTCTTTTCTATCTAGCAGAAGTTCTGTAGCCTAGAAGCCATAAGAGCCAAACACAAGGGGGTTCAGGCAGAAAGCAGATCAAAACACATGAGGAGAGATTAGTGTCAGTTTATATTTGAGCTGAAAACCAGAATCTTTTTATTCTATTTATAGGAAAAGGTGTTCAAACTTCAAACCAAAAGTTGAGCCAATGCTTAGAAAATTATGTTTATTGATTAAATTCCTATGGTTTTCAGGAGGGCTAAGATTAAGCCCCAAGTCCAGACAGCTGAAATTAACATACCCCTGATCAAATTAATTCTTCCAGTCTCGCCATTTTGTTTATATCTGCAAAATATTCTAGTTTAGAAGTGCAGTATCCATCTGACCACACAGACTTCTCAGCCATGGAAAAAGAATGAATCTTCAGGCAGGTTGTCAGTATTTCATCCTTTATACTACAAAAGAGATTTCCTAATGGTTAATGCTGATGCTTTTTTAGGATCATTAGAGTGCTCATTAACAGTGGAAATTGGGTTTCCAACTCCCTTGGGTGGCCTTGAAAATCTCAGCATAATGTTTGCGTATATGTGAGATTTTCATTTGGTTGTGTCAATATAAGTAGTGGAATATACCATTAAATAAAAAACACTACTTCTAACTACAATGATCTCATGATGCTAATAAAGGCTGAGCAGGCACACTCATTACTTTGTTAACCATGTTTTTGGTTGTATTATTAACCTGCTATGGATAGATCGATACATTTTACTTGTCTCCCCCCAGTGACATTATGCTGAGACTCTTACTATAGGCCATGACTACATGGTGTAATAGAAGTACCCATGGGACTCTTTCGTATACGTGTGTGTGCTTGGAAATCTTTGTTTATTATGGGTCCTCCTCTTGCTCCCAACCCTGCTTCCCATGGTGAACAGGTTAATCAGTCAAAGAGCTCACAAAACATACAAAGAATCAATATTCTGCTTTGTTCTTACTCTTTCTGCTATCCTCAGAGGCAGCATTCCTGTACTTCAGGTCACAAACCTCCATGCACACCATTCTTTCCTTATTCTTTGTCACTGCTATCTATCTCATCTTTGCTGCACTTCCTGCCTGAAATTCTTTCTGTTTTTCCCTGCGTTTCACCAGATCCTTTTGCTCTTCTAAAAGCAGTGGGGGAGGCGGCTGTTCTCTTCTCAGTTCTTATGATTGATAGATTTTTCTAGTTTTCATGCTGCCTTCATGCTGTAATATCTTGTTCACTTTTAAAACTCTCACTTAAAACAACCAGTGAGAATTTTCTCACATCAGTAAAACTCCAGGACAGAAATAGTATATGAGCATTTTTGTTTTGTTCTGTATCTGATAGTAATTTAAACACCAGGTATTTGTTTTATCATTACAAGGAAATTAAATGATTTTTCCCTAGAATCAAACACCAGTTATTAAACACAAAGATATGTAAACTGAGAGCAGCAATCATATACAAACCCTTATTTTTTGGGGTAGTTGTTATTCATGTTAATATTGCCGTTGAAGATTTCAAAATCTCGTTCAGTTTACATAGTCTGTGGGGCTTGTTGACATGGGGACATATGAAAAAGTTAATCTGAATTAACAAATGGCTATGTCTACACTGCAGTGCTATTTCCGGATACCAGAGATATCGCAAAATAACTAGCCTGTATCTTAACAGCATGCCCATTATTTCAAAATATAATGGGCTCGCCATTCCAGCATCCCTGTAAAACTTGTTCTATGAGGAGTAAGGGATGTTTCAGAATAGCCAGTTATTTCAAAATTTAGCACTGTGTAGACAGCACCAAATTATGAAATAAGCTATTTTGAAATTGATTCAAAATAAACTATGCAATTTGCATAGCTCAAGTTGCATCGTTTATTTCAAGCTAAGGGTGCAGTGTAGATGCAGCCTAAAGGTGTAAATTTGAAGTGAATTAGTTAAATCATTGTGTGAACACCCTGATTCAGAATCAAAGTGAAGTGAATTCAGCTTATTAATTCATTTCCAAGTACTTTTTCCACACAAGATGTATCTAAGCTGTGGAACTCGTTGCCACTAAATATTGTGGTGGCCAAAAATATAACTGAATGTAACTGTATCTATATTTGTGTATAAAAAGGAGCTAAATAAGTTCATGGAGGATAGATAGGCCCATCAGTGACTATTAACCAAGATGGTTAAGGCAACACACCCATGTTCAGGATGACCCTAGATTTCTGACAGGCAGAAGTTGAAATTAGAAGACAGGCATGGATCGCTCTATGATCACCCTGTTCTGTACAGTCCTCCTTAAATTCTGGTATGGGTCACTGTTGGAGACAGGATGCTGGATGCAATAGACCATCGTCTGACCCAATATGGCAGCTCTTATGTTCGTACGTGATCAGAAACACCCCATTATGCAACTAGATGGAAGAAGGAATTGGCAGAAGAAACACACACCCACATGCATACACATACACACACACTGTTCAAAATCAAATGCTCATTTTGAATGAGCTTTTTTTAAAACTTCCTTTGGGTAATATTTTCTGCATTCAGCATGGCACATGCCAAAAATTTCACAAAAGAATTAATGTTCCAGTCTCCTGGGAATTAAAACTTTGCCATGGCTTCCACACAGGTGTCTTGACAGATTACAGGAAGATAAATATATATACAATGTAATAGTTGCTCTGCATGGGTTAAATGGGTAGTGGGAATATTTTCTCTTTACAAAAAATAAAAATAAAACTGGCTATCTAAAGCTAGTAGGTGGAGGTCAGAAAAACATCTGCCTTATCCACAGGGTACAGTCTTTTACAGCTTGTTGTTGTTCCAAGAATCAATTGAGCATGTAATAAGATGAGCTCCAGTATAGACAATATGCATGGAACATATTGATTAGAATTTAAGTAAATCTGAACTTGGAAGTGAATATGAGGGGTTGCTGTACACCAGGTATGTGATACATACCTCACAAATTTAGTTCCAAAACACGCAATCCAGAATTTGGACTGCCATATAAGGGACATGATGAAGGCAGCCGTAGATCTCAGGTGGTTGTAAATCCATAAACATATGTAAGTTTTAGAGTGAATCTCTCTGTGAGTCCATCTGTCTATTTTTCTGTGAGTCCATTTGTTCAAAAAATCCTCTTAAATGGTAAGAGCTAAGACCACCAAATTTACTATGCAGCTTCCTCTTATCCTAACCAAAAGCAAGGTCAGAGTTTTGTTGTGTCAGTAAAAAGAGAAGTGCCTGGAATCTGATTATTTTCCATAACATGGGAAGGGAGGGGGCTGATAGGAGGAGAGCAATACTGCAGAATGACCACCGGGGGCTGCAAGCATAGGGGGACAGTTATACTGCAGAGAGATCATTTTGGTCAGTCACACAAGCAGGACAGTGGCTAGCTGAGGACTGGGTTTCACTTTTCCTGCTACTGGACTGGATAAGTGCCCTCCCTGCACAAAACAGTGCTGGACATGGAAAGCTTCCCTATCATTGGCCCCACCATGGTGGCCCTCCCAGGACCATCCCCAGGACCAGGCTGGGCAGCCCAGCCCCCACACAATAGATGACAGGGATGGGAACTGCAGTGTGGTCTCAGACCAGCTGCAGGAGCCCCCAGAACTCCACCCTCTGGAGCAGCTATAGGTTAGGTGGGTGCAACTAAAGGGCGGGGCCAATTCCCTGGTTAAAATGTATTCTTTGGCTTTTTAGATGTGACATAAACGTTCAGACCTTGTAAGTTGGCTAAAGGTCAGAGAGCTTTGCTATCTACCTAGTGGGAAGTATGCTTGAGTCATGGAACTTTTGCAAATGAAGTCTCTGAATGCCTTTGACAGAAAGTACAGAATAGATTCTGATGCTCTATCAGGAGAACTAAATCCTTCTTTGTCATTTCGCTATTATTCAATGGATATGTTAACATCTTTTCTAGAAGTTCCCCAAAGTTGGTAAGTGAAAGGTTTGCTGTTACTCAGCTATGGAGGATCATGTCCTCTTTGATAACAGCGGGGGGACTCACTGGGGAGTTCTAAAGACATCTTCCCAGGGTGCAGTGGGTCATCTTATAAAACATACTGCTAAGAACCGTGAGGAAAGGGTAAGTCCAGAAGTTTCTCGTCAATCAAGCAATACGGCAGAAGCTCAGAGCCGGAGTTCTAAGAGTTCAAGTCTATAATTATTTAGCTCCTGAATCTACTTTAGTCTCTGCCAATGCGATTTTTGCAGCTAGCACTGTGTCATCTACATCCCTAGAAGTTTCTGTGAAAGCAGCCAGGAAAAACTCAAGCTTCAGCTCCTGTAATTGAACACTGCACATAGCAACAGCAGTTTTAAAATAAACAGATTTAAAACACTAGCATTTGAGAGAGGGAGAATGTTTACAGGCAAGCTTACAGAAATTTTAACTTAGTGCAATTTTTGTGCCTAATTTTAGATATTCATTTATCGTGTGTGTGTTGGAATTCAGATAACTGTGTCTAAATGGTTTTGATCTCTAAAGTTTCTTAAAATCTGGCCCAGAATTAAAGTCAAAATATAATTATAGGCACCCTACTGTATCTGTGTTGGGAGAATTGTCTTTCATTTTACCAGATCATAAGGCAACCATATAAGGCAATTTGAATGTAATCCAAACTATCATAAGAACATAAGAATGTAAGAATGGCCAGACTGGGTCAGACCAAAGGTCCATCTAGCCCAGCATCCCGTCTTTGGATAGAGGCCAATTTCAGGTGCCCCAGAGTTAATGAACAATGAGGTTTTGGAACAAATAGAAAAACTTAATGTTAACAAATCTCTGGGACCGGATGGCATTCATCCAAGGGTTCTAAAAGAACTAAAATGGGAAATTGCTGAGCTATTATCTGTGGTTTGTAACCTATCCTTTAAATCGGCTTCCGTACCTAATGACTGGAAGGTAGCCAATGTGACACCAATATTTAAAAAGGGCTGTAGAGGCGATCCTGGCAATTACAGACCGGTAAGTCTAACTTCAGTTCCGGGCAAATTACAGGCAGTCCCCGGGTTACGTACAAGATAGGGACTGTAGGTTTGTTCTTAAGTTGAATCTGTATGTAAGTCAGAACTGGCGTCCAGATTCAGCCGCTGCTGAAACTGACCGCCAGTTCTGACTTACATACAGATTCAACTTAAGAACCCCAAGCTTCCCCAAGTCAGCTGCTGCTGAAACTGATCAGCGCTGATTCCAGGAAGCCTGGGGCAGAGCAACTCTGCCTCGGGCTTCCTGTAGTCAGCGCTGGTCAGTTTCAGCAGCGGCTGACTTGGGGACGCCTGGGGCAGAGCAGCTGGGGTGCTGCTGGGTTGCTCCAGTAGCACCGCTCCTCGGCGCTACTGGACCAACCCAGCAGCACCCCAGCTGCTCTGCCCCAGGCGTCCTGATTCAGCCACTGCTGAAACTGACCAGCAGCGGCTGAATCAGGACCTGGGGCAGAGCAGCTGGGGTGCTGCCGGGTTGGTCCAGTAGTGCCCAGAGCGGGCGCTGCAGGACCAATCCGCAGCGCCCCAGCTGCTCTGCTCCAGGGTCCAAAACAAAAGCCTGGTCTGCTGGGGGGGGGGGGGCACACCAGGGACACGGGGAGCAGAGCTGCAGCGGCAGCGGGGTGCCGCGCCTCTGAGGCTTTGCTCTGGCAAAGTCTCAGAGGCACGGGACCCCCCTGCGGCTGCGGCTTGAGTCCCGGTGCCTATGGTCTGCTGGGAACGGTCCCCAGCAGACCACAGGCACCGGGACTCAAGCGGCAGCAGCGGCGGTTCCCCGCGCTTCTGAGGCTTTGCTCTGGCAAAGCCTCAGAAGCGCGGGAACCCGCCCGGTGCCTCTGGTCTGCTGGAGACGGTCTCTGGCAGACCAGGGGCACCGGAGCAGCTTACGAACGGGGCTTTCTCGCCCCGGAGCTCGCAGGTAGCAATCCGCTACCTCGACCTCCGGGGCGAGAAAGCCCCGTTCGTAAGTGCGGATCCGACATAAGTCGGACCCGCGTAAGTCATGGAATGCCTGTAGTCAAAACAATAGTAAAGAATAAAATTGTGAAGCATGTAGAAGAACATAATTTGTTGGACAAATTCGACAACTAGTTCGAACTAGCGGGGTAATGTAGGCATACAGCATTTGCAAATGAAGCCCGGGATTTGAATTTCCCGGGCTTCATTTGCATAAGCGGGGAGCCGGCATTTTTAAAACCCCGCTGGTTCGAACCCCGTGCAGCGCGGGCTACACGGGGCACGAACTAGATAGTTCGAACTAGGCTTCCTAGTTCGAACTACCGTTACTCCTCATGAAAGCCTAGTTCGAACTACTTAGTTCATGCCCCGTGTAGCCGCGCTGCCCGGGGTTCGAACCAGCGGGGTTTTAAAAATGGCGGCTCCCCACTTATGCAAATGAAGCCCGGGAAATTCAAATCCCGGGCTTCTTTTGCAAGTGCGGTATGCCTACAGTACCCTCCTAGTTCGAACTAGGAGGGTAGTGTAGACATACCCTTAGAGTTCTTTGAAGGGGTTAACAAATATGCGGACAAGGGGGATCCAGTAGATATAGTATACTTAGATTTTCAGAAAGCCTTTGATAAGGTCCCTCACCAAAGGCTCTTGTGTAAATTACATGGCCATGGGATAAGAGGGAAGGTCCTTTCTTGGATTGAGAACTGGTTAAAAGACAGGAAACAAAGGGTAGGAATAAATGGTAAATTTTCAGAGTGGAGAGGGGTAACTAGTGGTGTATCCCAAGGGTCAGTCCTGGGACCAATCCTTTTCAACTTATTCATAAATGATCTGGAGAAAGGGGTAAGCAGTGAGGTAGTAAAGTTTGCAGATGATACAAAACTGTTGAGGATAGTCAAGACAGAAGCAGACTGTGAGGGACTCCAAAAAGATCTCACCAAACTGAGTGATTGGGCAACAAAATGGCAAATGAAATTTAATGTGGATAAGTGTAAAGTAATGCACATTGGGAAAAATAACCCCAACTATATGTACAGTACGATGGGGGCTAATTTGGCTACGACAAATCAGGAAAGAGATCTTGGAGTTATCGTGGACAACTTCTCTGAAAACTTCCACGCAGTATGCAGCGGCGGTCAAAAAGGCAAATAGGATGCTAGGAATAATTAGGAAAGGGATAGAAAATAAGACCCAGAATATCTTACTGCCCGTGTATAAAACTATGGTACACCCACATCTTGAATACTGTGTACAGATGTGGTCTCCTCACCTCAGAAAAAGATATTTTGGCCTTGGAAAGGGTTCAGAAAAGGGCAACTAAAATGATTAGGGGTTTGGAATGGGTCCCATATGAGGAGAGGTTAAAGCCACTGGGACTTTTCAGTTTAGAAAAGAGGAGACTGAGGGGGGATATGATAGAGGTCTATAAAATCATGAGTGGTGTGGAGAGGGCCGATAAAGAAAAGTTATTTATTAGTTCCCTAAATAGAAGAACTGGAGGACACCAAATGAAATTAATGGGGAGCAGGTTTAAAACTAATAAAAGAAAGTTCTTCTTCACACAGCGTGTAGTCAACCTGTGGAACTCCTTGCCAGAGGAGGCTGTGAAAGTTAGTACTATAATAGAGTTTAAAGAGAAGCTAGATAATTTCATGGAGGTTAGGTCCATAAAAGGCTATTAGCCAGGGGATAAAATGGTGTCCTTGGCCTCTGTCTGTCAGAGGCTGGAGAGGGATGGCAGGAGACAAATCGCTTGATCATTGTCTTCGGTCCACCCTCTCTGGGGCACCTGGTGCTGGCCACTGTCAGTAGACAGGATACTGGGCTAGATGGACCTTTGGTCTGACCCAGTACAGCCGTTCTTATGTTCTTATGTAACATAAAAAATAAACATCAAGTTATCCCTCCTGTGATACCCATTCCCAGCTTCCGACAGAGGCTAGAGATACCATTCCTACCCATTCTGGCCAATAACCATGAATTTATCTAGTTCTTTTTTTAAGCCTGTTAGGGTATGTCTAGACTACATGGCTCCGTTGACAGAGCCATGTAAATTATGTTTCTAGACATAGCAAAATGAAGTGGAGATTTAAATAATCACCACTTCATTCACATCAAAATGGCTGCCGCGCTGTGCCGATCAGCTGTTTGGTGGCATAGCGTGGTAGTCTGGACGCGCCGTGGTCGACAAGAAAAGCCTTTGTCAACTGCCCCGTTATGCCTCGTGGAATGAGGTTTACCGGGGCGGTCAACAAGGGCTTCCTTTGTTGACCGTGGAGCGTCCAGACTACCGCGCTGTACTGCCAAACAGCTGATCGGCACAGCGCAGCAGCCATTTTGATGTAAATGAAGCGGTGATTATTTAAATCACTGTTTCATTTTACTATGTCTAGTAAACTAATCTACATGGCTCCGTCAATGGAGCCATGTAGTCTAGACTTACCCTTAAAGTCTTGGTCCTCACACATCCTCTAGCAATGAGTTTCACAGGTTGATTGTGCATTGTGTGAAGAAATACTTCTTTTTGTTTGTTTTAAATCTTCTACCTCTCATGAATTGCAAGGTAAATTTGCTACACAAATTGTGTATCTTATTTCAAAACTATTTTGAAATAGCTATTTTGAAATGTGGTATGTCTACACAGCACCAAATTTTGAAATAACAAGCTATTCTAAGCCTTCCCTTATTCCTCATATCTTGTTGCTATAAACAGCAAAAATCTGGTTGAAAATTTAACATAAACACTTATTAAAATAGAAAATGGCATTTTGGGAAATAGACATTTTTTGGGGAAAAAACCCTGCTGTTTTCATAAAAAATTGATTTTTTTACTGAAAACCTGAAAAATAAATAAAAAGGGCAACACATAAGTATAGGCTATATAGATTTGTTTATAGCCCAGTTTCAGGCTATAAAGATTTGTTTTCTATTTTTAAATCTTAGTCTTGTTTACATTGGAACCATGCTCTTGAAGCACCTGCAGTGATACCCATGTATCTGAAAAGGTATGTCTACACTACCCTCCTAATTCGAACTAGGAGGGTAATATAGGCATACTGCACTTGCAAATGAAGACTGGGATTTGAATTTCCCGAGCTTCATTTGCATGAAGCCGGCCGGCGCCATTTTTAAATGCCGGCAGTTCGAACCCCGTGCCGCGTGGCTACACGCGGCACGGAGTAGCTAGTTCAGATTAGGCTTCCTAATCCGAACTAGCTGTACTCCTCATTCCACGAAAATGTTTCCCTTTCTTTCACTGGAAAAACATTTTAAGAAAAAGGAAGACAAAGAGAGACAAAGAGTGGGGCTTTTGTCACAAATTTAAAACAAAAAAATAGGAAAGGAAAACTTTGAAAAAAATTGCCATAAACAAAAATGATTTTTTCTATGAAAAAATTCACTGTTATCAAAATCTAATTTTTGGAAATTGTGGTTGATAAAATTTCATCAGTCACATGTAATGTGGATGTTATTCCTGAAATTTTCAAAGAAGTCTTAGAAATTCTGGGAGCTAGAACTTCAACTTCTGAGAAATTCTATCAGTTATCTCTAAAAATCTGGCCTTCAGCTCCTAATTTCTCAGCTCCACGTATCTGGGCGCTTTTGAAAACTGTATTAAGTTCCTATCTGCAACTTTAGGTATCTAAACATCTTATAAAATGTTTGCAAAGTGCCTAATTTGCTTAGGATGTTCTAAACAGCCTATGTTAGGTTCTGTTTCCTCTTATTTGCTACTGTTCTTTGTATAATATTAACCATCCTTCTTTAATATCTTAAGAAGGATTGTTTTTAAAGTTGAATAATTTTTCATGTTGCGAAATATTTAATTTAAGCCGCTGCTTGTTTTGCTTTTATTAAGAGAGAAGATGGAGAGAAATGAGGAAAAGTGACTGCGCCCTACAGACGTTTAATTTATGTACACGATTACATGGACAGTTAATTTTTCAGTGCAATTATTTAACTTTCAGAATTACTTAACTTTCAATGTCTTGTGAACTCGTTTTAGCTGAGCCTCCTCTTATCCTTGAAAAGGGCTTTATTGGAAAGAACCCATGCTGGCACATACAATAAATTATTCACAATTCACCATACAGCAGTTTGTATGACACAAGTTCTGGCAAACAGAGAATAACAGTCTTCAAAACGTCTGTTTACAAAGGATTTTCTCAAAGGATGATTTACCGAAAAAAACCTTGCCTAGTGCCAAATCATTGCAATAAGTAGAAGATCACCATGGAAGGACATTTTTATGCAAAAAATGTCACTAGCAAGGACTTCAAATAGATATCCTGGAATCATTTTATAATCTTGAGATTAAAGATAAGAAAGAAAAAAAAGAATGTGAATCAAGACCCCCACCCTCGGCAGGAAGGAAATCCTCTAAGAATATAACATAAGAACAGTCATACTGGGTCAGACCAAAGGTCCATCTAGCCTAGTATTCTGTTTGCTGACAGTGGTCAATACCAGATGCCCCAGAGGGAGATATCACAACAGGTAATCCTCACATGATCCCTCCCCGTCACCCTGTCCAGAGAAACAGAGGCTAGGGACACCATTCCTACCTATCCTGGCTAATAGCCATTGATGGACCTAACCTCCATGAATCTATCTAGCTCTTTTTTGAACTCTGTTAAAGTTCTAGCCTTCACTGCATCCTCTGACAAGGAGTTCTACAGGTTGATTATGTGCTGAGTAAAGAAAAACTTCCTTTTGTTTGTTTTAAACCTCCTGCCTATTAATTTCATTTGGTGACCCTTAGTTCTTATATTGCGGGACTAAGTAAATAACTTTTCCTTATTCACTTTTTCCATACCAGTCATGACTTTATAGACCTCTATCATATACCCCCTTAGTGTCCTCTTTTCTAAGCTGATGCTCCTCTAGGTGGCTGTTTTCACAGATAATCCCGATTTATGTGTTTTATTACTAGTTGTGATTGTTGCATGAGACTTAGGATATGTCTACACTTGCAGTTGCCCGAGAAAACTTCTGGGGAACATCTACACTACAGGGAAGGTTGACGCTGCCGTGGTTGATCTTCTGGGGTTCAATTTAGCGGAGCTAATATAGACCTGCTAAATCAAACTCAGTACCAGTACTCCTACTCCTTATGAGTAACGGAAGTCAATGAAGTGTTTGCCCCTGTTGGCCTCCTGCTGTGTGGATGGCACAGAAACACAATTTAAAATATGTCAACTCCAGCTACGTAATTAATGTAGATAGAGTTGTGTGTTTGAATTTGACCTTCCACTGTGGTGTAGACTTGGCCTTTCTGTTTGCAGCTGCTTAACACCCCAACCCTTTGTGAACAACAAAGATTTGCTGCAGCAAATACACGTGTGAATGTTTCTTTGTTGGCAGGAGCACTCTGCTGCCAACACAGCAAAACCTGCTCGGAAGCATTTTGTTAGCAACAGTGCTGAGAAACAATCTTCACACATGCTGACTTTTAGCAACAGGGCTGTGTTGCCACAATCTTGTCACTAAAAGCTCCAAAGTCACTTAGCTTATTTTGAAAACTTTATCTAACATCCCACTGTTCCCCTCTGAAACCAGTGCTCTCCACAGGCAAAATCCTGCCACACCGTTTTCCCACTGGCTTCAATGGGCCATGTGTGTATCTTTACCATCATCCACAGGAGGGTAGCATAACTTTGACAGGGGACTCCTCTGGGGCTTTGCCAAAAAGAGGAGTGTTGTCTTCAAGTCATCATTGTCAGTCCAAGTTGAGTCTCAAGTCACTACAGCTCAAGTTTCAAGTTGAGTCTCGAGTCCCTAAAGTCACTTTTGAATCAAGTCCTAAGTCGAGTCTCAAGTCTTAATTTAAAAAATGTCAAGTCACTTTTGCACAAGCCATCAATATCAGCATTTTTGGACAATTTTTTCACTAAGTCAATTTAACAAAATTAGCAAGTCTCAAGTCAAGTCTCAAGTCACAAACAATGAACCTGAGTTGAGTCTCAAGTCAAGTCACCTAGACGACTTAAGTTGGACTCGAGTTCAAGTCGTGGGACTCAAGTCAACAACTCTGCAAAAGAGACTGACATTAGCTATGTTAGATTGTGTGCTTTGGGAGCTGAGCTGGTACCCTGCAAGTATCTTGTTCCACTGTGGACCACCCCAGCAGATACCCTCCACGAGCCTTACACCTTTTCTCTGACACAAGCTTGACCTACTTTCTGACCAGGATTTTGATTTAACACCGGAAATGATCAAAATGTAGTATGACCCTAGAAGAACAATATTCTGTCTAGACTAGGTCCTGAGCTTGAGACCTTTGTCATAATTTAACCAACTGCCATTTCACTGAGATAAATTACAGGATTCTTCATTTTAATTATTGTGAAGCGGTAAGAGAGAGAGACGGAGCAATGTATTCCAAGCAACGCCTCCTTTAACAGGCAAGGGAGGGGAGCAGAAGACACCAAGGCTACGTCTACACGGCAAGGTTTTTGTGCAAGAAACTTTTTGTGGAAGAGTTCTTGCACAAAAACACATCCACACCTCAAAGCACATCACAAAAGTGATGTGGCTTTGTGCAAGAGAGAGTCCACACTGCATGGATGCTCTTGCGCATGAAAGCTTTGATGGCTATTCATAGAATGGCCATCAGAGCACCTGTGCTTTTTTCCATAGGAGCGTCCAGACTTGCCTTTTTGCACAAGAGTTGTAGCGCAAAAGGGGTTCATGCCTTGTAGAAGGAGGTTTACCTGCACCAGCAAAAGCCCTCTGTTCTGCTGCTTTACTGCTGATTAACTTGTGCAAAAGCATTTTTGAGGTGTGGACGCTCCACAGGTTAGTGAGCAAAAATGTCCATTTTTGTGCAAAAACCTTGCTGTGTAGACATAGCCCCAAAGTCCACTAGCAATTTATCCAGTGAGGCCTTTGATATTGTAATCCATACTTTGCAAATCCAGAAGAGAACGTTATGATAATCTTGTTGGGCCTCCTGCTTAACACAGAGCAAAGAAATTTACCCATAAATTCCTACATTAAAGATACAACTTCTCTTTATCTTTTATAAAGATATCCAGTCTTTATTTTAAAAAAGTGATGGTGTAACCCACACACCTAGCCTATGTCTACACTACAGAGTTTTTGCAGAAAAACTGACATTTTTCCGCAAAAACTTGCAGAGCATCCACACCTTAAGTGCATTTTTGCACCAAAAAATTGAAAGAAGAGAGGGGTTTTGTGCAATAATTATTCTTCTTTCTAAGAGGAATAACTCCTTTTTGTGCAAGATCTCTTGCACAAAAAGGTGTGTTCAGACAGGGAACTATGTATTTTTGCACAAAAAACCCCTATCGAAAAAAGCATAGGTGCCCTGGTGGCCATTCTGTGAATAGTTATCAGCACTTTCTTTTGAGAGAGCGTCCATGCAGTCTGGATGCTCTCTTGTGCAAAAGCACATCACTTTTTCGATGCGTTTTTGCAGTGTGGACATTCTCTTGTGCAAGAAGTTTTTGCAGAAGATCTCTTCCACAAAAAGCTTCTTGTGCAAGAAGCCTGTAGTGTAGACATAGCCTTAGTGTGGTTGACTGTCCCATGCAGTGGCACTTAGACCACAGCAACAGATAACAACAAGAGACCTCTACAGCATGGGCCGAAAATCAGCTGCTTTATAGGTCAAATAGTAGAGGTGCCTACCCTAAGCTCCAGAGATCTCAGGTTCAAATTTGCATGGTGGTAGTTACAACAGCAAGTCCATCAGATTCTTAGATAAGCTGTTCCAATGGTTACTGATATAAAATATGTGTTTTACATGTAGTTGCATGGAGCAATTGTGTGGGCTAGATGAGTATGTGTCTCATGCTAACACAAGGAGCTCCCAAAGCATGTTACTCAACCTGTAAGGGTCCCAGTGAAGAATCAGTAAGGGACACAAGTTCAGGAATGTGTCTTTTTAATTTTCCCCTTCCCTTTCTGAGAGATCAAGCCTGACTCTAACAGCAACCCAAGCCGCTATGGGTGAGTTGTCTCTATCCTTACTTCCTGCAGTTAAAGACCTGGCCTCCTGGCTTAACGAATGTGTGCTTGCTGCTATTTTTCTGGGGATTATATCTGTCTAGCTATCTCACCACAAGGTCACATAACTATATTAAGCCAGATGGACACTACAGAAATCTGTAAAACAGAATGATAGAAGCTACGTAGACTTACTGTAATCCATGACTACCACTTCTTCAACTGGGCTATGTTCCCTTACTGGGTATATTTGATAAATTCCCTGTTGCTGCTTCTGAAAGACAATAGCTATCCGTTTTACCTCATAAGACGAGGTATCCGTTTTACCTCATACCTCAGTTTGCTATCCATGCTCTGTGGCTGGCTATGTCCAGATGCCACAAGTTCAGAAAGCAACCATCCAGCAAAAAGGGGTACTGCCAAGAGTAAAAACTAGTTTTCCTCCAACTACAGGAAACATCTCAGGAAAATTAAGTTGGTCAAAGTTGCCTACGCAATTGTAGATGCTTCCCACTGTGTGTTTCCAGTCTGCTGACAGCTCTGTAGTGGGTGAAGCTGTGGGCAGGCAGGCTTAGCCCTGGTTTGCTGTTAGCCAGTCATCTGCAGATGACTTGCCATCCTATGTGTCATTACCTAGAGTTTTACAAGCTATTAAGGCTCCAGGGGACCATATTGATGTTAAGCTTGTGCCACATATTTACAAACTGGATTTGAAAATACGAAGTTCCTGTTGCAGAAAAGATTTTTCAGGCAGTGAGTGCAATGCACCAAGATTTACATGAGAAACAGGATGCTTAGCAGCTTTCCACTGCCTGGAGGATAAAGAACATGTGAGCTGAATTTTTGGAAAATTACTTTAAAAGTAAAAGCCATAGGCACCCAGGGCCTGATCCAAAGCCTGCTGAAGTAATTGGGAGCCTATCTTGGGGAGGGTCTGGTCTGTAAAGCCAGAATGTGACTGATGTTTGAGCAGGTAACTCTAGAGGAGAAGAGTTCAAGAGTCATCCAGTTAGGCCGTGTCTAAACTAAACCCCTCTGTCGGCAGACGGATGTAAATTAGACTTATCGAAAATGCAAATGAAGCGGGGATTTAAATATCCCATGCTTCATTTGCATAACGGCACCGCCGCTTTTTTTCAAAACGGGGCTTTTTGAAAAAAAACAGCAGTTTAGACGGGGCATTTTTGACAGAAATGCCCCATTTCAAAAGATCCTGTACTCCTCAAAAAATGAGGAGTACAGGATCTTTTGAAACGGGGCATTTCTGCCAAAAATGCCTCGTCTAAACTGCCTTTTTTTCCGAAAAGCCCCATTTCAAAAAAAGCGGCAGACGCCATTATGCAAAAGAAGCACGGGATATTTAAATCCTCGCTTCATTTGTACTTTCGATACGTCTAATTTACATCCCTCTGCCGACAGAGGGGTGTAGTTTAGACGTAGCTTTACTGTCTGTGCTCCCACTGGGTATGTCTACACAGCAAAGTTATTTCAGAACAATGGCTGTTATTCTGAAATAACTATGCGAGTGTCTACACAACCATTCTGTTATTTTGAAATAATATAGAAATAACAGACAGCTTATTCCGACTTCTGCAAACCTCATTTTACGAAGAATAACACGTATTCAGAAATAGCTATTTTGAAATAAGGCATGTATAGACTCTCCACTGCTGTCATTTTGAAATAGTCCCTTACCAGGGCATTCTATGTTATCCCTCCTAAGGCTCTAAATTGAGATCGTACATCTACATTAGGGAAGCCTGCATTGGACTAATTTTAGGTACATCTACACTGAATCCCTAGTTTGGACTAGGGATGCAAATGGAAACGACCGAAGTAGTTAATGAAGCGGGGATTTAAATATCCCGTGCTTCATTAACATGATCTCGCCGGCACGCTAGTTCGAATCACAGGAAGTGCGCGCCAGGACGCATTAGTTCGGACTAAAGCCCTTAGTCCGAACTAACGTTACTCCTCAAAAAATGAGGAGTAACATTAGTCAAAAAATGAGGAGTAACGTTAGTTTGGACTAAGGGCTTTAGTCCGAACTAATGCGTCCTGGCGCGCACTTCCTGGTTCGACTCAGCTGTGATTTGAACTAGCGCAGCGGCGAGATCATGTTAATGAAGTGCGGGATATTTAAATCCCCGCTTCATTAACTACTTTGGTCATCTCCATTTGCATCCCTAGTCCGAACTAGGGATGCAGTGTAGACGTACCCTTTGAGGCTTCCATGCAGTGTAGACATGCTTTTTCAAAAAAAACTATTTTTGAATAACTATTCCAGAATAATTTATTCTGAAATTACTGTGCAGTGTAGATATAGCCACTGTGTGCCTCCAGGAGTACAAATGGTTAAAGATGGGGATGAGATAGTGCATGGTCCTTCCAGTCCAGGGCAATGTGGCTCTGCATAGTCTCTCTACTGGCACAACCTCACCCATCCCTTGCTATTGAGGTAGGTCCCTCTTTTTACAGCAAATACCAATTTATCCTTCCACTGTTTCAGAGTGTTGGGCATGAAAACAAATGAGCCTCGTAAAGGGTATAGGCTTGGTCATCCACAAATGGAAGATTTATCTGGGCATCATTTTGCATGACAGCCTTTTATTAACGCAGGTAGGACATAGCTAGGACAGGAGTAAGAGTGCGGGAGAAGGAAGAGAGCAATGTGGAAGAGGTTGGAGAGAAGGGGAGCTGACTCTCATTGGGACTAGTCTTGCATTCTATAGGTAAAACATACACTGAGCCCAACCTGAGGGCTAGAACAGTGGCTGCTACACTTCCTGGTGCTACCTAGGCCAGGCCTGGAGATATATTGGCTCTTCCATAGGCCTGTGCTCACTGGCTTCTCCCGAAATCCCTCTACATGCTGGCTTACTTGGAATTGACTTCCTCAGCATGCCAGGAGTTCAACAGAGAGCCTGGAATATTCAGTCCTCACCCACAGAGAGCTGTCTTACAGGGCTAGTTGCGTGTGAAGACTCATATGAAGCCTTGGTAATAGGAGTAGATTCTTCTACTAGTTATTGTGAGAATGTGATGCTACCTGCCTGCCTATTGCATGTGTGCCTGTCCTGCTAATTATCTTTCTGGTGATGCCATGTTCCCCTATGTCCTTGTTAATCTATTGGGTCTATACCAGTGGGAGCATAACTGATACAGCAATATGAGGGGAGAATAATTGCTGGTATTGATTTAGCAATATAGGTGGGACCTCCCTGGTCTGGTACCGTTGGGAGCTGACTGGTCCCAAATGTGGGAGTTTGCTGGACCAAAGATGGTCATTTCTGGCCCCTCTGATACTGGGCTCTGGGCTGCTGAGTCACAGACCAGGCTGCTCCTGGCCCCCTTGCCAGGCTACAGGCTGCCAGTCACTGGGCCACTGCACCGGCTCTACTCCTGGCCACCAGTCCCACCATTGCTGAAATCTCAGCTAACCCACCCACTTCTAGCTACCAATGTTCTCTGGTTCAGGGGCTCTCTAGTCCAGCATGCTGGACCAGAGGATTCTGAACCAGGGAGGTTCAATCTGCACAAGACATTCTTTAAGTTGGAAAGAGTTGGGATTCTACCTTCACAAGAGTATCGTTTTGTGTTCTTGTGAGCAGCAGACATTTAAATATCTCACATTACACTGAAGTGTCTGACATTGCATCTTTTGCCATCTCTTCTAAAGCTACCAAGAAGAGACCAGGATAATAGTGGGAGTGGTTATATCTCTGTGGGAAGTCCCATTGATATTATTTTTGGGTAAATATTGATTTCTTATAAGGTAGGTCTTCACTGCCTATTCAGCAAAGAATGTAAGCACACATTTAAGTTAATTCTTCTTCAGCAGAACTCTTAAGCCTATGCTTAGCTCCCATTGAAGTAAATTGATCTTAAGAGTGTTGTGTGAGCCTTTGCTGAAGAGAGAAGAATTACTCAGTAGGGCCTCCAGGATGGCTCACAATGGTAATATTTTATAAACTTGAGGAAATAATAATTAAAAATAAATAATATAAATGTGAAAACTAGAAAATGAAAAAGCAAGAAGAAAGAATGGGATAAATAGGTGGGATATATTTCTCAGAGGCCTTGGAATTATATGTCAGCAGAAAAAAATCCTTAACAAAATGCAAATAATTAAGTATATAATTAAAGGGAACATTCAGACAATTTATTTCGCCTCTTTAGATTTGATGCAAATGAGCTTTTCAAATCTATTTGAATTTGTCAGTGCCATTAATGGAAAAGTTAACGCCTTGTTAGCAGTCGCCTAATGGTAGTGGATGTTTTCATTTCTTACTCAACCTTGGTACCAAATTCAAGAAATTATGATTTATGGACTGAGCAAGGAATCACCTAGTAAGCTTTTCTGATCAGAGAATTCCCTGAGCTTACCTCTTAACTCTGCTATGCCGCACAACCAAGGATATTGATGAATAGTTTTATGACTCATTTGGTAAGATCTATGAAGGCAATTACTTCATAAGGTGGCATTTTATCACATTTGCTTTCGACCTGCTGCAGTTGACTCATTGATTGGAGTTAGTCAGGGAAAGCAAATGTTACAGACTTAGTGCATGAAACTGCATTTATATCTTGATTTTAGACTCAATTTCTGACAATGTGCTGGTGCTTACTTCATGTCGCTTAATTATTCTGTCATTAGATAAGGTTTTGTAATTCTGTTTGGAGAGGCAGAATCTGAGTTTCATATTAGCAGATGCTAGTTTGCTTTGTTTTTTGTGATGCCTAGTTTGGCAGTGCATTCTGAATTTTTGATTGAAGAAACTGAACTTTGAATCTTTGCCCATTCATGCACCATTTAGTCAGTTTGGAGAATTCAATTCAATTAAAACCCGGTGGTGAAGGTTGAAAAAAAATCTACATTAGCACTTTGCTCACTTTTAAAACAATAGAATCATTTTTAAATGCAATTTTCAAATGGACTTCAGAGTGATTAGTAAGATGAGTCATTTATACAAAGCAATTTATTCACTTTGAAAATCATGCCTCATTAAAAAAGAAATCCAAATAAAATAATACAGTGCACATTAAAGAGCGTTTTTGTTCACTGTAGCTTTGCATTCTTTAAAACTTTCAGTAAGGTCTAATTGATACAGCAATGATGTACTTGAAATACCAGATTTTCAATTTTGCACTCCTCCCCAAATACACCAGAGTCTTTGTCAAGTGGAAGACTGATCATTACATTTTGAAATAAACTTTAAACATAGTGGGTATTATAATTCAGTGATGTCTGTGGGTTTCCAGGCTTCATGTGTCAATCATGTTTTGCCAATATGCCTGATGTGCAGTACAATGATAATGTAGGCTGATTCATCAAATAGATAACTATGGTTTCTGGAGGAAACTTTCCATAGGATCACACTTGACGTTTTTCGTTTATGTCTTTATGGCTATTTGCATCCCACTAAATACAACGACTGCAGTATAGGAGCCTGTATAGAACAGAACTTACCCCACCTCTTCTAAAAATAGAATGGATGTGTTTCTTACTAGACAATGAAATAGATGGATTATTTCCCTCCCCATGCTATCCATTGGCTTGTATCTCATCTCATACACCATGGCTATGTCTAGACTGGCATGATTTTCCAGAAATGCTTTTAACGGAAAAGTTTTCTGTTAAAAGCATTTTTGGAAAGGAGCGTCTAGATTAGCATGGATGCTTTTCCGCAAAAGCACTTTTTGCAGAAAAGCGTCCGTGCCAATCTAGACACGCTTTTCCGCAAAAAAGCCCTGATCGCCATTTTCGCGATCGGGGCTTTTTTGCGGAAAACAAAGATGAGCTGTCTGCACTGGCCCTTTTGCACAAAAGTTTTGCGCAAAAGGACTTTTGCCTGAATGGGAGCAGCATAGTATTTCCGCAAAAACACTGACAATCTTACATGAGATCGTCAGTGCTTTTGCGGAAATTCAAGCGGCCAGTGTAGACAGCTGGCAAGTTTTTCCATAAAAGCGGCTGATTTTCCAGAAAAACTGGCTAGTCTAGACACAGCCATGGGAGTTGCTTGCACTTCCTCTGCTTTTTACCGGAGCCATTTTGAAGGTGCTCCCATGATTTGTTATTCCTTAATTTTCCCCATTGACTTTGATTAAACAAGGTTTTTATTTTCTGAAGAAAGCAACTCACCTTATATTGAATTCTTCCTTTCCAGCTCCTGAGCCCAGTGCAGAAGCTTGTATTAGACTATCAGGTTGAATCTCTTGCAAAAGGGCTCTGAATCTGACCCTGAATTATTTTCATTCTGAGTCTGATCCAAAAGCCACTGACGTCAATGGGAATCTTTCCACTGATGTCAGTGGGCTTTCAATCCGCGCCTCTGGGGGTATGTCTTCTCTGCATAGTAAATCTGGGTCTACTGGACTTGTGCTGCAGACCTGTTCATTTTGAACTCACGCTTGAATGTCTGTGCTGCATTTCTACTTGAGTATTACAGCCATACCCACAAGTCCATGGTGTGCTATTAGAAACAGAAGATTCCTCACTGCAGTCCCTCCCAGACACATAATCCTAACATGACTTCTTGCAGTTGCAAGAAGAGAATGGCTGACAGGGGCACATTGGAGATGGCATTAGCTCATGCAGCCTCATACCAAGAGCAAAGTGTGATGCCTAAAGCAGAAAAGTAAGTAGTCGTTACTGTGTTACATTTGGTCTGAGAGCATCACAAAATGAACTATTTAGGGCATCTTTGAAAGAAGAGCTGTGTCTTTTTATTAAATAAATGAATGGGTTGCCCATGGGCATCTTATTTTACCATACTTGATTGAATGTGTTGTCTCATTTTGCATAAAAATGTTAGACATTCCTCTGCACGGAGGCCTTGTTGCAGAATAAGTCTGCCTCACTGCTTTTAAGGCTTTCAGTCATCAGCATATATAGACTGTGATCCTGTGAAGATGACCATGTGAGCAAACCCTTATGGAGTTCCATTGACTTTAAGAGGGCTTAGGTGGGCAGAAAGGTATGTGCATGTAGATAGCATGCTCTATTCAGGGCCTTCGACAGGAATATTCATTTAGAAAAGAAACACCATATTCCCATTGCTTATGCATATTTGATTTGTTCTAATTAAGATGCTGAGTTGTATATTTCCTTACTTTGTCCTTGTCATAAACCCATTATGTCACTTAAGCATGCATGTGTACACACACACAGATGCACATGCGCACACATATATACACAGAAACAAGAGACATCCCAGTTCCTTGTAAGTTAGCACTATGGCTGTGTCTAGACTGGCCAGTTTTTCCGGAAAATCAGCTGCTTTTATGGAAAAACTTGCCAGCTGTCTACACTGGCCACTTGAATTTCCGCAAAAGCACTGACTTCCTACTGTAAGAAATCAGTGCTTTTTGCGGAGATACTATGCTGCTCCCATTCGGGCAAAAGTCCTTTTGCGCAAAACTTTTGTGCAAAAGGGCCAGTGTAGACAGCTGAGATTTGTTTTCCGCAAAAAAGCCCCGATCGTGAAAATGGCGATCGGGGCTTCTTTGCGGAAAAGCGCGTCTAGATTGGCCACGGACGCCTTTCCGCAAAAAGTGCTTTTGCGGAAAAGCGTCCGCGCCAATCTAGATGCTCTTTTCCGAAAATCCTTTTAACGGAAAACTTTTCCGTTAAAAGCATTTCCGGAAAATTGTGCCAGTCTAGACATACCCTATAAGTATGTGATAAAAGAACCAATGTGTCGTTTCCCCCACTCGATTTAGATCTGAGTTAACAAAAAGGCACAACAGAAGTAGCTGGTCATACATCAAAGAGTTTAGATCTAATAGGCCTTTGAACAGATAGTGAAAACGTGTGAGAATGGAGGTTGAAAGCAGTATTGCTTTTGGAGAACAAAACAAGCTGCCTTTTTTATTCTGGACAGTGTTTACATTCAAAACTGTTAATAAATGAATAAATACTTCAGATGAGCTTTTCTGTATTTGTTTGCCCTTTATTAAACATTAGATACACCTAGTGATCTCACATTTATATATTATTATATTATATTATCCTAGGGCTGAACAATCTCATGTACATAAAATAAAACTCCACCTCCATTTTCTACTGATCTTTTTGAGAAAACTTACCCATGTCTCATTTTCACCATCTCGAAATACACAGACCAGAGATGTGAGGGTAAGTTCTTTAGATACAAGTTCTGCTTCTGGTCTCACTGTTGAAACTCCACTGACTTACTATAGTTATGTGCATTGGTGCACAACTGAGATCAAATTTGGCCCTTAATATTTGATCCTATGCCCTAAGAAAGCCACAGTAAAATTCCCATTGAATTCCATGGGAGCAGGACTGAGCTCTCAATGTTCGCAAAGCTGTCATAATTATTTATTAATATTGCTAGAAGATTTACCCAGTGTTGCTCAGGTCTGTAACATAATTAATTTTTGTTTTTGGTGAAAAAAATGAAAAGGCCATGCCTCATTTGAATCAATGCTCTGAGTGGGACTAGGGATGAGGGGCTCAGTATTCAGGCTGCCCCAGGGAGAGAGGATTACCTCCGCCCTCTCTCACTGTAGCAGCTTGGGGTCAGGTGAGAAGAGCCTCTACATGGCCTCTGCAGTTCCAGTGGGCACACCTGGGGGAGGGGTGCATTTCCCTCGGCTGGGGCAGGTCCAGGTTCATCTGACCTCTGTGATCCCCAGCTAGAGTGAGGAATGCAGCAAACTGTGTACTTCCCCCTCACTCCCTGATGAAGGGGAACAGCCAGCAATATTCCTATATGAATTGCGGTGGGAGGGGGAGGGAGAGAGGTAGCTTCAGCTTAAAGGGCACTTGGGTGGTGGGATGCTCGGGGCTAGGGAAGTCCTGGACAAGGGGGCACATCCTCAGCCAGTCCTTTCACCTGCCTAGTTATTCTGTATGTTTTTCTTAGAAACAATCCCATTTTCCTAGCACAACAAAATCCTTACTTTGCTTTAATTTATGTCAATGGGAAGATGTATACCAAATTTGGCGGTCCTAACTCCATTCAGGAGGAGTTCTGAAACAGACAGAGAGACAGGCAGACAGACATAGACAGACTATGGGTATATCTACACTGCAACACTATTTTGAAATATCTAATGCTATTCTGAAATAACTTAGTCTGTGCCTACTAGTTATTTCGAAATAGTGTCAAAATACTGTCAAGCTGGAGGACTTCTTACTCCAACTCCTGTAACCCTCATTGTATGAAGAATAAGAGAAGTTGGAGGAAGGGAGCTCCACTTAGAAATAAGTGCTGTGTAGATGCTCCTTATTTCAAAATTAGCTATTTCGAAATAAGATACGCAATTGACGTAGCTCAATTTGTGTAGCTTAATTCGAGTTAAGCCTTGCAGTGTAGACACACCCTAAATCTCAAATATATAATAGATAGTCACATTCAAAATGTGCTAAGCATTGCACGAACATACAGGTAGAAAGAGTACCTGTACCTTTTTCTCCCATGTGCAACTCTCTACTTCTGGTTTGCAACCATAATGGAAATGCCCTGAGAACTTTTTTTTTTCTTTTTTTTGAGATTTCCCAGTGAATTGTGGAGAAAACTAAAGTTTGCATCAATCTGGATGTGAGAATGGAAAACTGGGTGTTATCCCAC
Source organism: Pelodiscus sinensis (assembly GCF_052426305.1). Classification (NCBI taxonomy): domain Eukaryota; kingdom Metazoa; phylum Chordata; order Testudines; family Trionychidae; genus Pelodiscus; species Pelodiscus sinensis. The sequence continues at coordinate 13,039,911 of NC_143068.1, read as the reverse complement.
CAGCTCACAACCTTTATGTTTTCCTTTCTCTTTTACTTATGCTATCATCTATTGTCTATTGCCTTCTGCAGGGTTCATTTCCATACCATGTGATTCTCCAGATTTCATACAGTGGTTTATAGATGATTAGTCACTGAAAAAAGAATATGTTTGAATGGTAAGTGTGAACCAGATGAGAAAAGATGTGGAAGGGAGTGGGGAACACAATATTTTAAGTCATTGGAATTATAGACCGGAAATGGGCTCTGAACTTGAAGTTAATTATGCAATTTGCTCAAAACATCTAAATACATTGTCTGAAATGATAGGGATAATTTGGAAGTTCCATAATATCAGCATCAAATTATTCTACATTACAATATGACAAAGTTGCAGATATTGCTTATCATAGATACAGGAGAGATTTTTTGAATGGTCTGTAGAAAGCAGAGCTTTACCAAAAAATATTTGTAATTCAAATACAAATTTAGAATATTTGCTTTAAAACATAGAAACTGTCCCAAAATAGTCCTCACTTGTTAAACAGAAACTTGACAAATGTGAAGGTTTTGTATCTTCACTATATGTACGTCTACACTGCAGCACTATTTCAGGATACTTCCAATATCCCAGCATAGCTATTCTGCATCTTTTGAACAAGCCTGTTATTTCAAAATATAACAGGTGCACTATTTCGATGTCCCTGTACACCTCATTCCTCAAGGATTAAGGGATGTTTCATAATAGCGGTATATTTCAAACATGAAATAAACTACAGAATTTGCGTAGTTCAAATTGCATAGCTTATTTCAAGATAAGGGTGCAGCTTAGATGCACCCTTTTTAGATTAATGTTATTATAGTAATGCTACAGTTACAACCCACAGCCATATAATGACTTTCAGGGTATAATGGACACCTAACAGCCTTCACACTCTTCGAAAATACTAGCCTTTCAACATGACCTGGGTGCTGGTGTCCTCCCCCCCATCCCCATACCGCTATAGGTACCCTCATGGCCCACAATATGCCAACATTAATATGGCTGACCTCGAACATTTCCTCAACTCTCCTTCCCCTAGCATCCTTACTCTACTTACACCTCATTTTTTAAGGAGTAAGGGTTATTTCGAAGGAAGGATTTTTTCTCAAGTAACCCCACATGGACTGCGTTTGTTTTCTCAAAATACACTATTTCGGAAAAGCGGCTATCCGCAATTATGCAAATGAAGCATGGGAAATTCAAATCCATGCTTCATTTGCAATTTCGCATGTCTGCATTTGCATTCCTCTCTCGAAGGAGAAATGCAATGTAGACATACCCATAGGCTGTGTCTATTGTTGGAGGCAAAGGAGAAGTAAGGGGACAGTTAAAATGGTGGTTGTTCTTTCTCACCTGTTAATGTTATTTGGTTCCTTAAACTGTTGGCATGTTGTCTGTTAACCCCCTATCCCTTCCCTGAGTGAGTGCAGAAGAATGTCTGAGGTAAACAGCAGGAGTAAACAACAATGCACATGGCCCCCAGCAGGGTATGCACACGGCCCCCAGCAGGGTGTGCACACGGCCCCCAGCAGTGGAGAGAGAGGGACAGAGAGGGACAGAGACACAGTGGTGGTGGACCATCAAGTGAAGCCTCCCAGAACGCCCTCTGCTCGGATCGCCTGCCCAGCGGACCAGCTTAGGAGTCAACTTGGGAAGATCAAAGAATATGAACTGCCTTCTGCTCGCCTTATCATCCTGCCTGGGACTGTAAGTGTGATTGAGTGTATGAGTGAGATTCCCCTCCCTTCCCAGTTTTAGTTGAATAAAAAATCCTTTACACTCCCATGTGGTGATCCCCTCTCCTTAATGTTTAAAGCAGTTGCAATCCACATCCCCTTGCAACATCTATATTGGCACCCTTTTCCGGAAAAGGGATGCTAATGAGACCAGTCGGAATTGCAAATGCCACGGGGGATTTAAATCTCCCCCACAGCATTTGCATGAACATGGCTGCCGCTTATTTCCGGCTCGGGGTTTTGCCGGAGAAAAGCGCCAGTCTAGACGGGATCTTGCAGAAAATAAAGCCTTTCCTGGAAGATCCCTTATTCCTGATTTTAAGAGGAATAAGGGATCTTCCGGAAAAGGCTTTATTTTCCACAAGATCCCGTCTAGACTGGCGCTTTTCTCCGGCAAAACCCCGAGCCAGAAAAAAGTGGCAGACATGTTCATGCAAATGCCACGGGGGATATTTAAATCCCCCGCGGCATTTGCAGTTCCGACTGGTCTCATTAGCATCCCTTTTCTGGAAAAGGGTGCCAATGTAGACACAGACTTACAGAATAATTTCAGGAACCAACTATAGAGAGAAACTCTGGAACTGGCCTTCATGTGCAAATTTGACACAATTTAGTCAGGGACTGAACAAAGACATCTTTTGGATGGGTCATTATATTTAACACCCAAATGACATCAAAAGCTAAGTATCAGATTTATAGCCCACTCTATTAGCCTCATTGTGTGTGGCGGGGGAACTCTCTCCTGAACTCCTGGGCCCTGAGACGGGGACCTGGCCCCCCGCGGTCATGACCCCCGGGCACCAGGAACTCGGCGGGGGGAGCGGACGAGCCGGAGCGGACTAGAGCGGTTGCCATGCAGACTCAGGGGAGCCGGCTTGAAAACTGGCGGGCATCAGGACCCGAGAGCCCGGAAGGCACCCGGGCCCGGGGGAAGGACGGGAGGACGCTGGGTGGGGAATACAAAAGGGAGGAAGGGCGGACTGAGGGTGGGAGTGGTGCGGAGCAGAGTAGATTCTGCTCTCAGCCCTCTCCACAGGCAGAGCGAGGGGATATCTGGACCCCGGAGCCAGCGGATGGGACCCCGGGCAGCCGGACAGGGAGGAGCGACTAATGGGGGTGCTACACCAGAGACGGCCAACGGTGGGGGAAGTCAGCCGAGGCATGACGCGGCAAACCAGACGGAGAAGTTGCCAGCGGACGGGGCAAGCGGGACTTTGGGAAGTGGGGTCTTTGGACCCGGACCGCGGGAGCGGATGACGAGAGGCTGGGAGTGAGGGGTGAGCGGGACAAACGGGGGTGGCAGGATACCCGCACAATAGGGCCCCTGAGCCCCCACGGGTGAACCCCAGCTACATTGTGCATGGAAACTTTGATGGGTTTTTTTCCCCCCCCCCCTCCCTTTTCTTTTCTTTTTTTGCTATATATTTGTATCCCTGGACCTTTGCTCCATATTTGTCATCTGAAGAAGTGGGTTGTGCCCACGAAAGCTCATGATGCTATATATATATTTCTCTGTTAGTCTCTAAGGTGCTACAAGAGTACTCATTGTATTTTAAGCTAGATACTGTCCGGAGGAAGGAGAGCCACAGAATAGGGATACAAAGAAGCAGTGGGTGGTGTGACAGACTGCTGGCTAAGCCAGAGCTCTGCCACTACAACCTGGCTGAAAAGGCCAATTGCAGACAGCTGAGCAAGCCCAGGCCTGAAGGGCTAATGGAAGCAGCTGTGGACCTCATTAGCCAGAGGGCTATATAAGGCAACCAGAGGGGCAGTGAAAGGGGAGCAGCCATGATGTGGCTGAGTGTGCTGCTAAGCCAGAAGGAGAGGCTGGCTGAGTTAGCTGCTAAAAAACCAAAGCTGTGTAAAGAGAAGGTGGTGGAAAATTGGCCCTGACAGTAAAAGGCAGAGGTGACTGCACTAGAAAGGGTCTCCGGCTGATTTGTGGATGAAGGTGTCCCAGGGCAAGGGGCCTGAGCGAGGACCTTGCCACAATGGACTCAAAAACCCAACCATGCCCTAAATCTTTGGGTGCCATATTCAGCATGTGGCTAAGGCTGGTTCTGATGCTAGCACACAACATAATATCAGCAGAGAAAAAATGGTAGGCTTAGACATGTTCCTAAGTCAATCGACCATATTGTTTCAGGGACATGTTTGACTGGACTAATTGGCAGCTGCTCCCTGTTTAACACTGTGAGTGCTATCACCCCCATTTTACAGATGGGGGAAACTAAGGCCCAGATTCATATAATTTTAAAAGGAATGGATTGGGGAATGGGATGCTTGGACTGCCACCCACTGGGCAAGTGCTCTAATCAGCAGAGTCATTCTTGTTCTCTTTCTCCACCCAGGGAACTCTTCAAGAATTTATGCATCTTGGAGTAGCTTCATCAAGAGAGACTGAGGCAGTTCCCCCCCCCCCCTTCTACCCCATATCATACTACAACATAGCTCAGTGGTTAGAGCACACTCCTGAGAGGCAGCGTACTTTGTCTCTACCTCAGCAAGAAGGACAATCAAACCAGCATGTCTCACATCACAGGTGGGTGCTCTGGACACTTGGCTAAAAGCTATAGCTTAGGCACCGCTCTTTTCCCACCCTGCATTTTGTGTGGAGTAAGGCAGATGCCTAACTCATTCTTGCAAACACCTAAGCATCTAAGACAGCTTGACTCCAGGGCAGGGGTTCTTGTCTGAGGGTCACAATCAGCAATAGGTGCCTCCCTGCAGCCTGGACTTAGGCAGCTAACTCAGCATCTCTCATTGGTTACCTTAGGCAGCTCCCTGCCTAACATGTCATTTTTGTGGATCCCATTCAAAGGTGCCTATTTCTCCCCATTTATTGTACATAGACTCCAGGCACCTCACTCAGGCTTTGTGGATCCCATTGTTATTCCAATGATTTTTTGGGTGCTTCAAGATTAAGCATTGCAATGCCTAAGTCCCTTTGTGAATCTAGGGCACAGTCACACAAGAAGCCTGTAGTGGAGCAGAAAATTGGACTCAGGTCTCCCATGTTCTGATAGACCATCCTTGTAATGAAGACTTCATTTTATTTTCAGAGTGAACTGCTACAATACCTGTCCAGATGGCCGGTACATCCTGATATGATGCTTTGCATTGCATTTTCACAGGTAATTTTATTCCTGCCTTCTGCAATGTGAGTAACTGCATATTATTTGTTAGGAGCAGGCTGCTTTGTATGTCCTCTTTAAAAATGCAGTTTTTCAGACATTTGGTCCCCCAGGTTGAATATATTATGCACTGTGATGATGGAATTGTAAACATAGGGTCCCCTACAAGCAGAGTGAAGTTTAAGTGATTAATTACAGATTAGCTTAATTGCCAGCAGCTGGGGACTGTAAGAGGTGGTGAAGAGGACTGGGAAAGGGGTGTCATTCATTTTTGAGATAGGATAAGACAAATCAACTTGGTGATGGGGCAGTGAGTAGCAAAAGGAATGGTAGAAACACCTGGGTGCTGCTGGATTGTAGCCAATTACCAGATTTTCCTTTGCTGCCTTGAGTAGTTTGTTCCAGGAAAAGTTTCAAGCCTGATGCATCTCTGTTGTCTGTGTAGGACTGGCATACTCTTCACTTCTATTTTGTCTGCTGACAGGATTCAGAGATGACATGCTTATTGAAATCATAGCAAATTCAGTCTTGGAATCTTGCATATATAGAGGCCTGGTGAAAATGGATAGGACTGACAGGTGGAAATTCTCTAAACTATACTTCTGTGGTCTGGAAAACTCTTGAAACTTAAATTTCTTATTACCATCTTTTAGTGAATATATCCCGCACCCGAGTATACCCTGCAGTTTTTGCAGTTTGAGTAAAAAAAATCTTGTATACCCCGCGCCCAAGTATAACCTGCAGGGTATACAAGCCTTTTTTTTCAAACTGTGCAGGGGAGGGCTTCTGTGGGTCGTGGTGGTGGTGGGGAAATTAGCTACCCTCCAGAGGGGGGAGCACTCACCCCGCCTGTTCCCACGCAGCCACACAACCTCCAGCTGGGGGAATGAGAATGCTCCCCCTGCCCCTTCCTGCGGCTGCGCAGGAACCGGGAGATGAGCGCTCCCCCACCCAGAGGCTGGCAGCTGTGCAGTGAGGGAAGGGGCGGGGGAGCACTCACCACCAGGCGAGTAAAAAAATTTTTGTATACCCCGCACCACAGGTTGATGGCTGTTTATTCATTTCATTGGGTGCTCCTTAGCTCTGTTATAGGAACAAGTAAATAACTTTTCATTATTCACTTTCCAGGGGCAGGGAGGATGCAGGATTTGTAACAACAAATATAACATGCGGGTTATATTCACTAAAATACGGTAATGATCCAGTATTGGTTCCGGCTGGCTCAGAAATAGTCCTTTTTTTCCCTAGGGTCCTGATTGCAGAAAAATGGAGTAAATAATATTACTAAATTTCTTTGAAAACCCCAACCCAAGAATAAAAACCTCATTTGGCCCATGGCTTGTATGATGCCTCAGATGGCTTTATCTGATCTAGCTAAGCTTCTGTATTGGTGCCTCCCTGTGAGTGGTGTCATGGAGCCCAAGAGCCAGAGAAATATTAGGATCTCTTCCACATAGGGAATCCAGCATCTTTGTTGACACATGGATTAAAGTATTCTGCAATAATGATGTTTTCCTGGGATGTTTTTATGTTCTTGTAAAATGGCAGTTCTTTTTATAATCTTCTGACTACCTTCCTCTTTCTATGTTCTCGGAGCCCCAAATAGCATTTACTTGTTTCCCGTTCAAGGAAGAACAATTTTTTCCCCCAGAATTGATCCACTACCACTGCTTAAATGATCACACTCTTCAACAATTAAGTTCTCTATGATACAACTAAGTTGCAACACTTAAACAAAAATTAATAAAAAATACAGAAACTGATTTGTTAGTCTTGCACATTGTGATAAACATAGTAGAAACAGAAGGTATATCTCTCATTTCAGTTAGAGAACTTAATGTGGTATTTTTGGGCATGAGAATGATCTTTTATTAGCTGCAATGGCAAGATCTTCAGGTAATGGAAATCAGTGGACCTCCACTGAAGTCAATGGACTATACAAGAGACCTTGATTCTACACTCTAGAGTTATTACACATCTGGGGCCACAGCCTGAAATGAGTGGAGCTTTGTTGATTTACACCAGCTGAACATCTGGCCCTGTAGCTAGAGCCAATGCATTGACAAGTTCTGAATTAAGGAAACAAAGATATTGCAGCAGAGAACACATCATTGCTATGAAGGCCAACGAGGGTGTTCCCTCATGACGACAGATATTTTTCTGTTTCCCAACCCATCTGTTTTACTTCTGCTTTTATCTGAGTGTGCAGTTGATTCTAATATTTTAAATAAATACATCGCTTGCCAAAAGCAAATTAAAAATTAAGGATGCATAACTAATTTTGGAAAATAGATTTTAATGAACTCCATCAGTCCATCAGCCAATCCTTTATAAATGACATCTTCTGCATTGTCCATGCTGGGCAACTTTTACGTTAAATGCAGGAAATTTTAAAATTGCAGAAAACAGATGCACCAGGAAATAAAAAGGGGCTACATAGCTCATTTTATTAACCCATCTGGTGGTACAACAACCCTAAAAAAGTCTTGCCTTAGGACTATAAATGCACCACCCAGGTAACTGTAACTTGAGAGAGCAGTGAAGGGATCAATTGATTTGACTCTCATAGAGGGGAACTGACAGCCACGCAGGGCCCCAGGGTAAAGTAGAGGGGAGGGGCTATGTGCTCCCAGAAGGGGTAGGGCCTTGTGCAGAAGGAGTGGGGACAGGGCAGCAAATGTGCCATGCCAGGCCTCCCCCGCCCTCCCACCCCCAGCACTCACTGCAGCCTGAATTGCTGCACCTCCGGCCCTTAGAGGTGCTCATAGTATGTAGGGTTGCCAGCTGGTTTAACCAAAAATACCGAACACTCCCCTTCCCCCCCCCCCCCCGCAAAAAAAAAAAACACAGGAGAAAAAATTCTGTTGAGCCAAAAAAAAGGGGGAGACCAAAGTTAAGCCAAAAAAAAAAAAAAAACAAAAAACACGCTGCATCTTTAAATGGCCCTGCACTGCTCTCACTCCCCTGCCCTTGCAGATGTGGTAGGGGAAAATTTTACATGTCCGGTATTTTCTGTTTTTTAACCAAACCGGGGGGACATAACCAACTGTCTGGGTAAATACCGGACACCCGGCAACCCTAATAATGTGTCATGTGGCAATTTAAAAAGACCCAGGCTCAGTCTGTTGCTGCCACTGTAGCCATGGCCATGACCAAGAGCCCTGGGTCCTTTCAATCTCCAGGCCCTGGGGAACTGCTCCCTTTATCTCCCCTCCTCCCACACACATCGATGGTCTTGCTCTCAAAGCTGAATCCCTTTTTGCCTTGGACACTAAACTTGGCCAAAGTTTTGAAGGGGAGGAAGCCTTCAAATATTTTTCATAAGAGCAAGAAAGGAGATGTTTGTTTGTTTTTGTTGGCTAAAGTAACCAATGATTAGCTCCCCTAGCTGTTCTTGCAGTAGAGTTTTAAAATGGGGCTTCTCAAATGTCATTGCCTTTCAAAGCTCTTCTGACACCCTCATTAAAATGAGGTGGTGACCCATATTTTGAGATCCTGAATTTGAAAAGTACTATTTGAAAACCCGTGTTCAGGGGCAAGATGAATGAAATAGCAGTGGGCCACATGACCTGGTCTCCCTAGTGGTAATGGAATATGCTTTATTCTCAGAATTTTTTGCTCTTGGTATCAACTAGACTTATTTGTATTACAGTAAAACATACAAGGCCTCTGTTGTGCAAGGTGCTGTACAGACACCTGTATAAAAAAGAGAGGGGGAAACACCTCTGTCCAAATCATTGTCTCTTGTTCTTTCCTCCTGGCTTCCGCCCTGGTGCGGAGAGGTGAAAAGATGCAAAATCAGAGCATAATGTCACACCTTCTTGTCCTTAATCGTCACTTGATGTATTAGTGATGGCTATTCATTACAGCTCTTGAAAAGGAAGAAATGGTCTGAGAGAAGAAATTGAATCAGGCCCTAGCCAAAAGCCATGTAGGTGTGACAAACCTTGCAGCTGTTTCTGCCAAAATGTTTCCAATGCACGATATAAATTTCTCTGCTAACAAAACCAGCAATAGATGTAATTTTCCTTTCTCTAATTTTAACAGTGGAAGGCTTGGCATTTGTACCCTCTTGTACTTTACATTAATTGCTCCCAGTCTGCAGAGGAAGAAGTGACTGCTCTTTTTATTTTTTTATTTAAACATGAAAGGTTATTTTTACCAAAACTTGAACATTGGAAATAAGGGACCCTGTAACGTTCCGCCCCGCTGGATCGGAGTGATTAGTCACATTCAGCTGTCTCAATTAGTTCTTTGGTTACCGACCGGAGAAGAGGTGGACCTGGGCCCACCCCCTCTCCAGGTCCCAGCCCAGGACCCTAAGGGTGGGCGTCCTACACGCACCGCCCGACCAGGGGTCTATGGCCACAACTCACCGGTCCCCGGGGATTTCTGACCCCGTCCTGAGCTACTTCCTCCGACCCCTTCGGTTCTGTCCTGCCGCGCTTGGTCTGGCAGGGCGGCGGGTGAGACTCACCCTCTCCGGCCGCGGGGTTCCTCCGCTGCTGGTCCTGGAGCACCTGCCGGTCCCGCTGCGTTCTCCGCTCGCTGCAACGGCCACATCACCACCCGGGCGGGGTTCCGTCTCCTCCCTCTGGCTCCCAGCCGACTGGCTTTTGAATCCGGCGCCCCTGGCCTGGGCTGCCAGGAACTCCCGGGGCTCGGGCACCGGGGAAGTTCCTGCGCCTGCGCCAGCAGCCGCTGCCAAGCAGGCATGGCAGAACCGCTCCGGCTTCCCGGCGGCAGTTCCCCGCGGTGCCCAAGTGCGGGGGGCGGGGTTGGGGCTCGCGATCCCCGCCGCCCCGTCACAGTCCCCTATCATACAATTGATAAATAAGAGGAAAAGAAAGTACTACAGAACTGAAAGTCCTCAGGCCCAAAACTTCAGAGAGAGGAAGAGCTCCCTTGATTGAAGAAAAGGGGAAAGTGCTGCATCAGAGTTGGAGTTGAACGGAGTACCTACCAATAACTCCTTTAGGGACGATTGGGGGGGGGGGGAGAGTTCATCATAACTGTACATGACGTTGGGTTGTCCCAGATAGGAAGAGTTCATTATCTTTAGTAAAGACTGCAGCAGGATCTTAAGTATTCTTAGTTCTCACTTCAGGGGAACTCTGAGAAATGACACAGAGGACAACAGCACAGATGAATGGACAGTACAGCCCCGCTTATCAACCACCTTAACGAAGTTAAATCACTAAGCTAAGTTAGGCAAGGCTTCTCCAGGTAGGATGAGACAAGCATTTCCCTTGAGGTTAGAGATAGGCCTACAAAGAGACACTTGAACTACTGCTACTCATTGATCTAAACTGTGAGTGGGTTTTGGTGGATGAGTGAGGTGCTGCATTTAAAGATATGTCTACACTACAGTGTTATTTCGAAATAGCTTCTTTTGAAATAACGCGTCTACACACAAAATGCATTTCGAAATAGCATTAGTCTCTGGTGAGACTAGGGAAAGGAGGCGGGAGAGGGGAGAAGAGAGGGTGGGAGAGGAGAGGGGTAAACCTGGGAGCAGGCAGCTGGAAGGGGAAGAAGGGGGAGGGGAAGCTCAGGGTTGGGGGTCTCACCGGAACAACTTGATTGTCATGCAAACTTGCTCCTGGGTTCGCATGTGGCTTTTGGTGGCAAGGCTGGCAGCTATTTTGCCACAGACAGCTGTGTTCCTCCATCTAGTGCAGAGATCATGGATGTTGGGGGCATCCCCCGCAAACCTGAATAAGGTCCATGATTTCCACGTTGGACCAGGAAGACGGTAACCTTCTCCAGGCCCTGGTGGACTCCTGGGAGCTGGCAGACTGCTCCTGGGGAGCAGTGGAGGGCTGGCTGCCAGGGGCTTGCTGGCTCATGTTTTGGGGCCACTGGATGGGGGCAGTGACTGCTGGCTCTGGGTTGGCAGGCTTGGAGCTGGCACAGTCACTGTGGCCAGAGTCAACCCCTTTAAGGGCTCCAGATATGGGGGGAGGGAGATGAGTGTTCTTGGTTGAGGCTGGAGTGGTCACCAGGGCACCCTGGGAAGGCTGGAGGCCCCCTATTTCAAAATAAGTGTCTACACAACACTTATTTCGAAATAGCTATTTGAATTTGGTGTTTATTCCTCGTGGAATGAGGTTTACTAAATTCAAAATAAGCGCTCCACTATTTCAAATTTATTTCAAAATAGTGGTTTGGCTGTGTAGATGCTAGGAAAGTAATTTCAAAATAAGGGCTATTATTTCGAAATAACTTTTCTGTGTAGACATACCCTAAGGGACTACAGCTGATGGGGCGTTCTCACTGGCAGAGGGCAAGGGAGTTGGAAGGGTGGATGATGATGTTACCAGTGTGTAGAAGGAAAGATTTTACTCTATAGTGCTATGTATGCTCTGCTGCTGTATTTTTCCAAGAGTAGTTGTGTTACAACAAGTGTTTCCAAGTTTGGTTGTGTTTCCCTATAAAGATTTTCTTGTTTGTTTTTGTATGGGGAAATTCCGCCTCCTAAGGGCACTCGGGAAGGGTGTTTCTAGTGTCCCCAGGTTTGTCAAAGAGGGACTCAAGTTAATGAAAGCTATAAGGGATAGGTTCAATATATCTTTTCTCCCACATGGTTACATAACTAATCCTGATTTTAGAACGATGCTGAGGTCAGGTCTAGTTCTTTTATTATCTGAGTACTAGCCATTTAGCCCATCATAAGACGGGATTTTCAGGTCTCTTCTCCATATCCGTCTTCTCTCCTGAGCCTCTGGTCTCCCGCTCTCTCTCTCTCTCTCTCTCTCTCTCTCTCTCTCTCTCTCTCTTCTCCTCCTCCTCCTCTCTCCTCTCCCCCCCCTCCTCCACCTCCTGCCTCCTTCTCTGTCTTTCTTTCTTTCTTTCTTTTCTCCTCCACCTCCTGCCTCTCACTCGGGGGACTGCGGAGCCCAAATGGCCATTTGGGCGCCACACTCCCTGTGCTGCAAAAGGGGTCTGGAGCCCAAACAGTCACTTGCGCCACTTCCTCCCATGCGGCAGCCCTGCTGAGCAGTGCAAAAGTCAGCCAAGCGCCACAGCGGGAGGCGAAGGAGGGCGGGGCGGTGATGTTCATGGCCAGGGGGCAGGGCTTGTAGCCGCTGTCACACCACATGTCACCGCCCCACCCCTCTTCACCTCCCACCGTGGTGCTCGGCTGACTTTTGCGCCGCTTAGCTGGGCTGCCATGAGGGACCAAGCTGCGCAAGCGGCCGTTTGGGCCCCGCACTCCTCATGCAGCATGGGACACCCAGAGGGAGCAGCCAGCATTTCACTGTTAAAGACTCTCAGACATCGGGCTACTATATATATGATATTTGAAAGTATTTCTGGACATGAGAGGGGGATGTTAGTGGAATGACTCAAGACTAAACTATCATAGAAGGCATAAAGGTTTAGATTCACCTACAGTATATGTGTTAGTGGTAATTTAGTTAATGACTCATTACTGATTGCCTCCATGTGCTTGTTACAGGCCAGGGGCCTTAAATTCCCCCTGCCCAGCAGATTAGTTTCCCTGAACAACATAAAAAGATACCCCTTTATTGCAATTTAGGAGGCGATTTAAGGCTCCATGGCTACAGCTTTACTAACCATTTGTACAAGGAGAAGTCATTCTGCTGGTAAATTAAATGTGGCACCGAACGCCAAGAATCCTGCTATTTGGTCCTCATAACCCCAGCTCTAGGCCAGCAATGTTAAAGTAGATACTCATGGAGTTATACACACTGATGTCTGATAATATGCTTGGGCCTCTCCAATGAGTTACAAGTGCATATAAATAGGCACACCATTCATAGAATCATAGAATCATAGGACTGGAAGGGACCTCGAGAGGTCGTCGAGTCCAGCCCCCCACCCTCAAGGAAGGACCAAGCTCCATCTACACCATCCCTGACAGATGTCTATCTAACCTGTTCTTAAATATCTCCAGAGAGGGAGATTCCACCACCTCCCTTGGCAATTTATTCCAATATTTGACCACCCTGACAGTTAGGAATTTTTTCCTAATGTCCAATCTAAACCTCCCCTGCTGCACTTTAAGCCCATTACTCCTTGTCCTGTCCTCAGAAACCAAGAGGAACAAATTTTCTCCTTCCTCCTTGTGACACCCTTTTAGATATTTGAAAACCGCTATCATGCCCCCCCTTAATCTTCTTTTTTCCAAACTAAACAAGCCCAGTTCATGAAGCCTGGCTTCATAGGTCATGTTCTCTAGACTTTAAATCATTCTTGTCGCTCTTCTCTGGACCCTTTCCAATTTCTCCACATCTTTCTTGAAATGTGGCACCCAGAACTGGACACAGTACTCCAGCTGAGGCCTAACTAGTGCAGAGTAGAGCGTCAGAATGACTTCACGAGTTTTGCTTACAACACACCTGTTGATACAACCTAGAATCATATTTGCTTTTTTTGCAACAGCATCACACTGTTGACTCATATTCAACTTGTGGTCCACTATGACCCCTAGATCCCTTTCCGCCATGCTCCTTCCTAGACAGTCGCTTCCCATCTTGTATGTATGGGACTGATTGTTCCTTCCTAAGTGGAGCACTTTGCATTTCTCTTTATTAAACTTCATCCTGTTTACCTCTGACCATTTCTCTAACTTGCTAAGGTCATTTTGAATTATGTCCCTATCCTCCAAAGAAGATGCAACCCCACCCAGTTTGGTATCATCTGCAAACTTAATAAGCGTACTCTCTATCCCAATATCTACGTCATTGGTGAAGATATTGAACAACACGGGTCCCAAAACAGACCCTTGCAGAACTCCACTTGTTATCCCTTTCCAGCAGGATTTAGCACCGTTAACAACAACTCTCTGACTACGGTTATCCAGCCAATTATGCACCGATCTTATTGTGGCCCTATCTAAGTTATATTTGCCTAGTTTATCAATAAGAATATCATGCGAGACCGTATCAAATGCCTTACTAAAGTCTAGGTATATGACATCCACCACTTCTCCCTTATCCACAAGGCTCATTATCCTATCAAAGAAAGCTATGGGTATGTCTACACTACAATGTTAGTTCGAACTAACGGAAAGTGGCCGTCTAGGGCAGGAGAGCTGCCAGCCTGGCCACCCAGGAGCAGGTGTGCATGAAAATCAAGGGGGTCCACTGAGACCCCCGACCCTGAGCCCTGAGCTTAGAATGGCCGTCCTGGGTCAGACCAAAGGTCCATCTAGCCCAGTAGCCTGTCTGCCGACAGCGGCCAACCCTAGGGATCCTGGAGGGGATGGACCGAAGACAGTGACCAAGCCATTTGTCTCGTGCCATCCCTCTCCAGCCTTCCACAAACTTTGGGCAGGGACACCACTCCTACCCCCTGGCTAAGACTACTCCATGGACCCAACCTCCTTGACTTGATCTCACTTCCCTTTAAACTCTGTTCTAGTTGTAGCCTTCACAGCCTCCTGCAGCAAGGAATTCCACAGGTTAACTATTTGCTTTGTGAAGAACAACAACTTTCTCTTACTAGTTTCAAGCCTGCTACCCAGTCCTTTCCTTTGGTGTCCTCTAGTCCTTCTTTAGGGGAACTCATGAAGAACTTTTCTGAATGCACCCTCTCCACCCAACCCCTGCTTTTAAAGACCTCTATCCTGTCCCCCCTCCGTCTCCTCTTTTCTAAGCTGAACAGTCCCAGTCTCTGTAGCCTCTCTTCATCTGGAACCTGTTCCCAACCCCTGATCATGTTAGTTGCCCTACCCTCTCCCAGCCTTTCTCTTCCCCTCTCCCACCTCCTTATCCCAGTCTCCCCCAGTTTTGTTTAATAAAGACAGAGTCAATGTTGGAAGAAACATTATCTTTATTTTGTAAATCAATAAGAAGGGGGGCTAGGGAAGAGTAAGTGGAAGGAGGTGAGGGAGGAATGAGGTACGAGCCCCCGATGGGGAGGACTGGGCTGGCTCTGCGGGCTTCTGGGGGTGGAAGCTCTCCTGCAGCCCCCCGATTGCCCCCTCTCCCCAGATGGCAGCCTGCGGCAAGTGCAGCCGGGCTGATGGCCGAGTGGTGTGATGTGCCCAATGTGGGTACTCTGGGCAATCCAAGCCAGGACTGCTTTGCAAGCGGGGCACCCCTTAGAACTGTCTGTCCGGGGTGGGGGTCGGGACCCTTTAAGCACAGCCCTCGGCTAGCCTGGGACAGCATCTCCACTCTCTAAGTCCTCCTCTGATGCCCTGCCGGCACTGCTTCCGGCCATCCTTAAGCCCTGTTCAGGGTCCACTCAATGTGGACTTGCTAGTTCGAATTAGCAAAACGCTAATTCGAACTAGTTTTTAGTTCTAGACGCGTTAGTTCGAATTATCTTAGTTCGAATTAACTAATTCGAACTAAGTTAGTTCGAATTAGTGCTGTAGTGTAGACATACCCTATCAGATTAGTTTGGCATGACTTGTTCTTCACAAACCCATGCTGGCTATTCCCTATCACTTTATTACCTTCCAAGTGTTTGCATATGATTTCCTTAATTACCTGCTCCATTATCTTCCCTGGGACAGACGTTAAACTGACCGGTCTGTAGTTTCCTGGGTTGTTCTTATTCCCCTTTTTATAGATGGGCACAATATTTGGCCTTTCCAGTCTTCTGGAATCTCCCCTGTCTTCCATGATTTTTCAAAGATCATAGCTAAAGGCTCAGATACCTCCTCTATCAGGTCCTTGAGTATCCTGGGATGCATTTCATCAGGACCTGGTGACTTGCTGACATCTAACTTTCCTAAGTGATTTTTAACTTGTTCTTTGTGTATCCTATCTTCTAAACTTACCCTTTCTCTGCTTGTATTCACTACGTTAGGCACACCTCCAGTCTTCTCGGTGAAGACTGAAACAAAGAAGTCATTGAGCATCTCCGCCATTTCCAAGTTTCCTGTTACTGCTTCTCCCTCCTCACTAACCAGTGGGCCTACCCTGTCCTTGGTCTTACTCTTGCTTTTAATGTATTTATAAAAGGTCTTCTTGTTTCCCTTTATGCCTGTAGCTAGTTAGATCTCATTTTGTGCCTTTGCCTTTCTAATCTTGCCCCTGCATTCTCGTGTTGCTTGCCTATATTCATCCTTTATTTGTCCTAGTTTCCATTTTTTATATGACTCCTTTTTTATTTTAAGATCATGCAAGATCTCCTTGTTAAGTCAAGCTGGTCTTTTGCCATATTTTCTATCTTTCCTACACAGCGGAATTGTTTGCTTGTGGGCCCTTAACAACGTCCCTTTGAAATACTTCCAACTCTCCTCAGCTGCTTTTTCCTTCAGTCTTGCTTCCCATGGGACCTTACCTACAAGTTCTGTATTAATGCAGTATACATCCATGCACTCTGACCGTTTGGTATCATTTTTGAGAGGTAATTATTTAAAACAGGGAAAGGTTTCTTCATCAAAGTACAATTTCTGGGCACGAAATACATATTGAATCTTTACACATTGGAATAAGGCAATCTAATGGACGTAAAGATTGGCCGGTTCCTGAGCCTAACATCTACCCCATTGGCAATACTTGCTTTAGAAACATAGAGCCTCCCACACTCTCCTATGATTAATTCAATGTATTTGCCTTATTTGCCAAGTAAGTGAGAGCGCAAACAGTTTAATTTTAGAGATCAAAGCAACAGCGTGTAGGAAGATGGGCTGCTCAAAAGTAACTGAGGGAAGTAAATGCTGGTGAAGCTAACTTTTGTCCCATAGTTCTCTGTTCTGCTTTCCTTTCTTCTCTTTACCCCACACCTCATTCCTTCAGTTCCCTTAAAAAACATGCTTTGCACCCATTCACAGTCACAGTTCTCTTCCCCTACCCTTTTATTTTTCCTCGCTTCTCACTTTTTCCATTTCAACCTCATATGCCCCCTTTGTAGCAAGGTGCTTAAACATGAGTTTGTTGTTAAGCATGTTCTGAAGTACTGTCTGGAACTGGGCCAGAGTTTGTCGTCTCGTGGAATCCTGGTTTCTCGCCTCTTGCCTTTCATTTCCAGCTAAGTTCCTTGGATTCCTTTTCAGTCTCCCTTACAGATGTCAGGCTCTTCTTAAATGCCATCTTCCCTGCCACTGTGCCTATCACAGAAAGAACTATTGGCAACATAGAAAGTTAGTGCTGGAAGGGGAGTGTCAGCTGGGACTAGTATTTATTTTTCTCCAAACAATGTTTAACAGGAATTTAAACCAGCAGGTGGGAAGATGCAGAGAACTGGGAAATTTCTCACCAACCCAAATTGCTTTAGAGTGGTCCCCAAGTTAATTCTGGCATGATTGCTGATTTATTTACCAGCTGGCTGAGATTACCCAGGGCTGCCATTCCTGCAGGTGCCAGCTCCAGCCCTCCTGGTTACACATCTATTTATTTGCCTATTTAAAGGTTCAGTTGCTTTAATCTGTCTCTTCTTAGGACATTGCTAGAGTGGTTTCCTCTAATTACACAGAACCTGATCTAAATCCCATTGAAGTCCATGGAAAGACTTGTACAGATTTCAGTGGCCTTTGGATCAGGCCCATAGAATTGTTAGGTGGATATTTTGATACCTAATCTTTTACCTACTTCCAGCAAGACATCCTAGATAGATTATTTGTGAACTCAGCCAATTTTTTTCTTTATCTAATCATAAAAGATCTCACACTCAATATTTGTATCGACTTTTTTCTAACTTTTAACACTCACACAGTGTGACTTCAGAGTGCCACAAACGGATCATGTTTGAAATTAAAAACTCTGCAATTTGTAAACTGCCAGATTTCATACTGGACTTCAGTGGTATCAGGATTTCACTCACTTCTAGCATCAGAGGAAGGAAAAGGTGATAGAGTGCCATGAATGAAATGAAGCACAATACTTTTTCTATTTACATATCCAGAGTCATATAGATTTGATTGTTGACTCTGAAATATGCGGCCAGTACTTTTTTTCTTCTGGCAAGTATGAGGAAAGGAGGGAGGGAGAGTGGGGGAGGGCAATTTCTGGAACTGCTAATGAAGTCAGCAGGTTCTGAAGAGTTGTGAAAACTGATTAGAAGTTTGCTGTCCAATTACCGGGAAAACACTGGAATACATAGCACCTCCCCCTCCCAAACCAGGTGTTCTGGATTTAGTCTAGTTTCCCTTCTCTATTTGCTATTTCCTCCCATTTACAGCTTCATTTCTACAGCTTTTTTTAATGCTATTAATACATTTAACACAGTAGAATGAGCCAACACAGAGCTCATGAAGATTAAGGAAGAGGCAGTATGTGGGCTCCCTTACACTTGCAAATTAGTTCTTCCACCTCCCCTGAAGAAACAAATTCAAACATGCTTAGGTTTTTAAAAGTTTGCATAACTGGAATTAAGAACAAGCTCCCACTCTCCTGCAGGTTAGGAAGCAAGATCAGCTCTCTAAGCTCCACCATGCTCCCTATTGACACGGTCAGTATTTTTTTCTCTTGTAAATGGGAGTGGGGAGGAGGGAGGCCAGAGGATAAAGAGTAATGCCAAGAACACTACCCCTCCCTCCTGAACTACACAAAGCCATACACATACACATAAACATCTCAATAGCCAACTAAACAACACGTATGGGGAACAACAGAGCACAAAGCCATCCTGCCAAGGTAATAATTCTCTGCAATGGAAAGGGAATGGATAATAACACCTACAGGAGCAGAGTTTATGAGAAGGTAGTTTATAGGCTTGAGGGCAATGAAGACAATTTGGCAATGACTGGAATCCATTTCCAGTTACATTAGCTATTGGATGCAGTGTTTCCTTTTACTGCTTCTCCTTGTTTCCCTGGTTTCTCCATTTCATACTTTTGATGTAGTCCTGTTGATCTGTACTTGGTAAAAGGCTTAACTCTAAGGCCATATTCTGCTTCCTTTGAACACATGAGTAGTCCTATTGGCTTCAGTGAGACTGCTCCTGAGAATAAATGGAGCAGAATTTGACCTTTCATTGCTCGTTGTAAATGAGCTTAGTGTAAATGAGCTTACTTCTTTAAGACAGGATCAATAATATGACATTGGCTTTTGTTATCTTTCAGATTATTTAATCTGAGTATTTGAATCTTTGAAATTAATATAAAAAGTTATTAATATAAAAAGTTATTAAACTAAGATTTGTTCACCAAAAATACAGCCTTCTAACACCTGAGCTACAAAAAATCATCATTGACTTCATCAAGACTAAAGATAAAGAAAATACTTAATTTACTATATTAAGGCTTTCTACTCTATTTCATTTTGCTGCTTTCAAACCACTTAATAGTGGAGACAGTCTGAGAAATTCAGAAACTTACTTTATTATGAAGCCTGATAATAGCCAGCCAGAGAAAATATGATGAGTCATTCAACTTTATATTGGTGAGGATCCAAATAGTCAATTTTTTCATCTACTTGAAGGTACCTCATGTAGTCTTCAGAAGCTAGGGAAATAACTACCTATCTACCCGGATTTTTATCCATAGACTCTCTCTTTGCAAAAATGTTGTCCAGCTCTGTTAGCACCTATGAGTGCAGTGACTAAGAATGCTTGAAATAGTTCTAATGAAATTTGAAAACCTTGAAATCTGAGGCTTTCATATATTTGAATTTTGTAATTTTCCCCACCCCATTTTCATTAGGGTACAATATTTTGTATTTTAATACTGCTAAACTTATTAATTGTGATAAAAACACAGTATTTCCCTATCAAACTGAGATCCGTTCAAAAATTCCCAACTTCCACTCAAATAAGTTCCAATTGCTATTTGTGAGTAGAGTTCAGAAGAAAATGGGCCTTTTTCTCTACAAAACATCAAAGTCAGAACTGAAATATTTTAACTTTGAAGTACTGCTGTGGTGCTTCATGGGAATTGTAGTTCAAATGCTTCATGATCCCATTCTTCTGTATAGTTTGGGCTTCCTGCTCAAACTACATATCCCATAATGCACTACTGTCTTCCCCCCTTTGCAAGGAGAGGCAGTTATTTGGCCTCACTAAAATGTGGGAGAGAGTTTGCCTGGTGAACTCAGTTCACAGAGGAAAACAGCAGCATGAGGCACCTAGCCTACACATTTCATGAGACACTGATGACATTTCAGGTTAGAAACAGTCTGGTGGTGGTAAGTTAAAATATTTGTTTTTAGATATTATGTTTCTCAATGCAAAACTGAGATTTTTTTCCCCCATAGAAAGCAGATTTTATTGGTGAAAAAGTTTCAGCCAGTGTCAGCTCAGTCTGTCCAAGAAGTATTGTCAGAAAAGAAATTATTTTGGGGGAGATAATTGGGAAAGTGTTGTTATTTGGAACTGACAGCATATATCCTGAAAATAAAGGAACCATTAGCTGATCTCCAGACACTGCTTTGGTGTTGCTAACTCTTGTAATTTACCATGAGTTTTTCTGAGATGTGCTGCATTTTCTTAAAGCCCTCGCTCCTGGAGTCACGTGATCACGAGAAGTGCAGATTGTTTTTAATACAAAGAAAACTTCCGACCCCAGTGGAGAAAAGCTTGTAAATGTGAATTTTAAAGATTATTAGGTCCTGTTTTTGCAAGCAGGGGAATGGATTTTTCCATGCAGGCACAGGCACTTGCATATATGAACAGTTTTCAAGATGGGAGATTTTGACATTTGTTTGGCTGTACGCTTTCCTTCCCCATATATCTCATCCTACTGTGCAACTGCTTGATCTGCAAAAATTGCTACCTGATCCTTGGGAATAAATTGATTTGTCAGGGAGGGATGTACTATTTGAAAGGTGTCTGCGTGTGTGTATATAGGTCTATAGCTCTATTACAAGAAGCCGAGGTGTAATCTGTTAGAAAATGTGCAACGTGATCGAGAAACAGGCAGTAGATTTTCCTCACTGTCTAATTTTTTATTGACTAAGTTATTTCACCAGCTTTGTGAACATGAAGAACTTTAAAAAAAAAGCAAGCAATTTGTCAAGCGGATTTTTCCCAAGTTCTATTAATAATTTCCCATATTTATGAAATTTCCACAACTGATCTCCAATCCCAGTGAAAGAAAACATATGTTCCATAATTCATTAAACCCCAAAGGCTTTTTACATACATTACCATTCAAAAACTGTATTAACACTCAGGGCAAATGACTTTCAGTATAATTAAGGAAATGAATTGTGGCAGCATAACTGCAAGACCTGAATAACCAAACCACTTTCCAGTGTTCTTTTATCTTATTGTTTAGAGAGGGGTTAGATTTGAAGTTTGTAGAGAGGTACAAGGCAGTAAAATGAGCATTACCAGAGTGTTAATCATCTTGCAGTCTGTATCATGTGTTCTTTATGTCAAAGTACTTTAGAGACTATTCTTACTTTTCCACTTGAAATTGAACCACTGAAAGTAAATATAGCTGTTGAGTAACATTACAGTAGACACATGCAGATATGTAGAAACAGACTAGAGATGGTATATCCGAAACTCAACCCATGTCTCACTTGACTTTTTTCCTTTTAAAGGAAAGAAGGTAGAAAGTCCATCTACTACAGAGCAAACTTTTGTTTGTGAAAATGCATGTAAATATTTTATCATACAAGTTGAACCTCTCTAATCCAGAATTCTGGTCTGGCAACACCCATGGTCCAGAATGATGTATGTTAGCCAGATGTCCACTTATCATGGGTATGTCTAAGTTTCCCATGGTTCCATAAAGTCTTTTTACAGTCACCAATCCTGGCTCTCAGTGTTCTGTGCTGTTATTTAGTTCTAATTTACCACTAAATATCCTGTAACAGCCCAGTAAGCAGTAGACATGTTACAAATGTTGCTAGACAATATTCACCTCCCGTGGTCCAGAAAATTCTCTGGTTTAGATCTGATCAGGTCCTAAGGGTGCTGGACTAGAGGGCTACGTCTAGACTGGCATGATTTTCCGAAAGTGCTTTTAACGGAAAAGTTTTCCGTTAAAAGCATTTTCAGAAAAGAGAGTCTAGATTGGCACAGACGCTTTTCCGCAAAAAAGCCCCAATCGCCATTTTCGCGATTGGGGCTTTTTTTCAGAAAACAAATCTCAGCTGTCTACACTGGCCCTTTTGCACAAAAGTTTTGCGCAAAAGGGACTTTTGCCTGAACAGGAGCAGCATAGTATTTCCGCAAAAAGCACTTTCTTACAGTAGGAAGTCAGTGCTTTTGCGGAAATTCAAGCAGCCAATGTAGACAGCTGGCAAGTTTTTCCAGAAAAGCGGCTGATTTTCTGGAAAAACTGGCCAGTCTAGACACAGCCGAGGGGTTCAACTTGTATTGAAATTGCCTAACAGTAACTCATTGGCTAAGAGACAAAATCTGGAAAGACCCTCTGCAGGTGTTCTTAAATCACAAGTGGTAAAACAGATGTAGTCAACAATGTAATTCTGCTATTGTCAGATGTATAGGTCTATTGCTGAAGTGTCTTGGGGTTCATGTCTGGTTACACAATCCCACATCTTGTTTTTCCCCCGCCTGCACTCCCAGAGATATGTAGTCAACAATGTAATTCTGCTATTGTCAGATGTATAGGTCTATTGTTGAAGTGTCTTGGGGTTCATGTCTGGTTACACAATCCCACATCTTGTTTTTCCCCCGCCCACCCCTCCCAGAGAGTAAGAGAAAGGCCTTTGATGCCCTGGGAACACAGGTGTGCTGCCCGTCCCTGACTCTACCACAAACAGAAACTAGACAGTAAATGGGCTAGCTGACGACCCGGGGCCTCCCACCGCCCTGATGGCTAGTACCAGTAATTGACATGCCTGCACTGTCCCAGGAGAGGAATCTTCGCCCATCACATACCAGAGATGCCCATTGTCTGCATTTTCCCAGGTGTGAATTATGCTTTGCACCCTTCGTGGGAAACTTGGTGTTCAAAGCCATTTTTCCTAATTGGTCACTTGAGACCAGGAAGAAGCCTACGTGACCCAAGAGGTATAAAGAGGGGTTTAGTAGCCCACCCCATTTGAGCTACAATCACCTACACCTGCTGGGAGGTATTGATTGACTCCCGAGGTCTGTGGGATGCCCAACCTCGCCCTACTTCTTCCCGAGGGATTGAGAGAAAGATGCTGGCCACGCCAAGTCTGAAACATGGGGGTGAGAATATATATCTGCTAGGTGTCTATTCTGTATGCATTTAATAAGAGCTCGGAGAACCAAAAGGGTTTCATGGTATCTGTAAGTGACTTCTTAGTGTAATTTCTGTCCTATTCTTTGTAGTGGTTGTGTTATCTGTAACACAGTAGTAGCATTTAACAGCTAAGTTTACCCTGTAACAATAAAATAGTAACTGTTTAAGCTGTGACCTGACTCCTTCAGTTGCTGTAACAGAACCAAGCACAATTTTAAAAAGAACTCCAGCAGGTCATAAGGGACAGATATAGGGAGAGTTTCAGCATTGGATTGTGTTGCTTTCAGGGGACAGATTCGTTGGGGCATCTTTCAGCCTCCCCAGGCTGCCCGCTGCGAAGGTATCGTGTATCCTAGCAGTCAAAATCTGAGGTGTAATAAGCTCTCCCTGTAAACTCTGGGGCGTCTGTCGGCCAGTTGGCTGCCCACCGCAAAGGGATCCCGATCCTAGCGGTAAAGACACGGACGTTAAACTCCTCGGGGCACTCGTCAGTCTCACCTAGACTGTCCACTGCGACGGGGCCTTGTGTCTCAGCAGTTGAAGACTCGGGTGTAACACACACACATGCACTGCCCTGACCATCGGCTGACAGAATGTGATGCTTATGATGCTGCCATCTGGAGGCCGAACTTTAGTTGAAGGTCTTTAGGAATTTTGAAAAATCTTGTGTAGGGAGCCAATGTATTCCCTCTTCCCAATATGCAGTTGTGCATCTAGTACCACATTTCCATGTGTGTCTACCTGAAGTATGTCGGCTAAATCTGTACATACAAAATCTGTTTCAGCATATAAATATTTGTTGTGGTAGTCTCAGAATAGGACAGACTATGGTGTAGCCTGCTACTGTAATGGGTGCGCAAGTATGTAAAATGTCTGGCGGCCCACCGAGGATTAACCCTGGCAAACCATGTTCAGTCTATGGGCCGCTTATTGCTCACCCCCAGCATATGTGGTCACTTGATAGCATGACAGTGAATCAATTCAACTATGTATTGAGATAGACCGTGTCAAATGGACAAAGACGTTCCCGAGTAAGCTGTTAGCCTCAAACACAAAAAATAAACTTACAAAATTAAGACTTTCACTATCTGGACTTCTCCAGAACCACCAGAAATTATCACTCCAGTCCAGGATGGGTGAGGGGAGTGGTGAGGAGGCCAAATGAACTTTAGAACTAAATGAATACTGCCATGTTTGATGTTCATATTCTGAAAAACAGCTAACGGAAAAGATGTTACTCTGCAGAAAAAAAGAGTGATGGGGATTTGATAGCAGCCTTCAACTTCCTGAAGGGGGGTTCCAAAGAGAATGAAGAGAGGCTGTTCTCAGTAGTGAGAGATGGCAAAAGAAGGAGCAATGGCCTCAAGTTGCAGTGGGGAAGGTCTAGGTTGGATATTAAGAGAAACTATTTCAATAGGAGAGTGGTGAAGTACTGGAATGGGAGGTGGTGGAATCTCTAGGGAGGTGGTGGAATCTCTATCCCTAGAGGTTTTTAAATCCCGGCTTGACACGGCCCTGGCTGAGATGGTTTAGTTGGGGTTGGTCCTGCTTTGGGAAGGGGGCTGGACTCCATGACCTCCTGAGGTCTCTTCCAGACCTAGGATTCTATGACTAGCAAACATACAAAAAGTATACAACGATAAAGTGGCATGGAGACTGACAAATATAGGAAAGAAGACAAAGAATTGAGCAGATTCAAAGGCAGACTAGAGGAGAAGCATGAATACATCAGGGCAAAATGCAAGGAACTTGAGTATTACCAAGAAAGTAATAAAATAAAAGGTACATTTATAGCAGTGAGACTTCTTACTAAAAAGCTTTTTTCCCATGACTAAGCATACTAAAAAGTCATGATGGCAGAGTTCTTATTGTGGGTTATGTGAAGAGATCAAAAACATTACTATGCCAATCTGTATGCCTCAAGAACCACTTACAGTACTAGACAACAGAAAAAGAGAGCATGGCGCTAGAGCCATCAATCCTGAGGGAAGTGATATAGATAGTTATGAAAATGAAGTCTGGGGAAAACCTCAGGGTTAGATAACTTATGAGCAGAATTGCTAAAAATGATCAGTTACCACACTATTGATAGCATTTGGACAATTTGCAATGATATGTGAATGGTTTCTGCCCTTACCAGAGAAGGGGATTATAACAATGTGCAGTAACTGTGGTACCATCTCCCAGGTGCTGCACATGAGTAAAGTACTACTCTCTGTAGTTGAGGATTGCATGAAGCCAATGGGAACTACAACAAGCTAGTTTCAGATGGACATGACTGATCAAATCACAAATAGACCATAATACCATTGAAAAATGAGAGGAGTATAATGCTCCATTGAGCATTCTGGAGCATTTAATATTGCCTGACCTGACTGTCTCTGGAGGATACAGACAAGGTGGGTTAGGGAATATCTTTTATTGGACTAGCTTCGGTTGGTCAGACAAAATTTCATGTTTACAGAAAGCTCATCTTCCAAAGATAGCAGAGATGAGGATTCCAGAGTAGCTCACTGAACTCCTCTCCCAGTCTCTACTGTCAACAGAGCCTGGAGTGAACAGCAACAGCCAACAATGACTAGTTTTCCACTGGGCAAAGTATGAGACAAGGATGGATTCTGTCCTCAAGTCTTTCCAAAATGTGCAGAGAATTTATCATGAGACAACTCTTAGAAGGTTTTGAGAAAGTGGAAGGAGCAGGGTATTCCTGTAGTCAGCTTCAGATATGCCAATAATAATGCTCTGTGCTGCAACCACTGATGAAATGCAATGAATGCTGAGTCAGTAGAAATGGTGAGGAAGATGGATTATCCTTTCAATGTGGCAAAAATGAAATGCATGTACATTTATATGATCAATAATAGGATGCTTTTAACAGTCAAGGTGTAGACATGCTAGACTAATTTAACTAAAATTATACATATCTAAGGAGGTGGTTCTAAAAAATCAGAAGAATATTGGGAATAGCTCATTCAAACATGGCCTCCATTATGAATGTGTGGAAAAATTGTAACATCATTAGGAATACAAAGGTTCAACTAGTGAAGGGTTTAATTTCTCCATATGAATTTCTGGAGGTGAATCCTTGAAATGAATGTTGCTGACACGGAAAAAAAAATAAGCCTTTGAAATATGGTGCTGGTAGAGGCCTTGCTTACCTGCAGGACAGAACCTCAGACAGAAAAATGTTAGAAATATTATTAGAAGCAGATTCTGGCCTTAGTAATCAACAGCTGCAAATGTATGCACATGGGTCACAGTGTAATGTCTACACTACAGCATTATTTCGAAATATCTTATTTCAAAATAACGCATCTAGACACAAAATGCATTTCAAAATAGCATTTTGCCATTTCGAAATAGCACATCCACACTGATAGGACATTGAATCGCATTTAAAGCTTGCTGGAACTGGTTCTGGCAGGGCATCAGGTCAGGAGTTGCCTTGTGTGGCTGCTGCCTGAGGCTATCGGAGGCCTGTGCTTAAAGGGACACCCCCTGAACAGCCAGTTCTCAAGTTTCTCTCCTTGCTTGCCTATCTCGCTGAGAGACAGCAAAGCATTTTTCCTCTGAATGCTCTGGTTGCCTTCACTCAGGACACCACAGCACTCTGCCGCATGGAGCCGGAGCTGCTCCTGGGCACTCTGGTGCTTCTCCTGGCTGTGTTGCTGCGAGCCTGGCAGCATGTTCTGCAGGCAGTAACAGTCTCCCTGGTGTACTCCAATGGGGACTTGTGCCTCATTTCTTCCTCACATCCTTCCACTTACCCCTCCATAATCTCCCTTCCTGTTGTACAATAAAAGACACGTGTTCATTACAACAAAGTCTCTTTATTGAACAAAACTGGGGTGTGGGGAGGGAGTGAGACTGGGGAAAGAAGGTGGAAGAGGGGGAGGCAAGGAGAGGAAGGGGGAGGAGAAGCTCAGGGTTGGGGTTCTTGCCGGCTCAACTGTCTCCCAGTATTGCGGGGGCCTTGGCATCCCTGGGGGGTGGAGGAAGAAGCAGGAGGGTGGAGAAGGAGTGGGAAGAGGAGCGGTGGCTGGGGAGGCAGCAGAGGCAAGAGCAGCAGGAGGTAGCAAGCTCTGCACCAGGAACTGCTCCCTCTGGAGCTCCAGGTCTTCCTGCATCCAGTGGTCAAGGGTGTGGTGCAGGGCTCACAGTGCCCCCAGGTGCTCCTGCTGGTACTCCTCCACTGCATGGGTGGGCCTGCGGAGTTCTCGGGTGCAGGAGGATGTCCCAGGTGGTGTGGTACACCCTGCACTAGCAGCTGCTGCGGCTGTGGAGAAACAAGAGAAGTGGTCAGTTATCCCTGGGGACACAGCCCCCCTCTGCAAGGCAAGGATGACAGTTCTCTGCACCATTAGACCTGATGTGCTTGCACAGAGGCCATGTTCAAGATGTCTTGCTATCCCCAGGAGTGGGAGCTGCCCTTGGACTGCACCCATGCCCCAGTGCTGTATATAGAGTCAGTATGGGAGGGGAGATGTCCCCTGCCTCTGTGTAGAGGGGGCTTGGGAAGGGAGGGCATCCTCCTGTGTCCCACCCCAGGGTAAGGTGCATGTCATAGCCACACGTGCATGTGAGGAGACATCAGGCCAAGGCCCCTGTGTTGCAGCCCCAGGATGCGGTCCAGGGCATCAAAATAGGGACAGCTCTCTGGGTCTGCCCCTGTTTGAGAGCTGCCCCCTGTGGCCCTGGCATAGGTCTTCTGCAGCTCCTTAATTTTCATCCAAACCTGCTCCTGGGTTCGGATATGGTCTTTGGTGGCCACGCTGGCAGTCATCCTGCTGTAGATGGCTGCATTCCTCCCATCTAGTGTGGAGATCATGGACATTGGAGGCATCCCCCCAACCTCAATCAGGTCCATGATCTCCGCACTGGACCAGGAAGGCGCCCACCTTCTCCGCCCCTAGCAGACTCCTGGGAGCTGGGGGACTGGGCCTGGGGAGCGGTGGAAGGCTGGCTGGCACTGGATGCCTGGCTCATGCTGGGGCCACTGGGTCAGGGGCAGTGAATACTGGCTCTGGGCTGGCAGGCCTGGAGCTGGCTCAGACACTGTGGCCAGATTCTACCCCTTTAAGGGCTCCGGGAAGGGGAGGAGAAGAGGAGTTTTCCTGGTTGGGGCCAGAGTGGCCAGCAGAGCCCCCTGAGAAGAGCCGGAAGTCCCCTATTTTGAAATAGCCCCTATTCCACTTCTACACAGCACTTATTTTGAAATAGCCATTTCAAAATAGGTGCTATTCCTCGTGGAATGAGGTTTACCAAGTTTGAAATAAGCCCTCCGCTATTTCGAATTAATTTAGAAATAGTGGTTGGCTTGTGTAGACACTAGTACAGTTATTTCGAAATAACTTTGCTGTGTAGACATACCCATAGGGGTAGAGATGGCAATAACCTTGAGAAAGTTATGGAAGGAATGAACCAGGGCATTTTATCAAGTGACAACCAATACAGAGATGGTGTGTGCAGGTCATTGGGAGGTCAGATGGTGAGTGTGCAAAGTCAGCAATGAACCAAGAAGGCTTCTGGACACTCTGCTGTAATTGCACCAGTATTCAGCCAAGAATAAATGAACTTGACTTTACCACCCATCTCCCAGACAGTTTCTGAGCACTGAGGAACATGTACAAATATCCATTTTACATGTATAATATCTGCCTATATGGACACTACATTAGACCTGCTATGTCAAATGCTAGAAGATAGATATCTAGAGGGCTCATCTTCTTTGTAGTGTTGATAAAACCAGGGTGAGCCTATATGAGAGTAGAAGATCTCAGATTGTTAGAAGTCCCAATCTCTGTACTTATTTCTTAAGGTATATGTGTGTGTATATATAATATACATGTGCACACACACAGACAAGGGTGGGGGTGGACACATGTATTAATTTTAAAAGAAAATAGCAAATTTCTAATTAATGACTTTAGTCTTGTTAGGGCACATTGTAACTGCTGTGCTCTAACATTTTATATTTTGTGTTATTCATAAAAAGGAATTTGAAATGAGTAGTGTGTGTATGCGTAACTGTCTTATGGTAAAAATTGGTCCTGGATTCCCAAGGAGAGAGAGAAAGTGAATCCTTATTAATGCTTTTAATTTTAGCATTTGTAGGAGTCCTGTTGGAAATCAGCTGTGGTGGTTTTTAAAGATGAGTGCTCATGGTTGCTGCAAAGTTTGTTGGAGAAATTCTGTCACACAGAATTAATTGGTAAGGAAATAGACTTACCTTCCCTCTACATAGATTACATACACATGAATGGTCACAGGTGACTGGCTGAAAAGGATTATGTGAGAAAAGAAACACCTATATTCACAATCTTATCTGCTTGTCAAGATATATGTGGACTGAAACTAAATTCAATTTTTAACTGCTATGGTGGTTTGGTTGTCTGGCTTTTAACTGAATAATTCAATTAAAAAGCTTTCTGAAGAACAAAAGCTGTCTTAAGTCTGACCTGTATTTCAGGTATAATGTATTTGTTAGAGAACTTGAACAAGAACAACCTGTAATAAGTTTGTTTAAACCATTCGGTGGTCAGTGTGTCATGTACAGAACCGAGTGAGAAATGGAGTCCCCCCCCCCGTGAGAATTCACTACATTTTTAAAAAATCCTGTTTTACCCTCTCCTTATCCCCTTATGGACCTCGGACACCGTCTCAATGAAAATTTCTCACAATAGAATGTTGCCTGTGAAAAGTTTGGGTTTTGACAAACTGATACTTTCTGACTTAAAAAAAATAGAAAATTCCCTGCCAGCTCCACTTGTTTTTCTTCAACAAAGGATGAACCTGCACTAGAGATCCTGACTCCTTAGCTTAAGTTGCAACAAAGACTCCTGCCTTAAGCTCTGTCAGTCAATCAGTCAGTCCCTGCTGTGTCAGCCAAGATGGCAGCCACCAGTCTTTCAGGGAAATCAGTTTAAAAACACCATTTTCCATCATCTTTATCTAGCAGAGCACAGGACTGTGCTGCTATTCTCTGTTTGACAGCAGAGCTGCACCTTAAACAACAATAACCATTAAAACGATCTTGGTTCCCATAGCCAGGAACACCAGCAGAAACATGAGTGTTTTGTTCTGGTTTTTATTTGACATAGTATTGCCTGCAGGTACTGTCACAACCCTCAGAATAAGTCCTCAAGGACTTTTGAGTCCAGGATTGTGAATCAGTCTTATAAATATCCAAACATTGTGTTGGGTTTATCTAACAGGAATGCCCTGTCATATGATGACTCATGACTTGTTGAAGGGCTAGTAAGCTTTAACATGACATGTTTTTGAACTTACAGCATGCTTTGTTAATCAGGTTGTGGCCTTTAAAAAGTCACAACTTTGAATGATTTAAAAGCAAGTTGTACATGAATAGCATACAGATGATAAAAACCAGTCTGTTCATGTCTTCTCCAGACCATGATAACATTCAAATAGACACCAGTGTGTTAATATTGGAATAAAAATATGGACAGAACATTAGCCAGGTTATCTGTCAGCTGTGGTCAGGTTCTGTTTAAATCATGAAGTTCATATACAGTAAGTATGTTACTGCATAGAATTGGGAGAATTAGTCTTGTTATAACAATTCAGGAGAAGATAGGCTGCATTTAAGCATCCATCTGGTTAGAACTGGTCACTTTTACATAAAAAGGGCATGCTGTACAGACAAGATAACTGACAAAGGGAAAGCTTTGTCACATTCACACTATGGCAACTGCTATCATATTCGGAGTACCACTCAGCATATAAATAGAGAGAAGGCTGAACTAGCGGGGCCTCTTGAGGTCCCTTCCAACCTGACGTGTATGATTCTATGAGCTATGATATATTATTGTGATATTAATATACACAGTCCTCCATGTTTTTACACTACTTGATTCAATTTTCAATTCCTATCCTAAAGCTGTAAGCAGTGTTAGACTGAGGCTGAGAAGATGCATGTTCATCAAGAAAGGATCAGTAAGGAATACAAAAGCTCCATCTTCCTTGACCACAAAATGATAAAACTAAGTAACATTGCAACATAAAGAAAAGAAAAAAAAGATGATCAGGCAACGGTGACTTAATGTGCCACATGAGCTGATGATGTGCATTCGGCTCCTTCCAAGAGTGGACTGATCCATTAAAAATACACCCCATGTGATTATATCACAGCACAAGGAATCCAAAGAGCATATTTGAGTTCCCTCTGTCACAGGCCTGGGGCAAATTATACTGATCCAATTTCTAAAAACAACTAATCAGAGAACTATTTCCTCCTGAAATGGAGATTACTCCCTCCCCCCATGTTCTTTTCAATGAATGGATCCCAAGACGGTCTGTCTGCAGTCTTGCATCAGTGGCATATTTAAAGTCTGATGCCATATGACTCTTGAGAGCTAGAAGTGGGAATTTTAGACCACTAGAAAGAGGAGTTCCCCATCTTTCTAATGAGAGACATAACTCTTGTTTGTAGCGACATAAAATGCCAAGACATAAGGCTTTAAAAATGTACATTGAAAAGTTGCTGAAGTGATTTTACAAGTTTGCAAGTTTATAATTTGGTTTATAATTTTCTTCCCTTATGAGACCTGTATAATTGAATACCTAGCGCTGGAATCTCTGTACCAATTCCCCTCAGAGCTGTATTTCAGTTGCTCCATTGGTAGCCAGAGGTTTGTGTCTCCCCATATGAATTGTGTGGAACACTCACCAATCACGCAGATCTCAGGGGAAGTCCTTAAAGTTCTGGTCTCTCAGTAGCTTGGTCCCTTGATAGCAGTCATCTTTCCTGACAGAACGAGGCATCTTTGGACTCTCTCTATCAAGGATCATTTTATCCAGGGCTGCTCTGGGGAGCCCTCTCTGCTATGAAGGGTGATTCTTAGGAAAGGCAATGTGGTCTCGGACTGAATTATTGCTCCTGACTAAATTCTTCTGGGATGAAGGTGGGATGTGTGTCCTTCCCCTCACCATATCCTCTTGCACAGATCCCTGAACCAGCAGAGAACACTCTACAGGGTGAAATAGAAGGGAAGAATGGTGTAATGGAGATAGCCAAGTGTCCATCTATATGGGATTATGAACAAGGATCCCTCCTTTCCTATCATAACTAATGCAACCTGAAGATGTATAATAACCCACAATCATTTTGAGCTCCCTAAGACATTTCTAAAATACCTTTCCAGATGTGGCCGCTACAGAGTGTATGGTGATGTGCAGTGGTAAAAAAGTTACCTTGCTGCTCATGACGTGAATAAGACATGCAAAGCATAACCACTCACGAGTAAAGCAGCCACCCCAAATTCAGTGACAAAACCTTTGTTCCAGGCTACACTGTTCTGGATACCATTTATATAATGCAGCAACAGTGTTTTCCGTGCTATAACTTTCAGTGGCTGGCTCAGAAGCTCCATATCTTTTTCACGAAGGCAACTGAAAACTGTAGCACACAGAGTTATTCTATGTGTAGCTCATTAAAAGCCCTTAATCTGCAAAGGTGAGGGCTGTGATATACTTTCATTCACCTCATGTTTTCACCCAATGCGAATGGGCTGCCCTGGCTCTCTCCTTCAAACAGGACAAAGTCAACACTCTCCTTTATAGCATCTCTCTTTGCAAATTACCGAAGGGAGTCCAAAGAAGTAGGAAAGGGGGGGAAATTGGAGGAAAGTTGCATGCATTCCCATGCCAGAATTTCTTTGTATATCTCAGGAGAGGCAGGTGCATTTGTGACTGCATCCCTTTAGATGGCATCCCTTTTGTTGTCAGTGTTATTCAGAAGATCACATTGGGTCTCACTGACCTTGCCAACATCACATTGTCACATGGATGAACTCTCTCAAAACAGGTCTCTGCTGTATTCATTACAAATCGAAGGTTTGCTGTGGAAACATATGCGCCCCTCTCTTTCCACCAATTTCCTTTCTCCCCTCCCCCGATAAACATGTTGCCATGGTGAGGAAAATCTCATTCTCTTTCTGAATCCCCCCGTGTAACAATTACAGTACTTCAGGATATTGCAATGCTGGATGATCTGTTCCATTCTCCTGTCTACTATATGAGAAGGGTCCATTTCAAACCCCCAGGGTTCTGATATAACTGTTAGGGTTTGTGCATTTACCTTTCACCGTCTCCTTCCTGGGAAGGGCTGATGGTGTTCAGTTTCCTCTTGGCTTATGGATACCCAGAATTTACTGCATGCTACCCATCTGTCCAGCATGAATGTGATATTTCTGAGCACAAGGAAGTAAAGGTTGACCCTCTCTAGTCTGGCACCCTTGGGATCTGACCCATGCTGAACCAGAGAATTTGCTGGACCATGGGAGGTCAGTATTGTCTAGCAGTATCACCAACACTTCCACT
Organism: Pelodiscus sinensis; assembly: GCF_052426305.1. Lineage (NCBI taxonomy): Eukaryota > Metazoa > Chordata > Testudines > Trionychidae > Pelodiscus > Pelodiscus sinensis. Next base: position 13,006,633 of record NC_143068.1, on the reverse strand, counting down.
GCTTACTGGACACTTAGCTGTAATTTACCCCAAATATCTTCTAAGTAATGGCATAGAACACTAAGAGCCAGGGCTGGTGGCTGTGGGACTGTGGGGAAACCTGGTTATACCCATGATAAGTGGATATCTGGCTAACTGAAATCATACCGGGCCACAGATATTGCTGGACCAGAGAGTGCTGGGTGAGAGATGTTCAACCTGTACTTGTTAAAGTGTGATTCTGAGAATTGCTGAGCACCTACAACTCCCATTGACATCAGTAAAAGTCCCCACCTCTTGGAATCTGTCCATTTCACATGGAATGGGCATCAATTGTTGACTCAGTGGAGAAGTGTTGTCCAGGTAAACTCACTGTCAGTCCTAAGGAAAGCTATGGAATGCACTGAGAAAAGAGAAGCTCTAGTGAGTATTGCTGGGTTAACCTCTGTCTGAATTGCTTTAAGCCCTCTCCTTGATGTGCATGAAATGGGTATTTATTGTTCTAATGTTACTTATGCCTACTGAGGATCTGTAATATGAGTGCCTTATGATTGTTTGTTATTTATAATGCTGCGGCACCCAGAGGCCCCCATCACAGATCAGAACCTCATTGTGCAAGATGCTATGCAAACACTTAAGAAATAGACCGTCCCTGCCCCCAAAGAATATGCAATAGAAACATAAGTTAAAGTAAAAGCTTGTAAGATTTTCTAACTAGCTAGTAGAATGGAAAAGCTAGATTGTGAAAACTGAGGAAGCAGTGACCTATGTCAGTGGGGATTCATTCATATCTTACTATTTGAGATAGTTTTGTGAATTCCCCTGCACCAGATATCTGTCTGAAAGTGAGGTTTTTTAAAACAATTCCAGGAGGACTTTTGTGTCAGATACAAAGTGTAAAGGGCAAGTCTACACAATTCCTCAACCAAATTCATGTTCAGAAGTTCCTCTGTATGTCACTTATATACAGAGATTATTGTTTAAGGTTCACTTTCTTTTTGTGTGTGTGATATCCAACTTTGTTGCTATGTTGATATCCAACTTTGTTGCTATGTTGAAGAACTCTGTTCTCATCTGAAGAAGTGGGTTTTGCCCACAAGAGCTCATGATACTCTCCCTCTATTTTTGTTAGTGTGTAAGGTGCTACAGGACTACCCGTCTTTTTATGTTGAAGAGAGATTATTTTAAAGCACAGACCTACTGACCTATCTTTTCAGATATTACCATATATTAGAGCTATATATTGTTTCATACATTAATAAACTGAATACATTAATGCTACTGTATTTTGAGCACACCACTTGAATCTGAAATAGATGGTGGTTGGCTCTTGTGGTTTTGGGAGCAGTAAAGGTAGTTTCCAATGCATAGGATGTCTGGGGGAACTGCACTGTAGCAGACAGAGTTCTGTTAAGCAGAGGAAGACAGACCTGTGCCACTGAATAAATGCCCAACGTGATTACTGAATACCATCACTGTGCAGTTGTTGGGATTTTTTTAATGAATACCATCTGCTCTGTCTATACTGCTCCCATCTCAAAGTGTGTGTGGTTACTGCTCAAAGGGAAAAGGATTTTTAAATGCCATTACATGGTCTATAAATATCCCTCCTTCTTTTTTGTCTGGTCTCTTCTACTGATGCATTGCCTGGCCTCAGTCGCAACAACAATTTCTATTCAGAATATGCTTATAAATCAATTATATTCCCAATTAAATATGACTTGCTGCCTTTGCTGAGTCCATCTGAGCAATCTGAATGTAGTCCTGGCTCAGAAACTTGGTTTTACATGCTGATTTTTTTTTGTATCTTTTTCCTTCATCAAAAGAGGGGAGGAGGTAAATCGGTGGTGTTCAGAATCTCCTTGACTATTATGAGCAGATAGGTAACCTTGAAGCACGGACATGCTTTTTCATCAGAAATAGTTCTGTCGTGCGCTATTCACTGCTACACAAAGAACAATTCTTTTTTAGTAACATATTTGTTATTTTACCGGACTGCTCTTTGTGAACTTCAGAAGGTTGATAAGGCAGGGTTGAATAAGAATCGAAAGATTTGAATACTGTGAAAAGTAAATTCACACTTACCTAAATATCTTTGCTGTAGATATGTAGTAGGCTGCAAATATGGCATTTCAAGAATTTTTCAAGTCTCAGACTTTCTTTTGTAAGATTTCAAGTACCTTCTGTTTTTGTGTTTCACTATAATTTTGATCATTACAATTCAACCCAAGTCAGTTAATGAGCACACTTGCAAATTTTAAAAAGACTTAATTAACTGGCTTTTTTCACAGCTCAAGGACTTATACTCAGTTAAAGCTAGAGAGACGTTTGAGGTCAGTGGTGTTTTTATCTGAACAAATTTCAGTCCCTACTTTTTGCTCATAGATCCATGAGGAATTCTGTGGCTTTGGTTTGCATTGCTAGGTCTTACTTGGAGTGTTGCATTTCAAATCAGCCTGAAATACAATTTTGCAAAACTCAGTTTTGAATGGCTCCCTTATTAACCAAGATTGAACTATAGATTTTTCTCCTTTAAGGATCTTCATTCACCTCTTCTGTGTCCTCTTTTCAGCTGAGACAACAAGCCAAAAATAATTTAAAAACTTTGCTTTACAGCAATGGGATAGTTTCAGAGTACATTTTTGTAGCATAACATTAATTTCCTGCACACAAATCTAATTCACTGCTTGGTAGATAATTAATTCCAAATAATACAAAATTCACATTTCAAATTTTTCCTGCTAAGTAATGATGATAGTAACTTTGTGGGTATGTCAGTATAGCAAATATTTTATCTACACCTGTGTGCATTCTACCTAGAACTGGTTGAATTATTCATGACAAATAATACTCCTTGCATATTCAGCCCTTATTCTTTTGTGCAAATACTTTACCTAATCTAGATTTCTGGTAATGGACTTCTTTGTGTTTGCCAAAACATTGGGCAGAACAATAGTCAGCCTATGGCTTGCTTAAAAACTTGGCTGACTTGTGTTTTATGATGTGTATTTAGTCAATTAAAAGTATGTCTACATTTTGACCTAGAAGGATAATTCCCTGCGTAGGTACACTTACCAATCAGAATCATAGGGTTGGAAAAGACCTCAGGAGGTCAAGTCCAACTGCCTGCTAAAAGCAGGACCAATCCCAACTAAATCATCCCAGCCAGGGATTTGTCAAGCTGGAACTTAAAAACATCAAAGTGCCAGCAGGCCAAAAATAGTAGGAGCTGTGGCGTGAGCATCAGGGGGAGTTAGGTACCCTGATCACATATTCATTTGATATGCTACACATCTAATTAGGGAAGGTCCAACCTATTTTTTGTATGTTAGCTCAGTCAGAGCTACTGTGGGTATGTCTCCTCATGCTGAGAATTACAACCCCAGACAGAAGCATGAACATGCCCAAGGTCAGGTGACTTTTGTTTGATTCCTGAATGGATGATTGACTCTCTTTAAAACTGGAGAAAAATCAATGACTAATAATGAATGGCATGTGGCAAACAGGCACTTTCCAGCAATAACGATTAGAAGCACATTCTTTGTGTTAAAATTTATGAAGGTTTTGGATTTTCAGTGAAAGTCACAGGGATCGTCATGGCTGCCCAAGTAGTCCTGTATAACAAACAGCATGATCCATGAACAATTCTGAACCAAATCCAGTACTTTTATTCATGAACATAGCCACAAACGTTTTAATATACGGCCAGCATTAACTGTCCAGGTCTTTGTCCAGGTCATGTATCCTGACAGGTTTGTGTGAGGCTACTTTGGATAAGCATCAGCCCTGTCTTGTTTTCACTCAGGTGTCTTTTTTTTTGGTTAAGATAAAAAATAAAATCAGGAAATTCAAGAGTATATTTCATAGGACTCAGGGAACCAGCCTTCTGAGCTTAATGGAACAAATTATACTGTCTGTTTTGGATATCACTTTCTGCTACATTGGGGCTAGATAAAAGATAAATGGTGCTCATAAATAGAGAAACAACCCTAGAGGCAAAAGAGAGAAGTCAGCTCTGTGATCAACTAATCCATATGTAACTGCTTTCCTAGCACTCCATCTCTGCAACAGCTGTTCACCAAAGGTTAGAGTTTACAGTCAACCGGGGCAGCCTTCTGCTCTCCTTTACGTGACGTGATGCATATTTTAAGGAATTTGCATCATTAACATGATTGAGGATAGTTTCCCAGGTCTTTTCATCTTTGCCTAAAGAGCTGCACAGCTCTAGGCATTTTTCCTGCCCTTAGTGAGCTTCATTACATGCACCAGTCCCAATCCATTCTGTTCCATCACATCATTTAACTTTTTTATTGGATTATTTATTGTAACATTGTGGCATTAGGCTATCAAATAACAGTGACATGCAAAATAACTTACTCAATTTCCCCTGTGTGCGTACTCTCCTCTTTCCATCCTTTCTCTACTAGCTCCTGAGGAAGAGGGGCATGACTAGGAAGAGTAGAAACAGGGTGGAAGTAGGCCAGAGATGAGAGCAGTTACAATAGGAAAGCTGCAGGCCACTACTTGGTAAAGTATGGAACCCAGGGAAGAAGACAGGCCTGGATTCCCCTGCCAACCACCACAGAGTGGTATTGCTATAGTGACCGTTGCAGGGGTGGTATAGTCAGGGCAGCAAGCATGAGGCCTGATGGTGCTTGTGGAGAGAAACTTTGAATGACTCCTCCAGAAGGGAAAACCATGTGGTGACCAGGCTTGGATGGCTGAGTCACGAAGAGGAATCTGCTTCTCCTGGAAGAAGAGTGGGATGGCAGACAGAAAACGGAGTGCAACCACACTAGGAAGAGGGGCTGGTAAGCTGTGAGTAGAGGAGCCCATCTCAGTACGGGATTCAACTTTTCCAACATTTTTGTGGTCTCTGGTTTTGTAAATGAAACTTATCCATAAAGAATTTTTCCAGAGGCCAAAGCTGCAGAGCCAGTTTCTGATGTAAATTCATACAATATTAGAACTAGAAAGGACCTCGAGAGATCATCAAGCCTTGTCCGCTGCCCTCGCATCAGGATCAAGCACAGTCTATATCATCCCTGATGGATGTCTGTCTAACCTGCTCTTAAATATCTCTAGTGATGGAGATTCTACAACCTCCCTAGGCAATTTATTCCTGTGTTTAACCACCCTGACAGCTAGGAAGTTTTTCCTAATGTCCAACCTAAACCTCCCTTGCTGAAGTAAGTCTAAGCCCATTGCTTCTTGTCCCATCATCAGAGACCAAGGAGAACAATTTCCCCCCCTCCTCCCTGTGACACCCTTTTAGAAACCTGAAAATGACTGTTATCTCTCCTTTGTCTTCTCTTTTCCAAACTAAACAAGCCCAATTCCTTCAGCCTTGCCTCATAACTCATGGTTTTTAGACCTTTAATCATTGCAACACCGGTACATAAAGCTACAAACCCTTCCAAAAAGTGATGAGATTTTCAATGGTGGCTTAAATTCTATCATATCTACTTTATTTTTCTTCAAAAAGGGGGAAAAAATAAGAAAAAAGAAACAGAATGACTCATGCGTATCCGCAGTAAAAACCCATATGCTCTTCTCCAAGCGTAAATTAATTTACTACAGCTCGGCCTTATTGCTCTCTTTAAATAAAATAAATAAAACCATCTTGTTGACTGTGGAGATCATTACTGTTTGTCCTCAAGCTATTTAAACACCAAAATTAATATTGTTTATCCGGGGGGGGGGGGGGGGGCGGGTGCCTCTCCAATTTAATTCCTCCCATGTACAAGAAACAGATTAATAGGCACCTAAGATGGTTTAATTTATTTTGACAGCAAATACTTATCTCTAATCTTCTGCAGCATCCTGACAGTCCTCTCACCTTGCAGATCTCCTGTGTTTTCCTCTTCTTCCCTTGTTTACAGAAACAAGAAGGCCAGCGTTAAGACGGCAGGCGGCTTGCATTTTAATACAGTATTTTATTGCCTAAACACACAGCAAAATAATTTGCTGCATTCCATATTTTCTGTATAACAAGGGTAGATCACCTGAATTTCCAGGAATCAAAGACTAACTGCAAGAAAAATGAAGGATACTGCTTATTTTGAAGGGACACCATCCTCAGTTTTTGAACCAGGGTAGAAAAATATAAATTTACATTAGAAGATTTACCTGGCATTGCCCAGGTCTCTCCTGGGGTAGGGGTGATGCTGCACATTGTGGCTGCTGGCTTCTTCCTGGGTTGGCTCAGAGTGGGAGGCAGGCCATGTGGCAGGCAGCTGCCCTGCAGCAGGGCAGGTACCATGCAGCCCTGGCCCTAGCTTCAGCCCTTCCTCAGGGCTGGAGCTGTGGGCCACATTGCAGGCAGCTGCTCCAGTGGTCCCAGCTGGGGTGGGAGCTGATCCTGCCAGGCTGGAGCATCCCTGCCTGTGGTGTGCCAGGCCCCACAGAGCTGGAGCAGCCTGCTGGTTGATCATAAGTACTAAGCATCACCCAATAAGGGTGATGTTAACCATTCACATCCTTGTTTTGAATAGGAGTTTAATAGTTGGGCTTTATTTTATATTGATTTTGTGTGTGTGCACACATGCTAAGTTGGTTTTTGGTTTTAGACCACCCAGCTGGTGACCTTTTATGAGCTTTTAAAAGATTTTAAGTAAGACATATTATTTTTTGTATATTATAGGAATACCTATAATTATTTTTAATTTTTTGTTTGAATGATATTTTTTGTTTTAGTTGCTTTATTGTTGACAAAGGGCTTTAGGGTGTTTATTTTGGGTTTCTCTTTTTATTTTCACTTATTCTTAATTATTAATATTAATCATTAAGGGAAAAGAGTTTAAACTTTGTGAAAGCATCAGGACACTTGAAGAGTTAACTAATAAAGTTAAGGCTGTCAGTAGATACTCGCTGTCAGTTTTGCAACCGTAAATAAAATATTTGAATGGATTTTTAGTGGAATTTTTAAAAAGCTGAATTATTTTATATTTCTTTTTTTTTTAAATGTGAGGTCCCTTGCTATGTTTATTATGAGAGACTAAATATTTTAAACTTTCTTGGCTTACCTTTTATTACATGGAGTTTCGATTTTTTTTTGTTTTGTTTTCAAAATGATTTTCGACTTTCAAAGAGCTTTGGGGGCAGTACGTGTAAATTGCAAATTATGAACAAATGACTCATTTACGTTGCTTACATTTCTAAACTTTTTCATTTTTATATGTAAGCTTTGGACCAAGGTTGTTTTCTTTTTCCAGCCGAGATCTCTTTTGGCCTGGGCTTTGATAACGTCTGTATTTTAGCAATGTTTAGTTCCATCTTTTCCTTCTGTGTTTCATCTAGCTGATCTTGACTAAATTTTTAATAGTTAAACAATTTAAATGGGATTGTTCAGGTTCCTGCTGCAAACATCCCAATTCATTATTTAAAGGCTTATTTGTTAGGAAGCACCCGTTTCCTTCAGAATGACTGTAAGGCCTTCTGTGGTGTGTGTGGTGACAAATCACATAGTGCAAGGGTGGTCAATAAGTAGATTGTGAGACAAAAACAGTACATTGGCAGTTAGGGTCAGCCATAATAATAAGGATGCATGGGTGAAAGTGCTGATTTAACAGCTCTTTTTATTCTTTGTGACAGGGAAAGGGCTGTTTTAGTGTTTTTTCTTCCATAACATTTTATTTATATATGTATGTGTGTGTGTGTTAGTAGCCGGGGGAGTGGAATGGTGGCACACACCCGATCAAGCTCACATGACCTCAATATAGGTGCATAAGACAAAACTCACTCCGCTCATAGATATAAAATCTTAGAGGGAACCCTGGTTGTGAGAATTAAGGATTTAGCCCAGAGTTGTTACACTATATCTACCTGTTCTGTCCAAAGACAGTGAGTACAATTTTCAAAAACATCTAATTAACATGAGCTTCTATGTTCCACTAATCTTCAATGGGATGTAGGTGCCTCAGTTATGTAAGTCTACGTGAAAGTCAGTGGAACTCAAAAGCCTACATTAATTAGGTGCTTCTTAAAATTCTTCCCAATTAGATTTTTTTTTTCTTTTTGAATTTTTCTTTCAGCTGCCTGGTATCACAGCAGTATGGCAGATTATGAGCCTTTAACGTGTGGGCCATGTTTTTCTCTTATAGTTCAAAATGGCCAAGTTTTGAGAAATAAAACAGCATGTATGGACATGGGAATGTAATGAGAAATCAGTTATGCTCACAGGAAAACTGTAAGCCTTGACATGTCTGTGCATCTTTGATTGTTAGATTAGATTATATATTTTTTTAAAACATCGGTCTGGGGCTAGAAGTAGCTTGAACATTGAACTGTTTGTACAGGAACATCAAACTGATTTCTTTTGACTTTTCACTAAGGTGTCACTGAAATATGATTTACTAAGCTGTCACTTTTTTTTTTATTTCTGGCAGGCATTTCAAAACATCCGATAAGGGTCTGAATTAATTGTATAATAAGGTCACATCAAACTACATATTCGAATATTTAGACAATGCTACGCAAACATTTTTGGTCATGCAGTCAATTATTCGCTGTGTAGAATCGCCTATTAGCAAGATCACAATGTCAGTGCATTTTCATGGAAATTGAGTTTGACTTTGTAGATCTGCTAGCTTGGAATAATTTTCTTCTCAATGGGATATTGGGGCATGACTTAGATTCCAAAACAAGTAGGAAAATTGAAGGCTATTTTGCTGCTGCTTATTTTTTTAATCTTCCTTGTGGAAAAACTGATTAAGTCTTTTTCTAACCATCTCTCTCCAGAGGTCTCATTTACTACTAACAAAATTTAACTTTGGCTTTGAACTGCATGAAATGGCAACACAAGCAAGATTTTAATGATTACCTGGTTATATTTAACATCTATAAAAAAGCCTTGTTTTGGAAGCTCAAAAAAATTGAAAATATATTGTATTTAAATTATGCATGCTGTGTAGAATTGGAGCACAATCAGAATAAAATGCTTTTTGGTAAAACCAGCTCTCTGAAATAAAATTTTTGTATGGATATGAATATCAAGTACAAATCTTTAAAAATTCATCATCTTTATACACACATACATAAAAGGCTGATTTTTCTGTATACATGAAACCCATCTGCTTCAGAAGCCAGTATGATTCATATGAGTGAGTCCTCTCTGTGGAGAAGGCATTTATTTGTCTTGTCTTCTGACAGGATAATAACAAAGAACATGTTAACTCTATTAATACTATTAAGAGCCCAACTACTTGAAGTGCTCTTCCTATCTCTGTCCCTCCTATGGGTAAACTGTTCTGTATAGCATCACATGACTACTATGCATCACCTGATCCAGAATAGCCTGAAAACAATGCATCAGAGCTTCATTTTATTTCATATTTGCTTGCCTTGGATTCACCACATTGTAAAGGAGTTGAATTTTATAAATAACAGGGGAGGGACCACCTGTTCTGTTCATTCCCTCTGGGGCACCTGGCAGTGGCCACTGTTGGAAGACAGGATACTGGGGTAAATGGACCTTTGATCTGACCCAGTAGGGAATTTCTTATATTTCCAATTATGCAATTATAAATTGATGCATGCCAATAAATTATCACCAGACTGATACAGACTATGCCATAATTATTCATGGGAGTATCATGGTCTATCACTTAAAGAATGCACTGGTTGAACCTCTGTAATCTGGAACCATGGATATTGCTGGACCAGAGAATCCCAGTGGCTGGGTGTGGAGGCCAGCCGGTGTTAGCCAGCAGTACATCTGTGCTGGTGGCTAGGGTCAAGCCAGGACAGGGAGTGCAGCAAGAGCTCTGGGCAGACCAGAAGTGCTGCAGGCTGTTGCCAGAGGCCTGGTCAAGAGCCAGGAGTCTAGCTAGACTGGCATCCACAGGCAGGGCCAGCGACTGGGAGGCCGGCTGGCCAGGAGCACAGGCAGGGGCCAGGAGCCCTCTTGGGGCCTGAAGCAGAGCCCAGTGGCAGGAGCTGTTGGCTGGTAGGAGAGCACTGGTCTCCCCTCGTCTCCCAAACTTTCTGGTTTGGGACCCCGCTCAGGTCCTCTGTATTCTGAACCAGGGAGGTCCAAACTATAGCATCTGTGGTTCGAATTCATGTCACAATGTGATGAGAATCAAAACATCCAATGTGTTCTGACTCCTGGACCACTGAAATGGTTGGATAGCAGCCTGTCCTCTCTCCTTGTCCTTGTTGAATTAGCCATATTGCAGTAATTGTCAGCAATGGTGCATAATATGAGCAATAGAAGTGCTCGTATACTCAAGTTGTGGGCATTTTTTTTTACTGTTTTTGCTTGAAAAACTGCTTTTGCGTAGGTACATGAACTCTTTTTTTGAAAAAAAAAACAAAACTTTGAAACATTCAATTGTCATTATTATGAATTTACTTATGTAAAGGCTAAAAATCTAGCCCAGATTTCTGATTTTGGAGTTCACTTTTGCACTGCATTCATATAATTGGGACAATGACCCCCATTATTATACATGTTAACACATGGAGTTAAATTCAGTGCAAACTTAGATTTGATGAAAACTAGCAAAATCTTGGCCTAATGAGGCAGTGTTAGGGCTTTCTGTAAAAAAGTAATAGTTTTCAGAGCTCTGTGTGCCCCTTGGAAGTCCTCCTCCACTTCCTGAAGCCAAATTCCTTTATCTGTCCTGATATGCCTTGCTAAAGGGTAAGAATGGTCTATGTAAATTTTTTATAAGGCTCAACATAAAAAATTAAACCAAAATAACAAAACGTGAGTGCTCCTAATGCCATTCCAGCATCAACTGCTGCTTCTCACCTAAAAAAAAAAAAAAAAAAAAAATCCACTCAGCAAATCCACCTCAGAACAGTTTCTTCTTGTGAACAGGAGAATGGGTTTGTCCAGGCCATTGTACAGGATGATGTCCCAGTGAGTGACAGATGTCCCTATTGGCGGGGGCTAAGACTCCTCATGTTTTGTTTATAAGGAGGTCACTCCTAATAGATTCAGTCTGAATCATTTATGTTTCTTTATAAAAAAAATTAAATATTTATGCATAAGGTTGACTAGGCTTTAAGAAACTCTAGATTTTTAAACCCACTTTAATTGTCCTATCAAACCCTGCAACAAATCAACATTTTTTTACAGGGATGCTAAGTTTATGGAAGTCAATGACAAAGCTCCCATTGACTTTAAGGGTGTGAGATTAGAACAATAGTGCATTGCCTGCATAGATACGTTTTATATGGACCTTAACTCCTAAAAACTATTCATGGGACTAAAAAGACAAACAGTAGGGACCTTAATCCACATTTAATATGCAGAGTGGTACAATGGAATGTCAGATCTCTAATCCATTTGTAAGTTAAGTATGTACACAGTTTATTTTTCTATAGACCATCTCTTTTAAAGACCTGGTGCATTAGCTGTTGAAACTTCCCACTCACTTCCTGTTCACATCATTCAGCCTTAGATTGGACCCTGAAATGAATTATTTAAATTTTATACTTCAACTCATTCTAAAATTTAACTATCGCTCTGCGCTAGTGTATTTTTGAATCCCAAATTATTCCTTTTAGTGTTTCACTAAATCAGATGGTATAAATGTATCTGCATTCTGCATTCTATTTCTATCACAGCAATTTGTAATAAATATAGCTGAATCTTCAATTTCCTCTTGGTGGATAAAAGCATTGGATGCATAAGAAACAGCTCAAGCTGGTTTAATATTTCCTTATTAAACCAAACACTCAAACAAATCCCAGTGGCTTTCACAAAAAGTTAATTGTTTGGCAAGTACACAAGAATACTGCAAATCTATATGTAAGGGTTAATCTTAATCCATTCCCACTGTGTGCGCCAAAGAATGTGCAAAATTGGTGGCCTAGCAAGTCCCTGATTCTACAGCAGTGAAACTCCACTAGCTCCAATCCTCCAGTTCCTGAAATGCAGAGACCTAAAGCAGAAGGATCTCCACCAACATAAGGACTATAGTGTGGGTCATCACAGCTCCTTTGCAACCCCCTTCATCCCCACCAGCATAGGTGCCATGGAGTAGGAACAGCGGACATAGCCAAAGTATCTCTACAGGATCATTGGAAAAATTACCTCAGGCTAGACCATATCTGAATAGTCCCAGAGGAGTAGCCGTGTTAGTCTGTCTCTGTAAAGACAACAAGGAGTCCTTTCAAAGACTAACATTTATTCAGGCATAAGCTTTCATGGATAAAAACCACTTCATCAGATACATGAAATGGTTTTTACCCACAAAAGCTTATGCCCAAATAAATCTGTTAGGCCTGGTCTATATGGGTACGTCTAGACTACAGGCTTTTGTCAACAGAGGCTTTGTCGACAGATACTGTCAACAAAGCTTCTGTCAACAAAGAGCATCTAGACTATATCCTGTTATGTCAACAAAGCAAGCTGCTTTGTCAACATGAGAGTGTAGATGCAAAGCACAGTGTAGATGCAATAATGCCTTCTGTCGACAGAACTCTGTTGACAAAAGGTGTTATTCCTTGTAGAATGAGGTTTACCACTGTTGACAAAACTGCCACGTTCTGTCGATGTTATGTCAATAGGAATCGGCGGTAGTGTAGAGGCAGGTATAGTTTTGTCTACAAAAGTCCACTTTTGTCGACAAAACCCTGTAATGTAGACACACCCTATTAGACTAGTCAGGTCAACTTAAGGTACACCATCCAGTTATGCAAAATGTGTAGCTGGATTCAGTTTATCTTAAGCTGAGCCACTGCGGTGTCCATATTGCAGGAGGCTCATGCTCCCACCAGCTTCCCTTACTCCTCGCAGAAGAAGTACCAGACACTGGTGGGGGCGTTCCTCAGTGTTTGGTTTATGGGTCTACATTACACCTGCTAAGTTGAACACTAGAGGATTGCCCTCCAGAGGATCAATCTTCTCTGTCATGTATGCAAGCCCTTAGTCTTTAAGGTGCTCAGGACACCTCATTGTTGTCATAGCTGAGTAAAAAATGGGGTACTCCTGTAGCACCTTAGGGTATGTCTACACAGCAAAGTTATTTTGAAATAACAGCCATTATTTCCCAGCATCTATACAGCCATTAATTCAAAATAGCAGAGCGCTTATTTCAAATTTGATAACCTCATTCTACAAGGAATAATGCCAAATTCGAAATAGCTAAATCGAAATAAGCGCGGTGTACACGCTTATTTCAAAATAGGGGCCTCCAGCCCTTCCCAGGGTGCCCTGGTGGCCACTTTGGGCCAAACCAGGAAAAAGCTTCTGCTCCCCACTCCAGCTCTGGAGCCCTTCTGTTTGGCCACAGGGCCTGTGCCAGCTTCAGGTCTGCCAGCCTAGAGCCCCCAGGCGCTGCCCCTGGCCCAGTTGCCAGCATGAGCCAGCCATCCAGTGCCATCCAGCCCTCCACCGCTCCCCAGGAGCAGTCTGGTAGCTTCCAGGAGCCTGCCAGGGGCTGGAAAAGATGGGAGCCTTCGTGGTCCAGTGCAGAGATCATGGACCTCAATGAGGTTTGAGGGAAATCCCCCAATGTCCATGATCTCTGCACTAGATGCAGGAATGCGGCCATCTACAGACAGATGGCTGACAGCCTGGCCACTGAAGGCCACATGCGCACCCAGGAGCAGGTGCACATGAATCTAAAGGAGCTAGGCAGGCCTATGCCAGGGCCACAGGAGGCAGCTCCCAACCAGGGGCAGACCCAGACCCCTGGCCCTATCTCGATGCCCTGGACTGCATCCTGGGGGGCTGGACGGTCCGGCCCCGCAGGTGGTCATCGACCCTGGGGCAGAGGGCCCTGACCAGGGCACGGAGGAGGACGAAGAGGACGACGGCGGCCAGGAGTCACAAGAGCCTGGAGGGAGCGTGCCACTCACCCAGGACCCCCGAGCTGTCACAGCATCTATGTCACCGCTGTCTTCCGAGGCCGGGGAGGCCTCGACATGTGAGTGCCATCACTGTTCCTTTATGCAGAGCGGGGGAGAGGCAACCCAGGGACCGCGCGTGTGGGCCTTGCTGACCACGGATCATGCAGCAACCTGTGCATGTGCTGTGCCAGCCAGGGCATGTAGCCCCAGCTGGCTGCCACATAGGGACCCTGGCCTGTTACCCACACACATGTATGTATGAAAGCACATGACGTGTCCTGATCCCGGGGAGGGACACTGCACAATGCCTGCCCTCTGGAAGCCCCCTCTATGCAGAGACAGGGCACATCTCCCCTTCCCCTCCCTGCCCCACACCCAAACTATATACAGCATGGGCATGGGTGCAGTCCCGGGCCAGCTCACACTCCCGGGGATAGCAGGACATGATGGTGCGGGGACCTGCCATCCTCGCCTTGCAGAGGGGGGTTGGGCTTTACCCACTGTGTCCCCAGGGATAACTGACCACTTCTCTTGTTTCTCCATAGCCACACCATCTGCGAGTACAGGGCATGCCGCCCCACCCAGGACATCCTCCTGCACCCACCCGGTAGGCTCCCCTGGAACTAGGAGCAGTACCAGCGGCAGCACCTGGGGTTACTGAGAAGGCAGGTCCGTGGCCAGGAGCCCTGGGTGCAGGAGGACCTCCAGCTGTGGCGGGAGAACTTGCGGGAGTTGCTTGACCAGGGCTGTGCTATTCGCGACCACCTGCAGACTCTGGTGCAGAGATTGGCGCCTGCTGCTGCTCCAGCCCCTGTGGCTGCCTCAGCTATTGCTCCCCCTCCTGCTTCTTCCTTGCCCTCCCCACCCCACCCATCCAACCCTCCATACCCGCTCCCCCCTGGGGACACTGAGGCCCCCGCACCTGAAGTGCTGGGAGACAGGTGGGCTGGCAAAACCTCCCCAACCCTGAGCTTCTCCTCCCCCTTCTTCCCCTTGCCTCCCTGTTCCAGCTCCCTCCTCCCAGGTTTTCCATTCCTCTCTCCCACGCTCATTCCCGCCCCACCCCAGTTATGGTCAATAAAGAGAGGGTTTTTTTGGCAACACATGTTTTTATTTGACATCAGGAAGGGGGGCTAGGGAGGGGAAAATGGAAGGACATGAGGGTGGAATAAGGCACAAGGCCCCAGTGGGGCATACCAAGAAGACTTCACTCCTCCTCCATCAGGAAGCTCTCCTGCAGGGACTCCTGGATACTGACAGCCCCCGTATGGGCCTCCTGGCTGGCAGCCATACAAGGCTGCGTGTACAGGCCAGCCAAGTCATTGGCCTCTGCCATCCAGGCTGGCAGGAAAGCCTCCCCCTTCTGCTCACACACAATGTGCAGCACACAGCATGCTGCCACCACATGCAGAATATTCCGCTCGGAGAGGTCCAGGCAGGTGAGAAGGCATCTAAATTGGGCCTTCAGCCAGCTGAAGGCCCCCTCGACCACGATGCAGGCCCTGGTGAGCCTGGCATTAAAGGCCTGCCGGGAGGGGTTTAGGCATCTTGTGTAGGGCTTCATGAGCCAGGGCTGTAGTGGGTAGGCCGCATCCGCCACCAGACACACAGGTACGTCCATGTCCCCAACCCTGATGTGGCAGTCGGGAATGAAGGTCCCGGCGTGCAATCTTTGGCACATGGAGGAGTTGCAGTAAACCCGCGTGTCATGTGCTTTGCTGGACCAGCCCACGTTGATGTCTACAAACTGGACCCGGTGGTCAGACACAGCCTGCAGGATGACCGAGAAGTATCCCTTCTGGTTGATGTACAGGGAGGCCTGGTGTTCCGGGGCATGGATGGGGATGTGCGTCCTGTAAATTGCCCCCCTGCAGTTGGGGAAGCCCAGGGCGCCAAACCCCTCAATGACCGTGTCCAAATCTGTGAGGTGGATGACTGCGGAGCAGCACTCTATTGATGGCCTTGACCACCTGCAGAGGGACACACAAAACCAAGAGTCACTGCCGGGTTTGCTGCCCTTGGATTCCCTAATTGCAGAGTCCTTGATGGAACACACATCGCAATCTGCACACCGACCCATCGAGCAGCCCAATTTATAAACAGGAAGGGCTACTATTCGATGGTGCTGCAGGCTCTGGTTGACCACCGGGGACACTTTATGGACATTTATTTTGGGTGGTCAGGGCAGAACTCCTACCTGTACCATAGGTTGCAGGCAGGAACATTTTCCCTCCAGAGGCACCTTGCACTCGGGCACGTGCAAATGCCGGTGTGCATAGAACTCTGTCGACAAAGGTGTTCTTCCTCGTAAAAGGAGGTGTGACGGGGTGGTGGAGACCAGAGGGGAGAGTCCCACACCCCACACAGAGCACCGCAGTAGTACAGGTGCCGTAGGAAGCACCCAATGGTGCCTGGAGTGTTTGGCGGCTGCTGTGGGCATCTGCGCGGTTGCACCTGCCTCAGTGGGGAGGGGAGTGCAGGCACCAGTGTGCTGGGACAGAGGCGCCACTTTTAAAAATGCCGGCCAGTGGAAGGACGGGGGAAGAACCGGGAGTACCGCAAAGACAGGCAGTGTGTCGTGGGGGCCACGGAGGAGCTGAAAACCCCAGCCACCACGAGCCCGCCGGGAGAGGAGCCATCTCGGGTGGCGGACGGAGCAGTGAGACAACTGCAGGACATGGCAGGAAGAAGCCCAGGACAGGGCAGCTACGGCGCCCGCGGGCCGGTGAGTTGCGGCATTCCCACCGGCCGGCAGGAAGGTGGATTTCCTGTCCTTAGCATCCTGGGCTGAGGCCTGGAGAGAGGGTGGACCCAGGCCTCCCTACCCCCCGAGAAGCCTTAATTACTCAGAACCTAAAAGACTCCTGAGACTTGACTAAGCAAGAACTTATGGGGCAATGGGGCCTCAGCAGTCCCTGAGGCATTAAACTGTAACAGGAGGTTTACCACTGTTGACAAAACTGCTGCATTCTGTCGACATACTGTCGATAGAACACGGCGGTAGTGTAGATGCAGGCATAGTTTTGTCAACAAAAGGCCACTTTTGTTGACAAAACCCTGTAGTCCAGACACACCCTAAGATGCTACAGGACTACTTGTTGGTTTTTTTTAAAGTTACAGACCAACATGGTGACCCCTCTGAGACTCAGATTTGACTAGTTATTCTAGCTTTACATACATTACAGTGTAAGAGGATAATCAAGCCTATTAAAGGTGAGCTTACTTTAGAGATGTTCATTGCTGAAGAATATTTTGCACGTTTTGTCTGTTTTACAATTGCTTTCTGTTTTTTTGTCCCCAAATATAATTTTGGACTTTGGAAGTCTGCATTTGTCCTGTGTTTTGAAGAGCTCCATGGGCAGTTTTTTAAAGAAAGTACATTAAAACTACAGAGCAACAGCTATTTTCTTAGCTTTGGTTTCTTTTTCTTGTTGAAGGGGATCTTGTTAAGGAGAGAAAGAACACCTTGATCTACAAATCTGCATCCTGAGCTCTTTGGCACTTAGTTGACAATTTTTCAACTCCTCTGCTAAACTATGGGGAAAATACAATATAATCATCTGATATAATATAGGAGACACAGCTGGATACGTCTGTATTATGTTCAAAACTGATTTTTTTTCATGTAATATTTTGTGGTTGTTTTGTGGTGGTTTTGTGCGTCAGAGTCCATAGTTGCTTAGTGATGTAGGGGGCTTGGGAATGAACAGAACTGCATGCTTGCATTGTTTGTAGCACTATCATAAGTGCTTGGCTAAAGTAATGGATTTCTGTGAAAAGATCAATTTCCTGCATGTATATCTTTTTTATTTTTAGTGATCTTAAAAAGAAAAACAAATCTCTTCTGGCCCTTAAAGAAGCATGTTTGTACATTTCACAAGAAGTAACTTTGGGGATTGTGCAGCAGAACATGCAATTGATTTCATTGCAAGGCATCCAATCTATCATTTAATACTCAGATGAGGACTTAATAGGTGTGTGCGGCCTTCACAGGTTTTGAGCACTGAGGTGAATTCTAATCCACATGACGAAACAAGATGAGAACTCTTTCCTAGCGATTGGCAGTTTTGCAAACCATTAAACTTCCCCTTTGATTTGCTAAGCTGCATCAGTGATGTGAAGCAAGTGGACAAAGATGCCATCTCCCCTATATCTGTTTTGATTACTTGTAACAATGTGGTGGTTATACTGGTGCCTTGTTCACTTTTTTCATCTCTGTTCTGCATGATTTTCTTCTTGCATTACTGAAATGAACATCTATGGACTTCACTACAATGAATTCATATGGTCTTCGGGTGTTTCTTTGTCACGTTGAGATACTTGAATTAATTTACCTTCTCATTTTTCAGTTCTTCCTTGGCTGGATTAGATTTGTGAGCATGGCAAGATAGCCCCTGTGCTCTCCTATCTCATAAATACCCTAGGAATATCACAGTTCAGACAAAATTTTCTCAGCTGAATTGGGAACCATTAGTATTATGATTTAAATTGAAGTTTCTCTTTTCTGATGTCAAGGAACCTCCCAGAACTTTTCAAGCACTTAACTCACCGCAGATATAGTTAGGGCAAACTAACAGAGAGAGCCTCTTTCTGAAAGATAGAGGTAAATATTTGGCTGGTTAATTTATGTGACACTTAACGGGAAGTTGCAAAAAAGGGAGGAGTATGAGATATTGATGTGTTTGTTTGTCACAAGTAGACAACGATGCCATCTCCCTTATATTTGTTTCTATTACTCGTAACAGTATGTGACGGTTATATCGTCATAACTTCTAGCCAGTTTCCTGAGTGACTAAAAGAATAAAATCAATAAAATGGTTCCCAGAGTTATTATACCTGGGAGTTTGGTGAAGGGTCTGGAGCTCATGCTATAGTGAGACCTTGTGGCTTTCACATCCAAGGTTAGACCTTGTGGTCCTTTTGGGCCAAGGACCCACTGTCCTGCATCTTTCATTGTCTGTGCGTACTATGATGCTGAGAGAGGTCATTCCTAGGGGATAGGCTGAGGAAAGCCTAATGGAGCCTTGTAACCCTGGTGCCAATTAAGGGGTTATATGATAGTAAACCCTGTATGCTAGCACCTGTTAAATCCCTGGATTAGGAGAGTCTGGGTAATTGGCATGGTATACCCCTCCCTGATGTTAAAGTGAAATAAGTTCTAGCCTGCCATTTAATTCCATCTGTGCTTCCCATTGTGTCCACATCAATCTGCATTCTAACCTTACCCCTGCTGATACAGAGTTGCATCTCATAGGTATATAATTCTGGGGGGAAAAGGAAACGATTTTTCCAATGCATTTTGCCATCACAAATATTCAAGTCATTCCATTTCCTAGTTCTTTACTCCTTTCACATTTGCTCATACAAGTGCTGTGGCTAAAGCAAATACATAGACCAGATTTCTTCTACTTTTTCTTCTTCTTGTTCTCTTAAATTAAATCTGAACTGATGACAAGGGGCATCTCCTACTCCAGGGACTTTGAACCAGGGTCATTTCCATTAGACCTAAATGAGACCCTAAAGGAAAATTGAATTCATATCCCAAAACACTATGGTGTTCTGAGTCTTGGCTGTATCTGGCGGGCTGGTTGAACAGGAAGCAATAATAGAAGTGGTTTGAAAATAATCTATTTTAAAAAAAGTTTTCTTTCTCTCCCTTTGAGATGCGATGTGAATCTCAACTTGTAGATTTATTGGAGAAAAATGTGATTTGGACGGCGTGTGGTGATTTGTTTTTATTTTGTTTTTGTCAAATCCAACCAAGGGGAAAAAGAAACCTATTAATTGTGTAGGTGTTTCAGAAAGGCATTTAAATAAAGTGTCCTCTTATGAGAGCTGTGAGCTGAAAGATGGAAGAGCATGAGAGGCAGGAGCTATCTGTCTCAGAAGACTGTCATCTACATGACCAGTTAACTAAAGGCTGCTAAAATATTTTTAATGGAATTCTGTAGGGGAACTTGGCTAAAATGCTGTTCATTATATTTATTTTGTTACCAAATACAGCATTCAGTTGGGGAAAAAAGAGGGGGAGCATATAAATTTATTTAGAGAACTGTGTAGCAATTTACATGAATATATCAACATCTTTTGCCTGTGCAAACAGTTTTCCCGCAGGGCATATGCTGTCTGTCCATGAATTGCTGTTAAAATGTATATGAATTTTCAGAACTTTTTGTTATAATGGGAGGCATTTTACCCTTTCGTTTTACGGGGAAACAAAAGTCTTGTTTAATTAAAAGAGAGCGAGAGAGAGAGAGAAAATAGAGCAGGCCAAAATAAATAAATAAATAAATCAACCAAACCCATTTTACCCCCTAAACTAAAAACAAGGGTAGAATAAGCAATTGGTTGCTTTGGGATATGAAGAGCAATTCAGAATAAGACTTGGCAAAATAGGAAGGTCAAAGCATAAATTGATTTGCAAGCTGTATTCCCAATATCTACTTTCTATACTTTGACAGTGAATTTTTATTTACTAAGGGCCTAGTCTCCAGAAGCCATGTGATTTCTAAATTAGTGCTAGAGGAAGGACTTGTATTTGTAGCACTGGAAATGGCAGTTTGCTATTTCCTCACAAAACAAATGAGGCAAAGACCTTGGCCAGGGTAATGGCTACCAGGGTGGGAAGCGCAGAGTGATGCAGGGAGATGAACAGTGCACCTCCATACACCAGGGGGTGTTATAGCCCCCAAAGGCAGTGCTTCTCAAAGCAGGTCACGGGCCCGCTGTGATACATCCACCTGCAGACCACTCTAGAATCATAGAATCATAGAATAATAGGACTGGAAGGGACCATCGAGTCCAGCCCCCCACCCTCAAGGCAGGATCAAGCTCCGTCTACACCATCCCTGACAGATGTCTATCTAACCTGTTCTTAAATATCTCCAGAGAGGGAGATTCCACCACCTCCCTTGGCAATTTATTCCAATATTTGACCACCCTGACAGTTAGGAATTTTTTCCTAATGTCCAATCTAAACCTCCCCTGCTGCACTTTAAGCCCATTACTCCTTGTCCTGTCCTCAGAAACCAAGAGGAACAAATTTTCTCCTTCCTCCTTGTGACACCCTTTTAGATATTTGAAAACCGCTATCATGTCCCCCCTTAATCTTCTTTTTTCCAAACTAAACAAGCCCAGTTCATGAAGCCTGGCTTCATAGGTCATGTTCTCTAAACCTTTAATCATTCTTGTCGCTCTTCTCTGTACCCTTTCCAATTTCTCCACATCTTTCTTGAAATGTGGCGCCCAGAACTGGACACAGTACTCCAGCTGAGGCCTAACTAGTGCAGAGTAGAGTGGCAAAATGACTTCACGAGTTTTGCTTACAACACACCTGTTGATACAACCTAGAATCATATTTGCTTTTTTTGCAACAGCATCACACTGTTGACTCATATTCAACTTGTGGTCCACTATGACCCCTAGATCCCTTTCCGCCATGCTCCTTCCTAGACAGTCGCTTCCCATCTTGTATGTATGGAACTGATTGTTCCTTCCTAAGTGGAGCACTTTGCATTTCTCTTTATTAAACCTCATCCTGTTTACCTCTGACCATTTCTCTAACTTGCTAAGGTCATTTTGAATTATGTCCCTATCCTCCAAAGAAGTTGCAACCCCACCCAGTTTGGTATCATCTGCAAACTTAATAAGCGTACTCTTTATCCCAATATCTACATCATTGATGAAGATATTGAACAGTACCGGTCCCAAAACAGACCCTTGAGGAACTCCACTTGTTATCCCTTTCCAGCAGGATTTAGAACCGTTAACAACAACTCTCTGACTATGGTTATCCAGCCAATTATGCACCTATCTTATCATGGCCCTATCTAAGTTATATTTGCCTAGTTTATCAATAAGAATATCATGCGAGACCGTATCAAATGCCTTACTAAAGTCTAGGTATATGACATCCACCGCTTCTCCCTTATCCACAAGGCTCGTTATCTTATCAAAGAAAGCTATCAGATTAGTTTGGCATGACTTGTTCTTCACAAACCCATGCTGGCTATTCCCTATCACTTTATTACCTTCCAAGTGTTTGCATATGATTTCCTTAATTACCTGCTCCATTATCTTCCCTGGGACAGACGTTAAACTGACCGGTCTGTAGTTTCCTGGGTTGTTCTTATTCCCCTTTTTATAGATGGGCACAATATTTGCCCTTTTCCAGTCTTCTGGAATCTCCCCTGTCTGCCATGATTTTTCAAAGATCATAGCTAAAGGCTCAGATGCCTCCTCTATCAGCTCCTTGAGTATCCTGGGATGCATTTCATCAGGACCTGGTGACTTGCTGACATCTAACTTTCCTAAGTGATTTTTAACTTGTTCTTTGTGTATCCTATCTTCTAAACTTACCCTCTCTCTGCTTGTATTCACTACGTTAGGCACACCTCCAGTCTTCTCGGTGAAGACCGAAACAAAGAAGTCATTGAGCATCTCCGCCATTTCCAAGTTTCCTGTTACTGCTTCTCCCTCCTCACTAAGCAGAGGGCCTACCCTGTCCTTGGTCCTCCTCTTGCTTTTAATGTATTTATAAAAGGTCTTCTTGTTTCCCTTTATGCCTGTAGCTAGTTTGATCTCATTTTATGCCTTTGCCTTTCTAATCTTGCCCCTGCATTCCCATGTTGCTTGCCTATATTCATCCTTTGTTAGTTGTCCTAGTTTCCATTTTTTATATGACTCCTTTTTTATTTTGAGATCATGCAAGATCTCCTTGTTAAGCCAAGCTGGTCTTTTGCCATATTTTCTATCTTTCCTACACAGCGGAATTGTTTGCTTTTGGGCCCTTAACAACGTCCCTTTGAAATACTTCCAACTCTCCTCAGTTGTTTTTCCCTTCAGTCTTGCTTCCCATGGGACCTTACCTACAAGTTCTCTGAGCTTATCAAAATCTGCCTTCCTGAAATCCATAACCTCAATTGTGCTGGTCTCCCTTCTACCTTTCCTTAAGATCATGAACTCTATTATTTCGTGATCACTGTCCCCTATACTGTCTTCCACTTTCAAGTTCTCAACTAGTTCCTCCCTATTTGTTAAAACCAAATCCAGAACAGCTTCTCCTCTGATAGCTTTTTCAACCTTCTGAAACAGAAAGTTGTCTCCAATGCAGTCCAGAAACTTATTGGATAGCCTGTGCCTCGCTGTGTTAGTTTCCCAACATATGTCTGGATAGTTGAAGTCCCCCATCACCACCAAATCTTGGGCTTTGGATAGTTTTGTTAATTGTTTAAAAAAGGCCTCATCCACCTCTTCCACCTGGCTAGGTGGCCTGTAGTAGACTCCTAGCATGATATCACCCTCGTTTTTTACCCCTTTTAGCTTAACCCACTTTTAGCTTAATCTACTTTGTTTATGTAAAAAGGCTCTGTAGATATGGCTCCCATTAGCTCCAGTTTGCCATTTCCAGCCAAGGGGAGTCATGGGAAGAGGCATTCCGAGCCTTGCCGCTTCACGCAGCTCCCCTTGGCTGGGAATAGTGAACCAGAGTCAATGGGAGCTGCAAGACCCCATAGCCGTGCAGCCTTTAGATACAAAGTACAGCGGCCTGCTAGTGGCTTTCTCAAAGTGGGCCCATGGCACGTGTTGAGAAACATTGCCCTAAGGGAAGCTAAGCAGTGTGTGCAAGTGGTAACAACTCTCTCAATTGTATTCTAGGTTTTCTGATAATGGGTGGTTGTTTTAACACCCCACCTCCTGCAGGCATACGATGATGGGAGGTGCACAGTTTTCATTTAAAACACAGTAAGGTTCTGACAACACAACAACACTCTCCCCCACCCCCTCAAAGCCTACAGCAGGGAGTGTCTGAGCCCAGGTCAGTTGAATCAGGCTTGCAGGGCATGGGCTGAAGGACCAAATTAGCAGTGTAGCTGCTGGGGCTCTGCTGGACCCTGGGTTGTGAAATCTGTCTCAATGGGATTTCAGGGCCAGGCTCCAGCCTGAGCCCCAATATCTACAATGCTATTTCTAGTCTCGCAGCCTAAGCACATCTGAACATAGCATCTGTCACACAAGGGCCAACCTTTGCAAATTCACCCTAATTCTGGGGGAAGGAGAAAGCTCACCACCCATAGAGGGATTAAAGCTGCTTCTGAGAGATCAATGAGCTAGTCCTCTTGTGACATCAGATACCTGTTTCATACTATTAAGTCTGAAAACTAGACTGGAAATCTAACAAACTAAGTCTTGACTAATTCTGAAGAGTTCAATTTATTGTAATTCCTCCCTTAATGCTGACCTAGTTAATGTTATGTTGCTTGTCTATTATAGTACTTGTTTAAAGTAGGGATGTAATAGTGTGGTTGCTTAACTTATTAACCAATAAGCAAAAGCATACAGGTTAATGCTATAGACTACATGCATCCCCCCTATCCCCGCCAGTAAATTTTTCAGCAGGCTGACCAGCTGGCTCAGTCCCAGGACCTACCCCTGCTGTGGCTCTGCATTTAAAGTGTAATAGGAGCTGAGTGGGCTGGCAGTCCAGCTCAGTCCCCCGCACATGAAGTTCAGAAGCTCAGCCCCTCTGGACAAGGGCTGCTACCACCCCGTGCTGCCAGGGAAGCCGGTCCAGAAGGAGAACTGGTATTTAAACTGGCTCCGCTTGTGGACCTGCTCCCTCCTGGCACCACACTGCTACCTCCGATACAGAGGCAGAAGTGTAGAGTGTCAGGGGCTTCTCGGGAGTGAGGCTGGAGTGCTCCAGCTGCCAGCCCCAGGGACTATAGAAAAGTCGAGTAACCAAGAATAATTCATGAGGTTAATCAAATATTCAATTATCCAATATTTAACATCTCTGGTTTAAAGTTGCACGTTGACACCTTATAACAGCATTTGGTTGCCTGCTTTGTCCACTACTTGCAGGATTTTCTGGAAAAGCAGCCTGTCATTGTGGGGGTTTGGAACCAGGATTGATTGGCAGCCAGTGTTCTCTCTAAGCTGTGCAGCAGCACCTCTTCACAGGTGATTCATCGGCCCTACCCAATCAGAGGCTCAGGTCTCCTTGCACTGAGCTGACTGGGTGGGGCTGATTAACTACCTGTGAAGCTGTGCTGCTGTCCAGCTTAGAGGGAACATTGCTGGCAGCCCCCCCCTCCCCCCCATCAGCTCCTTGTAAGGTATGCAGCTGGGCAGCTGCCATTGAATTGAACCCTCCCACTGCTGTGCTGCTCCTGCCCGCTGCCTTGGAGCTGCTTCTGGGAGCCTCCTGCTTGCTGTGCATAGGGGAGAGGAAGAAGGGGCGCTGAAGTCAGGATGTTCCCCCTCCTTTTCATCGTACCTCCCACTTCATCTCCCCAAAGCAGCATCACAGTTTCTGCTGGGATGTGATTGCAGCCACTGACATGTATCTATTGTTTCCTCCCTCTTATCTCAGTCCATGCTGCCTCTTGAGTGGGAGGTTACGTTAACATGTTAACCCTGGAGTGCTCAGCCAAGTGCTCCTTCACCATTCCCTGGGAAATACTCCACCCTCTGACTCCACTACCTCAACCAACCTTCACAATCATCATTGCTGTGTAGAGTACTCCGTTACTTAAAACCTAGACTCTGTGTATAGAATGCCTTTTTTCTGCTAAAAATTCTCTAGAATCTACCCCTCCCCATTTACATTAATTCTTATGGGGAAATTGGATTAGCTCCGTATTGTTTCAATTAAAGTAGCATATTTCAGGAACATAACTACAGGTTGGACCTCCCTTGGACCTGACTGGTCCTAGATGAGGGATTTTGCATCTCTGTTGCCAGTCCCTGCTGCTGCCCTACTGTCCCATCAGGCTTTCCAGCTCATCTGGAAGTCCAGCTTTGCCATGCCGGCGGCCTTCCTGGCTCCCACTGCTGAGCCCAGCTGAGCTGTGCACCAGCCTCCACAGCTCTACACAACCCAGCAGGGTCACGCACACTGGGCTTCTACCCGCTACCCCTGTAGCTCAGCTGGGCCACATGCTGGCCTTTCTGGCTCCTCCACTCTTCCCGCTCAGCTAAGCCATGCACCAGCTCCTGGCCCCCAGGGCAGCCCAGCTGGACCACAGATTCTCCTCTCTCCCCACCCCAAAAGCATTGGGCTGGACCCGTGGGCTCTCCATCACCACTACATTGCATCAGGCCACCGGGGCCCCCAGCCCTCGCAGTGTACTGGGAGACACTAATCCTGGAGCATCCGTGGTCCTGCCAGACAGTGGATTCCCAATTTCTAGAAGTGTAACCTGTACAACATTAAGTGATGCATTACTGTATTCTGTTTGCAGGGGCTGGCAGTAGGCCTGTTTCAACATGTTTGTTTGGCTTCTGGTGGAGGTTCTTGCTTCTGTTTGAAGTTTTCAATGCAGTGGTCTTTCTGCAAAGTGCATACAGGTGAAATTCTGGCCCTACTGAATGGGATTTCTTCTACTGTTGTGATTGTGGCTTTATGCGTCTGCATTTCAGATGAACCAAAAATACTTTCAGAGGTGACTGCCTTTATGACTGTGTTTGTACACTTGTGTTTCTACATGAGATCAAGGAAGTATAGAAATACACAAATAAATGAGAATAGATTGAACTTTTTTGAATCTCCTAAGAGATAAAAGTTGGCTCGGATCAGGTTTTGACAAGTAAATTCACACATCCCTACAAAGTGCTAAACGGCAGGATGGCTGGGTTATAGTGAAAATATAGCTAAAAATGGTTTTACTAATGCTACTATAAAGTCTAAAATATTCAATCAAAAGAAAAAATAATGAAGACTTTTATTTAATAAGAGTACCACCACTGCATATCGCTAAGCCCCAAGGACAAAAGTGACTCTTGTACCAACAATAGTACAGGTTTTGTGCATATATTATGGATTATATTCTCTTTTCAATGCACATGTATTAGCATTAATAGCCATGGAAAAGAGGATAGATTCATTTACAATGTTACCCAATATAAGCATCAAAATTCATTTAAATTCATTCAGTCTATGACACTTTGATTCCATCTGGAAACCCCCCCACATATTCATAATGCATGGACTTAAGGGCAAAAAATTCTTGTAGTCTACACAAAATCAAAATGATATTATTTGGGATTTGAATTTGCTCAGCAGAGTTGTGGGATTGTTTTGTTTTAATCTTGTTAAGTGAACCATTGGCTGAAATATTTGATATTTGGAATTAGAAATACAGACACTCCAGTGATAAACATGGTATAAGAACCTATATAGAATAGTACAGGTTGATCCTCTCTAGTTTGGCACTCTCTGGTCTGGCAACATCTGTGGTCTGACATGATTTTAGTTAGCCCAATGTCCACTTACTAGAGATGTGGCCAAGTTTCCCATGATCCCCAAAAGTTTGTTTACAGCCACGAGTCTTGGCGCTCAGTGTTCTATGCTGTTATTTAGCTCTAATTTACCCTGAAATGTCTTCTAAGAGCCCAGTAAGCAGTGGAAGTGTTGGTAATGCTGCCAGACCACACTGACCTCCCATGATTCAGCAAATTCTCTGTGTCAACACTGGTCAGGTCTGGAGGGTGCCAGATTACAGAGGTTCAACTTTTATTCAATGCTGAACTTACCACATAACTACCACATATGAGCCACATTATATTGTTTTCTTTCTCTAACTGGACAAGTAGTTATCTATACCCAAAGATCTGGCAAGGGAGCTCTAGTAATCATCTTCACTTGCTGTGTCAACCAGTGGCAGTTCCCCTGTAAAATATGCCAGTTCTGTACATATGCAAGCAAGCCTAAAATTCACTTCCAACAAAGCTTTGTGTCAGTAAAAACAGATTATTTGTGTTAAGACCTGGGTACAGGAAGCAACTTCTGTGTATAACCACAGTTGTATAGAACATAGGAAGAACAATAATAATTCATTTTAAAATTTGTGTCTTGTTTTCTTTGAAAATGGTCAGATTTGGCCTGTTGTGTATGGATGTGAGGCCAGAATTTAGTCCATAAATGGTAACTTTAAAAAAAAAATCAGGAAATATTTGTAGAGATTAGAGACTCAAAACATTGTGGGGGTAGTGTAAGCACAAAAATGTCTCTTTATTTTGTGTTTATACAGACTCACACATAATGTTCTATGACCTTACTGGCCACTCTGAATAGTGGCTCTAAATGCTCACAACTGACTCCACAACAGTATTTTAAAAATCACATGTTGTGCTTTGCTACTTTGTCTGGGTGTGTGCTTATTGTTCAAGTTGGGGAATCTTACTTTTGTAAATGCTGGAAGCTCACATCCAAAATGTTTGGTTAGTGATAACAGATTCCTAAAACTGAAATAGATCCTAATTATTAATAAACGATAGAAGTGAGATTATTCATCGTTATCTACTTTCAGCAGTGTTACAGCAGCTAGAGGTTAAGAGGCAGAACAGAATACTCTAATTATGAAGTAAAATTTCTATCTGCCTGAAGAGTGAGTAACCAGAGAATTAATTAAAAGTGCTAATAATAATAATTATACATGGTAACATTATTTCAAACGTAAAAGATAATGAATTTAAGATACGGAGTGTTGTGAAAATAGCAAGCTATCGCCATTTCTATTAATTTTGTGTCCCCTGGCATCCCTTCCAGTATATACCTTAGCTGCGCTGTTCCTGCCCCTTTGCTCAGGCTTCTAGCTCCCACACTCACAGAAGAGGGTGAGCACTAACTAAGTGGGCTAGAATAGATTGTGCAAAGGGGAGATGAGGTTGGCTTTGAAAGTGCCAACCCTCCAGGATTGTCTTGGAGTTTCCAGGAATTAAACATGAATCTTTAATTAAAAATTGTCATGTTATGAAACCTCCAGGAACATGTCCAACCAAAACGGTCAATCCTCAATTCTGCAAGCCCAGTAGGGTAGAAAAGGAACATGGCTGAAGCCTTCTCTGCTGTCGTCTTTCCACTCTGGGGATTCTCCAGTAAGAGAGATTTCCAGGAGAAGCTGCAGCCCAGGGAGTCTCTGAGGCAACGTCTAGACTGAATCCCTTTGCTGACAGAGGGATGCAAATCAAGCACTTCGGAAGTGCAAATGAGCCCAGGATTTAAATATCCCGGGCTTCATTTGCATACTCATGTTCGGGCACTGTGCCGATCACGCGCCCTTTCGAAAGTGAAAGTAAAGTGTAGCGGGGAGCTTTTTTGGCAGATCCTGTACTCCTCATTTTACACAGCCCGAGAGTTTGGATCTATTGTTGTGTCACCTTCTAGGGATGCTCTGAGAGTTCCATAGGTCTCCAGAGATGCCAGCAGAGCCAGGCCATCTATGAATTTTGAGAGCAGAGCCAATGTTTTGCTCTGGGAGAAGAGAAAATCCATCCCCTTAGCAACTGAAGAAGTCACCCCCACGCTCCCCTTCTCTGACTATTGGATGAGATTTCTTCTCCTTTATCCATAGATTTTTTTTTCACATGGGAGGTCTTCACATAGCCTCAGCACACTGGATCCTGTCCAGTCTGCCATATATTTGAACCACACTGGGACTTCTAAGCTTGGAATAAAGATGAATATAGGGGGAGAGCATAAATAGAGACCTGTACAATCATGACTGAAGTGGAGAAAGTGAATAAAGATGAGTTGTTTACTCGGTCCCGCACCACAAGGATTAGGGGTCACCAAATAAAATTAACAAATGGCATGTTTAAAAACAAACCAAAGGAAGTACCTTTTTTGACAAGGCACAGTCATTTTGTGGAAGTCCTTGCCAGAGGATGTTGTGAAGGCCAAGACTAGAACAGGATTCAAAAAAGAACTAGATTAATTCATAGAGGGGAGGTCTGTCAATGGCTGTTAGCCAGGCTGAGCAGGGATGGTGTCCCTAGGTTCTGTATGCAAGAAGCTAGGAATGGGTGATGGGATAGATCACTTGCTGATTTCCTGTTCATTCACTCTGGGGCATCTGGCATTGGCCACTGTCAGAAATGAGCTAGATGGACCTGTGGTCTAACTCAGTATGACCGTTCTTTTGTTCATATTCACTGTAGCTATCCCCTGTAACCAGCACCACTCCCCTGCAACACTAGCTTCAGCAATGAACCTCTGCTTATCTACTCCATATGTCCTATAAACTCGGTGTCTTGATCATACCAGATATCTCTCCAGTTATGCTTTCAATTCCACCGTTACCCTGGAAAAAATCTGACTCGGCTCCACTAGCATAACCAAAAGCGGTATCTTATCCTAAACCTTAGGGATGATTGGTTTTTCCCTCCCCATTGTTCCTCATGTTTATAATCGTTATGTTCCTGCTTCGGTCTGCTCACCAAGCACAGTTAAGCTATTGAGAGAAATGGGACTTGGATGTATTTGTGGCCAAACACAAAAGATATGTAGATTTGATTCGGGATACTCACTCATTTCTCCATGGGTTTAGTGGAAGGACTTAAGGTTTTATTCTATTCCCCCCTCCCCCACTTATACTGAGTTGCATTGACACACATGAGTACTTGCTCGCTGAATGCCAAAAGCAGAACAGCGCGCACATAAATATTCCCATTGTACCCAATGAGAGTGCTTCTGTGAGCGCTATTCAATGTGAGTTAAAGTTGCAGAATTGAGACCTCCAGGATTTTGTTCAATAATACTAAGCAATATTCTCTTCTATATTGTTGTGCTTCCTAATCCTTGAGACTGGAGCTCTTCACTCTGAGCTGTATGTGAAAACAGGAGGCTATATTACAAGGAGCTTTATTAAAGTGGCATTTTCTTTTTCACCATCTCTATATATAAATAAATAAAACCCTGTCTTTCCAGAACATCAGTCTCTCTGTGCCTTCTCTTTGTGGGAGGCTCTATTTATTTTTAACTTCGCAAACAAACAATTACGGCTTTTAAGTGCTTAAAATGTTATCCTAGATATAAATGGGTTGCACTTTGCCTCTTGGCGGATCAGTGTCACCTAATTAATCAGCTTTGTGTTACTGCTATAGGCTTGGAAAGAAGTGAAATACACAGATAACCAACAATCTTATTTCCATAAACTGTCTGACTTCGGTGCATTAACGTTTCAGCCATTTCAAGAAAGACGTTATCGCGCTCGTTGCATCTCTGGAAAAGCTGAGGCGTTGTTCAATTTGTGGAACTCTTTCTTCTGCCGCAGTCACAAAGTGCTTCCAATGCAGTGACCATTTGCTCATGGCATTTTTCATAGCCGAATGAAGGGGTCACACGGCATCCAGCTCAAATGTCAGTTCCAGTAATGATGTTTTGCTGAACCTCAATTCCCGCTGCTTCACATCTACAGGGCTCCTCTTTTTTTGCTAAATAATCCTTATCTGCCCTACAGATCTGTTGTGAGCCTTAATTAGTTAATGGGATTCCAGCAATAGAAAGCTAATCTGGAGAATGATTATAATGCTTTAGGCTGACCATGACATCCTCTTTGCCAAGGGACCCCTGGAAGGGGTTCAGCTCACTAACGTGACACCTCCTGCTGGTCTCCTCAGGAATTAGTTCCTTTTAGGATTCAAAGCGTCCTCCTGCTGGCCAAGGTCTTGTCTTCAGTTACCTGTCGTCTTCTGCACTGGTTCAAGTTCTGTGTCCCTTCTAGCCCACCAAGCCTTTCCCTTAGGGTATTGCCCTGTGGCCCTCCCCTTCCAGGGAACCTCAACCCCCTAGATCCACCTTGCCTCAGTGACCCACTGCCAGTCATCATCTACCCACTGCCTCAGGGGCAGTCTCAAGGGAACACTCATCATTGGCAAGGGGGTATGGACCTTCTGTCTTCTGCACTGGCTGCCTCTCGGCAGCCCTACGACCCCCCCCCCCCCCCCGACTCCTGTATCAGGTCTGCAGCCTGCATGTTGTGTCAGGCCAGAGCTCCCCAGCTCTGCCTGCTTTCTCCAGCACGGCTTTTTCTCTCTCAGATACCCTCTGTAGCTTACCTAGGCATCCAGGTCCTTCCTGCACTGCAGCTGGAGGAAGAGCGTGTGCCTGAATTTAGCAGCCCCTATTTAGCCCACCCCAAAGGTAGGCACTGATTGGCTGCTTGCTCCATAGCCCCAGCCCTCTCACAGGACTAGGTTTAACCCTTATTTCACCTGAAGCAGGGTGACTGGCCCTGCTACAAACCCACAGTCAAGCAGAGAACCCCTCTAACCCTTGGCAAAGATGGAAGTATCCCTCTTCAACAGAAAACCAACGGAGGCATAGAAGGCTGCATCACCACATGCCTTTGGGTGATTCAAAGAGTGGCTATATATATAGGGCTCTGAGTTAGTCAGATGGAAGGATTTAAGGAAGTTCAATTTATTATTCCTGATGGTTGACGCTGAGAGGGTCAGATCCACAGCCAGTGCAAACCAGCACCATAATACAGGATTCTTGGGAGCAGTCCAGTTTGGAACGAGAGAATTTTCCATATCAAAGGAGTTCCCCTGCAACTGGCAACCTTGCCCACTGCCCCTTCCTCCCCTGCTGGCCCCTGGCCTCCTGCCTCCACTTGGCAGTACAGGTGGGGTTCCTGGCCACAGGACTCTCAGCTGCACCACCATGCCCCCTACTATGGAGTTCTCAGGTGTGCTGTGGGACTCTTGTACACCCTACCATAGGGCTCATGGATGCACTGTGGGGCTTCTGGCTATGCTGCCATCTCCTCCTTCTGCTGGGCTCCCAGTTGCAATGTGGGGTTCCTGACCATGCCATCCGACTGCCCGTAGCCTCTGGTCCAGGAACATCTATGGTCTGGCAGGCTAACAGATGTTGGGGAATTAGACAGTCCCAGTTTAGGAAGGTAGAACCTGTATATCATTTGACACCATCTAGTGATCTGGACTAGGTATGTAATAGTGTAGTCAATTAACTGATAAGCAGCAGATTACAGGTTAATACTATAGACTACACACATTTCTCCCCCCCCCCCCCCATCATCAGTAAATGTTTTAGCAGGCTGGCCAGAAGTCCAGCTCAGTCCTGGCTTGTGATGGGTCCAGGACCTACCCCTGCTGCAGCTCTGCATTTAAAGTGTATTAGGAGCCAGGTGGGCAGGAAGCCTGGCTCAGTTCCGGGAGCTCAACCTGCCCCCTTCTTCCTGCCCCCCCCCCCCAGACAGGGGCTGCTGCCACTCCGTGCTTCTGCCTATTTATCAGAGCTAGCAGCACAGGGCAACAGGCACCCAACCCATAAGGGGAGCTGGTTTTTAAACTGGCTTCCCTTGTGGACCAGCTCCCACCTGGCACCATGCACTGGATGTCAGGGGGATCCTCAGGAGTGAGTCTGGAGCACACTGGCTGCCAGACCCATGCCCAGGGACTATAGAATAGTCGACTAATTGATAAGAATTCTTGAGGTTACTCGACTCTTCAATTAACCGATATTTAACATCCCAACTCTGGACCCCAGATTTTTACACCAGAATTCATTTAAATAAACACCATCAGCACAGTACAGCATTGATAACTGAAACGATGGTTAGTGTCAGAGTTTCAGATATGATTATTTTCCTTTTACCTTAAGGTCTGTGTACACCATGCATGTGCATCTTAAAGGTTCATAAAATCAGTTATGTTCCATTTATGGAATTTCTTTTTTAACTTTATTCCGAAGAAGAGTGAAAATGCACCAAAGTGATCAAATTCTATTGCTTTCTTATTCAATAAATCATCTTATGGGTGAAAATCTCTCTCTTTCTTGCTCCTTCTTTCACGATGCCCTGGAGGAGCTTGAAAGTCTAACAGAAGATAAAGGATGTGTCAAAAGATACAACAAAGGTATTTTTTTTTAAAAAAGGTAAATTCTGTCCTAAAAAATAAAACAAACAAATAAATATATACTGAATTTGTTGTATGAATTTTACATAACTAATTGCCAAAGTTAATCAGTTAAATAATTTAACATGACAAGTCTGCATTGCAAGGAGGGCTGAAATATATGTAGTGTTGCTTGCATGGGAATAATTTCCATTGCCTTCCTGTGATATGATTGCTTTAAAATGTTCCCCTGTCACATAAGGCATAGTAAATCTGTCCCTAAATTTAGAAATGTTGGTAATTATGTTTTGATGTCAATATTGTTTGACAATTCTACATTTGAATCTTTCTTAAAGGGAACAACTGATTGTGCTGGATGAGCAGGGAGATAAAACCGTGGTAAAAGATTTTTTTAAATGCAAAAAACATAAAGGAATTAAAGGATTCTTAGTCTCTCCATGTTTCTGCTTGAAACCAGTATCTAATTCTTCAGGGATTTTAATATTTAAGGTAAGGATTTCCTCTCCCAAATAATGGTTTACTTCCAGGAACTGCAGGAAATTCAGTGTGCACCATTTGTGCTTTCTTTCAATTATAGTGAACGGTCAGAAAAATAGGAAGGAGGATATGTAAGATCTGTGATGGAACTGGAACTGGTACTGGCAATGGAATGCAATGGAATTACACTAATGTGGGGTCAGAATAGGGCCCACTCAAGTCACCTGCATTTTCATAGTTGCATTGGGCATCAGGAAAACCTATAGGCTACGTCTACACTGGCATGATTTTCTGAAAATGCTTTTAACGGAAAAGTTTTCCATTAAAAGCATTTTCGGAAAAGCACGTCTAGATTGGCAGGATGCTTTTCCGCAAAAGCACTTTTTGCGGAAAAGCATCCGTGGCCAATCTAAACGCGCTTTTCCGCAAAAAAGCCTCAATCGCCATTTTTGCGATCAGGGCTTTTTTGTGGAAAACAGTACTGTGCTGTCTACACTGGCCCTTTTGCGCAAAAGTCTTTCGGAAAAAGACTTTTGCCCGAACGGGAGCAGCATAGTATTTCCGGAAAAGCACTGACGATCTTACATGAGATCGTCAGTGCTTTTCCGGAAATTCAAGCAGCCAGTGTAGACAGCTGGCAAGTTTTTCCAGGAAAAGCAGCTGATTTTCCGGAAAAACTTGCCAGTCTAGACACAGTCATAATGTGTATATTCCCCTTTGCTCTCCTTGCACATGACTGTGTTCTTCATTGCCCTACAATGTGTGACACTAAGAACTACTCACGGTTCAGAGCAATTGAGAACGTGGTCCAGAGACTTGGTGATGGATACATTAAGATTGAATTTGAAAGCCTACTGAAGTCAATGCCATTGAGTTCATCTGGTTTGGGATCAGGTCCTTAATAAATTAAATGAATTCAAGATTTAATTTTTGAATAATGCTACCCTTCCATTTTATGTTATAATTTTTACCAAGAAAACGCCTTGTGATTGTAAATATTTTTCACATCTCTGGCTATGACATTTTAGTCAAAATGGAAAATAATCAAAATTGTAGGGGGTTGCATTTTAAAGTAGGTCTACACTGCACACTTATTTTGGAATAAGCTATTTCAGAAGATATATTCCAAGTTACAGAGGAACCTCAAAATTAGTCTGAAGCAGGCTTCCCTAATGTGGACACACTATGTCAATTTACAGCCCCAGGAGGCACTGGGGAGGAATAACTTAGAATGGACCTGGTGAGGAGCTATTTCAAAATAGCAGTGGTGGGGCACCCACACTGCCACTATTTCGAAATAGCTATTTTGGAAGAGGAGGTATTCCTTGTGGAATTAGGTTTACAGAAGTCAGAATAAGCCACCTGTTATTTTGATATTATTTCAAAATTACAGAATTGCTGTGTAGAGCTCGCATTGTTATTTCAGAATAACACTAGTTATTCAGAAATAACAGTGCAGTGTAGACACACCCTTAGTCTGGACACCTTGTGGGCAACCTAGCACAAGTACTTCACATGAGTAAGTCTGGACAGGAAGGAGAGAAGGCGAGAGGAAAAAATGGAAAGTTGAGAGTTAACATCACAGATCTTAGATAACTCCCTAGGGATTGCTTCCTATTTAACCACCTCCACCCCCCAGTGGCAGACCCAAGGAAATGTCCTTAACCATAGATAATGCACAAAATGTGCATTCCCAAAAGCAGTAAGTGCAAAAATTGAATATGTTATACAATTTAAATATTTTGTCAAGAGGGTTTTTTTTTTCAGTGAAGAGTTTATTTTTGAAATAAGAACCCTCTGCCTTAGGCTTGCATTAAGTGCTAACAAATTATGTGCAATTCATACAACCATACTGATTGAATAGTTTCTGCTTTCAATAAAAAAAAAAAGTCCATCATTGCTATGATAACCTTGAAATCACAGGAAAGATGTAGCTTTTTTCAGACCAAGGTCAAATTCAGACCCGGATCAGAGTTTCTACTTGGGAGAAGTCACTTTGCCTTCCCCTATCATAATGGGATGTTTGCATTTGGACCATGGTCCGTAGAAGAACCACATAGCCTAGCCTCTGTGCTTTGGCGCCCCCTGCCTATTATATCAGCCAATGGTTCCCTGAGGTAGCTGGCATAGGTTAGAACAGTATTTAGTCTATAAAGCACTCTGCATCTTCACAGCTCTGTGCATATAAAAACAGTCTGTTACTAATCCACACATCCACGACTGTGCATAAGTATGAGCTTTATTCTATGGATAGAGAAATAGAGATACAGACTAGCTAAATAACTTGTCCAAACCCAGGTGATGCAGTAGAAGGCCTGGGACTTAACAAGATAATTACAGTCCCTTTAGAGAAGTACAGATGTCCCTATGGGCTCATCTATTATCTTCTGCTGTATGTAAGTTTGGTAGTATCTCCTACCTTTGGAATCTGAGCAAGGAAGCATGCAGCACAGTTGGGTGCTAACCATGCACCTTCCTATTATTGGAGACATTAAATGATTCACAGTCCCAATTTCTTTTTAGGAAAAGAAGCTCTGAAAGCAGTTACTAAACAATTAAGGCAGCTACGCTTCCCTAAGATTTGTTTTATTAAGCAAACAAAACATAAAACCTTCACAGTCTGTGATTGATTAATGACCTTTTTCAAAGACCCTAATAACAGGCACAATTTAAAAATATTGGAACAATTAAGGAGTTCCTGCACAGGCAGTTCACTTATCAAAATGACTTAGACAGGCATTCAGCTGGATCATTGCACCTTATACCTTAAGGACTGTCAAATCAAGTATAGCAGCCCACCCATGAAGACTATTTTAGGCACATCAGCAAAATGCCACACTGAACTTTTAGCAGCAATTATAGGTATAAAAGATATTGGCCTTGAGTGATTTAAGATGAACTCTACAACAGCATCTGTCCAGACACTAATATCTTACCATTTACTTTATTGCCTTGTCTTACAGGTATTAGCAGTTAAGTTATATTAGCTTTTTTTCCAGATAAAACCCAGACTTTTCAAAGAATAAAAGCTAAACTAATCAGAGTGCCACAGAGCTTTTCTGTGGAAAGTCTCATTTTGAAATACCAATTACTAATGTAGGTAATTCGAGGGAGTGGTGGAAAAGCAATTTAAGCTAGATGTCTGCACAGTGAAATATTCTGCTGGCTACTAATCCATGTTGTTCTAAAAGTACATTTTAACATACTAAAAGTAATGATGATTATTACTTGTTATTGTTATTTGATCAAAATAGCTTTACCACCTCCCTGTTTTTCCATCACTGTTATGTTCCAGAGCAAAGTAGCAGCATTATAAATACATCCTGGTGCTGGTGGACTTCAAGTTCCACTCTTGTTGAACTCACTTCCCATTTACAGATGCCTCATGAGGACAATAGATTTTGCTTCTAGGCCTTTTTTTTTTTTTTTTTGTCTTTTTTGTCACTGTGAAGAAGTCAGCAAGACCTTTTATGGTCCATTTCTTTTCTCTCCCTTTGTATACAGTTGTGATTGACACAGGTTAAAATATGGAAGGGCATATTGTTTTTTCCAGCCAACATCTGATTTCAGTAAGCCATGTTTTGCAGAGAAATTGGCTGCTTCGTATCTTTCATACCTGGAATTAGTTGTGCATGCAAAGTTGCTTTGCAAAATTAAGGGCTATAATAAGGCCAGGTCTTCAGGCTATAATAAGGGTGGAATTCAGCATGGCACCACTGAAGTTAATGGTATACCTTTTAACACCAGCTAAAGATTTGGCTCTTAATGCTGAAATTCTGGCCTTGAATTTTTCAGCTACGCTTATATTACAACCTTTTCTTAATCAACAAAACCACAAGGAAGTGAATGTATTAGCAAAAATTCAAGTCATTCCACACCCTTGAAATACACATGTACAAATAAAGAATGAATAAGAGTGTTAATCATATTAGTCTGCTTTATTAAGCAGATAACATTTCATTAAATTCTTGGTACCCCTGTTTACCAGGTTTAGCTTTGGTAAATCACTCAAAAACCTGATTAACTATCACCAGTGTTAGTTTTGTTTGATGATGTCCTATTTTTATTGAATAATTAAAATTATTATTCTTTAAGTTTCTGACCAAACAGATGTTGACAGTGAAAATATTGAAGTTTAATGAAAGAGAAAATCAAGATTGGAACATGAAGCTTCTAATTTCAAAGGCATAAGATTTTGTTTGAGAAAGAGCCAGTTAATGCTGTTCTCAGTACTGCAAGAGACAAAAGGTTGCACATCTGGGGCTATTTTAAAGTTAAATTTTATGGAACCAGTCATAAAATGTTGTCAACTTTTTTTCTGTGTAATTTTAGATATATATATAAAAATTGGCTAAATGAAATTTTTCATGCAAAACTTTCTCTTTTCACCTAATTTTGGTAGGATTTCTGTCACAAAATATCCACCACCCAAATTTCAGGAGTTTGTTGAGAACCAAGTACTGATATACTTTTGCATTCAAGCATTCAACTTGTTGGAAAAAAACCTGTTTTTTTTTCTTCCCCGCCCCCAAATCAACACTTTTCTTTGAAAATTTTACTGGAAATTTAAATAGATTTTTTCAGTGTTTTTCATTTAAAAAGATCTATTTCTGTGTTCCTTCCATGTTAAACACTCATACTGATTTCAACAGAATCTGAGCGTGCCAAAGGAAAACAGCACAGGATGCTGCATTAGCAGGACTGTAGAGTGTGGAGGCAGGACTAGGGGAGAGGAGATTTGTGTGGCGATTTCAGGGTTTGTCAATAGCATAGCAAGAGTCTGGTTCACTCTAACTCTTGCTAACGTGAGAGTTAGGAGAGATGCTGCGCTCGCCTCTCTGCCTCGCTCTCCAAGATAAGAAAGGAATGCTGACCTCAGTGAGAACTTTGAAGATAAGACAGTATCTGATGGGAATTGAGTGGGCAGGGAAGTAATTGTTTGATGTTATATGTACTGGAAAGGCATATATATTGGGTTTTAATTGTTTTGTATTTGAAAATCCGCTTATGCTGTCTTCCCTTGCAATATTGCTCGAATAAATTGCCTCTGGCTACTTGTTGCTTAACACAACAGAGAGTGAAGGCTCGTTTTCTTCCACAAGAGAAATACAATGGGGCTGCATCTAGACGGGCAAGTTTTTGCGCAAAAACTTGCCAGCTGTCTACACTGGCTGCTTGATTTTGTGCAAAAGCACTGATGTTCTACTGTTCGAAATCAGTGCTTCTTGCGCAAATTCTTTGATGTTCCCGTTCGGGCAAAAGCCCTTTTCCGGAAATATTTTTGCGCAAGAGGGCCAGTGTAGAAAACTAAAAATTGTTTTGCACAAAAAAGCCCCGATGGCGAAAATGGCGATCGGGGCTTTCTTGCGCAAAACCGCATCTAGATTGGCATGGATGCTTTTCCACAAAATGTGTTTTTGTGGAAAAGCGTATGTGCCAATCTAGACGCTCTTTTCCGCAAATGCTTTTAACAGAAAAACTTTTCCCTTAAAAGCATTTTCGGAAAATCATGCCAGTCTAGACGTAGCCTGGGTGAAACTGTTGGTGCTGGAATTAAGGGAACTGGGATTTGCAGTTGGGTTCCACTGCAGTCAGTCAGTCAGTTGGCTGTCAGTGTCCCCATTATGCAAATTATTCAAGCAACCCTGGGTGAGTGTCTGTGATGTTCTGCAGTGTAAAACCCTAAACCAGTGTGAGGTTTTGCACATCTTTTAAATGTCTTTGCTTTTCAGTAGGAAGTCATGCAAACCTCTTCTAAGGTCCAAATCCTTCTCCTTTCCCTCTAGTAGATTTTTATCCCTGTATTCTTTAAACAGAGGTTAAATTGAAGGAAACACTGTGTATTTCCAGCTAATGGGAAGTCTGCACTATGTATTAGGGAGTTAGAATCCATCTAGAGGATATGCATACATGTATTTTTTCTCTTGATCTCTTCCTCCATGCTCTCTTTTCACTTTACATTATTTTAATGTTTTCTCTGATTAACTTAAATAATGATCCACAGTATTTGACTGATTTTATTTAAGCAGCAAATTGATCAATCTGTTTTCTATCCAGAGGACATTTCTATGGTAAATTCTAATCTCTTTGCCAGTTCTTAAATCCACTTTTTCTCAGTGGAAACTCCCACTGGAGTAAATGGAAAAATAATCTCTGAGGGCACGTCTATACTTTAAGGAAGGTTGACTCTCTGGAGGGCACTCTTCTGGTATTCAATTTAGCAGGCATAGTATAGACCTGCTAAATCAAATGCTGAGGGCAACTCCTGGTACTCCTTTTGTGAGGAGTTAGGGAAGCTGGGAGTATTTGCTCCTATCAGCCTCCTGCAGTAGGGATGCTGCCAAGACTCGGCTTAAGATAAACTGGCTTCAGCTATACATTTTACATAGCTTGAGTTGCACACCTTAAGCTGACCTCCTGGGTCTAGTGTAGACCTGGCCTGAGTGAGCTCCATGTTGATGAGAGATGGGCAAGAAAGTATATAAACTCCTTTCTGGTCAAGTAATGTAAAAAGATCTTAGCTAGCAATGATATAACCAATTTCAAGAACTAATTATGGCTCACTTTGGCCTTTGAAAGAATATACAAGATGAACAGTTAGGCAGAGGATCATCTCTCTGAAAGGATAACCACTATGGACTTGATCCACTGCCCACTAGAGTCAATAGAAAGAAGATAGACAAGCAACAAATAGCACTTGCCATTGGCTATGTAGTGGCATTAGCTCCTCAGTAGCCTTTTCTTTACTTTCTTTAATTTATGGCACTATCAGCTAACATTAAGAGGATTATTAGTTTGCCATATGCTGTTGACCATGCATGTTGTTGCAAGATGTGAATTTTTTTTGCCAGCTTATTCTTTTTGCAATACTCCGGTCTTTCTGCAAAGGGCTACAGCTACAATTTTAATTTGGTTGATGCCGACCTTGTGGTCGACTCTCTAGCTAGGTTGAAGGTAAAAACATCTTGCTCTATTCACTAAATTAGGGGAGCCTTTTGTTCACAAGGGACACCAGGTTGCTTTGCTGGGTGCATGCAATATAAATCAAAAGAGAAGCCATTATTAATAAATAAGGCATTGTGTAGACTTTGTCTGGAAATCTTGTTTAAAGCACTGATAAGTATCCAACAGCTTTTTTAAAATATATATATAATGGCCTTTGGGGGGTTGTAATGCACCATAACCAGAGCACAAGCCTCAGAAAGTGGAAACATGGCTAGAACTGGGTGAATTTCTTGCAACAAGCAATTTATTCATACAACACAGGCCCTTTATTTTTCGTTCTTGATTGTTAGTGAACATTCTATATTTTTCAGTGAACTGTTTCATGATGCATAATTATTTAGTGCCTGTTTTCTGTGATTACATTTCAGTCCGTGGGTTATTCATGAAGTACCGGCTCTCAGGATTGCTTTGATCTAGGCCATCTAAAACTCAAGCTGCCACATCCTTCAAGGGATGAGGAAAATTCATAGATTCGCATAAATAGCTGGGAAACCAGGAAGATAGTGGGTTAGGTTGGCAGATTGTATAAATTGTACAGCTGCGTTGATGGAGCTTGTCTTGAGCTCCACTGGAACTATGCTAATTTATGCTAGTTGACAATCTGGCCTTCCACAGATATTCCATAACATGTGGTGTTTGGGTGAACATTCCTACCAGTTACGTCACTGAGCCGGATCCTCAGCTGATGCAAAATGACATGGATGCCTTGAAGTCAGCAGCACTACACGGATTTCCACTTGTTGAGGTTCTAGCCATTCATTAGAATATTCATGGACTTCAAACACAGAAGGGGCAGAAAAGCAACTGAATCAAAAACATTGAAAAAATGGAATAAGTGTTTATCAGTAAATGTTTGCACTCTTTGTTCCATTGCAAGCTAGAAGTTGGATATGGTGAATTACCTGATGAAATGTCTTTCAGAAAAGTCTTTCTGTATGGTCTCATGTTTCTAGATCTGTACAACGGCAGGATATAAAAAATGTATCCTGTAATTGACAAAACGTTGGAATTTTACGTGATCCCAAGCACTGTTATCTCATGGGAAAGAATAACAAATAGCTTTGGGATAATTTACCAGTGTGAAAAGTTGATGAGTCAAGGTATACCACTGCATTCAGGAGAGAATTGCGGGAGGTTTGGAACAAAGAATGAAGAGAGGCATCTGCAGAGTAAATAGGAGAATAGAAATGAGGGAGATAGAATGGTTAGGCATCCTCAGATTTTCCAGGTGTGTTTCTGCATTTGCTATTTATAATGAAGGCAAAGCATGGAGGAGAAAAGTGTGTTTTTAATTCTGTTGCGTCAAATCATAATGGCATTTTGGGTTGTGTCATTGTAAAGACAGCAAACACTGGATCCTCACTTAGATGCAGATGAGAAGAAGCAAAGCTATGAAAGAAATGTCCATTTGGCCCATTGACCAGAAAACAATCTTTGCTTACTGCTGTCCAGATGACCGACTGATAGGTATATCCATTAAATAGAACTAGCAAATCTCTTGTAAAGCAATGGTTGGGGATTTGTTGGGGGTTTTTTACGTGATTTATTTTGCAATATTTTCATTTTTGAGTGCATGCATTCGTCATTAGGCAGATTCTTATTCTCAAAGAACGAGGAGTGCAAATCACCATTGCTGAGCTTGAGTGCAACATCAGCCTAACTTCAAGACACTTGTTAAAGTTGATCATCTATAATTGATGTTGTTAAGCCTGGCATACAAAATGGTCATGCTGGTATGGGGGAGGAGTCGAGAACAGGATATGACCTGCTGTGTATCTAACATAAATCAGATGGTCTGGGTAAAGTAGAGGAGGGGGATGGGGGTGGCAGGTACTTGTGTGTGGTTAAATCCCCATTTATGCATGTATCCATCCCTTTCCTGTAGGAGGAAGGAACTGGGCATTTGCAGCCTCCCATGCACCTTTTCCCTCCATCCCTAGACCCTGCAAAACCCCTGCTAGGTTGATAATCTACAGTGAAAGCTTTGTTATCCGGCATTCTCTTAACCAGAAAACTTTGTTAACTGGCATTGCCGCCAACCACAATACTGTCATACCTTCAGGCGCACAGGCCTGGCTTGGTTTACCACGATTGGCTTAACAATTTTTTATTTAAGAAGTACTAATCATCTTTAATTCAAAATAGAAATGAGAGACCAACTGCCTCACACTACAAAACTACCAATATTAAAAACTTGAGTTTTACTATTATTATCAATTGGTTTTTCCTAGGTTGATAGGACCCTCAGATAACCGGAATTTTTAGATAACTGGAATGCCCTAATACTTGACTGTGCAGGATAACACAAATTTTACTGTATATAGCTGTAGGGGGAACAGAGTAGTGGCAAAAGAGGCAGGGCCAAGAAAATGGGTTTTGCATGATTTCTCCCAAACTTCTAAGTACAACAACTGTGTACTTCTCTGTGCTGGGAGAATACTCCTAAGTAGGGGCTGTGTGTACTGGGGGAAGCCCTGGCATTACTGCTGCAATGAATTCATGTTGTTTTGGAACCAGAGTTGGGACAAAATTGTTCCAGAGGTGGCATGGAAGAAATCTGCAGCCTTCAAAAATCTGCTGCCCATATTTCTGCAAGGGAATGGAAGATTCACCCATCTCCCCTGTATGGATTAATCTACCCCATCACTAAAAAGAGCACTAGGAATTTCAGCATCCAGCTAGCAATGAGCATTTGTCATTCCTTTACAGTACATTCACCAGCCTGAGTAAGAGGATATAGTAGTAAAGAAAGGCAATCTGCTAACAATGGGGTTGGGGTGGGAGACTATTGTGCCGTTGCAGAATGATGATATACTCTGTTATACCATTAACTTCAGAATTACCATGAACTACATTAAGGTCGATGGTTTTAACAAAAGTCTCTAATTAAGTCCATTGGTTTAGAGGCCTATAGACTACCTATTTTAATATGCTGGCCCTCTGGCAAATTTTTCAACTACAAATCTTTCAGCAGGGTGCACTTGTGCTCTGAATCTCTTCTTATCTTAGAAGCCTAGACGTTACAATTAGAAATTCAGAACTCTTTACATCTTAGTAACCATGCATAAAAATTAATTCAAGCAAAATGTAATTTAGAATAATAGCAACATGCTTTCTTAATGTGTCCTACATTAATCATGGTTAAGACAGTTACTATAGCAGCACACTGCTGGATTTCATTGAAAATACACTAATTCAGTGTGGTACAAGCTCTCTTCAAGAGCAGTGCTGTTTATTTAAGAGAGAGGAGATGCAGTAGAGGGGCGGGGGAGAAAGACGGAACCTTCTGTTTTTCTTTCAATGAATGTAATGCTTAATAACATATTGATACAAAAGCAGTAGAGCACTATTTATTTTCAGGGAAAGGTTCTGATCTTTGCTATTTGTCATTGGATACTTTTAAAATTTACAGACAGAAACAAAAAATAGAAATAAAATTGTGCAGGCTACGTTTTCCACCAGAATAAACATTAGATTCATGACAAATAGTTCACCTGGGTTATTGACGGTGGGACAATAAGCCCATAAAATTTTTCAAGCTTACTGCTGTTTACTCAAGTCTTTTCTTTTTGTCCTGAGAGGTACGTGCCTAGCAAGTTCCCAGTTGAGACCCTCTGAGAAACGCATTAGAGAAGTCAACTTTAATAATAGGCATGGGAGTCAGTGGACCAGGTTCTCTAGTGAATGGTTTGAAGGGGACATAAACTGACCTCAAATGCACAGCAGTGGGTTCCGGTGTAGGGGGACCCTTTTGCTCTGCACAAATAGGCTGCTTTGTGCTTCTGCAGCCTGCCCAGCAGAAAGGGCAGGGTGGGGTGAGGAGGGAGATCCTGAGTGCCAATACTCCCCTAGACCTCGTCTATATTAAAGGAGAAAGTCGACTTGACGTACACAACTCCAGCTACGTTAATTCTATAGCTGGAGTTAATGTATCTTAAATCACATTTTAGCATTGTCCACACA
The DNA here is from genome assembly GCF_052426305.1 of Pelodiscus sinensis. Taxonomy (NCBI): domain Eukaryota; kingdom Metazoa; phylum Chordata; order Testudines; family Trionychidae; genus Pelodiscus; species Pelodiscus sinensis. The sequence goes on along the minus strand of NC_143068.1, from coordinate 12,961,738 downwards.
GCGAGAGGTTAACGGGAGCACACTCTCCTTTTGACTTCCCTTCCTCCCCATGAGGAGCAGAATTATCATCGCCAACAGGAGCGTCCTTTCAGTTCAAATTAGCGTGTCTTTGCCAGACCTGCTAATTTGAACCCCCAGAGGATCGACTGTGGCTGCTTTGAGCTTCAGACCTTAGACTGAAAGAAATGGGCCTGTTAAGTTTAGAAAAGAGAAGACTGAGAGGGAAGATGATAGGAGGAGGGAGAAAACCTGTTTTCTTGGCCTCTGAGGATGGGACAAGAAGCAATGGGCTTAACCTACAGCAAGGAAGATTTAGGTTGGACATTAGGAAAAACTTCCTGCTTGTCAGAGTGATTAAACACTGTAATAAATTGCCTAGGAAGGTTGTGGAATCTCCATCTCTGGAGATATTTAAGAGCAGGTTAAACAGACCTCTATCAGGGATGGTCTAGATGGTGTTTTGTCCTGCCATGAGGCCAGAAGACAGGACTTGATGACCTCTCAAGGTCCCATCCAGTTCATCATTCTATGATTTCTCTGTAGTGTAGACAAGCCCCTAGTGGAGGATTGACAAAGAACTCATTAGCACCTGTCTGGCAGCTCAGCTGACTTTAGGAGTCAGGGAGCTAGCCCTCAAAACCAGGGAGCCATTGCTGTCTGCCTCTTTCCTGTCTGTCCCAAGCAGAACTCCGGGGTGGGAAGGAGTCTTACCAAGTGAATCGCAGGAGAACATTCATTCCTATGAGTTTTAATACAGTAACGGACAAATTCAGTAGTTCTTGATAAGGATGTTAAGTATCGCGTAATTGACTAATTGAATAGTCGATAGGGTAGCGCTGCCCCTTGGAAATGCTACATGGAGCAGCTGATCCCAGACTCCGTGCAGCGCTGTCACTTTGAAGTACTCCCTTCTAATCCTCCCTTGGTGCCTCTATCAGATAGAGGCAGCAAAGCGGGGGAGGAAGCGATTAGTAGACTATCCTGTCAACTGTACAATAAGTATTTGCTTATTGGATAGTCGACTAGTCCTTAACATCCCTAGTTCTTGATTCTTGCACCCTCATGGTCAGGGTCAGATTACAAGGTCCATGGACTAAGGGACCTTAGCTCAGGGCCCTGGAATGCAGCTCTGAAAGCCTCTGCATGCTGCGGCTCTCTCTGGTGGGGGGAGGGAGGGAAAGGAAGGAGTGGCTCTGAACATTGCTGTTCTCCCTCTCTCCCTGCTGGAGCTGCATGTGCCACTGCTAGTAGTGCTTGGCTGCAGGCTCCACCACGGCCACTCCCATTGGCTGGGAACTGCAGGCAATGGGAGTGGCAGAGGGTGGTGCCTGCAAGCATAGGACTGCAGTTGTTCCCCTCCCTTTCCAGGAGCTGCACCAGGTATGTGCCCCAATCCCCTCTCATAGCGTCTCTCCCTGACACTGTACCTCCACCTAGCACACTCCTGCACCCTGCCTCCTACCCAGAACCTATCTTCCACTCCGAGGCTGCTCCAGCAGCCCTCCTCCTCCTCAGACCCAAGCTCCCTCCTGCACCATGCCACTTATCCAGACCCCACACCTGCTTTCTGGCAGCACCCTCCCACACACTGAAACCCTCATTTTTGGCCTCAACCTGGAGCCTAGGGAACCTCACAAAATATACTAGTCCTGGACTCCCAGAAGAACTAATCCAGCCTTGCTCACAAGAGCTGCTCTTTGCTAGCTCTTCCCTGTCTTAAATGTGTAAATTGCACCATCACTTGTTTTCTCTCTCAATGCCAATTCAGTGCACTTGTTTTCCTACTCCCAGTTATCATTGAATTTATATCACTGTTTCTGGTATTGCTTAATTAAGTTCCTTGACACTTTTATGGGAAATGACCCTACTTACACTGGTCTTGTATTTGCTCCTAAAACTTAATATTAAAGTAAATAATTTGAACTTTTCCTATAGAGAAAATGAGACAAGAAGCCACTTGCAAGTTTGTGGCATAATTAGTCCCAGGCGGTTATGCAGGAGAGAAACATGACTCTTGGAATGTAACTGAAACTGTAGAAGTTCTGTGACCTGGATCTTGTGTCAAATCAAAGAGAGGGCCAGATCCCAAGCTCCATTCTGGCCTTTCATGCTGCCATAGTGGCACAAAATGGATGGAAAGATGCCTTTATTGTCCAACTTGTGATTTCCCCCAATGTGGGTGAATATCAACATTTTATAGGGCCAATTCCAGGCCTACGTGATTTTCAGGGACATGTCCTAAGTGTCACTGTGCTCCGGTAGTCACTAGCTTGTGTAATGGCTTTTGGGTGGTGGTAGCGTAGCAGGAAATATAAGTCAGGAGGGTTCCAATTATGCACAGGAAGCCAGATCATTCTTAGGATCAGGATGGGCATAGATCTGTGCTCTTCCCGCACACCTTGCTATTTTCCATGATGCCCTCATTGAATATAGCCTGGGATCAGAGCTTGAGAGAAACACCCTAAATTACTATCCTCCCACAAAAAACCCAGGTTTGGGGACAAATGTACCCATCATCACACAGATTCAGGAGTGAGAGTGGCTCAAATACATAATTTATTCCATGCAAAATATTTGATGAAAACATATTTTCCAATTTTCTAGAAATCCGTTGGGTTATTGTTAAACTCGTTTTGCTTTACATGAGCTTTTAAATTTAACCCACCTCATTTTAGTGAAAATAGAAATCATCACAATGAAAAGTTTGTGTGGTCAATACAAAAACAATCATTTTGTGTTGTAGAAAGAAGCTGTGATGAAATATTTTTACAAGCTCTATGCAAGAGTAAAATCGACTGTGCTTTGCCAGTGTGGCTTAGGATTCCACAAACCTTTTCAGTAATTCGAGTATGGTGGCTTCACTGAGCTGTAATGTTCCATTGATCTTGTAATAAAAGTGTGCATTATTTATAAACATTTTGGGATTTTTTACTTAATAGTGGAATAATTCCTTGCAATCTCAGAGGTGTTAAAATGTTTGTGCTCTTTGAAAGAGCTGCTGTTTTGGGATGAAGTAAGGGATTTTTTAAAACCTTAATGCTATGTTAATAAAGTCTTAGGGCTAAAATAGTGATATAAACTGGTGATATATTAAAACATCTCAACATTTTATAATGAGGGTGACAAAGGCCTTTGTAACAGAATGCATTTTTATTGGATTTAGTGCTCATTAGAGGGAGGTGGTAGAGGTGATACTATCATTCTGCAAACCTAAGTGGACTGTTGGCACCTAAGTTGTTCATGAGAGCACTGCTAAATTGTTATTCCAATTGTAGGTGTTAATCAATAAAGAAAATGTACTTTATTTTACATTAACACATTAAATGTGAAGGAAAATAGATTTTTCTCTTTTAAATAACACCTGCATGTTTTCTACAAAAGATGCAGAATTTGTATGGCAGAACCATTTCATTTGTTCCTTGTAGTCCATTTTTTTGTGGCCAATTTAAATTTAAATTTATATCCTGGTCATTCTTACCGAAAGTGACAGCAAAATTTGGCCTCTAATGTTTACTGAAAGTCAACCAGCAAACACCCTTTTAAAATAATGAGAACACATAAATAAGGGCATAAATTCGGATTAAGGAAAAGTTAGACATCAATTTGAGAACTCCTAAAATGAGTGAGCACTGATGCTATATAGTTTACTTTTGCAGAAGATCATTCATACAAATGTCTCACCATGGCTATGAGCCAGATTTTCAAAATTTCTCACCACCCCACATTTCCTATTTCAGCAAACTGGGTCTGACTGGGAGGGGTTACAAGGTCTTTGAAGGACAGGATTAGATTTCAAAATGACCCTGACAAACTAGAGATTTGGTCTGCAATCAACAAAAGGAAATTCAGTAAAGACAAGTCACTTAGGAAGGAAAAATCAAATGCACAAATACAAGGGGAATAACAGGATTATAGCAGATCTAAAATTAAATGAGTCAACAGTGTGATGTAGCTTGGTCCCACTTTTGGTGCATATTCCTCTGCCTTCTTTAGACCCAGCCCTCCTCTATCCTTGACACCCCAACTCTGTGTCCTATGTCTTCAATGCACCCATTGGCTCTAACCATTGGGCATGATCCCAATTTATCCCTTAGGACATTCTCCTGGCCACTTGCTCCTGATTGCATTTTGGTAGCTATCTACAGCTCTCAAAAGAGGTTGTGGGAGGATAGCAGAAGACAACAATACTGTGCCAATATGTATACCAACCAGCTACCATTGCCTTACAGGATATGAGAGTGGATATGCTCCATCTGTGCACCACTGGTACACTCTAACTGTAACACTGGCCTCTAAAGGACATTGTGTTCCACTGCTCTTGCCAGTGAAGTCTGGCACCATGCTGACAGTGCCCCTTTAAGGAGTCCCATTTTCTTCCCTACGAATTTCATATTCTTTTATGTTCACCTAGCTTTTATTTTTCTTCCAGCCACAATCAAAGCAGGAACTTTTCTTTGAAACAATTTCTGTAACACTGCAATTCACATCTGAATGAAATATCTCTTAAGGCTCATGTGACACACGAGGCAAGAGCAGATAAAAGAGAAAATGGATAGACTGTAAAACAGCACCTAGAAGAAAAGTCATTTTCTGCAATTCTTAAATAAATTGCTCTCTAATTCACAAATAATGCAGTACATATTTAGGTTGTCATAAAGAATGATTACTGAATGCAGAGTCTGGGATTCATAATAAAAGGAAAGCATATAAGGAATTGCTGGGAAAAGCCAAGCTATAAAAATTTGGAACCTGTAATATTTAACTGCTTTCTTTCATAAATCATTTGCCAATAAATGCAAAGCAATGGAGAGTCAGCAGGAAAAGAGTTGCTGTAAAGAATATAAGGGTTTAAAAGATATTTTTCATAAATTTTATTGCACTAAGAGGGATATAATGTTCCTATTTTTACTCTATCAAAAAATCCTGAGTGCACCACTTCTGTGTATAGGGCTTTGGTTTCAACTGGTGCTAATCCACTAGAGGACTCTATAGGTCACTTTACAAAGGTTTTCTTCAGCCAGTGCTACCAGTTATTCTTTGTCATCTATATTGATTCATTTAGATAAATGTACATATTTATTTTTAAAATACAAGTAAGAAAAGATTTCCAGGGCTCATCCTCTTGTTGTTTATATTAATAGCAAAATCCTCTTTGAGTTCACCAGACACCCGTTTTAATTCCCAAACTCAAAGGGTTGTGCTCCCTACTGGGATATGCTAGAGCTGCAAGCTCAGAACTATAGGCTGAACCTCTCTACTCTGGCATCTTTGGGACCTGACAGATGCCAAATCAGAGAATTTGCTGAACCACAGGAGGTCAATATTGTCTAGCAGCATCACCAATACTTCCATTGCTTCCTGGGCACTTAGAAGACATTAGGGGTAAATTAAAACTAAATAATAGCACAGAACACTGAGATTCAGGACTAGTGGCTGTAAACAAACTTTATGGGATCATGGTAAACATGGCCACACCCATGGTAAGTGGACATTTGGCTAATTAAAATCATGTCCGTCCACAGAGGTTGCTGGACCAAAGAGTGCCAGATAGAGAGGTTCAACCTATATTATGTTTTTCCCATAGAGCATTGCAAGGGTCATGCACTAGCCTTGTCCACCAATAAATCTTAAACCTGATGAAAAATGGGTGATGTTTGTGCTGCATGGAAAAAATCCCTATATGTGCAGCTACTCTACAGGGCTTAACTAGAAATAAGATATGAAAATTTTTCTACGTCAATTGTGTATCTTATTTTGAAATAGGGAGTGTCTACATAGCACTTATTTCAAAATAGAGCACTCTTCCTCCAATTTCCCTTATTCCTCATACAATGAGGGTAACAGGAGTTGGAGTAAGAAGTCCTCCAGCTTGACAGTATTTTGACACTATTTTGAAATAACTGCCTGCTGTGTAGGTGTACCCTATGGCTACGTCTACACTGGCATGATTTTCTGGAAATGCTTTTAACAGAAAAGTTTTCCGTTAAAAGCATTTTCGGAAAAGCACGTCTAGATCGGCAGGATGCTTTTCCGCAAAAGCACTTTTGGTGATAAAGCATCTGTGGCCAATCTAGACACGCTTTTCCGCAAAAAAGCCCCGATCGCCATTTTCGCAATCGGGGCTTTTTTGCAGAAAACAGTACTGTGCTGTCTACACTGGCCCTTTTGCGCAAAAGTCATTCAGAAAAAGACTTTTGCCCGAACGGGAGCAGCATACTATTTCCAGAAAAGCACTGATGATCTTACGTGAGATAGTCAGTGCTTTTCCGGAAATTCAATCGGACAGTGTAGACAGCAGGCAAGTTTTTTCCGTAAAAGCGGCTGATTTTCTGGAAAAACTTGCCAGTCTAGACACAGCCTATTTGTGCCTGTTTTAGGCATATCCCATGATAAAGCTCAGTTTTAACCCCACTAAAGCAAAATCTTAGAAAATTGGCTTGGCTTCAAAATTGCCATATTTACACAGAAAGTGAAAGGAGGGAGATTTTTGCAAAGTTTGAAAAGAATTTTTTAAAAGGGCATCAAAGTGAAATTTAAGTTACCGAGTTTGTGCCAGCTGAAGTCAGTAATACAAACTTTGCCATGGTGGGAGTAGAAGCAGGCCTCAGTTTGTACCCTGCTTTCATACACATAGTGGGTAGAAAAACTACACATGGTAGTTATTGCAAGCTTTGTTGTTTTTCCATTTGGTTGTTAATAACTGGAAAACATGTCTACATGTTTATAACCGAGAGAGAGAGCTATAAGACTCCTTATGGTCAGAATTGCCACCACTACCTCAGCCCCTTTGGAACATGACCACTTGAGGGCTGGTTCAACTTGGGATCATGCAGAGCAGGTCTTTCCACAGCACATCAAGTTTAAGTATGTATACAATAATTTGGTAGTGTTGGTGGCATTGTTAACCACTTATAGCATAATATGGACACAGTTGATCTGCTCTCTGTGCATCCTTGGTTTTCACTGTGTCAGTAAGAGCCTGACCAAAAGGGTGACTTATCATTGACTTCAAGAGACATAGGATCAGGTCCTTAAGGAAAAGGTATATGTGAAGACTGGTAATTAGAAGGCCTTCTTATCATAGAATCATAGAATAATAGGACTGGAAGGGACCTCGAGAGGTCATCGGTCCAGCCCCCCACCCTCAAGGCAGGACCAAGCTCCGTCTACACCATCCCTGACAGATGTCTGTCTAACCTGTTCTTAAATATCTCCAGAGAGGGAGATTCCACCACCTCCCTTGGCAATTTATTCCAATATTTGACCACCCTGACAGTTAGGAATTTTTTCCTAATGTCCAATCTAAACCTCCCCTGCTGCACTTTAAGCCCATTACTCCTTGTCCTGTCCTCAGTAACCAAGAGGAACAAATTTTCTCCTTCCTCCTTGTGACACCCTTTTAGATATTTGAAAATCGCTATCATGTCCCCCCTTAATCTTCTTTTTTCCAAACTAAACAAGCCCAGTTCATGAAGCCTGGCTTCATAGGTCATGTTCTCTAGACCTTTAATCATTCTTGTCACTCTTCTCTGGACCCTTTCCAATTTCTCCACATCTTTCTTGTAATGTGGCGCCCAGAACTGGACACAGTACTCCAGCTGAGGCCTAACTAGTGCAGAGTAGAGCGGCAGAATGACTTCACGAGTTTTGCTTACAACACACCTGTTGATACAACCTAGAATCATATTTGCTTTTTTTGCAACAGCATCACACTGTTGACTCATATTCAACTTGTGGTCCACTATGACCCCTAGATCCCTTTCCGCCATGCTCCTTCCTAGACAGTCGCTTCCCATCTTGTATGTATGGGACTGATTGTTCCTTCCTAAGTGGAGCACTTTGCATTTCTCTTTATTAAACCTCATCCTGTTTACCTCTGACCATTTCTCTAACTTGCTAAGGTCATTTTGAATTATGTCCCTATCCTCCAAAGAAGTTGCAACCCCACCCAGTTTGGTATCATCTGCAAACTTAATAAGTGTACTCTCTATCCCAATATCTACATCATTGGTGAAGATATTGAACAGTACGGGTCCCAAAACAGACCCTTGCAGAACTCCACTTGTTATCCCTTTCCAGCAGGATTTAGCACCGTTAACAAAAACTCTCTGACTACGGTTATCCAGCCAATTATGCACCCACTTTATCGTGGCCCTATCTAAGTTATATTTGCCTAGTTTATCAATAAGAATATCATGCAAGACCGTATCAAATGCCTTACTAAAGTCTAGGTATATGACATCCACCTCTTCTCCCTTATCCACAAGGCTCGTTATCCTATCAAAGAAAGCTATCAGATTAGTTTGGCATGACTTGTTCTTCACAAACCCATGCTGGCTATTCCCTAACACTTTATTACCTTCCAAGTGTTTGCATATGATTTCCTTAATTACCTGCTCCATTATCTTCCCTGGGACAGACGTTAAACTGACCGGTCTGTGGTTTCCTGAGTTGTTCTTATTCCCCTTTTTATAGATGGGCACAATATTTGCCCTTTTCCAGTCTTCTGGAATCTCCCCTGTCTGCCATGTCAGACCCTTGAGCCTAAATCTGCTTGTGGAGTAGCCATTTAGGACCCCACACTGAGGTCAAATGACCAAAAAAGCTCTGCACACACCAGTTCCCTGCTATGAAGGCTTTTTGGCAATTCATAAGAATGGCTATACTGGGTCAGAATAATGGTCCATCCAGCCCAGGATCCTGCCTTCTGACAGTGGCCAATGCCAGGTGGAATGAACAAAGCAGTTAATCATTAAGTGATCCATGCTTGTTGCCCATTCCCAGCTTCAGAATAAGCATTCCTGTGAATGCTAGCTAATAGTCACCGATTGTCCTATTTCGATGTACTTTAGTTCTTTTTTTTTTCAATCCTGCTATGGTCTTAACCTTCACAACATTCTCTGGCAAGGAATTCCACAGGTTGTGCATTGTGTACAAAACCAAAAAACTTCCTCTTGTTTTAAACCTTCTGCTTATTAATTTCATTTGGTGATCCTCGTAGTGTTATGAGAATGAATAAATAACACTTCCTTATTTACTTTCTGCTCACCGGACATGATTTTATAGACCTCTTTCACATCCCCCTGAGGGTATGTCTACACTACCCCGCTAGTTCGAACTAGCGGGGTAATGTATGCATACCGCACTTGCTAATGAAGCCCGGGATTTGAATTTCCCGGGCTTCATTAGCATAAAGCCGGCTCCGCCATTTTTAAAAGCCAGCTTGTTCGAACCCCGTGCCGCGTGTAGCCGTGCGGCACGGGGTTCGAACAAGCCGGCTTTTAAAAATGGCGGAGCCGGCTTTATGCTAATGAAGCCCGGGAAATTCAAATCCCGGGCTTCATTAGCAAGTGCGGTATGCATACATTACCCCGCTAGTTCGAACTAGCGGGGTAGTGTAGACATACCCTGAGTCATCTTTTTTCCAGTCTTATTAATCTTTCCTCCTGTAGAAGCTGTTCTACACCCCTAATCATTTTTGTTATCCTTTTCTGTACCTTTTCCAATTCCAGTGTATATTTTCTGAGATGGGGAGATCAGTTCTTCATGCAATATTCAAGATGTGGGTGTACCATGAATGTATAGAGAGGCAATATAATATTTCCTGTCTTCTTATCTATCTCTTTCCTAATGATTCCTAACATTTTGTTAGCTTTTTGGACTGCCACTGAACATACTTTCCAGAGAACTTCTACAATGACTCCAAAATACCTTTCTTGAGTGGTAACAGTTAATTTAGACCCCATCATTACACGTGCATAGTTGGGATTATGTTTTCCAATGTGCAGGCCTGCTGAAGGGCCTAGGGACAAAAGGGGCCAATTGTCCAGTGGCCTGGGTGATTTCAGCGGGCTGGGAACACCATCCAGCACAGGAAAGATTCAAACACCTCCTAGAGGAGAGGAAGCAGGTGTCCCTCCCCCCAGCATTGCTCAATTTTGCTGCAGCTCAGTGCTCCTGGGACCCTCTTGCTATCTGTGCAGAGCCAGGAGGTAGGTGATGCTGATGTCACTGTCAGGCTGTCCCTCTACCCCTGTAGCCCATTTCTACAGAGCAGGGGACACAGAGAGCTCTGACTTGGGAGAACTCTGGTTTTAGCTATTTCACTCTACTCTGGCGCATATATGAGTGCCCTAGCTCTTAGAGTCAATGCACTAGTCAGATATTTCCCCAGCAGCCAGCTCACACTGTCTGTCTGTCTCTTCCTGCCCATGTACCCCATCTCTGAAAAGCAAGGGAATATCTTATAGGTACAGCTCATGCATCTCTCATGTTACCTCAGCAGCTAGCGTTCTCTCTCTCCCACCCCAGAAACATACACATGGTCTTGTCTCTGTGTCTCTCTCTTACACACATCCATAGTTCTGTCTGTATCAAATTCACCTCCCATCACATACTGGTATGATTGTTATTACTTGGTACTGGCTGCAATGCACAAATATTTCTGTAATTGTATTCTTTCACCATGTGCTATTTTAATGTTTTGACTGGACTATGCATTTTGTATATTTTATTTCTTTTATATTTTAACTTAATTCTTTGAGTAGTGAGTTCCAAACTGCTTGACTTGTCCTGCTTGTAGTAATTACTCCTATGGTATTTTTTTTAAATATATTAAATCCAGGTTTTTTGTTTCTGCTAGTGGTGTGCATTACTAGCACATGTCTCTCAATGCACTTAACAAAATATATTCAAATGGAAGAAAAAGGTAAGCAGGAACATGCCAGCAGTGCAAATATTAGGCAGACCATGTCCTAGAGGGCCCATTGTCTGTTCTGCCCAGGGGCCCGGAATTACTGTCAGTGGGCCTGTCAATATGCATTACTTTGCATTGATCAACTTTGAATTTCATCTGTCATTTTGTTGCCTGGTCAACATATTTCCTGGGATCCCTTTGTAACTCTTCATGGTCTGTTCTGGATTTAACTGTCTTGAATAGCTTTGTATAATCTGCGCACTTTGCCACCTCACTGTTTGCCCCTTTTCCCAGATCATGTATGACTATATTGAACTGGTACAGACTCCTGAGGGACACCACAGTTTACTTCTCTCCATTCTGAAAATTGACCATTTTCCCTATCCTTTATTTCCTATTTTTTAGCCAGTTACTGATTCATAAGAGATTCAGCATTCCAGCCAGTAAGCTGGAAATCACATAGTTACTCCTACAGAGTTCTACTTGTTATCAGAGACACTCACATGGGGCTGGGGAAGGGACTGGTCCTGTTATCATTGACTTTCCTGTTCAATAAAGTGTGGCTTTTCAAATCTTTATTTTTTATTTAAGGCCTCTTGTGAATTGTGACATCTACCCTGCATGAGCTACATGTTGAATCTGTAGCAACACTGCAATGCAAGCTGGCTGTTCCTTGCCTCCTCTAAAACAAAAGAGAGGATGGTGGGAAAAAACTTTGCACTGAAAATCCAGACCTTTCTATTCCAGCATTCAAAGTGGTGTTCAGCATAACCTCCAAGAAAAAGTAATGTGCTGCATCTTTCCCTCAGTATCAAGTGGATGTCACACCTTTTATCTCTCATCTCTACAAAATCATTATCACATCAAAATGTTCATAATAAGTTGAGATGTAGTGGTTCTTGAATGCTTCCTGCTAACTTCCCTTGGCAAATGGGTGGCAGTTCCATTTTTAGAAAAGAAAAATGGATCAAAATAAATAAAAGGGGAGATGTTCTACTGGTGAGTTCACATAAGCTTGTTGTCTGAATGGAGGTCAGACCCTTTTTTAAGGTCAACAGTCGGGTTTAGTTTCTAAAGTTTCTGTTTCTGGCAAATGGCCAGCTGCAGCTGTATTGTTTAAGCATGAATTAGTCTCAAATATGTAGCTTAGGAGAGCCAAGTATATAAAATACTGTGGTACAGTGAAATAGTTCATTTATTAGTATGTTTTGTAGCAATGGAGTGTGTAAACCCCAGCTAAGTTACAGGTCCCATTGTCCTATGCACTATACAGGCATATACTACTAAAGACTTCTTGTCCATCAGAGGATGGTCCATGGGTAGGGCATTACCTCAGGACATGGAAGACCGGCAGTCAAGTCTCTGCTTTTGGAAAGACTTCCTGTGTGATCTTGGGCAAGTCATTTAGGGCTTGTCTAGATGGTGAGTTAGCATGTAGCAAGTTGGGCTGTACATTTACAGTGCTCTAGTGAGTCATACGCTAACTAGTCACATGAACCCTGGTGTTGCACACTAAAAATTCTACAGTGGCCTTTAAATTTGGTCTGAAACAGCAGTTGGCACGGTGAAAGAAAATACTTTGTTTTTTGTTGGTGTTTAATCCACTTTCACTCCAAATACCTGCTGCGATGGATAGGAGGAGCATCCCAGCATTCAGTGACTAATGGATTAAACACAGGTAGCTAGGGGATGTTGGCAGGGAGCCAGGAGAGCCAATGGGAGAAGGTGTTGAGATTTTAATTGGAAGATATACCTGCCTGCTATTCTTCTTTGTGTGAGTTTTAAGCCAGAGTTTGGGGGAACAAGATGAATTGAACCTGTCATGCCTACAAAGAATAATGGGCATGGAAATGGACTGGACCCTGAAGCATGGATCATGAGTAGATAGGAAAATGTCTATTTAGATGTGATCGGGTCATTTTCTTTGTTTTGAAGTTAGGTTAAACTTCTCTGTGCCCTGTCCCATACACTGTACTTTAAGCAGTGTCCCTGGGATGGCATTTTCTCTGAGTTTTTAAAATTGTTCTTTTCTCAGTTGCTTTAAAATTCCTAGCAACCAAGTGTGTTTTTATCAACTATATCTCTTTGTTTTGTTAATAAAATCACCTTTTTTAAGGTAATGATTTGATTCTTGTGTCCTGGAAGGTAATAGGAGGTCTATGTATGATTGCTTAAGACTGAGAGGCCAGCTAACAGTTATTGCACTTTTTCTCTTTTTTTCCAAGCTCTCTTGTGGTAAAAGAGCTTGGGGCTACCCATCCGGAAGAAGGCCAAGTGCTTCTTTCTGGGTTCAAGAAGACAGGCATTTTTCACTTGGTGGTGGCTGCTACTGCCCAAGGTCAGGGAATCTGTGACTTTGGGGAGATTTTAAGCAGAAGTCTACAGAGGCAAGACATTTTTAAGGTCTCTGGTGGGGCTCCACCTTCTGCACTCAGAGTGGGGAACAGCCTTGACACCTGCCTTCTGGTGATATGTGATGAAGATTCTGAGATATTATCCAACATTAGGTAGATATGCATCTATTTAAAAATATTAACCACTAAATTATTTTCTTATTGATACCATCCCTTGAAGCAGTAAGAAATGGACGCTTTTTAGATGATGAAATGAACTGCAAACCTCTCATTCCCTACACTGTGTAGGCAAAAAAATTAAAAGCCCCTTCTTAGCTATGAATGTCTAAATAAGCAAGTATCTTTCACTACATACTTTTAGCTCAGGTGATAATTTTTATGTCTAAAGTTTTGCATATAAGCTCTTGACCTTACTTGTAAGTCCACAGTAGTATACTGTAGACCTGTGAGCATGAATATTGGCAAGCAGTGTGTCTGCTTAAAAATTGAATGTTATCATGAAAGTAATGCTAACTACATATTAATCTGTAGTAAATTGTATCAAAGAGAAGTACATGGTTGGACAATAAGTGATACTTCCTTTAGATATTGATAAATGTTGGCCCAATCCTCCAAGGTGCCTTTGAGAAGATGCTTCTGGTAAATCAGATATTGCTCCAATAGGGAGAAATATCTCCCAGAATTTCTGTTATCACAGGATACAATCCCATGATGTACAAAATGCTCTCAACTCCTACTGAGTTGAGGATATTCAGAGCATGTCTACACTGGGAAACTATTTTGAAATAATTAAATTTGATGTAACTCCTGATTTTACAGAATTGAAATAGCATGTCCCCACTATGGGAAGAGCTCGAAATTAGCCCAAGGCAGGCTCAGTTAATGAGGATGCACTACCTCAACTTAAAAAACAACAGCCAATAGTTATTGCACTACCTCAACTTAGTAAAAGCACTGGGGAGTAATGAGTTCAAATTACTCTGGGAAGCAGAAGCAAAATGCAGGACAATGTAGCACTTTAAAGAGTAACAAGATGGTTTATTAGATGATGAGCTTTCGTGGGCCAGACCCACTTCCTCAGATCAAATAGTGGAAGAAAGTAGTCACAACCATATATACCAAAGGATACAATTAAAAAAAATGAACAAATATGAAAAGGACAAATCACATTGCAGAACAGGAGGGGGATGCGGGGGGGGGGGGGGGGAGGAAGGAAGGTAAGTGTCTGTGAATTGATGATATTAGAGGTAGGGAGAGTGGGATGTTTGTGAGTTAATGGTATTAGAGGTGATAATTGGGGAAACTATCTTGGTAATGGGTGAGATAGTTCAAGTGTTTGTTGAGTCCTTTTTGGAAAGTGTCGAATTTTAACATGAATGACAGTTCAGAGGATTCCCTTTCAAGTGCAGATGTAAAAGGTCTTTGTAGCAGAATGCAGGTGATTAAGTCATTGAGAGAGTGTCCTTTCTGGTTAAAATGGCAAGAAACTGTTTTTTCTTATTGGGCCAGTCTAGACGCTTTTTTTCTGGCTTTTCCCCAAGCCGGAAAAAAAGCGGCGGACATGTTTATTTAAATCCGCGGGGGATATTTAAATCCCCCGCGGATTTCCCTATTCCCACTTTCAAAATTAGCATGCCCCTTCCGAAAAAGGGGCCAGTGTAGACGTAGCCCTAGTGTAGACCAGGACTCCAAGTCGCTTTGGCATTGTTGGGTATCTCCCAGGACTAAGACTGAATGAGCAAGAAAAGGAAGCTCATAAGGTTTTTTGTGTGTGGTGCCATTAAAGCACCAAGATGATGTTCTAGCCTTATATAATTTTTTTATGTTACATTCTCTACATATTTAATGGTTACAATTTTAATCATGTTGTAAATTTTGACATTACATAAATGCAACAGCTTGAAATATCCACCACAGGAACCATTACTAATATCCTTTAGTGTAGAAATGCAATATGATATTCACGTTAAGAAGGCACTCAGGACATGCTTCCAAAATGGTAGACATCGTCCAAAAAGAAAAATGTGTCCACTGATATCTTTGAATATTTTAAAGCTTGGATTGAAGATGTGCTTTTTCTACATTTAAATATCAGGTTTTCAAAGCTGTTGTAACTTCTGCTTCTGCCCAAGGAAAGGATCCAGAATGAGTGATGCAGGTGAAATATTCTTAAGATGTTAAGGCTTGTTTTCAGTAGGAA
Source organism: Pelodiscus sinensis (assembly GCF_052426305.1). NCBI lineage: Eukaryota > Metazoa > Chordata > Testudines > Trionychidae > Pelodiscus > Pelodiscus sinensis. Next base: position 12,946,488 of record NC_143068.1, on the reverse strand, counting down.
AAGCCCATTTGAGTATAAACTGTTTACAGTATGTAATGAAATGAATAATGCAATTCCTGTGGAAGATGGACTTTTTAGCTGCATCTTCCACAGAAGGTAAAGAGAATCATTAAAAATACATTTGCCACTGATAGGTTGAATTCATTTTAGCTGGCATAAATAGGACAGATGAGCTATTCAAATGTCTGATGAGTACCATATAATGAAATATTTATCACCTTCTCATGGTCACTGCATGAGAGGCCAATAATTTGTTTTCTCTCAGCATTAGTATTTGTGGCATTTATAATAAATTATACATTTGTAAGCTCACAGACTTCACCCCTTTTCTGTTTACCTGTCTAGTCTGAGATCTCATTTATCAAAACTTAGCTGATTCTGGGACCAAAGTAAAGCTACAAATTCACGTATTTTAAAGAATCGTGGATTTTATAGTAGAGCAACATGGACTAAGAATAACATATATGTTCCCTTCAGAGCTCGACAATGGAGAAAGGAAAATGTGTGTTGGACTGAAATACAAATATGTGTGTGGCAAAGATCAGCCTGAGTCACAAAGTCAGTATCAGATACTGATTTAGATTCAAATCTCTGAAGACTTCCAAGTCTATTCAGATTTTGCCTCTGAGATACACAAATGGCATGACATTTGAGTGTGATTATGACCCTTAAGTGCCCCCAAAGTTCTACGGCAGGTGGAATTCAGCTTCTGGTTCAGAAATGTAAATCCTACCTATACCTAGTACATAACTTTGCAAGGGAGCAAAGAGTTATAGCAAGAAACTCTAGGAAGAAATAAAAATATTTGGGAGAAAGTTTAGAAAACATTCAGATGATGATGTATATGTATGTATACTCTATGAATAATCCTGCTCTCACCAGGCAGGTGAAGGACTAGATGACCTGATAGATTAGGTGTTGTTTTTTTAATTTTTGAGATCCTATGAGCCCTTATTTTTATGCTTTATTTCTGCATGAATGTATAGGGGAGTAACTCAGAGGTGAAAGTGAAAGTAGTCAGAATTCACCTGACTCATATGAAACTAATAGGAATTGATGTTGCTCATCTACTTGCATAAAGTTCAGAGAACCTCACAGTGAAAGATTTGGATATTATCTCCTTTCTATGCAGAATGGACAGTTTGCATCAGTTAAATATCCCCAGATGAGGGTCCTTGAAGTACTAAAGAGAAGCAGGCATGTTTCTTAAAATTGTTAGTGAAACTCCCATAAGAATATGAAATGAAATTAATAGGCAGCAGTTTAAAACAAACAAAAGGAAGTTTTTCTTTACTCAGTGTACAGTCAATCTCTGGAACTCCTTGCCAGAAGATGTGGTGAAGGCTAGGGTTCAAAAAAGAGCTAGATAGATTCATGGAGGTTAGGTCCATCAATGGCTATTAGCCAGATGGGTAGGTATGGTATCCCTTTTCTCTGGAGGTAGGTGACAGGGAAGGGTTCACATGAGGATTACCTGTTGTGTTCCTTCCCTCTGGGGCATCTGGTATTGGACACTGTCGGCAGACAGGATACTGGGCTGGATGGACCATTGGTCTGACCTAGAATGGCTGTTCTCATGTTCTTATCCCCTTTAACATAAGCCCCTTTGCAGACAGTATCTCCACATGCATAAGCAAATAGAAAGTAGCAGGGTCTCAAAGTCCTTTTACTGTTGTGAATTGGATGCTCCTCGTAAATGGTTCAATTCAAAGATTTTTTTCCTACTTTCTGTAGCAATTATTGGTGCTCAGTTATGAGATAAGACCACCACCTGCCTCAGTTACTTGCTAAACTGAAAATCATTCAGAGTGCTCAGAAGGCAGCCAAAGATCATTATTCTCAGCCCAAAGGGTCTTGAGGGTTCTATCACAGCATTGCAGGGTTGGAAAAAGACCTCAGGAGGTCATTGAGTCATCATCTCTGCATAAACCTGTAAATTTTCTCATGACAAAATCATTCAAGATGGACAGCTTGAAGGATTTTAAAATGACTTTCTACTTGGAAGATACAAAGAAAATAAACCTAAATGCCTTTACCAACCACCCTAATATAGGGAAATCCCTCAAGCAAAATGCAGGACAATGTAGCACTTTAAAGACTAACAAGATGGTTTATTAGATGATGAGCTTTCGTGGGCCAGACCCACTTCCTCAGATCAAATAGTGGAAGAAAATAGTCACAACCATATATACCAAAGGATACAATTACAAAAATGAACACATATGAAAAGGACAAATCACATTTCAGAACAGGAGGGGGATGCAGGGGGGGGGGGGGGGGGAGGAAGGAAGGTAAGTGTCTGTGAATTGATGATATTAGAGGTGGGGAGAGTGGGATGTTTGTGGGATGTTTCCTCCCCCCTGCATCCCCCTCCTGTTCTGAAATGTGATTTGTCCTTTTCATATGTGTTCATTTTTTTTAATTGTATCCTTTGGTATATATGGTTGTGACTATTTTCTTCCACTATTTGATCTGAGGAAGTGGGTCTGGCCCATGAAAGCTCATCATCTAATAAACCATCTTGTTAGTCTTTAAAGTGCTACATTGTCCTGCATTTTGCTTCAGCTACCCCAGACTAACACGGCTACATTTCTATCGGAAATCCCTCAGTGTTTGTTGTTGCTTTTTGTTGTTACTTGACTACTGCCTTCCTAGGGCCAGATCCCAAACATTTTTATGCATTACTAAAAGATAATGTTTATGGTCATATTTTTTCAAAACACCATCTAAATTTGTACTGACAACATCAAGGAGATAAATCTCTCCAGTTGTGTTACCATTGAATTCTTACAAAGAAAGATTAATATGCCCCATGAACAATACTGGATTGAGTTGGCCAAATATATTTATCAACATATATGTTAATCACTTTTTTGTATAATGTAAACAGATCTGGGTTTAAATTTGTACTTCTTGGAGGAGAAAATGAATTAACATTTTAATAAATATTTTAAAATGTGTCAATAGGCCATAAAAAGTATGAATCATACCATAGAAAAACAATTAACTTTTTTCAGACTGTAATCTTTTACCACATTCCACAAAGATAATATCATGAAACATATTTTTGATCTTATAAATAGGTACTGCTTTTTTTCTTCATCTAGATAACAAAACATTGTTACATAAAAGTAGGTATTCAACCTCCTGCCATAGTCACGACATCAAAAGAATGTATACACTTTTTGACACACAAAATGAGAGCTATAGCCCTCTTAACTGATTTTAAAACTTGACAAAGGTAAGAGGCATAGAGAATATATTATTAGAACTGAACAGAGTCAGCTGTTTATATGTTGAAAGCTACCTACATACAACAAAAGATGCTTCTTCCCACAGAGATTATTCAAAAACTGAACCCAAAAAGAATCTAGATCATTCACTGCATGAATTTTCTGGAGTCCACAATTCAGCTATCTACTCAGATGTATCACTGTTACCTTGTGTTGTGGCCATTTAAATATATATATGTAATTCCTATAAAACTAATCTGGTAACACTGGTTTTCTCTTTTACATAAATGTATTTTCATAATTATAGTCCTCCTTCTAGCTTTAGGAAGAATTCCCCTATGACCAGTTTATTTGGCAAGGGTCCATTTACACCTTCCTCCAAAGCATCTGGTAGTGCAAATGGTGGAGTCTGTCTCCTGAAGTCTTGAAAACAAGACTGAATACCTTTTGTCAAGATATGCTTTTGTCAGACACAAGTTATTGGGCTCAATGCAAGGATAACAGGATGAAATTCGATGGCCTGTGCTATTCAGGAGGTCAGACTAGAAAATCTACTAGCCCCTTCTGACCCTAATCTGTGACTCTATGCAGTAGTAATAGAGGCAGAATGCTAAACTAGATAGAGTTGTGGTGTGAATTATCATGGTGATAATATTTCCCTGCTCTCACTCCTTAAAAATGGGTTACCGTTCAGTGTGAAAGAATTATTATATGATCTAAGCACTAGATGCTGCTTCCATGTCCTATGTTACATTTGTTAGAAGAGTTGAAAAGAATAGCAAAATTGATTCACCTGAAGTCTAGGTTAAGCAATAAAACCCAGAGACTGCAAGTAAATGCACAATAATTGCAATGTAACTATGGTCAGTTGATAATAAAGTGTGCCCACCATGGTGCTCTTCTTGAAGAGGATGTAGAATATAGTCTTTTCCATGGGGGCCAGTTTGACACGGAGGTAATAAGACTATGGGAGCAGCTATAGGAACCAATTTCCTCTCTAACCAGTGAGTGCTCAACCTTCCCACCCCTTGCCCTGCCTCCTCTTCTGAGTGTGCCCCGTCCCCACTCCTCCTCTCTCCCTCCCAGAGCTCCCCGGATGCCACAAATCAGCTATTCTTGTTACCCAAGAATGGCTAGGAGGGCGGAAAAAGATTTGGTCAGTGGGCAAATGTATTTGTATGTTTTTTAAATACCTGCATCCATGCATTCCATAATTTAATATCTGCAGTGTGTAAGAATTCACATCTGCAAAACCTAATGTCCTCTGTGGGTCTTGTAAATTCAGTTTCTAACACTTGTGCATGTGCAATCTTAATTTACGTAAAGTATGCACACTAGATATTAGGTTAAAACATGGGGTGGCGGTGGTTGCACCATCAAAGCTGAAGTGCAAATATACCACATGAACATATTTCATTACATGCTATTGGAAATAGAAAGGAGAGCAGCCTTTCAAAATATAGGCCTCTCCATCTGTGTGTTTTTCATAATAATTAAGGAGATTACTTTGATGATCTGACTCTAAAGCTATGTCTAGACTACATCCCTCTTTCGAAAGAGGGATGTAAATTAGAAATATCGAAATGAACCTCATTTTTGAAAGAGGGATTTATTTTGAAAAAGGCTTTTATTTTCAAAATAACCACGTCTAGACTGCGGTTTCACTTTTGAAATAGAGTTTTTCAGAAAAAACTCCATCATGCGATTATGAAAATGAAGCAAGGAAAATTCATATCCTGGCTTCATTTGCAATTTCGATAGGTCTAATTTACATCCCTCTTTTGAAAGAGGGGTGTAGTTTAGACATACCCCAAGTGTTGCTATATGCTCAGCAATTAACCCTACTATAAAAGTTACTGCCACAGCTAAGCTAAAAAAAATGTATTCTTGCAAAATATAATGCAAGAAGCGTGTTAATGAATCCACACTTTGAAAGGGCTAATCTCTTGCATTTTTGTAATGCAGGTGTTTAAATTTAAAGCTCTGTTTTTCTCTGACTGTTGCAAAATTCTGAGCAGAACCATGCAAAAGTTAAAATACTGTACTATTTACCTTCCCATAATTCAGCGGCGGAAGGGAGGAATTACGTCTCTGTTTAGAAATGCAAACATAGTAAAATATGAGGCCATAGCTTTGGTTCTGCCTATTCTCTATGCTGAACATGTACATAAGGGTTTAAAATAGGAAATTCATGTACATGTGTTAATTTAACATATCTTGTTTCCCCACAAAGTATTTTTAATTGAAAACTGTCGTCTTGACTTTCTGAGAAAAGTGAGTATCATTATGATACAGATAGTATTAAAATTATTCTGGTTATAAATGATTACTTCTATTCTGCAGTTTAAAAATTGCCTGAATCCATTTTCTTTTTATCTAGTTTTTTTTTCTATGTCCTCTACAAGCAGGTATATGCAGGAGCAATGTGTATATCTACAAATGCTAAAATATTACATTTGAATGAACCTATCTAGTAAGCCATTTTCAGGAACAGTTATTATCATGTTTGTAGTGCAAACATATTAAAACTTAAATTGTTCAAAAGCATAAACAAGAAAAGAATATCATGGCACTGTTTACCAACAGATTTATAATTACAAAATAAATTAACCATGAAATGAAACATTTTTTTCGTTTTCTGCAATAGTGCTATGAAATATTTGATGTTTCTTTATGTATTATTCTGGAAAAGCTTTGAATGGGAAGGCTGTGGTGGTGCTTCTGCAAAATCAGGACACAGCTCAAATATTAGTGGCCTTACAGGTGCTTAGAACTCCGGAAAGAGGAAGGGGCCATGAGATCCCACGATGAGGACTTGTAATCAACATCCATAAAATAACTGACTTCATCGGAAATACAGAATGAAAAGTCTTCTCTTTCTTGCTCCTAAATATTTTATTGACTTTAAAGCTGTGATAATTATATATACACAATCCATAATTATCCACAAACACTTAATGAAAACAAAGTCTTTACTTGACACATACGCACACCTTCACCCATGCCAGGAAATTCCATTGCCAGTGGGCATTCAGCAGGTGCTAGGCCAGTGTCAGGAGTATGTCAGGCACTGGAAGATCCTGTACAGGAAGGCCAAAGATTCAAACAGCAACCCATAAGTCTACATGCCCCTTCTACAAGGAGCCCAGGTGCTATCCAGGGCTCTCCGTCCTGGACCTTAAGTGGCTCGTGATCCCATGTCCAACACCTTTGGCCTCACTATTTGATGAGGGGTGGAGAGAAGGCAACATGGAGCACAGAGGATGCTGTGGAAGAACCTAAGGGCAAGGAGTCTTCATCTTTACCCAGAGGAGCTGGTTGAGGAAGTCTTCTTGACTGGATGTGTGGAGGATGGGGGTGCCAGAATCCAAGGCTGGTAAGCACCCTCCCCCCATTCCCACTAATCACCCTTTTTGTGCTGGTGGCACATTCATGGATTTTAAGATCAGCTGCATTTGTAGTTATGTGTGTTGATTCTCCTCCCTGGTAACGGTTCATGTGTTGCTCTGTGGGAATATGTTTGTTTGAACTCTAGCGGTGAAGCCACAACATTGGCCATGCCTTATCCCACTATCAAAATCCTCCAACTTTCCCTCCTCCATCTGGCCCCTGCTCTTCTCTGCCCCAGAATGGTTTCCAAACAAGACATGACTACATACTCAGTGATTTTGCTGATTTCTGATGAACCATCTTTATGCATTTGACTAAAACTATTCTGTAAAACAGATCATTTTGGACAATTCAGTAGGCCTCTGTTTTTGTGCATTTCTCAGCCTGTAGTCAGTCAGTGATGATCCTGGGTCCATAAAAACTGGGGGAGAACAGGGAGAATTGGTAAGATCCTGGCAGTAAAAGGGAAATTTGTAGAAAACATATAGTTGATTGTCTAGTTATTGTTGCCATTCAAAGCTTTGCTTGCTCAATAAGGGCACGTCTACTCTAGGAAATTATTTCAAAATGAGTTATTTTGAAATAACTCCCAAAACAACAATTTTGAATTAGTGTTATTCCTCATAACTAGCAGGAATTATTATTTTAAAATAACGGGCTTGATAAGGGAGTTATTTTCAAATAACTGGTGTAGACCAGGGCTTAGAATTTTGCCTGTATAAAAATCTTTGGGTTTTGCCGCTAGAATGGATGGACATGAGTAAACCAGTAAGTTGCCCTCTACAATTGGCCAGGGATGCCAGTTTCTAACACCCTGCTGATAAACTGTCCAGTCTGTACTTTTGTGGTTCCTCCCCCACTTCCCCTCACACTTAGAAGGAACTCTCCAAAAAACATTCACAAAGCTCCTTGAAATTCTCCTTAAAATCCTTAAATAAATCTCTCTTTTGCTATGATATCTACAAGAAAAACTGGCAATCACTAGACTGCTCATCTAGTAAGACCCGTGCCTATCATGTTGACCAATTTTGTCATCTTATTTCCTTTTACTCTACCATCTGTCTGCATACATATTTGTCTCTTGTCTTACACTTAGTTCCTGCCCCAAAAACTTGTAGTCTTTTTGTTTTGTGTTGGTAAAGTGCCTAGTACAGTGGGATCCTGTCTCTTACTTGGGGTTCTTATCCACTATGCTAATACAAATAGTAAATATTACTAGAACAAGATATGTAAAATGCCCACCAGATAAATTCTAGTTCTATTTTCCCACTTAGAAGTTGTGGGATTCCAGGTACTTTGTTGTTGTAGTTTTTAAGTTGTCTTGGTCAGTCTTGTGGGCTTTATAACTTTTCATGTGTTAAGAAAAGCAGATTTACCATGAGGAGTCATTCCTATATACTGTCTCCTCTGGTGACAGGGGAGAACAGAAGGCTGTAAATCAAGCAGATTTTAAGGTAAATTATTCAGAGTTTCTCTTCTTCAGTTGTGTAAGATTCCCTGCAGAGTATAACCATCCATTGAGCTGCTCTTGAATTTTTCTTGAGGTCCAAAACTTTATGCAGGTTTATATTTAATATTCCTTTAACAGTGATAAGAATGTAAGAATGGCCCTCTGGGTTAGACCAATAGTCCATCTAGTCCAGAATCCTGTCTTTCAACAGTGGCCAATGCCAGATGCTTGAAAGGGAATGAGCAGAACAGCGCAATTATCAAGTGAACCATCTGCTGACAATCAGTCCCAACATCTGGCATTCAGAAGCTAAGGGACACCCAAAGCACGGGGTTTCATCCCAGATACAATCCTTTCTCTATAGTTGTGTCATGTGCCCTAAGGCTCTGCCTGTTTTTGATAAAAGAAAAGATACTGGTATAAACGCAATTAATTCTGAGATTGCATTACTCAAACAATAAACAGACGAGCCCTCCCAAACTCAAGCGTAACAGAGCCAGTGTTAAGAAGACAATGTGCTGTAACATAGGCTTGCAAAAGACACAACTCGATGGTCCTGAGTTGCTGAGAAATTTTGCATCTGTGCAAACTCATATTGAAACTTTTTATCTAAGATTAATTTGGGGGGAATATGCTTTTTTTTAATCCAAGTCTTATGAGCCACAGTACTGCAAACCTTTACACAAGTGATTAGTGCTTAGACTGGCAGGTAATCTCGTTTAGTTTGTATGTGTAGTATTGATTATATCTGGACTACTTGTGCGAGTAAAAGCTGCTTCTGTGAGGAAGAGTTTGCAGGATGAGGATCTAGGTTTGGAGAATAGGTCTGATAATAAAAACAGTGAAGATAATGTACTTTATGCTAATTTTTTCTGCTTTCCAGAGCATAATGATAAGGCCTATGATCAGAAGGCAGCCAGACATGGGTCAGTATTTACAGCCATTGTTTTCTAGCTAGGAGAAAACATAAATGTAAGAGAAAATCTGATTGCCTTTCTGCCTAATGTACTTTAGAAGCAACTGAGTGCACTAAAAATGATTCTAATACATGCTTCTCAGATTACCACCATATATATATATATATATATATATATATATATATCACTGTATTATAATGGATGTGGCCAAATTTTTTTTTTAATGCAAAGAGCTCCTATTTTTAATCAGGAGAAAAATTAAAACCAGCCCTTTAATAATAATAATAATTCAGACACAAAAGATTAATGAGACATATAGCCTCTTATAGCTACTTCAGTTTGTAGTTACAACCATTAGATTCAAAGCTGGATACTCTGAGATATTCAGCAATACAGTTTTGAATTAAAACAATGAAGCTAATAGCTACACAGTCCCTGGGTGGGATTTTTGATAACTGATTCAAATATCAGTATTCCAGGCTGCGAGGTATGATCTGAGAGGTGGCAACTATGCATTCTATGGCACATTTAAAAAGTAAGATCTGAACAATATAAGAGTTGGCAGTTTATGGACTTCGACAATTATTGTTATACGTGGTACTAAGTACTCCATTTTTAATCACATTGGGCAGTTTTTAAACTTCTACTGGCTTTATCTAAAAATGAAACTCTAGGCAGCAGTGGTTGGGGGATAGGAGGGTGGGTTACACATATCAGGAGTCAGTTAAACAAAATCTCTGCCTCATGCTCTACTCAAGCCTTGGCTTATAGTCAGCTTCCTGGCTTTGCAGAGGAGGCCAGGTGTAGAATGTCTTATGGGGATGAGGATTGTGTTGAATCTGGCCCTTTGATTTCTAAAGCACCAGTGCCTGTTTGAACATCCTTTACTTAGATTGTGCTGAGTACCTGCAAACATGTATAACTCCATTGCCCGTGATGGTCTGAATAAGTGCTTGTCGAAATAAGTAAAGGATGCAATAGCAGACCCAGTATATGGGCCTGTGTCCTGCCCAGGCAAAGGAACAGCTGCAGAGTCCACAGTCTGAACCACAACTATTCAAACAGCGTATGTCAAGGAAAAGCCCTTGGACAAGGGACTAACCCCAGGAGCTAAGGAGTTCCCTAGCAACAAGCAGCCTGAAGGCAGGGAGAGGCCCATCTGAGCCATTCATCTCCTCTCATCTCCCCACGGATCCAGACATGAGTATGAACCCCTTCTTTAGGGATAAGCAGTCCTAAGCCCTCTCCTCTTGTTCCTCCTTCCCTATCTTCATACTGAGACCCATGGATAGGAAGAGAGAGATCCCGGGGTAGACTCTGTTCACAGCATCAGCAAGGATGTCCCCAGTACCAAAGTCTCAGCAGCAGGAGGTCCTATGAAGAGGCCTCTCTGGGAATAGCAGCAACAAGAAGTTCAGTTTGGTCAGAAGCAGTAGTCAGACAGAGGTGAATCATATACAGAGCACATGGCCGTTAATGATGCCAGTGGCTTGCCTTGTACAAAGTGAGTTCAGAGCTTTCTCTTTGTGTCTAATTGCTTGCTCTAAATTCCACCCATATACCTCCCTTCCTTATCTCTCTGCTGCCAGCCTCAGTCTTTCTCTCCCTCAGTCCTCCTCCTTCCCTCCCCCATCTTCATCTTACTTTGTGTTTGCCCATTGCCTAGCAAAACAGGGCTTGTTCTTGACCTAATACCCCAAACAAAATAAAAATGGACACTATTATAACAACAATAAATAACTAATCTTTGTATTGAAAAGCTGGGCTTTCCTTGCACGTTGTAGACAGACAATATTCTGGCTGCGGCTGTGTATGATCTATGGGAGAATGGCTGGGTGAATGCCACAGGAAAAGAAAAGGTAAATTTTTAAAATTTACAACCCATTAAAAATAGAAGTTGAGGATGTCATATCGTGAATGATCTATTTCTGTGTTCGGTGCATGTAACTGTTTCACCTGAGGTGCTGCCTGTTACCCTGCAGGAAAACCAGAAGATTGAGTTGACAGCCTAAATATTGAATGCACAAAGGAAAGCCAAGCTGAACATTCCATCTGTCACTTGAAATGGTTAGGAAAAGGTCATAATAGAAATTATGGTTAGATATGCAAGCTCCTAACTTGCTGGGGGCAGTTATCGGGCCCTGGATCTAATTCCTGAGCAGGAAGCTTATTCCCTGCCAATTGGCATTCCCTTTCCTCCCTTTTCCACTTTTGGAAGGGTACATAGTGACAAGTGTAAACAGGGGCAGGATGCTGTCATTGACAGAATCTGACAGCTCTCCCCTCAGTACCTCTCTTCATAGCAAAGGTTTTGATTCAGTTCTATTGAGATCTGGATGAGTTAAGGTTACTTGCTGATGTGGGATCAGGTTTTTTGCAAGATCCAAGCCACCACTCACCACTGCCACTTGTGGTCAGGAAGTTTTTTCCTTCACTGCTGATCTGGTCTGGCAGACAAGAATTTTACCTTTCTCTAGCATCTGGTGGATGCAATTAGGGGGTAAACCAGAGTTGTCCAGCATGAATGCATCTATTGCTGTTGCATTGTTCAGGGTTTATAGGCAGTGCTGAAGTGTTTGTCAGAATGAGAGGAGTCTTCTGCGCTGATGGGCCGTGGTGCAGCTGGAGTTTGTCTCAAATCTGTGGACAGTGCTGGCCATGGGTAAGTCACAGGATGCAGGGCATGGTAGAATAGAGGTAGGACTTCTTGTCCACAACACAGTGTAGAGATGCCCTTTGTTTAAACCCAGTTGTTTAGATGAGGCAAGAACTGGCTGGGTGATTTTGGTTTTGAGCCATCTCTCATTGGTTGGGGCTCAACTGGGGTCCTGGTGCTGCTCAGGCCTGTTATGGCCCTGTTGTAACAGGCTAACAGGACTGGACCAATCTGACTGTTGCAGTCTCTGATCCTCTTACTGGATAATGGAAACTGTGGCCAGTCATGTAAGTCATAAATCACACTCTTCGACATCACCCCTTTGGGTGGAAGTTGCATGAATTGTTCTGAAGAGGGATCGTTGCAGGATAGCTAATTCCAGTGCGGTTTTATGTGGCTGACATCCAGGAGGACACAACTCAGAGGGCTTCTCCCACATAGAGAATGAGTAAGTGGGGAGCCAGTGAATGAATCTACTACCCATGAGCTTGCCATATAGTCACTGGCTGCATATTGCCTGGTAGCAGCAATAAAAGTACTATCATTTCAAATGGGAGGCTATGAAAATACACTATGGAACTGTTAGTGCTGGTGTCCACGGGGCCCCGTAGTGTATGGTAGGCTGGTGTGCTGCAGATTCACACCCCCGCTTGCCAGACACAAACTCGTCATGTATCCAAGCCCAGAGATGACTCAGAAATGTGGCATCTCTTTTCTAGTCTTCACACCATCACTTACTAATTTTAACACCCCAAGAAGCATTTCCTCTTATCCCCATTGAGACTAAAATCTCAGGGCTGGGCCTTGCCATGGATAGTTATGCAGGCAGCGGGTAACCATGTGTCATAGCATAGAAATGAACTCCACAGCTCTCAGCAGAGGCTACTCCAGGCCAGTGGTCTAAGTGTCTATCTTTGTATGCTTTACAGTGGGGAGGCTGGCTGGGAGGATACATTCTACAGCTAGTCCACCTATGCCCCTTCACCTCAAGCAGTGGGTGCAGTGTGCTGAATGGGAGATGAGTTTTCAGCATGCCGCACTACTCCGTTGATCCACACTGATTTTGCTGCCTGGGGCATTTACACTGGGTACAGTTTGGGGGAGGCGGTGGGAAGGATTTTTACCTAAATTTATAAATCTGACTCAAATTAATGAAGAGAAATTATAAAATTAGCCCTTTAGGCACTGTAATAATTAAACCTGCAGGAGAAAACCATTTCATAACCATGAATCACATAGAAAACAAACAAACAAAGATTCTTTTATTTCCTTCTCCTGGAGCACTCATGGCTTTATCAGAACTGGGAAGCACACATGATATGTTACTGTTTGGCAGTTCATTCTCCAGGTTGGTTCTTTGTAGCTATTAAGATAAATGGTATGTTTACAAGTTACATTATACCTTCAATTCATGTTTCCAGTGGGGGACTCCAAGTCATTTTCTAACAACTACTTTCGAACTACCTGCCAGAAGGTAGGGAAAAGAGAGAGGTGCTTTGTTTGAAAAATGAAACTTTATTTCTCATTTTAAAAATAAAAAAAGCAGAAAGGAAAGTAGTCATTGAAGAGTACACCAGGAAGTACATGATTGAGTCAGATCCGAATGTTTTCAACAAACATTTATTTTTTTAAATTATTTATTTCTGATTTTACCACAGATGTATGCTTTTGTGGATAGAATGTTGAGCTAAATCATTTTAAACCTGATTGCAAAGAAAGTAACTGAATGTTTCCTTAATGAATGCATGTATGGTGTTGTTGCTATGATTGTAAGAATGGTGTGACTAGAATTTAAATTATACTACTCCCAAGACCTGCATCCTCAACTTACTCCCTATTATAGTCAAGCCACCTGTTCTTCCTTTTAAGGATGCAAAATATTAGCTGAAGTCATTGAAATCATAAATGGAACGGCAGGGATGTATGAAAAACAGTCACCTAAGGTGGCTTCCAGCAATTCTGTAGCTCTTACTAAATTCTCTATCACATCATTTCAGGGTTCTGAAATAACAGAAAGGAAGGGCTATGCCTTTTAATGTCATGACATATATTGTTACCAAAAAAGGAGAGGTGTGTTTCTGAGTTTACTTCAGCCAAGCAAGTTACCAGCAAGTCTCACTACATAATAAACCTGATCATTTTCAGGTTTATTCACCATTCACTGAGATATCATAGATCAAGCTGAAGTTTTTTTATTAGACAAGACAATCTGGCATTAACTAACTATTGCTCATACTTTGATCTCCCAATTACACTATAACAAATAAATATGACACCAGTTATGTTTCCCTAAATGCTGATGTTATAAATCAACCATGGATCAACTGCTGAAAGAGAATGTTTTTCTACTTTCTTTTTTAGAATCCCATTTGATTCATGTATTTTATGTAACAAAAGTACAGAAGGAAAAAGTACAAAGCCTTTTATCTTCATAGTTGATATGCAGTATTTCTTTCAATTGTAGCAGAGAGACGGATCCATTTTTTAAAGATTATTTTAATATTGTGCATAGGGTCAAAATCTGTTCTTAGTTTCACAGATGATAATTAACTTCACAGATGAAAAATGGCTCAAACTGTGTTAATTTAGTGTAAATGAGACCAGAACGTGGTCCCCAATATGGTATGCGATCTGTGAGAGAAAATTTGAAGCAAGAAATATCATATGTAACCATAATATATTTGTTTTTCTATTGAGCACTTACATAGCACCTTTCACAACAGATCTTATAATGAGTTGTGAACTGAGCAGACATTTTATAGATGAGGAAGAAGTTGAGACCTGGAAAGTGTGAAGCCAAAAATTTCAAAAATGTTCAAGTCAGTGGATGTTGACTTTCCATCTACACTATTACCCACAGCCACACAGGAAGTCAGTGACAGAACTGGGAATAAATATCTTTTCATCCTCCAATTCTTTAGATTATGCTGCATCATAAAGGTCTGCTAGTCATGATAAAAGTGTATTAATTCAATATATAATTCCATTTTACCCTATTTGTACTACAAACCACATGAGGATATGTTAATTTCAATTAGATTGGTTTATTTTGAGCTAGTAGAGCACCTGGCCTAGTAATGACCTCTTCTCTCTTTCTCTCTCCCATTATATAAATGAAGTGTGATTTCAGTAAGGCAATACTTATGTCCTGTTTTGTGCCAGAGAAATGGCTCTATGCTTTCCTACATTGACTACTAGCTATAACACCTCTTCTCCTTCCCAGAGATAATGAGGTACATGCACTGCTTTCGTTTCCATAAACAACAAAATATATTGGTTCAACAGAAGTTTTTCTCCACGTTAAAATAGTTGATTTTTGTTAATATTGCCAATTTTGGAGCTGGAAAAGCATTAACGTTTTTGGAGTTATTTGTCATGTGGTTTGCTGTCACCACTCTAAGGTGTCAGTTGTGTTGTCAAGCTGCCTGTGAGTCGAATGGACTGTGAGATGCTGAGTGAAATACTCAGAGTCCAGAAATTTGATTTACTGTCAGAAGGGTCCTGAAACCTGCTTGAGTCAGCAAAGTATGATTATTGGCCAAAAAGATCTGTGTTAAAATATTAATTAGTGGCCATGTCCCAACCTTATCTGGTAATAACGTGAAGGTTTTTTTTACTGATTAACATCACCAGAGCAGAATGTAGGATGGTACCATTGCATTCAATTAACAAATCAAAATGGAAATGTATGGGAACACCTTGCCAGCACAGTGTATTTACAGGCGGAAATTATGGACAAGGGGAATCATCCCTTGTCTGAGCTGAAGAAATGGGGATACAGACGGCAATTAAATTTTACATGGGCCCTCATTTACTAAAATAGTAATAGCTACTTTGTGGCACAGTGTTCCCACAGGAGCAATACCATGAGGACGCGGAAGCAACCTGCCAAATGTAATCTTTCGCCAGTTTTCCGTTCCATAGAAATATTTGTTAATAATACATTTATGAAGTATCTTTGCAGACACATGCCATTATGAGATGGAATGTGAATGGTTTAAGGCAAAAGAAACAGAAAGAAAGCATTTTTAAAGGGCATGGCTGGCTTGCTGTGTTGAGAAAAGCTCTTAGCAACTATAATGACCAATAGGTTAGAGATTGAAATATAGAACAGAGAATTAAAATGGGAAAATAACTCCTATCAAAAATCATCGGGTCAAAAGACAAAACTGATAGTTTGGAGCGCAGATAAGCTTTTTCTTAATGATTCCCTAAGGGCCAGTGGTATAAGCAGATGAGAACACTTGGGTAGGCCCCGATTGAGGGTGGGTGGGCAAGGGCAGGAAAGTAGGGCAGGAGACAGCAGGGTCAGGTCAGCATAGACTTGCCCCATTCCACCTGCCCAGTGCTCCTTCCAGAGAGCGGGGTCAGGGAACAGGGTTCTATCCCTGACCGGGTTCAATGGCTGGACACTGGAAGGGAAAAGGTAGTTAAGCCTCTGTGGCCTGGCCCGGCTTCCCATCAAGAGCACCAGACGAACAGAGCAGGGGGCGGTGGGGAGACGGGTGGGTGGGCCTGGTTCATAAGTAGGTGGGCCACGCCCCAATCAGGCCTACCCATGGCTATGCCACTGTTAAGGTCTAGGATAAAACTCTGGGGTTTGGTCAAAGAGGCTGAAATCTGCTCTAAGGCATTTTGCTTCTGGAAGTGTGGTCATGCTATCAGATGATCCTGCTGATTGAAAACAAGAAGCACTAGAATAGATGGCACAGGGCGTTTCAATTCTGCAGGGACTTCAGAGGAAGTGGTGGCGATATGACCATTTTGTAGATTTGGTTCACATCAAGGTCTCCTGTATAAGGTGGCTGGCCCTCTTGCTCTTGTGGATCGGTCACTAGTTCTACTGCTGCTGGGCTCCTAAATAATGTGCTGCACCAGAGAGAGTTCTAATTTCTAACGCAGAGTACAAGATGATACAGTAGAGTCAGGGTCTGGTTTTCCTTCAGTCACAAACTAAGATGTATTTTGTTTCCATTGACTATGTCAATTACAGCCAAAGGGGGCACAACAGGAATAACGTGGTTGTAGACAGTTGAGCTTGAGTAAAGGCACATCTACACAGCAGGGCAAAAGTTGAATTAAGCTGTGCAACTTCAGCTACATCAGTTGAGTAGCTGCAATCGAAATAGCTTAATTGAGCTTTTGGTGCTGCCGACACAGCAGGAAGTTGAAGGAACAACACTTTTCCTTTGACTTCCCTGACTCCTTGTGAAACAAGGGTTAAAGGAGTCAGAGTAAGAAGTCCTCCAGCTCACCATTATTTCAAAATAATGGCTTTCTGTGTAGACACGCTCTTTGTTATTTTGGAATAACGTTAGTTATTCCGAAATAATGCTGCTATGTAGACATAGCCTAAGATAGCATGGAAGGAACCAATTGTGGTTCTGATTCAGAGAGTAATAATTAGGTCCCTGCTTCCCTGCTCCACTGGGAAAGTCAGCTATGCACCCGTTGTTCTGGAGCAGCTTATGCCCTTTCCCATATCAGCCGAGCTTGAGCTGGGTGGGGCTTTGCCTTTGCTTTCCAACTCAGTGCTGATCTGCATGAGATGGGAAGCATACTATCATGACCAAAGTTGCTTTCCATTCACTGCAAGGTCTGGGCAATCAAGGACACCCCTTCACCCAGGAAGTGAAACTTTGCAGAATCATATCCATAAACCGTAATCTCAGTCATCTCTCAATTATCCTTGCCCACAGATGTTTAAAAATATGTTGCAGTTTCTTGCATCTTACTTGCCACATTAAAATTCAGGTATCCAATCCATCCTGCCCTTTACTAACTATATCCTTATCTGCTGTCACAATTTAAAGAAAACAACCTGTTCAAAATCCCAGCAATGTTAAAACTTTCACCGTCCCTTCAAAGGAGAAATATCCCCTGTTTGGGGATATACAAACCCCCAGAAGCAAACTAAGAGAGTTAAGGTTAGTGAGCTAATGTGGACTCAGGTGGCTCCAGCTCATGAGACCTTTGAGAAATACTAGAATGGGGGAGGGGGGATTTTAACAGGGAGAAGCTCAGCTCAATTGATGGCAGACTAGGGAGGAGAATAGGCCTTCAATCTTCCGCTTCAGGAGAGAGGGCTGAGTGAACGCAAAAGCTCTCCAGATAACAGTTGCCTGATGGTCAAGGAGGACCTTATTTAATGTACAGAAGAGAGGAATGAAGGGGAATGTAATACCAGTCTTTAATTACCTGTAGGGGGGTACCAAAGAGGATGGAGAGAGGCTGTTCTTAGTAGTGACAGATGACATAACAAGGAGCAATGGTCTCAAGTTACAGTGCGGGAGGTCTAGGTTGGATATTAGGAAAAACTATTTCAGTAGGAGGGTGGTGAAGAATTGGAATGAGTTACCTTGGCAGGTGGTGGAATCTCCATCCCTAGAGGTTTTTGAGTCCCAGCTTGAAAAAGCCCTGGCTGGGATAATTTAGTTGCTTTGGGCAGGGGATTGGAATGGTTGAGGCCTCTTCCAACTCTGATTCTATGAGCACCAGCTGCTGACTCATATTGACCAGGAACCATTCCCCTCTATAAACTGTGAAAAAAAGATTGGGCCCAGAGCCTGATGAGCTCCCTTTGAAGGAAGAGAGTGTTAACACTGCTTTAAGATTCATTTGTGTTAATTCCCCTGGCTTCTGTTCATTAACTACCCTGGAAAGGAAGAGCCTTTAAAGTCAGAGGTCCAAGTCACAGGAAGAGAGAGGCCACCAAAGTGCCAGAGTGACTGTCAGCAGGATGTACCTGATGGGGAGATGCTACACTCTGCCCAACCTCAAGGAGGCTCTCGTGGCGAGTCAGCCTTTCACACACCTTAAATATTTTGTGCACTCCATGCGCCTGATTCATTCCTAGGTTTGGTGATACCCTCTCCCCCCACACTCTATCAAATGAAAAAAAAAAGGGAGAGCGAGAAACAGACAAAGTTTTTCAAGCCCGTTCTACCTGCAATTGCAAAAGCATTCATCACATAACAAAAACTGAGATTTCCTTATCATACTCAATGGGCAAATTTAGCCATCAATGGGGTCCTATCATAATTTCTTATTTTAATATGCTCCACCATTTTCTTAAAATAATTGTGGATTTTGGAAGATTGCATTTTTATCAGATTGCTTTTTTTTTCTAATTACACTAGTACATTCATGAGCAGAGTAAATTACTAGCTTAAATACTGGCTAGTTTGTGTGACACTTGACTAAGGCTGGATGCTATTAGGATTTCTATATCATCTGTTTAAGAACAGTGCCAAGAGCTAATGACTGTGATTTGATCCCACATTTGCAGGGCTCTTGTTATTGAAAGGATTCATCATGCATAGAAATTATTTGTACTCTAGCTGGAGGCCATGTTCTGTGCTCTCAGGATTCGACATGGAACATGCTGTCTTCATTTCTACTCACTTACCCATGAAACAAATGACAGAGGAGCTGGGACAAATACAGCCTCCTTGTCAGTTTTCCTCTTGTTTTCTTTTTCTTTTTGGCAAATGAATATAATAAAGAACAATTCCATCAAATACCCAAGAATAATGGGGGAATGGGAGAAGGAGATGGAGAAATAGGGCAAACTGAAGTGGCATTGGTTTGGTTTCATGTTTAAAAAAAATGTTCAACCTCAGACAATGTTCCAAATGTACCTGCTAACAATTGATGTTAGGCATGTGCATTTATGTTCAAAAGGGAAACAATGTATTGTGATTATAACATCTACATTGGTGGATATTAATTCTAAGCTTGATTATTATAATATGCCTTACACAAGGAAATATGCACCAAAGACTAGAAATCATTTAAAATTTAACAAAAAATGATTTAAATGACTCAGAGGGATACCGTATTAGTTTGTAACTTTAGAAACAATGAGTAGTTCTGTGGTACCTTATGGCATGTCTACACTAGGAAATTATTTTGAAATAACTACATTTGAAATAATGCCTCCCAAAATAACTTTTTCAAAATAAGCTTATTCCCCAAGGAAAGCATGAGTACAGAGTTCAAAATAACCAGCCCATTATTTTGAAGTAACGAGCTTGGTAGTGTGGATGCTCCACTTCTTATTTTCAAATAAGGGGGATTATTTCAAAATAACTTCCTAGTGTAGACCAGGGTTTAGAGATTAACAAGTATATGGGTAATGAGCTTTTGTGGGTCATCAGCTTCTGCAGATGATTTGGGGTGGAATAACTGTGGAGAGGAAGATGATGTCTGTTTGTATCTGTGTGTTTCTTCATGAAGTTGATGGATTTCCACTTCAGTTATTTCCACTCCAACTTCTATGATGAAGTGGTTTTAACCACGAAAGCTCATGAGTCTATATATTTCTTAGTCTCTAAGGTGCCACAGGACTAGTCATTGATTTAAATGAGTTAGATTAAGTTGCTATGCCCATTTCAGCGGGCGGCTGGGGCTATACCAATGCACTAAATGAAAGGAGAGCTTAAGCAAGGAATCTCACATTTTACTTGTACATTCTTGTCTGTGGATGGTATGTCCAATTGCCTTATTAAGTCACCCGATAATTGATGATACTCCCGAGTCTTTCCATTCTGCTGCTATTGTAATATGGGCTACTAGAAGCAAAAATCCTAAGAGGTCTGAAAGGACTGTCATTTTTCTCTTTTTTTCCCCTAAATTAACCCCAGTAGGGCAATAGTCATAGCATATTTTGTATTAATCCCAGTAATCAAATATATATGCTAATATATAGAGGCCATCTGAGCATTAAAGTGGTGTCGTTTAATATTTGAAATGACACATGCTGAGCAATTCTGAAAAAACTTGAGGAGTTTGGGCCTGGAGTGGGAAATGGGGAGGGGTCTCTATCAAAACATCCCTGAAGAGCAACATAATTTTGCATCTGAGTTGTATCAGTTTGTCAAGGTTTGTGGTCTGCTATTTTTTTTAATGGAACTCAATAATTTATTCATAAACATTAACAGCATCTCTATAGTCCCTGCATCCTTTATTAGAAAGGAAGAGGTTTAATCCACAGTGTGTATCATGGGTTAAAGAAGATTCTAGGCTCATTTTTTTATATTGTTTCTCAAACAACTTATTGCCATAAATTTTCTTCTGGCTCAAATTCTCCCTCACTCCAATTACTTCCATACATTGAATTTAGAAAATCTTTCCCCTAAGCAAGCACATATTTGGGCTTATTACTTTTCCTTGCTTTCAGTAACTGCATTTATTGCTGAAGTAAGCCCTTGCTCACATCCCCTAACATGAATAATTGGTTCTATCCAACTTAGTCCCTTTACCACTTTGTCACCATTAATTCTTTTTTTTCTAAAAGTGTTTAGGTTAATGTTCTCCCCTTGCTCAAGAGCCACACCTCTCTAGAGAGCTCTATGAGATCTCTATTATAGTGCCGCGCATTTGTGAGCACATTCTCTGGACGTTGCAGGATCCTACAGGAGATTCAGAATATTAGCCAGCAGGGTATAGTCTAAGAGGTCTCAGGCTATGTCTATACAACGAGTTTTTTCAGCAGAAAATATACTAATGAGGGACTCATTAGAATAAGTTGTGACATCATTAGCATATTTTCTGCCATTTCTTTTTGCGCAAAATGGGGGTTTTGTGCAAAAAAACCCCATTCACACTGCTTCTTTTTGCGCAAAAACCCCTTTTGCAAAAAGAAATGGCAGAAAATATGCTAATGATGTTGCAACTTATGCTAACGAGTCCCTCATTAGAACATTTTCTGCCAAAAAAAATCATAGCGTATACAAAGCCTGAACACTGGGCACTGAAGAAGTAGTAGGAACAGATAATTAACATAATGAAAATTTAAAACGAGTGCTTGCAAGCTATAAGGGCGGACCATGAAATAGGGAGGTGTGGAGGTGGTACGAATTGTAGAAAAGCTGGGGGATTCCAGGCTTAGGTAGCTTGAGCATGTGAAAAGGACAGAAGACTGTATAAGAATGGCAGACTATCTAGGAAACAGGGTGTTTAACTTAGAAATGGAAGGTAAGAGAAGGAGAGGAAAACCCAAAACTAAATGGAGAGAAGTCCTACAAAAATATTTGATTAGCTGAGGTGTATCTGAGGAGCTGCTTCAAGACAGACTGGAATGGAGAAGGATTTGAAGGGTATGTCAGCACTGCAGTTAAATACCTGTGGCTGGCCACGGTCAATTCACTTGGGCTACGGGGCCACTTAATTGCAGAATAGAGAGCGGAGCTTGCAAGTTCCAGAGCTTGGACTCTAGCCCAAACAGCTACATGGCAGTAAACAGGCTCATGGCCCAAGCCTCACAAACTTTGGTCAGCTGACCTGTGGGTGTGTAATTGCAGTGGAGACATAGCTGAAGAGTAAACCCCATAATAGCGGTCCTGTATTATTAAAAAAGAAAAAGGAAATGACCATGGCATAATGGATATGACAGTGTGATAAAAGCTGGTGACAGCTGAGTTGTTAATGTTGACCTTTGGTATATATTTTAATCAAATGAAAGACATTTTACTCTCATGGCCATTTGTTCTAATAAAATGAAGGTCATTTCATGCAGCTCAAATCATCAGTGGAATATGCCCACAACAGAATATGGCCTGAAGCGGGGACGGAGGGGAAATCTTTCTTCCACTACTTCTGCACATATGCCCACAACTTCTGCTCTTGCCTATGGGCTAGCATCGCCCTCCCACAGTACTAGCTTATAAAGTAATGGTTACTGGATCAACATAATCCCGGACTTCCTCATGGTACCTCCTCTGGCCACAGCAGACCCTCCAACCACTGCTGCCCACTATACTGGCCTATATGGGACTGGAACAGAGGGTATGTCTACACTACCCTCCTAGTTCGAACTAGGAGGGTAATGTATGCATACCGCACTTGCTAATGAAGCCCGGGATTTGAATTTCCCGGGCTTCATTAGCATAAGCGGGGAGCCGCCATTTTTAAATCCCCGCTGCTTCGAACCCCATGTAGCGCGGCTACACGGGGCTCGAACTAGGTAGTTCGGACTAGGGTGCCTATTCCGAACTACCGGTACACCTCGTTTGGAATTTAGGGTTTTTTCTTCTTCTCTGCCCCAACCGCCCTCCCCCTAGCTCCTATGTGCTACTGAATGCAAGAGAGTACATGATATCCAGATTTTGGAGGTCCCTCCCCTTCAACCTTTCAGCTTTTCTTTTTCTTCATCATTCCTTTCACCATTCTGCAATTTTTCCAAAGTTGAGGAAGTTTTGAAATAATATATGGGTGAGGGAGGAGGGCAGGAAATGAAATACAAAGGTGCTAGAAAAGGAATCTGAACATAATGGCTACGTCTATACTGGCATGATTTTCCGGAAATGCTTACAACGGAACAGTTTTCCATTATAAGTATTTCCGGAAAAAGCGCGTCTACATTGGCAGGATGCTTTTCTGGAAAAGCACTTTTTCCGGAAAAGCGTCCATGGCCAATGTAGACACGCTTTTCTGGAAAAAAGCCCTGATCGTCATTTTCGCGATCAGGGCTTTTTTGCGGAAAAGAATACTGTGCTGTCTACACTGGCCCTTTTCTGGAACAGTTTTTCCGGAAAAGGACTTTTGCCCGAACGGGAGCAGCATAGTTTTTCTGGAAAAACACTGACAATTTTACAGTAGATCATCATTGCTTTTCCGGAAAAGCAAGCGGCTAGTGTAGACTGCTGGCAAGTTATTCCGGAAAAGCGGCTGCTTTTCCGGAGTAAGTGGCCCAGTGTAGACACAGCCAATATGTTTTATGGTATTTGGTCCCAAAAGGAGGGGGACAAGTTGTTTTTTAAATAAAAAATGTATTATAAAAAAATGAAAACATCCCACTTCAGAATGAAAATTATTTTAAAATAGGAAGCTTGTACAAATCTTCAGTTGTGTTTTTCAGCCAATTCTGTTCCACCATACATAACCCTTCTAGAAGTGACTTATAGTTCATAGACTGGACAGCACCCAGAAGGAAAGTTTCAACATTAACAACCAAGATTTTTTTTTTCTTATGTAGAAATGCTTGTCTGCCCCTTAAAGCACAACTCTGTGAATTTACATTTTTTCTTGTTGGATATGAAGCTGGGAGATATTTTGCTAAAGTGATTTTAAGACATTTATTCTTTTCAGGAGCAGCAGAAGGACACTATATTCAGTATGTTTTTTGCGCCTCGTGATAATGAAACATGCAGCACAGCAGGGAGGGGGAGGAGGACTGATGTTCAAAGGGTAAATTCTATTTACTGTGACATTTTCACAAGCTAAATCTGCATGCATTACCACTCAGCCTCAACCTGGGGGTAGCGTGGATATGGAGGCAGCTTGACCAGGGCTGGAGGAAAACATCAGGAGAAGTGCCTGATAATTGGTAAAATGTCCCTCTTTCTGCCGCAGCTATTTCTCTTCTTACGCTACCTTTGATCAGAAAATGGAAGGAAAATGAATGCATATTTCAGTGTTAGCCTTCTTATTTTCTATAAAGGGTGAATCAGAGGCTATGAACGAGTGTGTGTCTGATAATGCAATGGAGGAAAAATGTACGGGAAGAAGAGGGATGTAAGAAGCAGGAAAAAATCTGAGCATTTCACTAGCACATCGTAGTCTTTCTAGTTGGCTATGAAACACAGATTTCAAAAAACCAACAGCATCCTCTTCTACCTCACATGGTTGTTTAAGTCATTTATGTTTTGCAAAGTATATAAGTTTTGTAATTCTATCTCTGTAAAAACTTAAAAAATAACAAATAGTCTAGTAGCACCTTAAAGACTAATAAAACATGGAGATGGTATCATGAGCTTTCATGGGCACAACCCACTTCTTCTGATGACTGGATATGGACTTATAATACTCCAGTCATCTGAAGAAGTGGATTGTGCCCACGAAAGCTCACGATACCATCTCCATGTTTTGTTAGTCTTTAAGGTGCTACTAGACTTTTAGTTGTGTTTTAAGTTTTTCCTGTTACAGACTAACTCGGCTACCCCTCTGAAACTTTTTTTATATATCTGTACAGCCCTTGACATGACTAGGGACTCAAGTTCTTTGGGGGCCTCTATGTTACTACGAAGAGTGATGAATAACAACTTTAAACATATGTTAACTTCCATTACAAGACTAATGACTGATGGCTCTCGGTGAGATTGCTTTGTATTTTTGTTCACTGCAAAAAAAAAAATCATACCATTGAACAGAAGCAGCCTCTGTAGCAGAATGTCTCATTGAACAGTGATGGGCAATGATCTGTGCTAACCAGAGTAGAAAAACTGATGGAAGTACTCCAATGTCCTTTTCTAAGCCTATGTCTACACTGCCACAGAAAGGTGACTTAAGCTTTGCAACTTCAGCTATGTGAAAAACATGGCTGGAGTTGACATATCTTAGCTTGAGTTACTTCACAGTCTACACCAAGGGCATGCAAAAAACAGTGGCAGTTCACCAGAGTTAGCCCCTGGTGGGCCACTGCTCCTATTTTTATCTGTGCCTCTGCAGGTATGTGGGATCATAGCTTTCATTGGCCGGGAATGGCTAAGTGTGTCCAACAGAGCTGCAGTCACCTTTACCCACAGAGATGCAAGTAAATATGGCAGTGTGGGGACCTGGCAGGAGCTAATCCTGGTGGATCGGATCTGGCCCATTGGCCAGTATTTGCCTACCCCTGATTATCAACAGGAGAAACTCTCCCACTGACTTACCTTACTCTTCTCAGTGGGGATACAGTAACAGGGTTGACTGGAGAGTGATCTGTGGTTGATATGGCAGGTCTTCACTAGACCTGCTAAATCGACTGCTGGTGAATCAATCTCAGTGTGTCAATCCCTGCTGTGCTATAGATGTAGCCATAGGCAAGTATAGATGGGTGTGGTTTCCGAGGGCATGACCAATGAGGTTCCCGGTGCTAGGCCAAGTGTCTAATAAAGGTACAGAAGTGAAGAAGCTGGGAATTAAGAGGTTCTTCCTTCCCATGAGGAACATCTTCCTGTTGTAAGGCATTTAAATACTTATAATTTTTCATGAATGTCTAGGAACTTTCATTGGGTGTCAGGAAGAATTATTGTGGTGATGCTTGGAGCGTATTGAGTAGCTCAGAACTGCAAGACCACCACAAGCTGTTGCTCACCCCTCTACTAGAATCAGCCTAAAGTTTTTGTCATTCTCCATCGTGTCACTTCAAAACTATGGCCTATAATAGTAACACTGAGCATAGTCCATGCTGTATTAGGAAATCTTGCCATGGAACTAATGTCACTCTGGAGATTTATCACGAATAATATCTTAAGAAATGTTACAGAGTTTTACAGCAATCACTGCACTGAACGGTGTTTATGTATTATTTATATTGTAGTAGCATCCCGCAGGCTGCAATCAGGGGCCAGGCCTACATTGCGCTTGACACTTTACACACCATATTGCAAAAAATGATCCCTTGCCCCAAGGAATTTACAAATGAAGAAGAAGAGAAGCTTACGATATACAGATAATATTCTCAGATCCACTAGGGCATGATTATTATTCAGCGCGTCTACTGTCAATATTCCAGAGAATGTATTTCCCCATATATACTATTCAGTCAACTCTTTCTTCAGGCACATGGCTGGTTTGCATTAGAAGTGCTACGCTGGTGTAGGTGTTCTATTGCAGCATGTCTGGTGAAAGTCTCTATGGTGACAGGAGTGAAGTTTTCCCACTGACATAGCACTGTCCAGATTAGCTCTTAGGTTGGTGTAACTTACATCACTTGGGAGGTGAGTTATTTACATCTCTCAGGGTGCATTTACACAGCACGGCTATTTAGAAATAACGGTTGTTATTTTGAAATAACAATGCATGCATTTACACAGCAATTCTGTTATTTGAAAATAATTTCAAAATCATGGAAGGCTTATTTCGAAATCTGTAAACTGCATTCCACAAGGAGTAACGCTTATTCCGGAATAGCTATTTCAGAAAAACAGTCATGTGGATGCTCCACTGCTGTTATTTCAAAATAGCTCCTCCCCAGGCCATTCAAAGTAATTACTCCCCAGTGCCTCCTGGGGCTCTAAATTGAGGTAGCACGTCCACATTAGCCTTGGACTAATTTTGAGTTTTCACTGTAGTGTAGTTGTGCTATTTTGAAATAAGCTATTTTGGGGGAAAAAATCCAAAATAGCTTATTTTGAAATAAGTGGGCTGTGTAGACGTAGTCTGAGTGACCTAAATTACACTGACATAAGTGGAAGCATGTGTAGTAAAATGAGGGCATAAACTATAAGCCTGTATATCACAGGCCTGGTGGAAAGCCTGAGGCAGCAATGGTCAAGATTTTGCTAATATAAATCAAAGTGAAGCTGTGAGCAAGAGGCAGGCCCTGCTCACAGAACATGGCACAAACAAGGCCGATGGTGTCCAAACACTCGTACCTAAGAGGTATTAGGCACAGGCCATAATGCAGTCCAGAGGGATGGTAACAAAACACCTCGTTAGGAGACAACTTGGTCCCTAGATGCAAAAAACCCTTTTGCACAAGATACATTATTCCTCAAAAAAGGAGGTATACAGGATCTTGCACAAAAGGGTTTTTTCGCGCAAAATGGCCCCGTTTACATTGTGTTTTTTTCCTCAAAAACCTCTTCCGCAAAATGGATTGGAAGACACTATGCAAATGAGAGCGTGAGAAATGCTAATGAGCACTTCATTTGCATTTCCTCTTCCGCAAAATTCTACAGTGTAGATGTAGCCTTACAGGGCATCATCGGCTGCTTAATGAATGAGCAAACTGCATAGCACATGGAATTACCCACAACAGTAAGCCCTCTATTTAATTATATTTGAAGGATCAGAGCACAAGTTTGGACCCACACACCAAGTAAAATTGTCAGGCCAGATGCTTCACTGGTATAATCAACAGAGCTACATCAGTTATAGGTCAGCTAAAGATCTGAATTTCTATCAGTTTTACATAAAAACAGTGGGCACAAACAGAGGGGCTAATTTGAAAATCTGGTCTTTTTTAGGTCATGTATTATAAAAACAGAATTTCACCTTCAAATCATGGTGAAATTCTGATTCAAACTTGGGATTTAGTGATATTAAAATTTGGGAGTGACAGTGTCAAATTTATTACAACAAAGCAAAGAGAATGTGGATGAAAATATGAGCTTCCATAATAGGTAAAAAAACGTAGAATAGAGCTGTTCCAAGTCACTATCAGCGGAAATGTACAAATGACTGCTGTTGGGACACTGCCTGATAGTATCAGCCTCCTCCTCATGCTCCTGCCTCAACAGAGCTAGCCTGCAGTAGGTACATAGCCATCAAAGAAGTAGTCACGAGACTTATAAAATCACATGATATTTTACATTAGCTTTATTGTTACACAATGAAAAAGATGCTACTCCTGGAAAATTGCACAGGGCAAGCAAATAAATGCTTAACAATTCTGTGTTGGTAGGGGAAAGAAAAGTGGTTTCGATCACATTTTCTACTAACTTTGAGCTGATATAAATTACTATGCACAGTACAGAGCAATGAAGAATCAGGTCCCTAATTTTCATGAATTTCCATGAATTCACTGAACTGTTTGAGCATTCGGAAAGGCAATTCCTAAGAAGGCTGCACAGTCCTCTGTATCATGCAGGGCATTCCGCAGTTTCACTAATAGGAACACCCTGCATCACCAAAGTAATCACCCCTTTACACTCCAAGCAGTTTAAAGATGTGTAGGATGTAATAGGGATCAGACTTATATATAAAGCTGCCTTTTTCAAATTCTTGTTTTATCGACTTGGAAAAAATACAGTATGTCATAAGAATAGGATATCCATATGCCACTCAATCATTTAATTATATTATAAAAGCAGCATTGGGGTTTGTTTGTTTTTCTAAACTGTCATTTTGAAAAGTCAAAACTCTTAGCTAAATCATTTGTGGAACATACAGAAGTTACCAAGCCTGGAATATTACATCAATGACACGTTAAACTGGAGAATTTATTTTTAAAAATGATTTTTTAAAAGGGGGCGGGGGGGCTGGAGCTTTAGAAAAATCTTCTTTCCTCCTTAAATCAAACTGCTAAAAGTTTGGAATTTTATTTTGTGCCTGTTTCTTACATAATCTCATGAAGGGTAGGTTTGTCTCTTCCTACATGGGACTTTCATGGGAAAAATGATTCTATCATATGTATCAAAATATCACCATCCAACATAGTTAGCCAAGGTAACCTTTTGGGATCTGAGCAGTTAGCCAAAATTCAAGGACTAATGGGCTGTTTCCTTAAGAGAAGAAATTGACAATGGAGTCAAGTATTTCTTTCAGGGAATCCTGTTTACTTGCCGAGAGAATACAATGCCCTGTTTCCCTCAACATAGCATTAGGCAGACTCTTTGCTCACAATTTCAAGGCCCTTTCTAGCCAGCATTAAGCCCAAAGCTTTCTCCTTAGGCTTTTCTCAGGACCACTTTCCCAGTGCTTTTGCTGGCCTGGGGTTTGAATTTCTGCTTCTTTTTTCCTCCTATTTCTTTCTCTGAAATGGACACTAAGTAAAATCCTTCTGCCCAAGCGCACTTTACCTGTGCCTTTGTTTTGAGCAGCAACATGTGTTTTGGGTGGAGGCTGCTATTGTTTCAGGTAGTTGGTTCCATGAAAGATTGTAATTGTTTCCAAACCTATAAATATTACCGGGCAGTGGGTACTGCCACCAGTTTCAATGAGGGCATAAATCAACCCTTAATAGTATGAATATATATTAGCATTGCATTGTTTGTAGACTGTCTGGGTAATGAGTCATGTTGTCCAGTCTTATAATCTGTACTGTGCCATTGAACTGGGCTGAATCAGACCTTGTAATTTCCAAATGCATACTTTGATTTTACTGGGGCTAATACAGTATTACTGTTTACTAGAAAACCGATACAAATTTTTACATTGAGCTCCAAAGTAAGACATTTTTCTATAAAAGTTCTATGCCTTAATTTTCCAGACTTTTAAATGATGAATGATTTTTCATCATTGTATAATGCTTTGAATCCTACAGTTGAAAAACCCTATATAAATGTTATGGGTTATATCTTATTATTTAGTGGGTATTAGTTAGTGTTACCATTCTACTCAATTTGTCTGACTCTCTCTAACAATTTAGAGAGAGAGACTCAGAGGCACACATGGAAGTTAAATGCCTACAATCCCACTACCCTTCAATGAGAGCTAGGGAGCCAAACTTACACTTCTATCTTTGACTTTATCTTTCAGTGAGAGCCAGACTTGCAACTGCCCTGTAAGCAAATGAAAAATCTTTCCTGCTTTTGTCTGAGCAAAATGCATCTGAAATGGTCCAGTATCCCTTCAGCTGAATGGCTGAATCCATTTTTAAACAGTACTGTCAGCCATACAGAGAGGATGAATGGTGCAGTGGTGATGTGACTTTGAGCAACTCATTTAGCTCCTTGGAGCTTCATTACTCCCATGTAATGGGGAGTTGTCACTCACCACTGCAAGCGTCCCTCCCCCTCTTGGCCAAGTGTCTGCACTCCCTGCTGTGTCAGCCCTCCTGTCACCCAGCTCTGCTAGCCCTGTCTGAGCCTTTTGAGCTTCAAGGAGGAACTGCCTCACTCTGGCCCAACAGCTTCCTTTTAACTGGCTTGCTGGGCCCTGATTGATTGTGTTCTTTGTGCCGCTCTATCTTTCCTGGAGGACTTTTCTATGGTTTGCTCTAGCAGGGGGCTTCAGGGGCTGGTCCATCCTATTATATCCCAGGTATAAAATGGAGGTAAACTAGATCTCACAGAGATGTTGTAAGGAGAAATAAATTAGAGTGCAAGGTGCTCAGATACTCCAGTAGTGGGAGAGCTATGTAAATACCACAGATAGACATATGCATCGTAGTGATATTTTTCTCTCACAGGTAAGTTATCTAGTTCTTCCTTTACATAATCACCATGGTAAAAATCACCCTAGTGGATTGTTTGTGTGCTGTGCTGAGAAGTGTATGTCATGTAAGAAATCTCTACCTAAATAGAAGTGCTCTGGAGACACTAAGATACAAATAAAAAATGGTTATGTCAACTTCTATGTATCTTTTAAGCAAGAGAAATGTTACTTTTTACATTGCCTCAGTCTCTGTCTTTTTGTTGATTTAACTGCCAGAATGCCCTCTGATCAGAACATTTCTGTTGTATGGTTTGACCTGCTGTGTTGATCCTAACTGGTGCTATATATTTTAAGGTAGAATGAGCTTTGAACATTTTAAATGAGGTTATGTGCTTTAAGGTACCAGTTGCTGCTCTGAGGCACATTAGAGTAATGATATGAAAACTGACTTAATGGTTACAATAAAAAGAAATAAAATAGTGAGGTTTGGCTAGATAAATCTGGATTTCATTTAAAAAAGGAACATGATAATAAAAATAACACTAGACTAGGACAATATTATTTTTTTACACCATGAAAAAGGTGGGATTTGCTTTAAGTAACCAAAACAATTTTTGAAAGGAATTATGTTTAGAGACATTTATATGCAGCATTGGAAATAATTTGTGCTCTTCAGTAAGGAAGCTGGGCCACATTTGTATGTGAGACCTCTTTGTCAATAATAAAGTAAAAATAATATAAAAATTTCTGTAGAACTGGAAATAGTTTGATGAAGTATAGGATAGGTCTGTAATCTACAGGCTTCATCCAGAGTTTATAGATACTGGCCTGGGAAACAAACCAAATCAGAATTCTCTTCTCAAACTGCTCCAAAACAGTTTCCCTAACGGTTAGGGTGCTGGGATAAAGGTGTTCAAGTCTGATTCAGAGAGGAAACCTGATTCTCTCAGATGAGTGCCATGATCACCATGAAGAACTAGTCTTTTGCTCTCTGGTCCAATAGATATTACAAAGTGGGATAGCTCCAACAGGAGCCATGGAGAAGGATCCAGCACAGACTAGCCAGTGATCTAATACATCACCTGGGATGTGGGAGATGCAGGTTCAACAAGTCCGTGCCCTGAATCAGGCTCTTCTGGGCATGTCCGGCCCACCTCCCCCTGCCATCCATTTTGTCAAAAATTCCTAACCAACTCTAACCTCTTCCAATTTCATGGAGAGGCTTCCCCCTCAGAGAAAGAGGCTATAAAATTATTTGGCTACCAACGTTGTCCCTTCATAGAGGTGTGGTCACTGCCAGATCCCCAGCTAGTGAAAATCAACCTATTCAATTTTGAAATGAGCAAAGCTATTTTGATTTGTACCAGCCTGAGAATCAGGTATATTGATTACATCTAACTGGCATCCGGGATTGGGGAATGATGAGAGAAAAAATTCCTTATTATGAAATGGTGACCTTTGAGTGACCATTATCATCTTTATCTATTCTTTTCTGTTCTTAATGACAAACACCCACTTATTTGGAAATATTCCATTTCAGCTAACTGATGTCTCTTGGTCTAAATCAGGGTATATTTTAATGTTGGCAGGTGCAAAGAATGTAAAAAAAAATAGCATTACAGCAGCTTCTTTCATAGTCTCCAGTATAGCCCATATATTCAAGAAATCAATACCCCTTTACTTACATTGTTATGGAAAAAATACGTAAAACAAGTTGCGAAGTCTATCAGTTTCTGTTTTAATAAGGACAGAAACACACTTTTCATGGAATCCTTGACTTTCTAATCTGTCTTTCCCTTGAGAACCAAGGCTTTGTAGCAGTTTCTTTCAAAAGTGATTTGACATTGTCAGGAATCAAGCTATCCTTGTATCTGTTACTAGCTTCCCTGCAAAATGAAAGGTGAACCAGCCAAACCTCTCATTGCCAGGAGTGGTGCTTCTAACTTCTGCACTTCAGACATGGCATAATAATAAAATGTATAAAGTGAGATTGTGACGGAGTGGACTAGATCCTGAAGCCTCCTGCTAAAAGTTTGAGGCATTGCCACACTCCACCCCAGTAAGGGCAAATCTACACTGGGGAGTTATATCAAAAGAACTCCTGTTATTTTGAAATAAAAAGATGAGTATCCATCCTACCAAGCCAATTATTTCAAAGTAATAGGCTTGTTATTTTGAAAAAATAACTCCTGCTTGTGAAGAGGAATAAACTTAGTTCTAAATAGTTATTTTGGGAGTTGTTATTTTAAAATCAGCTGGTAGTGTAGACATAGCCTAAGAGAGCAGTTAGGGAAGTCCTCCAAGGTTCCTGGAGCAGCGGTCTGAGCCCAACAGATCTATATAAAGAAAGCTGCTGGGCCGGAGCCAGTCAGTTGTTCTTTGGATCTAAAGATTTGCAGACAGGGTCTCTGACTGATTAAGGGAGTATCAGTATCCACAGTCGCTTCACTGTGGAGAGCTTAGAGCAGACCAGACTATAGCTGAGGGTGGCTACTTTAGGCGGGGGCTTAGTTGTTAGGAAGAGCTGCAGAACCCGGGTTATGGTGCTGTTAGGACTTTGAGAAAAAGAGTGGGTTTCTCTTTGCGAGCATGCACCCCAACCTGGCTCCACTCCCGGCATACATGCTTATCCAGGGTGGGCACTCATAAGAGGCAAGTGTGAGCACATTGCAGAGAGGTTTAAAAGTGCAAATGTCAGTTAGGAGCCAAATTCCTAAAGATTTGCAATAGTAGATGGGTGCCTAATTGCACTTTTTCCCTTGGAGAATCTTGGTTATACATAATAATAACACGATACTCATTTGAAGACTGGAGTCAGCATTAAATACTCCCACTGGCTTCTGTGTAAGAAGTATCAGGCCCATCTCTTGCTCTATGCATTTGACTTTTATGAAGTACAGGTTGGACCTCTCCACTCTTGGGTCTTAACCAGTCCCAAACAAGGGTGTTCATCATACTGGGGAGGTCAATTCTGGTTCCTTTGCTGCTGGCCTCAGGACTCTCTCAGGGGAGCTGCTGGTCCCACAGTCAGGCTTCACTCCTGGCCACTGCTCCCCAGCCTAGCTCCACTCCAAGCCTCTGGCTCTTCTGCCGCCAGATTCTAGCTAGTCCCTGCTAGTCCTGGGACTCTCTGATCCAGCAACATTTGTGATCCTGCTGGACTGCAGATGTTACCAAATCAGAGAGTCCTGGACCAGAAATGTTCAACCTGTACTATTTTTGCATGAATTTATCAGTCATTACAAATAATAATATATTTAATTCATACATTAAACCTTGGGATTTATTTCAGACTTGGATTGGGGTCAGAACTAGTTCTGGACAAACCTGAGATTTATCTCTGCAGTTAAGGAATAAACATCAGCAGCTAAGGTGATTCAAGAAGGCAGCTGTCTTGTTCAATAGAAACACCTTTCATTGGAATATCTCCATCCTGGAAACAAGAGTCTGTAGATAAGAGGACAATATGGATATGCACTTTTAAGAGAGCACAAATCCTGTTGCTTAGCACAGTGGTCTGAAAGCTCTCATTGAATGAGAGACCTTTTTTGCAATTCACTGTGTGCAAAACAATATATTTTAAAATTAAGTTTTTAATTAAAATTGGCATTTCTGAGCCGATTGCTAGCAGCTCTAGCCGTGGAAAGAACCATTATTTGTAATGTCAATTCACTGAGGGCCAAATTTATCATCCTTGCATCTGGTTTAGATCAATCAAAATGACAGGTACGCATTTTAAGCCACTTCATCACCTGCTAGATATTTGCATATGACCGCTACTGGAGAACAGCTGAAGATGACATGTATAGGTAGCATTAAACGTTTTGAAAATGTGGTCAAGTGACTTGAGCCCTGGCCTCCAATTAGAAACCTGTATTCTATTTCCAGCTCTGCTGGTGACCATGGACAAATCATGTCACTTCTCCATGCCTTGTTTTTTCCATCTGTAAAATGGGGATATGCAATTGACCATCTTCTGTTAAGTGTTTTGCAGGGCCATCTTTGGGTTTTATGGGGCTCTATACAGTACTATTAAACTGGCGCCCCTGTGCCCAATGGAAACCCAGGATGTGGGAGGAGGGAGTTATGATTCTTTTAGAGATGTGTTTTTATAATCATCAGCAACACACTATGAAATATTTTAAACTAAGGTCCTGCTGACTAACATAGTAAATTCAGAAACAGACAGGCTATAACTGAAGTTGGTAAATGCCTGTTAAATGGCTTCATTACCACCCGAATGGCTCTTTCACAGGTTCAATGCCCTGTTAATAGCTCTGGCAGGCTTTTTCACTTTTAGGTTTACTAGCTCTTCTCCAGAGGAAACAGCCACAGAACGGGGATAGAAAGAGGTAGATGGGTGGACTTTAAGGCCCAGTGGTGCCCCAAATCTGTGGGTGCCCTATGCACCTGTATGCTTTGGTATTTTGATATTTATGGATAAAAAGTGCTATAAAGAACACATTTTTATTGTGTGTATTATTGTAGTGCATAGTAACCCTAATCAGGGCATGGACTCCATTGTGTTAGGTACTAAAAACACAAAATCTAAATATAAAACAAGACTCAGCAGAAGGATGGGAGATGGATCTCCAGTGTGTAAGTAGAGACATGGCCTAAAGTTTAAAAAAACTAGCTTAATTTTGATCCATCTAACTACAGTACTGGTATCTTTGATAGGGAGTTATTCCACATGTAGAGGTGTTTAAGCATCAAACAGTATTGTCAACAAACTTTTATATTATAGTGGAAACTGATATAGATATAATGATGTATCTGGAGCCATGTCTAGGGTTACACTAATATAGTCAAATTAGAAACTTTGAAATGTAGGTTCCTTATGGGAATCTTAATGTAAAAAGCCTCAAATTGGTCTCCACTTAGTAAAATGACTTGTAATACACAAAGAGTTATTCATTTAGCACCCTCTACATTTAGAAAAGTAGTGGACCAGCACACAATATAGAACACTCTACATTGGGGGTAGTTTGAGTCCAGATAAAAATTTTCGGATGGCCCTTAACTCTGAACTTGGCCAAAGCAGAATCTTTGCAGCTCTGGGCCAGTTCTGGGTTGAATGCATCTTCAGCACAGTTATCCTGGACAGTAGTTTTATTTCAAGCAGCAATATCATTCTTGTGGGACTTTGAGCATAAGCATGTTCAAATTAATGGCAGTTTTTGGGTCATGCCCAGTCTAAAGATCTATCGTAGTCTGGTTTGATTATTTGTTTTTTTCAATTAAGAGCAAAGCTGTGCTAAAATTGTCCAGAGGCAAGGTTGAGGAACTCAACCTCCTCTTGAATTTTCTTTCATCTCTTTCTGAAGTCTGAACAACCATACATGAAAATGTGAGTCATGATGGCATATTAAATATTAAAATCAGTTTAAGATTTAATCCCGATTTATAGTGCAGTTTTGTCTAATTTACTGCATATTACACAATTTCCTTTACAGCTAACTTTTAGTATTCTATATAAATAATAAATCAGCTCTCATGATTCTCAATTGTTCTGATATGGTTTTATATTAAACTTAAATTTGTGATCATTTGAATATTGCTAAACCAATGTATTTTCTCTTTGTCAGCTTGCACATTTAATTCTCTTAATGTTATGGGTTCTGTCTGGGCAACTGTAGGTACTGGAAAATGTGAAAGGGAGGGGAGGGTTTGCAAGATAGGGATGATCTTATACTTTCAGGATGGGAAACTATAAACACAGATACAGTAGGATATGGAAACTCATTCTTCATGAATTAAAACGTTTCCTATGCTCCCGTTACACAATTTACTGAAGATTTAGACTATTAAACTCCAATCCTGCAACCAAATATGCAGATGTTTCACTTAAATCCCTGTGAAGGTGTTTGTAGAACTGGGACCTTGCTTTGCCTTACTTTCAGTGCTCCAGAGATTGTGGGAAGTGTTTTCAAAAGCACCCAAATCCCATTGAAAGAGGATCGGAATTAAGCTCCTAAATCACACAGGCTTTTTTGAAAATCTTACTCTGGTACGGCACTGTTATGCCTTGTGGGGTGCCACTAACCAGAACTTGAAATCTATGACCATTTTAAAGCTCCTGACTCCCTTTGACCTGTTTTCCCCCATCTGGTGAAGCTGCTGTGGGTTTGATTTGTCTAGATAATTCTGCCATGCAGTAGGGAGACATGGTCATTCCAGTGTTGCACTGATAGCCAAGAATGGCAGCAAAAGGGGATGGCTGATAGCAGAGAAGTCAGAAACAGATGGGGGTAGGGGCGAGGCTCACATCAAAACACATTAGCGAATATAAAAATATAGTGTTGAAAGGCCCTCAAGTGCTGAGTCAGGACCAAGTAAATTCTGATGCACATTTATCCAACCTGATCTTTAAAATCTATGTGATGGAGATTCCACAGCCTCCCTTAAAAGCCTACTCCAAATTTTATCTATCCTTATATGTAAGGGAGCTGTTGGGCTGATTTGTGGTTGGCTAGCTTCTAGTTCCAAAAGGAAAGGAAAGAGTTGATGAGAAATCAGGATCCTGAGGGCAGATCTACACTTACCAGGAAATCAGTACTGCCGTGATTGACCCCCCCCTCCCCCCCCCCCCGGAATGGATTTAGCAGGTCTAGTTAAGACTCTCTAAATCAACTACTGATTGTTCTCCTGTTGTCTCTGGTATTCCACTGGAATGAGAAACATAAGAGAAGCAAATGGAAGAGTTACTCCCGTTGACCCCCTGCAATGAAGACCCTTCAGCAACTCAATCTAAGATACGTCAACTCCAGTTATGCTATTCATGTAGCTAGAGTTGCATACCTTAGGTTGACATTGTCCCCAAGTGTAGACTTGCCCTCAGACTTACAGTCCCCAGGAGCAATGGGGAGAAGCCAGCACTCTAGATTAGCATGATTGACAGGATGGGCAGGCTAATGAGGGAATCAGGAGACCAGAGGTTCCCATCCACCATGTGAGCTGGAACTGCCTGGCATGGAGCGGAACCAAACTAAGGCGAGAACAGGGATTTGAGCTGAGCTAGGAAAAAAGTCCTGCTAGCCAGAGAGAACCAGGGAAGGAACCCATGGAGCCGATCCATGCTGGGAGCAGGGCCGTAGCAACAAAAGCCAGAGAAGCATCCCAGGGAGCAGAGCAACCCTGACAGGAAATCTGTGCTGGGAGAAGAGCTGTAGCAATTAGGGCCAGGAAAGGAGGGCAGGGAGCTGAGCCTGAGGCAGAGCAGCATCAGTGCTGAGGCAGAGTGGAGCTGGAGCAGGCTGGAGCCATGTAAGGCGAGCAGCTGGGAAGAATGGGAATGGATCCTGGGCAGAACGCCCAGAGCTGGGAGAGGCCCCCAGCCAAAAGGCCTTGCAGGCCAGACGTTCAGGCGGATTGCACCCCCAATGCGTGTGGGGCTCTGATGTTGGGAAGAAGGGCCCTGCCACCTAGAGCCTGCAGGTGCGTGTCTACTGCCAGAGCAAGAGTCCAACATGCATCATCCCTGCAGCACAGCCAGGGCCAGAAAAGGAGGCGTAGGAGGTGTGAAGAAAAGACTGTGAACCGCCCTTGCATTCTAGACGTTGCTGTTTGCGATGCCCTCATGCCCCAGAGAGGGGTTAGGTGTTTAACCTTTCCCACATTTTCCTTATTTTTTAAATGGATGTCTGTTTACTAAAGTGTAAGTGCTTGGACTATATGGAATGATCAGTGGACCTGGCAGGTGTCCAGTGTAGAGAGCACCCTGCAGTGGGGACATCCTAGTCCCTGTCCTAAGTCACCACAACAAGGTTGTGGGTCGAGCCCCCCAAGAATCCTGGGCCCAGCTTTGTCACTGTTATGAGGCCTCTGCTACACAGGAGAGTGTAAGGGGAGCCCTTGAGGTGAGGCAGGTCTCTGGGTATAGGAATTGTGAATGAGAACACAGATCTTTTCACTGGACCATTTCACCAGGGTAATTTATAAACCAAAAAAGTTCCTTACAACAGCAGAAGTGGAACCATGCTCCCCCTTCCCCCCACTTACATATAGTTAGAAAGTTTAATCTTTAACCTAAATCTCCCTTGCTGCTGATTAAGCCCATTATTTCCTGTCCTACCTTCAGTAGACATGGGGAACAATTGATCATCATTTTTATAACACTGCTTAACATAGTTGAAGATTGTAATCTTTTCCCCTTCAGTCTTCTTTTCTCAAGACTAAATATTTCCAATTATTCTAATCTTTCATCTTGGTTTAGAAAACATAGCCACTTTTCATTTTTCTGGACACACTGGTGTATTACCCAGCTTGCGTGTTTTTCTGGACACACTAGAATATTACACAGGCTGCATACTGTTGTTCTCCCTCCCCCTAATATCCTAGACTTAAGCACCAGATTCTGACCTCAGTTATGTTGGTGCAAATGTGGAGTAACTCTGGGGCCCACTCATACAGTAAAGCCTACATCAAAATGGTTTTATTTGTTAGACTCTCACACCGCACCAGCCCCATTTTACTTTTTCCTCTTCACCGGAATGAATTAAGTGAGCTGTGAGAAATGCATGATGGGTAAGATCAGTGGGGCCAACAGCCTGATTGGGCTCCTGGGAGAGGGGAGAGCGCTGCTGTACATTCCTGAAAGGTGCAGAGCCTCAGGTGGAAGCGACAGGGCTGGGGCTAGGTGGCCTTCAGTGCATCCCAGAGAGCGCTGCTCCTTCCAGAAGCAGCTCTGGCAGCTATTTAAAGAGCCCTGGGTCCTGGGCACCACAGTAGCAGTGATAGCTGGGATCTCCAGGCTCTTATGTGTTGCTGGGCCCCAGGGCAACTGTCCCATTTCCCCCCTCTTCTATCGGCGGGCCTAGGTGTGACTGCATCCTCTGACTGACCCCTTCTTCAATATTTTCCACAATGAAATGCAGTCATTCATCTTGTACATATGTGAAAATACCATTTGTGAAGGAAAAGTGTTTTTGTTTTGTTTTTTCTGCAGAACATTTGACAATCCACAGTAAGTTTTCTTTGGTCAGTGTCATCAGATGTTTGCTGTGTGTGTGTATGTGTGTGTATTTTCTCTCTCTGTGTGCCATCCCAGCTCTATGCAGGTAACTGGCACAGCAGACCTCAAGCGAACCACTGAAGGACCACAAGATGTTATGGTACAAAGGCATTTGATTAGGTACGTTGTCAATGAAGCACAGTACTGTTGCCTTGTGCTTGCCACAACTGCAACTAGTGCATGTGTGCTCATGACAGTGGACAAAGCTCAGTTAGTGGCATGACATTCCACTTTCTCCTTAGCTGGCCAAAGACATTGACTCTGAGAGACCGCTTTATACTCCAGTTCAACTCTAACATGGCCAGGTGCCACCCGCTAATGTATCTGGGTGCCTTGTACCTGTTGTTTCAATCAAAACATCTCTCTCCATCATGATACCATTCTGACCTTATGGATCCGGGTGTTCTAATTATCTTTGGGCAACATGTTGGTATCAAGGTGTTCTGAGTAGGATCCGTCTGCTATGTGTTTGCATGTGTGTTCTTGTGCCTAGAAATACTTGGGAATGTGTGTTCCTGAAATGTTAGCTCTGTTCTTGCCAGATTTTGTGAGCAGGGCCTGCCTCTTGCTCACAACTTGTCTGACACAAGGCCTTATGTCTCAGTCTATCTTTATAGTTCTGTCAGGTGCTGTGTTCAAATAGTTTTTCCAATGAGGAAAATAAACTCTCCTCTAATGCTTATTTTAGGACATGTCTTCACTTCAGAGAAGATTGATGTTACCACAATCAATCTTCTGGAGTTTGATTTATCAGGTCTAATAAAGACCCACTAAATTGAAGTCAGAGGGTATCCCTGTTGGTACTGGTACTCCTGCTCCTCACAAGGAGTAAGGGAAGCTAAAGGGAGTGTTTGCTCCCATTGACCTCCCACTGTGGTGATCATACAGAAACTTGAATTAAGGTACGTCGACTCCAGCTACGTAATTAATGTAGCTGGAGTTGCGTATCTTAATTCCACCTTCCCTTGTAATGGAGACATGGCCTTAGAGTCGACAAATTCTACCATTTAATTCATTTTTCTGGGTTTTATGGATTAATGGATGAGGAAGAGACCAGGAAAGATTCAGCTAATCTTAACCCCACCACGAAACGAACTGGGGAAAATAAATAAGAACAGGCACATATGAGAGTCAGATTAGAACCTGAAAACAGTTAATTGAATATATAAAGAAAAATGATTGTCTTTAGGGCAGGAAAAAAATCTTTAACAACTTGCTTTTTCCCCATATCAACTGAAGAACCTGAAAACAAGTAGGAAAAAAGTAGGATAATTAACAAAAAGGCTACAGCCTATGGGTGCCTAATAGAACATAAACTTGAGACATAAAAGAAGCCAACAAAGGATAATGATGTGTTTAAGGCTCAACATCTCAATATTTTTATTTTCTACTATTCCCCTCTGAGCAGATTACTCTGACACTATGCACATTAATATTTTATTTGAAGTATTGGTGCAAAATAAATGTAAATTTGGGGAAAGATGCTAAATACTGAATACTAGCTGTCCTCGTAAATTTGCCTTGTTCTAAGAAACTGAGCTTCGGTAAGCCTTTGTAAAATGGATAGCATTTGTGCTCTGATCCTGCAAGCCGGAGCCCCAGCCAAAATCCTGATCTGCTTACAGGATCAGCACCTTAGGTGCTGATCTTTTTACTAAGCTCTCTGCAGTCACAGCCATGGATTCACAAAGAATTTAGCACAGTAAGGATAATGAAATGTTGGGGTGCTTAAATCATCTAAAAATCCAACTTTTATTTAAGATGCCTGCATAGGAGCTGAACTTGTTGAATAGCTGTCCCTTAAACTGCACTGGTATCTGGCTGAACCAACATTCTATATCTGTCTCGTGGAGGGTCTTGGTGGAGAATGGCTCCGCATGTACATGTGGTGACATGTTCAAATCCTGCTTAATTTGTCTCAGAAAGTGATGAAAATTTATTTTCTATTATGGGTTTGATGGAGAGGCTACTTGATGATGTTTTCTGACATAGGAGTAAGCGCTGTTGTTGGTCCCAGAATATTATAGATACAAGGTGTTTGGTTGCCTTCACTCTGTGTGCTATTCGACTTTCCCCCATGCTAGCCAAAAACACTTCCTACCTCTTTAGACTCTGATGCAAACAAATTACATATTGTCCCTGATGTCACTCTCTGATGCAGCTAGGTACCACCATCTGATGTAGCATTGCTTGGGTACCTGTTGGTTTCATGAAGACCCATTATGCTCTACCCAGCATGCTGTCTCCTTGACCTTATCTTTAAGATGGGTCAGCATCTGTTATCGTTTGGGGAATGTATTGTTCCAGCTTGGTATCAGGGTTTTCTGATACTGTTCTTCTGAATGTGTTCATAAGAGTGTTCTTGTGCCTAGCACTTTCTAGAAATGTATGTGCTTCTTGGTATCAGCCCTATTCTTTCCAGATTCTATTAGCAGGTCCAGCCTCTAGTTCACAAACTAACCTTGCTTTATATTAGCAAAGCTTTGACAACTACGTAAGCTCAGGGCTCATATTAGACCTCTGATACAAGGGCTTATGTCTCAGGCTCTCTTGCCACTAAAGAGGTAATATAGTTTATTATACCAACTTATTTTGGTCAGAAAGACAAGCTTTTGAGTTTACTGAGAGGTCTTCTCCCATATGCATGGACAGAGCAAATAGTGTTAATGGTCCCAAGTGGCATTACAAAGTATGAATCTTATCTTATTCCATAAATTGTGAGTAGTTATAGCCATAAAAGAATGTGCTGAGTCCCCCAAACTCATTGCATCCAGAACACTATAATACATCCCCTGAGAATTAATTCTCCTATCTATCAGTTGGAATTTAACCAAGATCTAAACACTAGCAACACCACTGCTGTGAGTTAATAACTCAATGAACCATCTGCCTCTTTCAAAGGAATTACATGTTGCGAAATATTGTTGGATGAAAACACTAAAAGAAAGTGTTACAATTGAAAGGGAATTACATTGTCTCCTGATATTTGGTTTGTAACAAAATTGCTTACCTCTCAGAGGCCCAAGCAAATAAGAAAAATAATCCTCCATCAGTGACGAAGCACATCAGCAGCTAGGGGTGCGGGTGGAAGGAAATTAAACTAAAACAAACAGCAATTTCCTGCAGTGCACCACAAAACCAATGATGTACTTGAGACACATGGATAGTGCCTCAGATACACAGCTTGACTCACTTAAAAACACCTTCACCAAACAAGGACATTCCACCAGAGAAGTCGATCATAGAGCGGACTACCCAAATAACTCAAGAGAGCTTGTTTCAATATGAGGGGGAAAATCTCACCATAACCACTCCATAAAGGAACCCATATGAAGTATTATTGAGCAATTACCACTCATAGTCAATAGGGACCCCCATCCTGAAATAAATCTTTCCTGAAACCCCTCTTCTGGCCTTCCAGTTACCCTCCACATCTTCAAGCTCATTATCAGAAGCAAGCTCCTCACAGGAGCCCCAAGCTCAAAGTGGTCACCACACTCTGCTATAACAACAAGCTCAAAACCTAGAGACATAGCTCCACTCTAACAAGGATCAATATCCTCCATAACACACCTTTCCAGATACATGGGTCCTACACATGACAATCACAACACGTGATGTGCCTCATCCAGTGCACTAAATGTCCCAAGAACAATTATGTGGGTAAAGCAGGAATGTGCTCATGAATGAACTTGCACAGAAAAATGATAAAAAGTGAAGACACCATATCACACTTGGGGAAACACTTTTCACAAAGTGATTACTCCAGCTCAGAGTCCCCCTCTTCCCAGGAAACCTATACGACACCTCCAGAATATAAGCCTTGGAGCTTAAATTCTTAACATTGCAGGACACCACAAATGATGGACTTAATAAAGACACTGGATTTATGACTAAGGCCA
This sequence comes from Pelodiscus sinensis, assembly GCF_052426305.1. NCBI lineage: Eukaryota > Metazoa > Chordata > Testudines > Trionychidae > Pelodiscus > Pelodiscus sinensis. The sequence goes on along the minus strand of NC_143068.1, from coordinate 12,903,123 downwards.
CTACTGGAATCACTCCACAGCCAATCACTTGGGTGGCCCTGAAGCTAGCTGTCTCCAGGGCCGCCTAAGCAGCAGCTGGTATAGCTGACCCCAAGGACTATCTGAGCAGTGATCTTTGGGGCAGCTGGAGCAGTGGCGGGTGGGCTGCCCAGGTGGCCTCCAATAGCTGGTTCTTCTAGCTTTGTCAATCCCCAGCAACAGTTCTGGGGACAGTTGGATCAGTGGCAGGTTGTCAGCCCTGTCTCCTCCAGAGTACCACACCTCAACAGGTCCCCCAGAACAACAGCCCCCGCTAAGATATAGTCAGGGGGGTTTATAGTAGAAGTCATGGGCAGGTCACAGGCCATGTATATTTTTATTGACCATGATGCGTCCATGGTTTCTACTAACAATGCCCATGACTCAATAGTAACCTTAACAATGTGTCCTGGAAACACTGAAGGTGACCACAAACATCAGGGATTATCGATGAATTACGGTTTCAGTTGCAAACTTGGCTTTTGAATAGTTATTTTGTTTCTTGCACATTTTACAATACAGTTGAATGAAAATTGTGATCGCTTTCCATTGTTTTGTGCTACCTCACATGCCGAGTGAGAGAGAGGAAGTCTTTCCCACATCTTTACCCTTCTGCCCCTCTGGACAAGGACACACAGAATTGCAGACTTTGGGCTATTGAGAAATGCTGCCTCTTTCTGGAACCGATTGAGGTGCAAGCTAACACTGCAGTAGGGTGAAGTCAGGGCCTTGCCACCCACTATGGTGAAGAAGAGGTGCCCTAGAGAGTGTCTTAATGGTTCTACAGGATGGTGTATGGGTTGTAACCCATTCATTGCAGAACTCAATGATGTCTCTACTACACATAGAGCTTGATGAGCCTGCTAAAGCCATGATTTTCATAGCTGGGTCTTGCTACTAACCATATAGCAATACATGGCTTTAAAGCAAGAGGCTGCAGGTTCAATTTTTTCTGTTGATAGTGTACTCCTTTAGATAGGTGAAAGTGTCCATGAAGCAATTTAGCTGTGGCTAAACTATACAGTCTGATTTCTATACCAATCTTATGTTTAATGCAAGGGTCCCAAAATAATTACTATCCTGGATCAAAGCAGCACCCATCTGGTCTCAAAGCAGCCAGAACGTGCTATGACAGAGGAATGTATAAAATGTCCAGGATTCAGAACCATACAGCAAACATTTTTAAAGGCACCTTATTCGTTACACAGTCAAGCAGAGGTCAATAACAATGCTACATCCGGATTTCTTTTAACTTTACATGTGTGTGGAATTGTATCCGAAATTTTTGCTATTAAGCACAATAATAACATTCTGTGTTAACATATGTGCTCCTAGGCATAATAGACCCAGTTGCTTCAACCACTCTGAGAGAAGTACAAATCACCATAATAAACCCAAATCCTCTTTCTTCCGAAAAGCAAGTTTTGCCAAAGGGCCAAAGCTCAGTGTCAAGGTCTTTGGGGTTTCTCTCTCTTTAGCATGAGCCCTGCTGGGGGTGGAGACTAATCTGTAAATACACTTGCCTTCATTTTGAAGTCTCTCTTACAAAAACAGCTCATGCTATAGAAGCCAGAAGGAATTTAATGTATCCAAAGAAAAGACAAAAACAAAGGAACAAAGAACAAATAGAGGGCAATGTAAGACATGACGAGTGGTAATAGCGAGTGTGCATTCTTTATCCTGTTATTCTAAAACAAGAAAGGAAAAAAAGGGGAAACAAACAAAAGTTCTACACCTGCGAGCTCTCTGGTGAATTAGGTCCTTTGTCATAATCTTATTCTGTGCATTTCTGTGATATGGCAACATAATTTAGAATGTTTGTAAAGACTTTTGTCAACAGTGATATAATATTAGATATTTCCAGGATTCATCACAGGAGCCCAAGCACTGTCCTGTAGGAAATGAATAGACAGATGGCTTTTTAATCTATGAAATGTATATAATTTCTAAAGGATTCTCATAGGCTTTCTATTGGGGTAATTACATTTAAGGGCCTATTTTCACCCAGATTGAGAAAGATTTTCCTTTTTTCTGGGCATAAATCTGAGTACTTTTGTTCCATATAAACTGAATTGTACCTCTATAACTGAGGTGTGGAGAATCATTGGGCCCTGTAGCCCCCATCCTCAGTCAGATGTGACTCTCAGACAGCAGGTAGAACAGAAGGTTTATTCGCCCACGGGAATACAGCGTAGAATAGTCAGCACAGTAACCAGAAGCTGTCAGTACAATCCAACTTGGGAAGAGGGGGGCTAAAGGCAAGGGCCCAGCCCCCCATCTCTGCACCCCAAGCCCATGAGACCAAATCACACACTCAGAAGCCCACTTCTGCCCTGCAGCCAGCCCGACTTCCAGCCTTTGTCCAGCTTTCCAGGCAAAAAGGTGTTACCTGGTTACATCTCCCTCCCAAGTTCACATTACAGAAAGCATCAGCCATTGTGTATGTGGGGAAGGTTATCACACCAAAATTCCCATCTTCATCTAGGTATTAGTGTAGTATCCAGGGAAACTGTGGCACACATACAGGGTTACTACAGGACAGTAGAAATCACATGCAACATAACAAGCAAACAGAATGAATACAATCCCCACTTTGTCACAACCCATAATCAGATAGTATTGGATTCAGTTCAACAGCATCTATGCCACTGTCTGAAGTGCTGCTAAATTTGAATGTCCGTGGTGATTACTGGATCCTACTACACCAGAACTAGAAAGTGGACAAGGCTGGAGGAACTGGGTTATCTAGCCTTACCCTAAAGCGTGAGAAAGAACATTGCAAAAAATGGATGGAATTCACCCTAACAAAACAGCAGACTAAAAGGATGGGTTCAGGATGGGGACTCTAATGATTTGGATAATTCAGATATGTCACCAGAGTCTTGAGTGATTATCCGAAACAGGTGAGGAGTGGTCATCTTGATTAATTTTCAAAATATACCAGCATGGGACTCATGATAAAATGATTAAAATGCTTGGGGTGTTGTCTAGGATCTTTTGGGAAACTAAGTAGTCCATTCCCCATTTCAAATAAAGTTTTTAAAATGAAGTCGTTTATAGTACTTATCGGCCATGCTTCAGCAAGTGAAAAAGCCTTTACAATAATCAAAAGCTGACCATACCTCTTCTACAAAGTGCTGACATGTAAGAGTAATGGAGATTTTGATTACAAAAGCAAACAAAGGAGAGCAGAAAAAGGCAAACATACATAATGCTGGCTGGAAGCAAGAATTTCAGTTTCTAACCTTACTTATTGATTGTTCCACCAATAAATAGTTCTTTAAATTAGATACATATAATTGTTTGGGATCCCTGTGCTACAATATCTAAAGCAAGATGATTTAACTAAGTATTGATTATTCGATGGTTATTACTGCACAATTGGAATATAATTGTGACCTATATTGAGGTTTTCAGTGTAGAATGCATGTTAGTATAACCATTTGTCAGCATAGTTATGTTGTTGCTAATCTAGATCTACATCAGAGTGAGTGTTTGTTTTATTCATGTGATTTATTGGAATGAACTGGCTCTACCTTATTGGTTCATAGGTAATTGAAGCAGATTTGTACATAAATACACCAGTTAATCTATACATTCATTCAGATGCAGCAAGGCTAGCCAAATCACATTCAGAGGCTGTGGTCTTCACAGGCCTGACAAGCTCCTATGATTATGATTCCCCTTGGTTACTATTTTGATAGGAGGTAGCTAAGAGCAGCTCAGACATTGCAGGAAGCAGTACTGCCTTGTGATCAGTTGTTTCTGAACAAATTCCACTGTATGGTGCTGGGGTTTAAAAGTAGCCTCAGGGTTGGTGGATCTATGTAACAAGGACATATGCTTTTGTAGCCACGACTTGTCCTATGTAAGTAGTATCAGGTCCTAAAGTTCAGTCTCAGGGTTTCTCTGAGTCACAACTTTATTATGGGGGCACAATGAGACTGGAAATGGTGGCTTTCGAATAAGGATGTGTAAAGTCAAAGGCTTGACTGCCTGTGTCCATTAACATCCCCATAGAACTTATTTTGTGGCAAAAGAGGTGGTCTTTGCTCTACTGCAACGGTGACTGCCATTTCTATGACAGGTGAGTGAGCCCTTGGGAAAAATGGGACTAAATAAATATCTACCTATCTGGTATAAGGTTCCATATGGTTTATAGAAATCCCTATCACCACAATTTCTGAGCACCTTCCATGTGCAATTGATAGTAAAGCACAGTCTACAGTAGACTTACTTGGGTCTGTGGTACAGTATATCTACCCATATGAAATTAAAACTAGGCTTGTGACAGGATTTGGGAGGTTTTATGTGTTTTTGTTTGCTTGGTGTTAAAAGTATTAATTTCCTTTTGATCTAGGGTTTAGAGCAGTGATTCCCAACCTTTTTCCCATGGAGGAACCCCTAAAATAATTTTTCATATCTCGAGGAACCCCTACCTATGAAAATGTTTGCTTGGCCAGAAAAAGTTGACAGCAGGGAGCGCAATTCAATTACTGCTAAATTATTGTCAAGAAAATGTATTTGTAAAGAGCTGTTTTATATATATATATATGTCAGCTTACATTGTAAGAAAAAAATATTTATTTATTCCACGATTTCTCGCGGAATCCCTGATGATGGTCTTCGGAACCCCAGAGTTCAGCGGAACCCTGGTTGGGAAACATTGGTTTAGAGGTTAGAAGGGTGGTTTTGGTGTTAGTGGGCCATTCCAATGGTGGAAAGGATTGGGTTGCTTAAACAGATGCCAATTTTGGGTATATGCTCTTACCTCATGAACCACTTAAATCGACACATACACAGATACGATGTTTTAAAGATTTTCTTTCCTTGTCACAAAAATGGAATTATTTTTTGATATAATCAACCAGTGCTACAACTGATCAGTTTTTTGTTGTTTGGTTTTTTGTTTTCTTTTCTTTTGTTTTGTTTTTTTGAAAGAAGCTTTCCAATTTGGGGGAAAAAGTATCATAGCAACATAACAATATTTAAAAACATATAGCGCCGAAGAGTCCTGTGGCACCTCGTCACTTTTGCAGATTCAGACTAACACGGCTACCCTTCTGATAAAAACATATAGTACCTAAATGAAACATGTATTTCCACTTAGTATGTAGACATGGTCTTTCCATAGCTTCTGAATGGAATACAGAAGTATTCTACAGTGGGTTGAACACATATTTTAACTATTTGAATAAATTTTCATACAAGGCCCTTGAAGTTTGTATAATGACATTTCCATTCAGAATTAATCTGCGTGAAACACTTTGAGCTCACCAAATGGAAGATGGTACATAAGTGTTAAATGTTATCTGTCTTTCTATGCATTTCTAATGTGCCCATGGGATTATTTTTATTTCCAATATGTATTTCCCCCTGTGTGTCAGGGAAAGAACTCTCAAAATTGGTCAATGATTTTTAAAGGCAATATAATGGGAGTGAAATGGGAAATTGCAGCAATCTCACAGAACTAAATTCTGCCCTCAAATAAGAATGTGCAATTCCCACTGAAGTCAATAAGAGATGAGTACACTCATGAGCACTTAAGTCAAAATGTGACTACTCATAGTATCTTTGGAGCTGTGGCTAGAGAGGTTTGAGAGCAAATGGAAGTGCAGCCTACTCAGTCCTTGGGGGGGTTATCTCAAAGCCCAGATCTGCAGGAGCAGTAGCCAGCACAATGAAGGATCTTTAGGTGGGAAAAAGTAAAATATTAAAAGTAAAAAATAATGGTTCAGTTATTATAGATGAGAGTAAGTCTGCTTTTGTCTGCATCATGGTGTTCATATCAATTACTGTACCACATATCTTGCTGGGTTCTAAAGACCTTCACTGCTGATTTGATAACATTTATACCTACTTTGTACATGTGCAAACGATGAAGCAAGGTGTGAGGCAGTGGAAAATCAGGACTAATAATCTCTCAGAATAAAACAAGCAAGCCTGTCTGAAAATTCAGTGTATGTTTTCTTACTGGCATCTGTCAAAATGTATGTATAATTCCTACCCACTATGATGAATGGGAGAGGTACTACCCTTTTCTGGACATCCCAGCCATTCAGTTAACTACATTGCCTGTAAGGGTTAAACCCAGAGACAGCGGATCCTTGAGAATCTCCGGGAAGAGCCAATGAACAGAGTGTGAGGCTTTGTCTAGACTGCAAGCTTCTTTTGGAAGAAGCTTTTCCAGAAGAGATCTTCTAGACAAGCTTATTTCTAAAGAAAGCATTCACACAGCAAAAGCGCAATGAAAAAGCGATGTGCTTTTTCAAAAGATAGCATCCACGTTGATTAGACACTTTCTCTCATTTAAGTTGTGATTAGTCTGGATGGAGTGGCACCAGGGCACCTGTGTTATTTCCTGGAGGCCTCTTCTGCATCCGCACATGCCTTTTTCTAAAAAAGCTTTTTCAGAAATAGGCGTCTTCCTCGCAGAATGGGGTTACTACCATCAGAAAGCCCCCTCCATTCTTTTGACTTTCTGTCAAAAGAACTCAATGGTAGTATGTTTTTCTGGGAAAACAGCTGTTTTTCTGGAAAACACTGCAGTGTAGATGCACCCTAAGTTTTTAAATTGAAGCTGGGCCCTCCTGCTGAAGTCTTTGAGTGAACAGAGGACAGTTGGGGGAGATGGACTGAGCCAGGAACAAGGCATGGAATTTCCAGCAACAGCCATGTCTAGGGAAGAACCAGACCTTGAAACAACAGTTATGTAAATAGAACAGGGAATGTTTAGTCAGATGTGAACAGGCTATTTTCTTTATTTTGGGGGTTGTTGAACTTCCCTGTGGTGAGTCCATGTATCTCTCCGTGACTATGTCTAGACTGCAAGCCTCTTTCAAAAAAGAGCATCTAGCAAGCCGCTTTTTCGACAGAGAGCACCCAGGCAGTCTGGATGCTCTCTTTCGAAAAAGCACAATTTGCATTACATAGCACCTTTTTTCGAAAGAGCACTTTCAAAAAAAGGCAATCTTCCTCGTAAAACAAAGTTTTCCACCGTCAAAAAAACTGCCGTGTTCTTTAGATTTACTTTCGAAAGAACGCGGCAGCAGTCTAGACACAGGGGAAATTGTTTCGAAAAAAGGCTACTTTTTTTGAAAAAACCCTGTAGTCTAGACACACCCCCTCATACACTGTAACTTTTAAACTGAATCCCAGGGAAGCAATTATCTGTGCTTTTAATCTGCCTTTTTTTCAAGTTGCTCTAGAACACCTAGCAATCAAGTATGCTTTATCAAGTATGTCTTCTATGTTTTGTTAATAAAATTACCTTTTTAAGACTATGATCTGATTCCCGTGTTCTAGAAGGCAGAAGGTTCTGTGATCATGTAATACACAAGTAATACCTCTGGCAAATGATATTCTGGCATCATTGAGGAAGTTTTCCTGATCTTGGATGAATAGTAGCAAAAATATCAAAACAGCTTTATCCATAGCCAGCAACATCTCTAAATTTCCAAGTTTTCATGTAATAATCGTATTGTCTGTGTTTCAAATTCACACAATTGGACTATATTTTAAAAAAAACCCTCTCTGCTGAAAGAGAAATTAAAAAAAAATCTAAAACAATATTGATGCCATGAAAACTTAGCATGAACACACTTATGAAAGCTTTTAAGCTGCAACCCACCATGTGATCTCACAGTTCTGAAAGAAACTTTTTCCAAGATTTTTCAAAGACCTGATATTGTTTGAATGTTAATATTTATAATGTAGAACAAGTGTGTTTGCAGCTTGATGCCCATGAGAATTAGATAATTTTAAAATATATTTGGTGAATTATTTTTGGCTTTCAGACACATACAGAGGCTTAAGAATTGTAATGTGGACAAACCCCTGAGTTGTTGAAAACTTTTTGGCTTCTGTGGACTTTTTTTCATGCCACTCCATGGATAAACACCCAAAAATGAAACACAATCAGTGCGATAACATTCCAGGACAATCCAGCCATGCAGAAAATTACCAGATCTCAAATACCATGTAGTGACTTCATTATGGCTTCTTTTCTGTTTTATTCGGAATATTTCTGTAAAATATGTGGTACTTATTGACCACATCCATTCATTTAGTTTCTTATCCTGTGTCTTTCACAAATCTCTCTCACTCAACAATAATGATTAAGATATCATGCTGAAAGGGGGGAAACGAGAAAAACAATAATAAACAATGTATTTATGTGATTCCTCCAGGCTCTTCTATTGACTCCTTAGATCAACATTTTTTCCCATGCTTCCCACCCACTGCCAGAGTTTGGCCATATTTGTATAACAGGATTTGATTCAAAGTAAGATTGACACTATTTTTGACATGACAACTGTGAAATGATTTTTTTGGCCATTCAATAGTGCAAATTAATATGTTAAAATATTTGTGATTGACCCATTTAAGAAATACAGGATTAAAAATAGGCAAACTCCACACAGGGATAATTTCTGATTGTAGATAGCTTTAATTCAACAAACATGAACATATCATTGTCCAGTGACTGGAAGCTTAAAGTAGTCAAACTCAGATTAGAAATAAGGTGCACATTTTTAATAGTGAGGGTAATTAACATTTGAAACAATTTACCTAGAGATGTTTTTCTTTCTCCATCATGTGGATTCCTTGAACTAGGACTTGGGCGTCTTTGAAAAAGGTACATGGTAGGTCAGTCAGAAAATATGGCCTTGCTACAGGACTCACTTGATGAAATTATATTGCCTGTGTTACTGAGAAGAAAAGATTAAATTATTCAAACAGTTTCCTTCGGTCTTAAATCTATTACTGTAAGTTGGCATTTTATATTTGTACCTTTTGTTTGTAAATTGTTTCTATGTACACTTGTGCTTGGCTATGCAATTGTACCTGATTTGTGCACTCATGGAATAATTACACATAATTTCTTCAAACCACAGTGTTTGGTATGATTTCTGCTTTGGTCAGGTTTGTGCCAAAGAAGCTTAGTGATAGTTCATCTTGTTTTTAAATTTTGTTTTGAAAGTTCCATTGAGCTTGACTGATCATACAATTTTCTGACACATGCCAAAAGTGATCTGAGGGAAATTACTGGAAACTATCAAGCTAGGATGATTGGCTGAAGAAACAATGCACTGTTATTAGACAGAAGGGAAAACTTCATACAGTCGGAACAGTCTGGGATTCATTTTTGGTGTCTGCTATTCATCTCTAGCATATCTGAAGCAAAAGAACTTAATCTGAAAATAGAAAAGAACCACTGTCAATCCTACTGAGAAAATAGATCTGAAAAGGTGTGCTGTTCATAACGTTCCTTAATGTTGCTGACATGAACACAATAAAAAACACACACCAGATTACAGGTAAATGCAGAGGCTGCCACTTTGTTAATCTATCAACCATTAAGGAACCCCTCTTCAGACTACATGGCAGGGCTGGTCCAATGCAGAATTCACCTGGGCACCAATGGTGCTGGGTTCTACAAACCTGAGCATGGATACGAGGGACGATGCTCCCTCTATACATCAGGCCTGCCTAGAAACCTTGGCCCGAAGCTCTCCCAATTCATTTCCCAGAAGTAGGAGTGATGAGCTGAGAGGAAGCCCCATGAAGCCGGCAACATGGAGGAATACCCCTTCAGAATCCAATGTTATGTTCTAATCCTAATGGGTTACCAGGACCTCACATTGAACCCTTTTTAACCTATCAACCATACTACAGACCCCACCAAAATTGAGACAAACGTAATAGAAGCTGCCTGTCTGGACTTCCAGCATAGACTCATAGGGCTGGAAGAGACCTCAGGAGGTCATGGAGTCCAGCTCCTCCCCAAAGCAAGACCAACCCCAACTAAATCATCCCAGCCAGGGCTTTGTCAAGATGTGAATTAATAATCTCTAGAGATGCGGATTCCACCACCTCCCTAGGTAACCCATTCCAGTGCTTCCCCACCCTCCTAGTAAAATAGTTTTCCCTAATATCCAACCTCTCCCATGGCAACTTGAGTTATATGTTGGAGGGAGGGTGAAATAATCCACATAGATATTTGCTAGTTTTTCCAGATGTGAAAAAAACTTTCAAGACCCCAAATAAAATTTAGCAAGTGAAGCAAAAATGGCTACAAGCCAGCAGCAAGCTGACCCAACTTCTCCTAGATTCCCCCAACAGGCAAGAGCCAAGTAGCTTGCCTGTCATGGCTGAGCTATCCCATGGCAGCTGGAATGGACAAGACAGATCCAGGACTTGTCAACACTTACACAAATAGCGTAGCTGAAGTCAATATACTCACCGTGGTGTCTTGCATGTGGTAAGGTCAGTGGGGGCTGCTCTTCCAGCGACCAGCTACTCTTCTTGTCTTGCTGGAGTACTGGCCTTGATAGGAGAGCACTTGGACATTGATTTGTTATCTATAAGCAGACACAATAAATCAGCGGCCAATGGATCAATCGCTGCAGCATCGATACTTCTGGTAGTGTAGACGAGGCCCCAGTGCTGTGAGCTGTTGGAGCTAGGCTGCCCGCCCTTCTCAGCTGGGGAAAAGTGGGAGGAGAGATGAGAATGAGATGAGATAAGATGAAAGCAGTGTCTCTCACTCTTTCACCCCTTCCCCCAAGATTGCAGGTCGTCAGGAGGAAAGGGGACCAAAGGAGGCTACGTTTCCCTCCTCTTCTAGTCTTGCTCCCAAATCAGGAGGGTGAAGTGGTGTCATACATGTCCCCACTAGAGTCCCATTTAGCCAAGTGAGCATTGTGAAGACAAATGATAACCCTCTGTGGTGTGTTAGTGCCTATGATTGTTGCAACAGGTGTTGAATGTTACAAGTGAACATCTCTGGGGAAAATACAGTAAAATCTTATTTATACCTCAACCCTTATGCACATGTCGTTCTGCCCTAAAAATCACACAGTCCTTTAAAACTATTGTTATGTTTTCAGGAAAAAAAGAAAAGCAGTGAGAACCAATGGAGTGATTCTGCGTGCAAATCACCCTAATTAGTCTGTTGTTTAATAATCTCTTTTTTTGGCATGGTCTCAGAAAGACCTTGGGCAAGACACTTATCTGAGCTTCAGTTTCACTATCTGTAAATGAGGATAATGAGATTTGCTTACTGCTTTTAACAAAAGAAAAGGCTGTTTCAGAAGTGGGGTGAGAAACAGTGACTCTCGATAGCCCTGGTGACTTGGCCAATGCAGGCTCAGCCCCTGGTGCAAGTTAGAGATACTTTAAATGGTGACAGCTTCCATGACCAAAGTGAGGTCATGTGAGAGATTGGCATAGAACGGGCTTTACTGGTTCCACATTACCCAGAAACATCCTCCATGATAGGAGACTCCTCAGTTTTGGTGGTGCAAATGGGAGATAGTGGGGTTCAGAATAGAGCCCAAGATGGCCTATCACCTGGAGAAGGGGGAACCAAGATGAGAATTTTCTGATTTTCAGGCTCCCAGTGCTGTGGCTGAATGTATTTCAACATAATTATTACAATACAAAATGCCCCACTCCCAAGAAAAGTGCTTTTCCTGCTGCAGTGTTTGCAATGTCCCGGAGATGCCCCTCCAGATTCCTCACCAGAATTTGGAACTATCTAGGAAGAGGAGCCTCTAGGATTTCCTTTCAGCCCAGCACATGCTGGGATTGGAATTCTGAGCATTTACTCGTAGTGAATGTCAATCATATACATTCACATTCCTAAGGCTCGTAATTTAAATATCTCACTATACAGTCTCACTGGCATGATTTAAGGAGCTCCAGGTAACAGTGGACATAATTAGAGCCATACCTATGTGAAAAATGCATTATAGACCATGAAATGAACCTTATGTGAAATCTGATGTCTCCTGGTTCCTAGGAGCACCCCCATCAAAGGCAGGAGAAGAATGGGATTGTCCCTTCCCTGCAAACTGTGCTGGTGGTGGGATTGGGAACCAGACCAGACCCACCTCCATGTGCCTCCCCCTGCTACAGGGCACTCTCTGAGACTGGGCAGCACCTGAAGTTCCTGCAGCTAAAAGAGACTTGAGGAGTTGGATCTTATCTTCCCTGTGCTGCTGGGAGCACCCCATCAAAGGGGGCTTCTTATTTCTAACTGGGCAGTGGAGGGACAGGACTTGTCCATTTCCGGCATAGCTGCTGGGGGTGAAGAGAGACCAAACAAATCCACCGCTGGGTGCCTCCCTGTGCTACAGGACACTGTGCAGCAGCCTGAGGTTCCAGCAGCTGACTATGGGGCAGGAGGTGCCCTACCAGGCCGCTCAGAACTAGCCACGAAGAGGCCCTAGCTGGGGTGCTCCCAGAAGCTTCCGGGAGATCAGGTCCACTTCTACCTCCTAGAACCTCCTTCGGTTACTAGAAGCTTTGTGGTTGCTATGTTCAGAGACCAGCCCTGAAGGCAGCACAGAAGTGAGGGTGGGAGTCTCAGGACTTTCCCCCTAACCTCTCCTTTTGGGTCAGGACCCCACTGTTACAATACTGTGAAATTTCAGATATAAACAGCCGAGAAACATGAAATTTACTGATTTTTCAAGTCCTATATACATGAAATTGGTAGGACCATAGACATAATCTCTTAACATCTAATGATAATTCCCACTAATGAAAGCAATAATGGGCCACATCCCCAGCCAACCAGTGTCTGATACTAGATATAAACAGACAGGGGCCAGCAAGATATAAAGCAGAAAATCAGTTGAGTATATTTTTCCAACTTACTGACTCCAAGTCCTCTCTAGAGAGTTAAAACTTTTCTTCTTTGATATAGAGCTAATAATTTCTAGTGCATTGCTTCACAGTGAGCAGGAGGACAAAAAGAGAGGCAGAATTGCTATATATTAATCAACCTTGCACATTTTTCTTATCAAGTATTCACACTGTGCCTCAAGTGAAGAATTGTAGGATAAATTCATTTTTGTTTTATTTTCCTTATAACCCATCACTTGCCCTGCAGTGAGAATGGGCATCCCTGGATCATTGTTGGCTGCAAGTGCCTTCATCTGAATTTTACCATCGATCCATTCTGCCCTCTGACTCACTTTGTTGGTGTTTAATTTCTAGCATGCTACTATCCACCTTTATGTGCTACTCTTTTATCCTTTCTAATAAGTGAGTGCAAAGTAAAACACTGCCTGGGTAGATCAATATTCTAAGTAGCAATTTTGTAAGCAAACAAAATGGTAGGTTTCTGAAGGATGAACCGATGAAATGCTAGTTAGAGATATACACAGAAAGGAATTCCATTTACTGTGAATTAAAGGATATGGCCCAAAATACTGTACTACTTTAATGAAATATAGATCGGTACGAATAGATAAAGGCCTGAAGCATTTGACATACAGCCGCTTCTTATTGTACAGATAAAGACATGGAACTGAGGCCCAGAACTGTACTCAAAAGTTAAAATTATTCTTGCAATTTCAACACTTTTCCTTCCTGGAGCATTTGTCTGAACTATATTGTGAATAGCCCTGTATAGAAAGCAGTGTGGAGATATACATCCCTAGAAGGGGGGTTGGAGAACAATCAATGTATGGTTTGCATATGTCTGTGTGTGTGACTGTCTCTCATATTCACACCTCACACACCACTCTAATAATCTTTGTACACAATATGTTTTGTGAGGTATCATATGAAAACTAGTAACTTGCATGGTGAAATGTGTGTAGCAACATTATATATAAAGTTATGAACATACACTGAAATTATGACTGAAAGGCAAACCTATGTCTCAAAGACAAAGGACCAGCTTATGCCTGTAGCCTGTTAACAACAGTTTTGATTGGTGAACTCTGGTAAAGTGGTCATTCTTCAGCAATGGAGTGGGGGGGCAAAAATAGATCAAACTGCTTTTAGTAAAAAACAACATGCACTTTCATGGCTCCATCTCACAGTAGGAAGGAACTAGGAGTAACCCTCAGGAAAATGTATTTCAGAGGGAGGGGCATGACTATAACAGTATGGGACAATATTATGTCGGATCTTTCTTTTTCTCTCTCTTTGGCTATGTCTACACTACAAAGATATATCGGAAAAAGAAGTGCAATTTTCAGTATGCAAACTGCCTATCTTTTTTCGTTTTACTTCCAAAAAAGGCATTTTCAAAATTTGGTCCATCTACACGGAGCCAAATTTTGGAAAAATCCCCTTTTTCGGAACATCCCTTCTTCCTCGTAAAACGAGGTTTACATAAAATGAAGTTTTGGGATGCCAAAAAAAAAGTGTCCACTTTTACGACATTTTTTTTGAAAAAGCGGATGAGTTCCTTGGATGTGGCAGAGCTTTTTCAGTCTAGACGTACCCTTACTCTTTTTCACAACTTCTCACTTGTTCTCTCTTTCACCTAAAGAGATGAAGGCACCTGATTTATGAGAGATTGGTCATCCTGGTTTCTGGGACATGTGGTAAGGATTTTACTTTGATTCAAGTCCTGGTTTGTTAAATTTTAGTTATTGGAAAGCACTTTATGTTTATTTCTCTTGTAATTATTTCTGACTTTAATGCCTCACATATGTATTTACTTTATCTATCTCTTTGTAGTGAGATAAACTTGTTTTATTTTTAATCTAATCAAGTTCAGTGTTTAAGCTGTACAACAGTAAAACTCCAATAGTCCGGCATCCAGTTGTCCGGCACTCCTGATAGTCCGGCATCAACTGGAACCTGGAACTGCTCAGGTCAGCCACTCTCATGGCCAGGACCTGTGAGCCTCATGCACGCTCACGGCTGGCGCCATCCTGCTTGTAGTCTCCAGCACACACGGTGTCCAGCCTGCACGTGCTAGCAGCCGGCCACTGAGCACAGGCAGCTGCTTCAGGACCCGGACATAAGATTGGGGGAAAAGGGAGACTGGGTTACAGAAGGGAGGGGAGGTGTTTGGCTCTGCTGAAAGGGGAGGGGAGGGAAGGGAGATTGGGTCACACACGGCATCCTGGCCAGCTCATTGAAAAGCTGGCCGCTCAGTGCATGTGCCCCAGTGCCTGGAGTGAGACATGCGGCTGTACCGGCAGTTCCGGGACCCGAGCATAAGGTGTGGGGGCGGGAAGGGGGATTGGGTTGGGAGTATGCCCCCTTATAGTACCTCCTAGTACTCCGGCATATCCAATAATCTGGACCATCCTGCAGCAGTGCAACACAAACATTGAACCATCTCAGCTCGGGGAGGGCTCAGCTCTAAGGCCTCTGACCGTACCCAAGAACAGAGCCCAAACCAAAATTCAGTGGATTACAACTTTTAAAATGACAGGTCACATGATGTATTTTGCACCACGCATCTTTGAGTTGTACATATTCATGTTCATAAGCCAAGTTTCATTAAGCATGGGGGGTTACAAGGTGGTTTGGCAGAGCAGTGTCATCTGCCCAGGCATTGGACAGCTTCCCTATTGACTGACTTTCCAGTTAAAAACCAAACAACTGGCAAGCCCACTTCTGGCATCTATCCCAGGGATGGGATCTTTCTGGAGCAGAAGCAATTGAATCGAATATCTCTGGCAGACCCTTAAGTCAAAATGGCTGTCCAGCCAATCAGAACAAATGATGGGTCATGCTCGAGGCAAGTGCCATGTTGCAGAGCCCACTTTCTTTTCTCTATTGCATTTATTTTCATTCTTGTTGGTTGTGTGTTTTAATAAAGTTGCAGTTGTCATGACACAAACTGTCAATACCTTATGAAGTGCCTCTGTGAGGGTCCCCTAGTCATTCAAGCCCAATTGCTAATTATGGTATTTCCTGTTTTTTTCACTTGACTCTCAGAAAATCACCACAACTAGAGGAAGGTCAGAAACATTTGACAGTTTTCGTTGGAAAATATCAATTTCTCAATCCATAATTGTACACATGAAACCGAAATGATTTAGTTTCAACTAAACTTTTGGCAGAAAGATTAGTTACAATGTCCATGTGAGACACAGAGACAGTTCAGAATAGCTCAGATGTTAACGGACCCTCCCTTCCCCAGTATATAGAAGACCCAGCCTCAAATCCTTGGTCTTCCTGATATAGGTCTTCTATTTCCCATGTGAATGCTAGAACTATTAGAATGGTGGCTGTTGGGTTTTTTTCTCACACATTTGGAAAGGTTTGATTTTTATTCTGATGTGGAATAAAAATGAATTTTGAAATCTCAGGTTTTTGTGATACTAAATTCTTATTTTTCAGTCAACACTAGCCACAACTCTCTTTCTGTTGTAGCAAAAGAATTAGAGAACATGCCCAGTACTCATATAGTATTCACTAAAGAATTTGACCTGACCTCTCATTAGTGTGTTTTCTAAAAGAACATTGTGTTCTTTGGCAGGGCACAGGTGTTGTTTTTCTTCATGTATCATGCTTGGAGGCTAAACTCAGAAAGATGATTTTTGTTAAGGATTTCTTTTAGCTGGTTTTTGTAACTGACTCATAAACGCAGCTGAATAATAGAGACTTAGTTAAGCTTACTGAGAAACAAATATAAATACTGCACAAAGAGAGATGTGTTGCATTAAAAGAGTGCGTGTAAGACTATAAGTATATCATGTAGTTGTTTCATTTATTCCGATTCCTTTTCATCCTGTGAACAGCTGTCCTTTTGTTTCTAAAGCTATTCTAATGTGGCAGGGGTGTTTTTAGTTTAATCTGTTGCAATACTCCCTTTGTCTCCATGTCATTTTTTCTGCTTTAAAATATTAATCCAAGTTAACAAAGGGAATTTTTGATGTAGTCTAAAATCCTGAACGCAGTGTATAATTTAAAAATCAAAACACTTTACTAGGTTATGCTCATATTGAGATCCAGCTAAGTTCATCTGGAGTCAGGCTCCTACTCGGAAACATTTTGTGTAAATAAATATTTATTGGGCATTGACAGCCTGCCTGATACCATGCAGATATAACCCATTGGTCAGTGTGTTTTGTGTCTGCTTTCTGTGTTCAGTTTATAGAGCATATAAGTCCATTATGGCTACTTTGTTTCTGATTTTATTCTTTGCCTCAAACTATAGAATCTTGTGCTTTAACTGTGGAGGTCCCTGCTTTAATCCCTGGTCATGATCAAAATGTAGTTCTCATGCAAGCATGCAGGACAGTACAAATCCAGCCCAAGGAGCTTTGTATTCAGTCCTAAAACCAGATGCAAGCTAAATGTTGTAGTATATACAACTAGTCAAATGGTAAAAACACTGATCTATAAATGTTTTTGTGCCGAGTTGGGTGCATCCTGGTTACTATTCACAATTATTTGGATAATCACTGGATACGTGTAAAAAAAAACTTTTGTGAATCCCAAAAGTTTCATAAAATTTTGATCAGGTTATTTCCCCAAAAGTTTATAGCTATAAGTGCCTTATTCATCCACTTGTCTTGGTTTCCCCAATCACACACCATGACTAATACATAATGGACAGATATTTGACACAACCAGCCTGTAAAGAACTCATACACTGAAAATTACTAATCAAAACCAGCTTGCAGACAGACATTTTAGTGAAGTGCATAATGGCTGGCATTCTCCCTGGCCGAGGGCAAGGGGAAAGGAGGGCAAGGCACCTGCCAGCTTCTCCCTGGGGCCAGCCAGGAGTGGAATAGGCCGAACGGCATAGTCAGTGCCTGCTGCTTAGGGCATGGCCAATCATCATAAGACCTGTCCCGTGTGCTTTGCTGTCCCCCTGTGGTCATTCATGAGTATAACTGTCCCTTCTATCACGCCCCTCCCTTTTCATTTAATAAGAATCAGTCAAATTCCAATCACATCCTATTGTCCAGGCACAACCAAACCCTGACCTTGCTTTAAGTTATGATAAGAGGAAGATGCTGTTACTGTTTAGGTGGAGTTTTTGAACAAACGGCCTCACAGGACAGTCAGATAGAGAAATGCACAATGTTTCTAAAATATGTGGTAAGATAAGAAAATCACAAAATCTTTGTAAAGGAAGGTACGAGGCTACTCTAAAAGGATATTTGTCTGGTAGGGGGATGAAGTGTTGAGGAAGTGTTGAGCAATGCCAGAAGTGTGCTAGCTGCTCTGCCGGCCCCCTGCACCACACAGGAGGGGTGAGTCAGCCCTGCGGGAGGCGCGCAGAGGGTTTCCAGTGGGCGCGGGGGGTTGGCCCCGGGGCAGGTGTTCGCGCGGGGCTTCCCGGCACGGGGGGGGTTAGTGCGGGGACAAGCGTGCGTAGGGCTTCCCTTTGCGGGGGGGGGGGTCGGCTCCCTGGGCAGGCACGCGCGCGCGGGGCTTCCCTGCATGGGGGGGTGCTGGCCCCGGGGCAGTTGTGCGCTGGTTTCCCTGGGCGGGTGGAATTGTCGGCTCCTTGGGCAGCGCGTGCGTGTGGGGCTTCCCTTCAGGGGAGGGGGGGAGGCGGCCTTTGGGCAGGCGCGTGCGCGCGGGGCTTCCCTGCATGGGGGGGTAAAGAGGGGGCAGGCGTGCGCTGGTTTCCCTGGGGGGGGGGAAGAATGCTGGGAGGAGGGAGATGCAGGGGACTCTATGCCTCCACTGGCACCTCACTCCCCAGCCCCCGCTCCCGAGTCACAGAACGCTGTCCCCACGCCCCTGACCCCAGCTACAGAATTCAGTCCCCACTCCTGTCCCCTCTCCCCGAACTCTGTGCCCACTCTCCTGTCCCCAGCTACAGAACTCTGTCCCCATTCCCACTCCCCGAACTCTGTCTCCATTCCTGTCCCCACTCCCCGAACTCTGTCCCCACTGGCACTTTGTCCTCTGCCCTCCCAGCACCCTGCCCCCAGCCACAGTACTCTGTCCCCACAAAATGTATAATTATAAACACTTCATTTTAGATTTAAATCGCATGAATAAAAAACAGACCATTTATTTCATAACTATAAACATGTGATTTTAATTGTATCACATAATTTAAAAATAAATTGTTTACCAGAGTGTGTAAGTAAGGGTTGGGGATAGCAAGTGATGGACAGGAGGAGAATAGAGAGGGTGGGGCTTCAAGAAAGGGTGGGGCTTCAAGGAAAGAGCAGAGATTAAGGGAAGGGGCGGGCGGTAGATTTTCTCCTGTTCTGAGATTTAAAAAGTGATCTTGGGTGTAAAAAGGTTGGAGACCACTGATCTAGGCTGATGGGAACATAGAAATCAACCACTTTCTCCTAGTTTAAAGTTTAGTATGGGTATGTCTACACTACAGCGCTAATTCGAACTAACTTAGTTCGAATTAGTTAATTCGAACTAAGCTAATTCGAACTAATGCATCCAGACTAAAAAACTAGTTTGAATTAGCGTTTTGCTAATTTGAACTAGCATGTCCACATTAAATGGACCCTGAACCAGGGTTAAGGATGGCCAGAAGCGGTGCCCGCAGGGCATCAGATGAGGACTTAGAGCATGGAGTTGCTGCCTCAGGCTAGCCGAGGGCTGTGCTTAAAGGGACCCGACCCCCACCCCGGACAGACAGTTCTCAGAGGTGCCCCGCTTGCAAAGCAGTCCTGGCTTGGAGTGCCCGGAGTGCCCACACTGGGCACATCACAGCACTCATCCATCAGACCTGCTGCACTTGCCGCAGGCTGCCATCTGGGGAGAGGGGGCAATTGGGTGGCTGCAGGAGAGCTTCCATCCCCAGAAGCCCGCAGAGCAAGCCCAGTCCTCCCCATTGGGAGCTCGTACCCCATTCCTCCCTCACCTCCTTCCACTTACCCTTTACTAGCACCCCTTCCTGATATACAAAATAAAGAAAACGTGTGGTCAAAAATAGAATCTCTCTTTATTGAACAAAACTGGGGGAGACTGGGAAAAGGAGATGGGAGAGGGGAAGAGAGAGGGTGGGAGAGGGGAGGGCAACTAAAATGATCAGAGGTTTGGAACAGGTCCCATATGAAGAGAGGCTAAAGAGACTGGGATTTTTCAGCTTAGAAAAGAGGAGACTGAGGGGGGATAGGATAGAGGTCTATAAAAGCATGAGTGGGGTGGAGAGGGTGCATCAAGAAAAGTTTTTCATTAGTTCCCATAATAGAAGGACTAGAGGACACCAAAGGAAAGGAATGGGTAGCAGGCTTCAAACTAGTAACAGAAAGTTGTTCTTCACAAAGCAAAGAGTCAACCTGTGGAACTGTGAAGGCTAGAACTAGAACAGAGTTTAAAGAGAAGTGAGATAAAGTGATGGAGGTTGGGTCCATGGAGTGGTATTAGCCAGGGGGTAGGAGTGGTGTCCCTGCCCAAAGTTTGTGGAAGGCTGGAGAGGGATGGCACGAGACAAATGGCTTGGTCACTGTCTTCAGTCCATCCCCTCCAGGGTCCCTAGGGTTGGCCACTGTCGGCAGACAGGCTACTGGGCTAGATGGACCTTTGGTCTGACCCAGTACGGCCATTGTAAGCTCAGGGCTCAGGGTCGGGGGGCTCAGTGGACCACCTTGATTTTCATGCACACCTGCTCCTGGGTGGCCAGGCTGGAAGCTCTCCTGCCCTAGACGGCCACTTTCCTGTGCCTAGTGCAGAGGTCGTGGACGAGGTCCACGATGTCTGCACTAGACCAGGCAGGGGCCCTTCTCTTGCGGTACCGGGCAGGATCCCCGGAGCCGCCAGCCTGGTCCCGGGGAGAGGGGGAGGGCTGGGGGGCATCGGGTGGCTGGCTTGAGTTGTGCAAGGTGCAGGGTCTGCTAGCTGGGTGCTGGCAGGCTTGCACCTGGCACAGGCATCATAGCCAGCCCGTGCCCCTTTAAGGGGTCCGGGGCCGGGAGGGGGGCAATAGAGTTTCCCTGGTGTTGGCCAGAGTGGCCACCAGGGAAAGCTGGGGAGGGCTAGCCTCCCACTAGTTCGAATTAAGGGGCTACACAGCCCTTAATTCGAACTAGTAAGTTTGAATTAGGCTTAGTCCTCATACAATGAGGTTTACCTAGTTCGAACTAGCGGAGCGCTAGTGTAGCACCTATCAAAGTTAATTCGAACTAACGTCCGTTAGTTCGAATTAACTTTGTAGTGTAGACATACCCTATGTGACTATAGTGGACACACACACAGCAAAATGGAAGGAGGAGAAGAATAGAGACAATCTACTAAAACATCATCTGAAGAAGAACTATCCAGCTCATTGAAACTCTACTTGCTGCATGCTCAGGAACAACGCAAAGCTCTTCATAAGAGTATAAGAAAGAAAAAGGCAGCTGTTTAACTGACTTAAACTAAATGAGACCTGATTGCTGGCTTGGTTTCCCTTCTATTGGTACTTAGTGACTATTTAGGAAGACAGTAACAATTAGACATTGTTTAGCCAGACAATGCCAGAGATCAAATGTTGAAGCAGACTTGCAAATAAGCTATGGCTTAGAGTAAAACAAGGGAAATTTTGTTCTAGAATGGAATGTGGGCTTCCAAACATGGGAGAATATTTCTGACCAGACAGGCTCGGCCAAAGAGTGCGAGGAGCCCAAGGCAGCACACTGAGCCACATTGCCGCGTGGCTCCCAGCCGGCTGGGTGGGGCTGGGAGCTGGGTAGCATGGGGCCCTGAATGTGCAGGGCCCAGGGCAATTGCCTCGCTTGTCTTGTCCAAAGGCCAGGCCTGTGGCCAGAGAGACTCTACAGCATTTTATTTATGAATTAAGCAAACCAACTTTGGTTCTTTGCTTTCAATACATTTCCTCCTCCCTCTGTGTCTGTCTAGTGGAACTGGTGCACTTCTGCTGCATGAAGAAAGAGGGTGGGAAAATGTGTAGAACAAGAACACCAGGTATGCCCTGCATGGATGTTTTTTGTAAACTCTGTGCTTCTGCTCACATATTGATAGGTGGAGTGGGTACCAAGATGGGGTGGGAACAAAAGCAGAAAAGGAGCAAAGGATGTATTGTTATCTGGATCCACAGGCCTTTTCACCCCTTGGACAGAAAGATTTACAGCATCCCTCTCCTCCAGAATACAGCTACTGCCACCAGGGTATTTTATGGCCTATGGTGGGGGTGAATCTCAAGGAGCCTCTATGTCACTAAAGTGCTCTCTTTTCTGGCTACTTAAATCTGTATATTGGACACTAAATCCCATAGCTTTGTTCCTCATTCACAATGCCAAAGCCTTTTTGTCCAGCCCTAATAAAATTGTTTGCTTTAGTAATGAGAGAAATGAACAAATCTGCAAAGAAATTGATCAGAAATGTTACCATGCAGACATCTGGTTATCTGCATGTCTCTTTTGTTTTGAGTTCTTTGGAGTACTCATTGGTTTTGTTTCATTCTTCTCCATTTAGATTTGTGGTTTGAAATGACTTAACTTTGATCTTGCTTGTCATCCAGTTTCAATTGCCCCTACGTTTATTCTGATTTTTGTGTCATTTTGGTTGGTTATATTCCACTTGTTGTGTGTATGAAGTACACAGCCTGAATGTATTTTCACTTTTTTCTTTTCTTCTTCCAGTTTTATTTCTGATGCCATCACTCTGTTTATTATTATATCCTCTTCATGTTACTTTCGTCTTCCTGTCTCTCACCTATGCCCGATTGTACATTATGGCTCTTTCACAACAACTTGTTCGCTGACTTTTGACAGCTAGTTTCTGGTTCTTTTCATGATGTTCTTGTCCTTGGGATTTTTTTCCTTTAATTAATCTCATTTTAGAACATTTGTCAGTTCAGTTTTTTTCTCCTTCACAGAATTAGAAATTCAGAAATATACACACAATTAAGGATGAGACTTTCAAAAATGTGAGGCATCAGCAGTCTAATTGGTGAGCTACATGCACACTTGTGCCTAATTAGCCATTTGGACTATCAGTTTTCAGAATGATAGATGCAATTGTAATAATTGCACACACTGACATTGATTTCAACAGTGACATTGATTTCAATAATTAAATCCTGATATTCCAATTTGTCCTATGCCTGGTGGAAAGTGTTCACTTTATTAGCATGAAAATGTTCACTTTGGAATATATTTTACTATTAACTCTTGTTTATTCTTTATAGCAATACTTTTTAGAAAGAAAAAATAGTGTATTGAACAAACTCACTGTTATTGCAAGTCATTCTACATTGTAGCTATTTAGGGCTTGTTTCCACTGCACAATGGATAAACACTGCAGTGATTTATACACTGGCAATCCATTTATCGTATCTGCTTAGATGCGATAAATCAACCTCCAAGCACTCTCCCATTGATTCCATACTCCACCAGGACGAGAAGAGTAGGTGGAGTCGATGGGAGAGCAGCAGTCACTGACCTTACCGCAAGGAAGACACCATACTAAGTAAGTCTAAGTGTATCAACTTCAGCTGAAGTTGTGTATCGTAGATCAACTTGCGGGGGGAAAGGGAGAGTGGCATAGTGTAGACTAGGAATGTTAAAATGCTGTTAGTTTACTAACTGAGTAGTTGATAGAATTTTTATTGACTACTCAATTAGTTGATAGGGGAAGGCAACCTGGTTCAGGCCCAGTTCGTGCCAGGTCCAGGACCAAACCCCACTGAGGCTCAGCAATTTAAAATGCAGTAGGAGCCAGGGGGCAGGCTTCCTGGCTCCTACTGCCTTTTAATCACAGAGCCGTAGTGGGATTTAGTCCCAGACCCAGCGTGAGCAGAGGCAGCAAGTGTGTGTGTGGGGAGGGGAGGGGGGGGTAGTCAACTCAACTAACCTAGACCAGGCCTTATAAGATATCCTATATGTACATCAAATTGCTTTTAGTAATAGAGCTGGTGTGCATTAGAATTAGGGGTTTAATGCTCTGAATTGTAAACTTTCCTTAGAGAGAATCTTAAAATTTGTCATCTAAATAACTGAGGGTATGTCTACACTACCCTCCTAATTCGAACTAGGAGGGTAATGTAGGCATACCGCACTTGCAAATGAAGCCTGGGATTTGAATTTCCCAGGCTTCATTTGCATGAATCTGGCCGGCGCCATTTTTAAATGCCGGCAGTTCGAACCCCGTGCCGCGCGGCTACACGCGGCACAGAGTAGCTAGTTCGGATTAGGCTTCCTAATCCGAACTAGCTGTACTCCTCATTCCACGAGGAGTACAGCTAGTTCAGATTAGGAAGCCTAATCCGAGCTAGCTACTCCGTGCCGCGTGTAGCCGCGCGGCACGGGGTTCGAACTGCCGGCATTTAAGAATGGCGCCGGCCGGCTTCATGCAAATGAAGCCTGGGAAATTCAAATCCCGGGCTTCATTTGCAAGTGCGGTATGCCTACATTACCCTCCTACTTCGAATTAGGAGGGTAGTGTAGACATACCCTGAGTGAAACTTTTCAAAATGCGTGTGTTTAGGGGAATTTTCTATATTTCTGAGGGTGCTCTGTGAACCTTCTTATTTATATTCAAGACTGATTTTCAGTTTCAAGCAAGAAAAGCTGATAACTCATCCCCGCCCTCCGGAGTACAATAACAATAAAAATGAAATCAGTGTTTCTCCAAGAAACACCAGAAAAGCACCAAAAATGGTTAGTTGTAACTGAGGGCTTATCTACATGAAGCACCAGACCAGACTATAGGATTGTGATGTCTAAAGGGCATTAACATGTTGAGCATTAATTGGTCCTCATAGACTCTTCTGGTGTTTACTGCACATTCTGTAGTGCACTTTAACATGGTATTGCCGGAAACAATACTGAGTTAAAGTTGAATTAAAGCACAGTGGGAAAAACTACAAAGAGATTAATCATTACAGTGTATATTACTGTAATTAATAATGATTATAGCATACATTACTCACTACCATATGTACAAAGAGAGCTTAGAACCCCTTAGTTTTTGGGCATCTGCATAAAACTCAAACTGCTAAATATGAACCCTATAAGATAAAATTAACAGTGGCTGAAAAACCAGAAGCTCTATTTACATGACGGTAGCACTTGAAGGCTGCAACCTACATTAAGTCTTTGTAGATATGTCCACACAGCTATTGGTAGCCAAACTCCTGGCCCAACAGACTCGGGGTAGTAAGGTTCACTCTAGAGCACTAAAAACAGTTGTATAGACAGCACTTTGAAGTTGCAGTGTGGGCTGGAGCTTCGGCTCTAAAGCTCACCCTTACTCGTCAGAATTCAAGCTCCATTTTGAGTAGTTGCTTTAAAGCACTGACTGGTGGATATAGTTTAGTGCTAACCCAAGTTGGTCAACCCATGCTAGAAGAGTTGCTTCCATGAGCTGTGTAGAACATACCCTGTTGGGCAGGCGTTTTACATACAGAGAGTAAGAGACAGTCCTTGCAGAATACTTTATGCTCTGAACAAGCTAGATAAAAGTATGCAACATGAGCAGCAAAGGCCTGGAGACTTGCCCAAGGTCACTCAGGAAATGTCCAGTGGAGCTGAGCACCAGATTCTTGCATCTTTGTCTAGTGCCTTAACCACGCAACTATCCTCTCTTACCAGTTGTGCTGCTTTTCCCTTGTTTTTCATTCTGTTCTCTCATTGCACACTTCTGGTGGAATAATCATTGACATTATTGGCCTCTATCCCTTCCAAGATGTTATTTTTATTTGTGATTTTATTCATTTTACACAATTTGTGAAATATTATTATGTGGGAGTGAAGTAGGGGAAAATCCAAGATCTCAGCTTTAAACAACATTCATGTTTCAGAGACACAATAAATGTATCTTTACTGTCATCTTGATTTGGATGTTGGGGCAAGTAAAGACCCAGTTTTGATGACTAAATTAATGGGGAAAAGTGATGTTTTCAGTTTCACATAATGGTTTATTTAAAAAACCTGTTCCACATGAGTTAAAAAAAATAAAAAGAAGTACAATTCAGATTTGAAGAACTTAAGGATAGTGAAGTGACTCAAGTGTTCATGGTGGGAAAGCATTTTCAATTTATAAAGCAGGTTTCAAGGTTAGTCAAGTATGCCAGTTCATTTCTTCTAAAGCTCTTATTGCTCAGATTTTAATAATCGTCGTGCAGCATGATAGATTGTTGTTAATAAGAAATGCATTGGATAAAATGATCAGCTAACGGTATGACTCTTTAAGTGATGTTGAATGCAATCTTAGAAATAGAATTAAATTACCAGAACCTTGTGTAATGTCGAAAGACCCTGGTTAGCAGGATCAAACCTAGGACCTCTGGAGCTTAAGGCATAAGCCTCTACTGCATGAGCTAAAACATGTGGTGTTTCTAAATGACGATCTTGCAGACTCATCAATTGCTGGCTGGACTAGATGCCATGAGAGGGGGACAGGGTGACACACTGAACAGGAATGGGATCACAGCCATCAAATTTTTCTGTGCACAAGAAAGGATGCAAAACATATTGAAATGATTCTTGCATCCCCCTAAAACTGAGAGTTTCACCGCATGAAACCTTATTGATCCAGGTCAGTTTCACAGGGCTCAGACGTACCTTCATCCGTAAAAATAGGAGCGATCAGGATGAAATACAGAGGCTTTAGTACAAAGCATTTATGGATTTCAGTCTCACTTAATGAAAGCTATTCATTACTCAAACCTTTACTGTGCCTTCTTACTATAAATAGAAAATATATCCTGTCACAACTCAGCATTATCATAGGCTATTGTACAAAATTCTCTCTCCAATATTGTAACCTGCTCTTCTCCCAAACAATTCTTTCTATAATATACGTTATAGAAAATTGTTTTTAAAAGTAATTTACTTTATCATTTGTAATGGCTTATTTTTATTCATTCCAAATTAATGTCTACATCACAGAGGACCAATTGATCAATTGGTTTTTTGGCTCATCATTTATAAATAGGCTTAGAAAGATGTGATTTTTCTTTTATTGGTAAATGTCAGTTAATGCTTATTTCACTGTACATAAACAAACTGATTGTCAGGGCTGTTCTCTACTCTAACACTCCGAGTGCAGAAGATGGAGACCTGCAAAGCTCAAAAAGAAAAAAAAAAACCCTTGCCTCTACAGTCACTGGTTAAAAAAAACTTCCCCCCTCCTCCGCCCCCCCCCCCCCCCCCCAGAATCATAATACACAGATTTTGGAGAATTGCTGCCAACATCAAGTGATTTTTATCTCTAAAACCCAGGGGTGAATACTTGGACTCACTCTCCGGGGTACCTCAAGCTCTTTTACCCTAAAAGAGCTTGAAAAAAGAAAAGAGGAAAACAAGCTGTAGTCTCTAGTAGCTGAACTCTGTGTCTGAGGCATGCAAATACAGGCAGACAGACAGACCTTCCAGGACACAAGAATAAAATCATCACTTTAAAAAAGTTATTTTTATTAGAAAACAAAAGATAAACTTGATAAAGTATACTTGGTTGCTCAATGTTGCCGAGCATCTAAGGAAAACAAATTAAAACACAGAGAAAAGTCCCTGGGCACAATGCTTAGATAGTAAATGGGGAGGGGAGGCATAGATTCACAGAGAGCAGTTCAAACTAAACCACAAAATAAAAAATACCCTGAACATTACTAGATTCACTTTTCCCTCTATTTACTTCCAATCTTCTCTTTTTTCAGTCCACTTCCATGCCCCGAATTCCTTGGAGACATGGTGGTCCTGCCCTGGTTTAAATAATTCTGTCTCTCTCACCTCCTGTTTTTTCTCTCCCACACAAAGAAAGCAGGCAAGGAATCATATACAATTCACATTTCAACACTGTATACTCATTGGTTCTCTGATTCCCTGCCAACCCCTTTGCTAGCTACCTGTGTTTAACACTTTAGTCGGGGGTACTGGTCATCACTCCTTCTATCCATTACACTAATAAAAAATATCTCTAATGATAATTGAAATGAATAGTAAAGCTAAGTAAGAAAGGCGGCTTGAGATCTTTTTAGAGGTCAATTTAACGGTATTTAGTTAGTGTATATTGACATGTCATGTAGACTGCATCTTTGATAATGATTAAGATTTGACTGTCTGCTATCCCTGAATAATTATTGTCTGACTCCCTCCGTAGTCTGATGCCCCCACTCAGTTTCCACGAATTATGAAAATTTAAATGGATAAAAATCTAAAGAAATGCTTAAAGCCCATAATTTTGTAAAACTATGAAAACAGAAATTCATAATAATCAAAGATGGTTCTTAAAAATAAACATCAATATCTATCAAAATTATACAGAAATCCAAATTGAATTCTGCCAAGATTATTTATGAAGTTCTTTGGGATTTTAAGGCATTTAGGAACTTAAAAATGAAGGTTTGCACCTCATAGGATTTTCAAAACCTAACTCTCATTGGACTTTTGAAAATCCCACCAGGTGTTTTATTTGAGTCTTTAGGTGCCTAAATACCATTCACATTTTAACCCTTTGCCTTTAATTTGAAACTTTCTGTAAAGAGAATGTAAACCATGGGGGAAGGTGGAGGGGGGAATTTGAGGGAAACTTACATATGTAAAACAAGTTCAAGATCGCAAACTTCTAGTTTCCTGTAATTTGGATTTTGTTTTTAATATCAAACTTGTTTCTATCTTAACTGAATGTTTATTGTGTTAAAAAGAAATGAGACCTCACACTGCTAGAAGGACAGAACTCCCGAGAATTAAGCTGGCACAACGGAGTAGCTTGTTTTCAATATATAGGTCCAGATCTTCAGCTAGCGTAAACTGGCATCGCTCCATTGACTTTAATGGAGTTGCATTGATTTACACCAGGTGCTGTTTTTCTCCCTACTTCTCCTAGTCTTTTTCTCAGTCTCTTGTGGTCTGAATAATAACCGAATGACTTCTGAGTTATAGCTGAACCCAGATATATGTGATTTTCTATTAGGTTCAAAATTAGACAAAGTGAGTTCAATGGTGGTGGTTTTCCGTATTGCAAACTGTTTATTAGTATTTACGTGGCATACTAACACAGTGGTTTTAAAGGACACTATTTTCTTTCCTGTAGGCAAAACCCATTGACATTTTTTCACTATTCAGTATTTATGCCAGATCATTTCAGAAGAGTTCTCTACATCTCAGAAATGAGCTCTTAACTGTCCCACCATGAAGATGGTGAAAATGAGCCTGAAACCAATTGCCCTGAGCTACCATAGCACTTACGTTGGTATTTCATATGAAACCATAGGAACCTTTCCCTTCAGTTCAATGGGATTTACTTGCATATTTAAAGTTAAGCTTATGCCTAAGTCGGGGTGGGCAAATTCTGGCCTACAGGCCAGATCTGATCCACAGGGTTAGTACCTGGTGGTCCCCCACCTCCATGTTTACCTGCGCCTCTGCAGGTTTTGGAGGATCACAGCTCTTGTTGGCCACAAATTGCCATTTGAGGCCAATGCAAGCATTGGGAAGAAGCGTCCCAGTCCATGACACTTCCCAAGGCTTGCAATGGCCATGAACAGTGATTTCAGGCCAACTAGAGCTGGGATCCTCTGATGCCTGTGGAGGTGCAAATAAATATGGTGATAGTAGCCCACTGAGACCTACTAGTAACCTTGTGGACTGCCATTTTTTTAATGTCCACCCCTTGCCTGAAGTCTTTAGTAGATCAGGGCCTTTGGGAAAGAGAACATATGGGAGATACTCAATCATATGACTTCAGTCTGACCACTTATGTAACTAAAGCAATGTCTATACTGGGAATGTTTGGCAAAGAAAGTACCATCACCAAAAATGAAAACCACGTCAAACTGATTTTTCTGCCTTCCATTGTTGACATTTCATGGCCACATTGCTAGCACCCTGTCAACAGAGCAAAGTAACGTGGGTTTGTTTCTCACAGTGCAGTATTGTGAAAAGGTAGAGCTGACCCCTGTGCTTTTGGGGATTCCTCGTAGCTCTGTGAGTTCTCCGTGCTGAGGGATGTCAACGCAGCAGAGCAGTCTCTCTGGCCCTCTCTCTATAGCAGCAGCCTGCCTGCCTCTGTGTTCCTAGCAGGGCAGTACAGGAGCATTTTAATAATTTGTTCTTTGTTCCCCAAACAGAGCAGCTCACTCAGCTGCCAGATACTTCCTGAAGCTCAGGACAGCAGAGGTCACAAAACAATGAGCACAGGTATCAAGGCAGGTATTGTGGGGTACTGTCTTCAGTTTTCTTGAAAAAATAAATAGCAGAGTCCACACTAGCTCTTTGGTGACAATAAAGGGAGGGGAAAAGATAAAAATCTCTCCCAGGAGTGCAAGATTTTTCTTGCCAAAACTGGGTGTTTTTCTCAATAAAAGTTGCATCTCAGTGTAAATACTCTTACTGTTTTTTGGCCAAAAAGGCTATTTTTGGCAACAAAATGTGCCAGTGCAGACAAAGCCTAAAACTAAGAGTGTGCTCAAGAGCTTTGGTGGATCAGGGCCATTTAATAATTCTCCATATCGGATCAGAGAGCAACATTTCTCTTGTAGCTAGAACTACACTTTCCATTGTACACTTAAAAAAACCCAGTGTAAAACATTTAAAATAAGGGGGGAAAGTATCTCCTGATTTAGTTAGGAGAATATGTGAGCTGTTACTGCCATAGCAGATGTGGCATTAAAGTAATTTATCAGTGTTTTCTTTAACATTTTTCATTTTCCTTGAAGAATAAATGATTTAGGCATACAAAATAGTGTTTTGTTAAAAGTACTTCCATGGTGATTTCCCATATGTTCTCCTGTCCTGGAACATATTCCATTTGCTGTCTGTTACTAATTGTTTTCTGTTTTCCTCGAGATGCTCCTTCTTTCAGGGAGCGTCAAACTTTGAGCAGAAAGTGGTTCTGTGGGAATTACGCTCTTGCTGGCAGCATAACTTGCGACAAGGTGTTTCAGTTTTATAGGCAGGGAAGGACAATGCAATTCATCAAGTTTTATATCAAGTTATTGTTCCAGGAGCTCATGTATTGACAGACTTGATACAACATATTATCCTGCCATCCCAATACAGTGTCTAACTTTTCACTGCAAAATTAAACATTTAATTTATGGAGAGAGAGGGACTGCCTCATAAATCTGTTTTTTCTCCATTGTGTGTTACAAAGCTATTTTCAATGGCAATTAAAGCTAGATGAGAGTCTTACCTCTAAACCAAAATGATTGCCAAGTAACTTAAAGAGAAAATACCCCAGAGTTAGCTGTCATGGAAAGCTTCCACAGACATCTGTGTCCTGCCCCTAGAAGTATCTTCACACTGTTCCATCAACTTTCCCTGTGTCCAGAAATCCCTGTTATAATCAGAGTCATGGGAATCATATCTTCTGCACATCCCAGTCCATACAAGAATCATACTTTTTGTTCCTTTTCTTTGAGTTCCTTCCATTTGTGAATCCCACTATGGTACTAATATAAGTAGAAGTGCACCTAGGAACGAACAAACTTTCACATAGATAGGCTGGCTATCAAATCTGATTCTGAATCTGAATCCAAGCCATCATATGTTGCTTAGGGCAGGAATAGGGAAACCTCTAGCTGACAGGCCAGATCCAGTCCCCTGTTCAATTTGATCAGGCTTGCAGCAAGTCTCTATGCCATGAGCCAGAAGCTCTGAGCCTCAGCACCCCCCAGGGGGCTGGAACTGCAAATGACAGTTCACTCTATTGCTGGGGGATGCTAGGATGCCAGGCTGGTTAGCTGACCCCGCAGCCCTCAAGCCCAGGGATAGATGATCAGGGAAGCTGTGAATCTTGGTGCACCTGCCCTGCAGCTCCCATTGGCCAGGAACCAAGACCAATGGGAGCTGCAGGGATGGTGCCTGCAGGTATGGGTAGTGTACATTGTGCAGAGCTGCCTTGCAACATTGTGGTAGCTTCTGGAAGGCATGTGGAATCAGGGCAGGGGGGAGCCTGGTGTAGCCCTGCTATTAAGAAGGAGCCACCTGAGGTAAGTGGCACCTGTCCAGAGGCTACACCACTCCATCCCTCCCACACCCCTACACTGCCTGTACCCTTTGTCCCAGCCATCAACTCCCTCCTGCATCCCAACCCCCTGCCTGAGCCCTAAGCCTGCTCCTGCAGCCAAACTCCAACCCAGAGCTAAACCCCCGCTCCAGGTCAGAACCCTCTCCTGCATACCACCTCCCTCCCAGAGCCTGTACCCAGCCCCTATGCCCACTCCTGAACTCCAGTTTCCTCAGCCCCAGTCCAGTGACCCTTTTTGCACCCTGAACTCATCATTTTTGTATCCACCCCAGATCCTAGGGCAGTGGTTCTCAAACTTTTTGGCCTGTGGCCCACTCCACTAAGTGCAAACCTTTCCACAGACCACCAGCCAACTACACATGATGACCAGATGGGTGCAGGAGGACATGGGTATGCAGGGCCTAGCTGGGAGATAGGGTGCAGGAGTGGGCTGAGCGTGGAGAGTCTAGCCAGGAGGTTGGGTGGGGGGTCTGGGTAAGAGGTTGGGTGCAGGAATGAGCTGAAGGTGGGCAGTCTGGCTGGGAAGTAGGGTGCAGGAATGGACTGAGGGTAAGGAGGGCCTGACTGAAAGGGAGGGTGCAGGAGCAGGGTGGGAATGTGGGGTCTCTGCAGGAGGAGGTACATGATGGGGGTACAGAGTATGGGCATGAGAGGGATGGAGGGCATTTACTTGGCTCCATGCCACCTGCTGCTTCTAGGCATACACCTCCACCACTCCCATTGCCCGGAATTCCAGCCAATGGGAGTAGAAGGGGAATAGCCTGCAGGTGAACAGTTTCCTATGCTGCCATTCTCCAGCCAGAGGGAGGGTGAGCAGCAGTGCATGGAGGTGTTTCCTTTCCCTGATAGACAGGGCCTACGAGGCTCCCCACCACTCCTTTAGTGGGAGGCTGAAACTAGCACTTCAATCTCATGGGGGTGGGGGAGCAGGGCTAGAGCACCAGCCCAGTCTCCTCCCTGAGAGAGGGCATGAGTCCCAAGCCCATGGCCCACCTGCAAGACTGTCATGGACCACTGCTGGTCCATGGACCGCACTTTGAGAGCCACTGTCCTAGGAAAATCCCCAAGCCTCCACACCCCACTCCATGCAGCTGTATGTAGCCCATGACTGATTTTTTTCTGTGGGTCAGTGGTCTCTGACAGAAAAAAGTTTCCCCATTCCTAGCTTAGGACATGGATAAGGTTCTGTCTATCATGTTTGCTTGAATGGTTACCTTGTTGTTTCTAGAATTTTTCTGAAAGGATAGATTATTGGTCTATCAGTCAACCCCCGATCTCGAGGACTTGAAAGTCCAGCTGGTCCCTGTCCATTGACCTTATGGCTTGGACAGCTCTACCAGGAGCTCTTGCTAGCATAGATTTTCATAACTTTTTAGGGTTGTTGGAATAAAGAAGCCTTTCTCCATCGAGGTGCAGTCTCTAAAGAGGGATGAAATTTGGTTGCCCAGCCACTAAATATATTTGTCTCATTTTTATCTTTTTCCTAGCTGTGAATTAACCATGGGGTATCTTTCTGGAGTGATGTCTCAGGCACAGAAAAAATTGAATGGTATGGGCCATTGGAAAAATTCATTGTTTATGTGCCATTAATGATGTTTCAAGGTAACAGAGCATATTTCATGTTTAGTTATTTAGCATCTGGCACTACTACTCTGTTAGCATATACACATAGGGAGAAGTTTTCAAAACTGCCCATCACCTACAGATTTCGAAAAACTTCCCACCATTAAGTTACGTACATGAAATGGTCAGATTTTCAAGAGCTCCTCGCCCAGCTGCTGCCATTGATGTAAATGGGCATTTACCTCTTTTTGAAAAGCTCTGTGGTTAAAAAACAGGGGCATTTTCCAACCAGCTCTACTGGCCACTTATTCAGCAGCCTAAATGGGAGCTGCTGGGTATCGACCAATTTTAGAAATCCAACCCAGAATCTTTAAATACAGGTCACTAGTTTATTTAGCTCAGAATCTGGGTTGTCCTTGGTTGGCAAAGAGGAGGATTTTTCCTAAACCATCATGATATATCTGTAGGTGAAAGTCCATCAGTGTCACACACAGATCACCAACTCATTGCTTCCTAATGTGATGTGCCTATATAGGCAGCCCAAAGCAGAATTAGGAGATTTGCAAACAATACCACAAACAACTACTGTCTCATTTGCTATTCCCAATTATCCCAGG
Organism: Pelodiscus sinensis; assembly: GCF_052426305.1. Lineage (NCBI taxonomy): Eukaryota > Metazoa > Chordata > Testudines > Trionychidae > Pelodiscus > Pelodiscus sinensis. The sequence continues at coordinate 12,869,308 of NC_143068.1, read as the reverse complement.
TTCCCATTTGTCCATTCGGCATTCTTACTATTCCAACTGTTACTTTTTTTCCTCTTCCAAATGATGTTCAATATTCCCACTCAATGGAAAGGAAAGGAATGTATGCAGAACACACACACTGGAAACACAAAGCATACATAGCCCCATGCATGTACAGATACGGCTTTTTCCTTTTAATTTTAATGCAGGAAACTCACAGTAATGGCATTTGTAACAGGTGAATCTATTTGATCTGTCCTTAAGAGCCTAGATGGCATATCAGACTACAGTTCTGACTTCTCTCTTCGAAGAGCGCTCATCTCCCTAAATGCTGCTTCTTGTAATCTACTGTCATAGAGCCAGGGAGGAAAATCTGGCTTCACTGAAGTTAATGGGAAAGCTCCCATTGATTTTAATGTGGCTAATATTGCAGCCCAGGAGAGGGAACTCGTTCCAGGAATATGTCATCCTTCAGGGCCAGACTGGTCCTGTTACAAACATTAGGTAAGAGAGGGGTAGCCCCCTGAAACATGGAACCAGCCCAGGGGCCATTCCACACTGACCTCTATAAGCAATTTTTCTCGCAGTGTTTTATAATTTCATCTAAGAATTATACTGTGCCTGCTGCAAGCTTCAATTCTTTCACATCTGTTACATTGCTTTGCATGAAAGTATAGTCCTCAGGTGCCATGGCAACCATGTTTTCTAATCGGATTTTAAATTTTTACTGTGTGCAGCATAAAATATTGCTACATTTCCCAGTTTTTTGATTTATAGGTGGGAGAGAAGTTGAGGGTAGTGGTTTAAAAGATATACATTTCTTTATAAGAATTAACAGTAAGTTCAAAGGTTTCTTTGCTGAAGGGTATGTAACTAGTAACTAATTTTCCCCCCACTTTTTTTTTTAAAGTATAGATTGGGTGATTATACATGTGTAGATTCTGACTAGGGCATCTCACATGTTTATAATTAGTATCCAGAAATACTATACTCTGTGAGGACATTTACTATCCTGAATCCAATTAGCTTACAGAAAATATTACAGCTTCCTACGTGTCCAACTACCACAGATAGCCAAGTACATCAGGGCAAATGCCACTTTTTCACAGAAAATGTCTCACACGGTCTTCAGCATTCATACAGCACATGGTTTTAAGAGCTCTGAGGAAGGACCTACTTGCTAAAATACTCTGAATTTAATTTGTATTCAAAGAATGATGAACAGTATAAATGACCGGATGTGAACCTCTGGTTTCAGGTGGTACAAGTTCTTCACATATTATCCTTAAACCATTTTCTTGGTATATTATATGAGCTGTGTTTCCAAAAAGCTGGTATTAGAATTGCATTAAGCTATATAATGAAAAGCCCACTATTGCTTAAATGATTGTACATGTAGAATCTGCAATGATCCACATTAAGCATCCATTACCAATTGAATTAGCTCTGCCAAGAGCACATTCTGCAATTCAGATGTGCAAGAAAGTCTCTGGGAAGTGTCAAACACAATTCAGCTCAACATTGACCTAATGCCCATTACATCTGCTTGCAACAGAATGACAACTCATGCCGATGAACACACGTTGAATTTCGCAACAGTTGATACTTAGTATTCGAGAAGCTGTGTGAGTGGATTGTGGGGGAGACGGCTGGAGGGCATGAAAGGAAATTTGACACTGAATCTTTTAGTGAGGGAGAAAATTTTCAGCTATCATATAATGCAATTCTTAAACTAGTTGTCCATGCATGAATTGATATTCAGTTGTGAAACATACTCCTGTGTCCGAGTGCTGTTCACTGAATTTGTAACAGTAGGATTCAGTAGCAGAAAGTGATGAAAATACGAATGTAAACTTCCTGTTTTAAAAACTGGAGTCAGGGAGAATCCTGGTGCTCCAAGGGGAGCTAGAAAAAGCTACGTCTGTGCTTGGGATTTCCAGGTACCCCTGAAAAGACATTGGTGCACATTAGGAATGTAATAGTAAAGTTAGTTAACTGAAAAACAAAAGCTTATAGGTAAATGCTATAGACTATACACATTCCCTCCTTCCCTCTGCCAGTTAATTTTTTAGCAGAGTGGCCAGCAGCCTGGCTCAGTCCTGGCTTGTTCTGGGTCTGGGACCTACCTCTGCATTTAAGGTGTATTAGGAGCCAGGTGGGCAGGCAGCTCACCTCAGTTCTGGCTCGCCCCAGGTCCGGGAGCTCAAATCCCACCTGGACAGGGGCTGTTGCCACCCTGAGCTGCTGTACCTTTATCAGAGGCAGCAGTGCAGGGTGACAGGCAGTTGGTCCACAAGAGGAGCTGGTTTTTAAACTGGCTCCCCTCACGGACCACCTAGCACCCTGCACTGCTGCCTCTGATATGGTGGTGGGGGCTCCAGGCTGGAGCACACTGGCTACCGCTCCCACCCCCAGAGACTATAGATTAGTTGAATAACCAATAAGAATTTATGAAGTTACTGGACTATTCAATTAACCAATATTTAACATCTCTAGTGCACTTTGAACCTGCATTGGGAGAATGTATTGAAGATGACGTTTCATCTGAATCTGCCCTCTGAGAGAAATGATCTTCAATTGACTTTAAATCCTGCAGGATCTTATTTCTTTTTGTGTAGTTTGAGGTAGGTTCCAAGTTGGAGTAGAAATGAAGTAACTGTTAGGTTTGATCCTTCCTAATGGAAATGTCTTGGATAATGGCATGGAGAGTATGCCTAAAAAAACTGCATGCTAACCTGGGAGGGTTAGAAGAGCTTCATTGAACAGGATTAGAATTTAAATCAACCTTAGCATGTTGGAGAATTTGCAGCAATAAACTGGAATTCAGTGTGTTTAGGAAGAAAACAATCAAATGAGCAGTAACAAAATAAGGAACTAGGTTGTAATACTGCTAAAATAATTGGGGTGTTGCAGTGAATCACAAACTGAATATGAGTCAACAGTGTGAAGCAGTTGTGTGAAAGACAAATATAATTCTGGAGTGTATTAACAGGCCTGTCATTTGTAAGAGAGGGAGATAATTGTCCATCTCTACTCAGCACTGGTGAAGCTTCACCTGGAATTTTGTGTCTAGTTCCTGATGCCACACTTTAGAAAAGATGGGGACAGTCAGAGGAGAGAAACAAAAATGATAAAGTTTAAAAAACATGATTTATGAGGAAAGTTTAAAAAAGACCTGGGCATGTTTAATCTTGAGAAAAGAAAACTAAGGGGGATCCCATAATAGCTGTCAAGTATGTTGAAGGTAGTTAAAAAGAGGACAATAATAAAATGTTCTTTGCATCCCCTGAAAATACTTAATCTGCAGGGCTATGTCTAGACTACATTCCTCTTTCGACAGAGGAATGTAAATGAAGGACTTAGAAATTGCAAATGAAGCACTGATTTGCAAATTTCATGCTTCATTTGCATAATGGATTCCGATAGCTTTTTCAAAAAATGATTTTTTTTTTAAAAAAAAACTTCAGTCTTGATGTGGTTCTTTAAAAAAAACAAACCCTTTTTCAAAAGAACTAATAAACCTCATTTTTTCAGGCGAGTTCTTTCGAAAATGTTTTTTTTTTCAAAAACCACGTCTAGACTGCATTTTTTCTTCCGAAAAATCCTTTTTCGACAAAGCTATCGGAATCCATTATTCAAATTTGCAAATCAGTGCTTCCTTTGCAATTCCTGTTGAAAGAGGAATGTAGTCTAGACGTAGCCCAGCAAGAGAGAAATCTGGAAAAAGTTTCTACCTCTAGAAAGGATGAATAGTCCTGTGGCACCTTAGAGATTAGGCAAAATATATAGAATCATGAGTTTTCATAGATAAAACACACATTATATATATATATATATAAAACAGAAGAAGTACCCATCAATTATAGGAACTATGTTAATAAGGTTAATTAAGTGGGCTGGATATAGCTTTTGATGTGGAAATGCAGATGTTAAAGGCAGAAGAGACTGGCTTTGTAATATGCCAACCAGATAACGTCTTTGTTCAAGCCTGGAGTAACCATGTTACATCTGTAGTTACATTCCAGTTGTGCAAACTCTTTCCGGAACTGGTCAGTGAAATTCCTTTGTAGAAGAATGGTTACTTTTAAATCCATGACTGAGTGTCCAGGCAGGTTAAAATGTTCCCCTATTTTGTAGTCCCTTCCAATCCAACATTTCTATGAAATAAACTGTTATTGACTTTTATGTGTGTAAAGGCAGGTGGTAGGTTAGTAGAGTATAGATATATTTACTCTGCCTAAGTTTTGTACCCAACACTATGCGTTTGGTTAGGCTACAGAGTGCAGCAATGAAATCCCCAGCAGTCTCTGCCATATCTGAGTATGGTTTGCAGACACTTTAACTGTACACTTTTTTTTTACAGGCAGTGAATTATTGTTCTTTAAAATGCATTTGTCTTAACTACAGTAGTATCAAAGTAATTTGCCTCAATGCCTTTAGCAGATATATTGTTACTTCCCATAGTATCACCCCTGGTGAATTATTATAATAATGAAACTTGAGAGGTGCAACATGACATCACAAACCAAAATGTGATTCTTCATCTGAAATTTAGAGCTAATTTGTTGTTCTCCAAGTAGTAGATTCTTATAACTTGGGTTTTCCTTGAAGAGGAAAACTGCTTTCAATGAATTGTATGAAAAGCTCATCTTGCTGAGAGAGAAAACAAGCCATTAGCCATTGCATGTCCCTGAACTTTTTTTTGGAGAACTGATTCTGATTTCACAGTTGCAAAGCAAGAGTAACTCCATTCAAATGAATGGATTTTCACCAGTCAAAATACGCTCTTGGTAGAAAAGAGAAAAAAACCTCACCTCTCAATTTCAGACCAACTTTAACTCAATTTTACAGAAATCTTAAAGCATTTCCTTAAAGTGTCTGAAGCTGAAATTATTCACCGAGTTGTTCTATAATAGCTGTGCTGTAATATTCTTTGTACTTCGAAATAGGTTTCAATGTGAACATCAGAGAAAGTAGGCAGATTGATAAAATGTCTAGCCAGTAGGACACTATTAAAGTGGTTATGATGGAGCAAAACAGAATTTCACATCGAATTAAAATGCCCTGCATTATAAATTTCATCATGAATATTACTGAACATCTAGCTTTGAAAGTGGCAATCCCCCTTGCATTTATAATAAAGATATATGTTCTACATTATTTCATCAACACACAGAACCATGTTACCCAGCACCAACCAAAAATGGTGTGTGTTGTGAAGTTGACCATAGTGGGATTTGTGAATTCAGATATGTTTTGTCTTTCTCTGAAGACAAATTGTATGTCAGAAGCGAAAGACCACTCTTCTGATTTGCCAGCTGAAGGACCAAATTTCAAAGTGAAGAGGAGTTTAAAATGTTTGCATCCAGATGTCCCTATATGTGTGCATGGAAAAAGGCTGTGTAGGTCAAATGCATCTCTGAGCAAACATGATCTGATGCAAAGGCCACTGAAGTCAATGGGAATCTTTTCATTAACCTAATTGAACTTTGAATGAGGCTGACAGTTGTCTGATTTTGAAAGGAAAAAATTCCGTGAGTAGACACAGTCATAAATGTTTGTTGTTTGTCTATGGAAAATCTTGCAATCCTTCAGCCAGTGAAACAGGCTTTTTTCTACTCATGTAAGTTTGATAATTGGAGACAAATCAATATCAGCACATATTTCCATCGGTTGCTGCTTTGGTAGTTAAAAATATGTATATGTTGTTGCAAAATGGGAAGATGTACTCGCTTATTACTCAGTAAAAAAGGAAGAAGAAATATTTCACCATTTGGGAAAACATAGCTGATACAGCTGTTTGGGAGAAGGGTTCATTTGTTTTTTTATCAGACTGCCCAAATGGTGAATTTTTGAAGGAAAACATTGTTTCTGTAGAAATGGCAAGAAATAAGCTCTGTGTTAGCTTGGTTTAGGTTATATTCTTGTTAGCCTTTGAAGAGAGAGAATGCCACTGGGTTTTGAATCCTATTTCTTTCTTATTCATACAACTTGGAAACAATGACATCTGAAACCATGGCAAATCAGATGTTTGAATTAATTTAAGAAAAAGTATAGTCTGCAAACCCCATGGATCTTTCATGATGCAAAATATAAAAGAAAAAGTCAGGATGTTTGAACTTGGTATAAGAAGAAGACTGAGTTGCTGATTGTGTGGTAAATATTGGAGCATGGTATATCAGGAAGGATTTGTTTTGTTTATCCATTTCTTCAGCTGATACAGTCCTTGTATTGAAAATGATTCTAATGGATTAGCCATCATCCATTAAAATTGCTTGGCTGGGTGTTTACATTTTTAATCCTGACACATTCCTTTAAGTACCTATGAAGTACATTTCTCAGGATTCACTGAGATGTGGGAACTGGACACTCAAAAGGTAAACATCAATTTTTAGTAATTGGAGAAAAAATGATTTCTAGACACAGGTCTCCCATATTTCTAGAGTCATCGAATTTGTTTACAGATCCAGCATTTCTAAGCTAGCAAAAGAATATTTCTATTGATAATAACAGAAATACAAAGAAAGAAAAATGTAGTTTGAGAACTTATTGGAGTTTGATTTCAGGATATTTACTTGCTTATTTTGACATTTAATGTTGACAAGTGTGGTGTTAATTATTACAAAACGAATTCTTTGAATCTCAGCATCTGCTGTCATTAAACTTTAGAATTACTGTTCCTTCCCCTCCCCCTGCCAACTGTGGAAATTTAAATTAATAAAAATAGAAATTTACTTAAAAGAAAACTGATATTATCCATCAAAATCGTACCACAATCAAATTCTATCAAGACTAATATCAGCAAAAATGAGGAACCCATTTTAAGAACTGTGCCATTGTTCATTCATATGAAAAGGGATAGCAATACCCTTAAGACAGAGCTAAGATGACAGAACTTCTGATGTATGAAAATCAGAATTAATCAAACCTCTGCAGGTGAGTCGTATGTAAAAAGAAAACTTCATTGATGTATGATTCAGAAACGGTGATCCAATACCAGCTCTTATAGCATTCTCTTTCCCTTGCCCTGCCATATTTGCAATCATAACCATTTGTTTGCCCTGAAAATGAGGTTTCCTGGAATTTATTTACCCTCCATTAATGGTCACAACCAGATCACAAGATCAAGAGCTCAGTCCTGAAATCCTCACATAAGTGCCTATCCCACTAAGGCTGTGTCTAGACTACATGCCTCTGTTGGCAGAGGCATGTAGATTAGACAGATCAGCAAAGGAAAATGAAGCCGCGATTTAAATGATCGCGGCTTCAGTTACATTTACATGGCTGCCGCGCAGAGCCGACAAACAGCTGATCAGCTGTTTGTCGGCTCACCGCTAGTCTGGACATTCCCCCTGTCGACATCAAAGCCCTTTGTCGGCAGCCCCGTTATTCTTCGTGGAATGAGGTTTACTGGGGCTGCCAACAAAGGGCTTTGATGTCGACAGGGGGAACGTCCAGACTAGCGGTGAGCCGACAAACAGCTGATCAGCTGTTTGTCGGCTCAGCGCGGCAGCCATGTAAATGTAACTGAAGCCGCGATCATTTAAATTGCGGCTTCATTTACCTTTGCTGAACAAACAAATCTACATGCCTCTGCCGACAGAGGCATGTAGTTTAGACGTACCCTAACTTACCAATTTTTGCCATTCTATACGTGCTGCCTAATTTTCATGTTCCACAAGAATCAGAAGTTTTACACCACTGTAATATGGAAATATCTGAAACTCGGAGCCACTGTGTACCTCACTGGAGAGTGTGTCAAGACTGGTCAAGAGGTCCCTCAGGAACCCGATCCACATAGGATGTGAGTCCCTTGTAGAGAGCATTAGCTCCAACTGTAAAAGCTCACACTTTTAGCTTTGGAGGTCCCCAATGCAATCCACAGAGTGTCAGGCAAGATGATGGTTGTCACAAAAACACTGAGTGTAGGATCAAATACCAGTTATCATGCCTGATAACAGCCGTGTGTCAGAGGTTTGAATGAGTTCAAATATCCAGTAAAGCAAAAAACATAACGGAACATATTTCCAATTTTTTCCCCTAAACTGCAGACGTTATGCTAGGGTTGATTTCCCTTCCTACCCCTTTTGCCTCAGTCTGTTGAAAAAGAAACCTAAGTTCAACTTTATTACTGACAGTGAATCTTCCAGTGCAATTAGATTGTGCCCACTTAAGTCCACCTTCATAGGCAAAGCTTTTCTTTGCTCTGAATTTCCACTCTGAAGATCTGTCACTAAAATTGCTGCTTCAAATATATCCTCAGGGAAATCAATAAGAAATCAAGCAGCTATTCATTCAGATTTACTGATGTAACAAGGTGAGGCTGCCAAAAATCTCCAAGATTATCAGAGAATCAGTGGAAAGCAAGTCATGGCTAGATTTCAAGTTGATTTCATAAATGCGCCTGCACCAACTGATAGTCCAAGGGCTAATTCAAATGGATAGTTCCTCAAAATACAATGACATCTTTCATTCTGCTTACCACATGGATATAGCTAATAATACTTCATGTAATGCAGGCCAAGAATATGGAATACAATATGGAGATATGTATTCATCTTGAGTTCCTATAGTGAAAATTGTTTACTGAATTATTTGAAAGTGGGTTGGGGTGAACCGAATCAGATTGAATAAAATCCTTTTTCTTCCTATTGGTCTGCCACAAAAATACCTGGTGGCCTGTAGCAGATTGGGTTGCTGGTCTCCATCCCATTCCTAGTAGACATGTGTCTGCATCACAAAATGCCACATGTTGCCATTCTCAGCGGAGAGGCTAAGGACTCAACGAACAGAAATAATGAACTGTGCTTTCATGCATATAGCAGGTCTCTTAGGTCAACATGGAAGCATATTGGCAGGGAGGTGGAGGGATGTTTATACTGTCTGTGCCAGATAGGTTCACATTCTGTATGAAAAGAAGAATGCAGTCTCAAAAGATTATTTTTGGCACCTTTCACTAGGCAGTGACATTCACTTAAATATTTTTTATTTATTTATAAGGCCAAATTATCAGAGAGTGTACTTTAGCATGGAATCATAGAATACCAGAATTGGAAGGGATTTCCAGAGGTCATCAAGTCCAGTGCCCTGCCCGCATGGCAGGACCAAGCACCATCAAGACCATCCCTGACAGATGTTTGTCTAACCAGCTCTTTAAAATCTCCAGTGATAGACATTCCACAATCTCCCTAAGCAATTTATTCCAGTGTTTAACTACCCTGACTGGAAGTTTTTGTAATCTCCAGCCTAAACCTTCCTTGCAGCCATTTAAGCCTATTGTTGCTTGTCCTGTCATCAGAGATTTAAGAAAATAATTTTTCTCCCTCCTTGAAACAATCCTTTAGGTACTTGGAAATTGTTATCATGTTCCCTCTCAGTCTTCTCTGTTCCAGACTGAATGAATAAAGCCAAATGAACATTGCCAATTTTTGCCCTACCTGAGAATTCAGACTGCATTATCTAAATAAAGATTTTTAAGGAGAACCTTGCTGTTGCCTTAGCTCCCAGTTTGCTTTTTGATAGAGATTTTCCCAAACCCATACAGATAAAACAACTGGAATCTGAATCCAAATCTACTCAAACTTCCTGGCCAGCTCCAATCTCACTAACTAGCTGACATGCAAAGCCAGAGTCAACAGTCCATACTCTGGGGAAATTCAGATCCAGAGCTAGTCTTTGTGATTCATTCAGCTCATCAATAGTTGCTACAATATAATGAGAGGTATTCATTTTTTGCATCTGATTGTGTCACTCTTACCTTGATAAACACTCTGACTCATTTGAAAGTTTGCCAGGATAAGTAAGGGACGCACAATATAGCCCATTAGGGATGTTTTCCCCTCCTACAGATTGAAGCAAACACATCATTGGTATTTACTTAAAAATCATCATCCAGTAGTTGAAAATCCATCCTCCCTCCTCTCTCGATGGAAATGGACAAATTTCACTGTCCTTTATTTATAACTTCTTTCATTTGTTTTGAAACAAGGTAGGGAATTGCCAATAAATGTCAGGCTTAATGCATAGAGTTTGGGAAGTGATGAAAAATGTTCATTTGGTCTTTTCTGTAGTAGGAGTGAATCAGAATGTACAGTCACATTTCACTAGTTAATTGTTTCAGAGCAGAAAGAAAGGTAAATTATTCTTGATTCTGAGTGGTGCAATAAGAGAACTTCTGAAATCTGCTTGTGACAGGGCTGATATATACATTGGAAATGAATATTTGGAGTTTTGAATCTGATTTTTTAACAGATGGCAATGCTGCACTTAAAATTCAGCCTTGAAGAAATTGGGTGTGATTTCCCGTTGATGTCCATAGGCTTTGTTACTGATGATAGCAAGGCTGAATATGGGCACACTAACATTGCTTCAAAGAGGGCAATGCATTTCTATAACTGAAAAGTATCTTGTGGTAAGAAATATGATTATTAAGGTGTGCAGCAAGTCGTTATAAACTGAACTTTGAATTAGGAAATAACCCAAATAAATTACCTTCAGTGACTCTTAAAAAGTGCTTTTAATAACATAATATTTCTAAGACAATAACCAGAAGTCATTCCAAAGACTTTTATGTCAAAATCTCTTTTTTTCCGGTATTAATTTAAGCTAAAGCTGGCTACATAACTGTATAGTATTTATCCCCATATTGTCCTTATCTGAAACATATAGTTCATAGCTGCACACCTGAGTTGAACAAAGCAAGAGACATGCAGAGACCACCTTGGGGATGTTGCACTCCTCCATGTTGAGGCCTGTCAGAAGGCACATGAAGCTGGCTTTGAGGTGCCCTAAAGCACATTCTACCTGCATGCGGGCCCAGTTCAGGTGCATGTTGAATTATTTCCTGCTGGGGTCCAGGTGGCCAGTGTAGGGCTTCATGAGGCATGGCATGAGTGGGTAGGCCACATCACCAATGATACAGTGTGGCAGCTTGCAGTACAGGCTAGAGTTCCTAAATATGCCTGGCCCGACCACTCTACAAAAATGTCTGAAAACTGTCTCTGGTGGTTGACCAGGGCCTGCAGCACCATAGAGAAGTAGCCCTTTCTGTTTACATAGTGGGTGGCTCGATGCTGTGGTGTGCAGATCACGATGTAGGTCCCATCGATTGCTCCTCCACAGATCGGGAAGCCAAGGGCAGCAAATCCGGCCATGATCGGGTTCAAGTCTCTGAGGTGGATTACCCTTTTCCAGGATCCACCCCCCCTCTCAGGGGGTGCACCCCCGAGAGTGCCTTACCTCCATAAAGAGGACCCCAGTGGGGGACTTCCCTACACTGAATTGGTGCCCCCCCAACTGGTAGCTGTCAGGGGTAGTGAGCTTCCATATGGCAATTGCAACCAGATGGCGGGCTACAGGTAGGTGTCGCGTCTCTGGAGGGCAGGGGCAAGCCAGACACACAGCTCCAAGAATGTGGCCTTCTGCATGCAGAAGTTGTTGCACCACTGCTGGTCGTCCCACCACTCCATCACTAGGTGGTCCCACCAGTCAGAACTGGTGTCCAGCCTCCAAATTCACCTCTCAACCGTGGGGCATGGGGGCAAGGGCATTGCTCCTGCATCCAGGCAGAAAGACTCATAGTTGAGCTGGGAGTCGAGCTGGGGCAGGACTGTCAATATAGTCTGTTGCAAAACTTGCAGCATGGCAGTGTGGGACTATTGCATGCCCAGTGGCAGCCCCAGCTCGATAGCCAAAAGGAAAAAAATGCTGTGGCGTCCAACCAAGCTGAGCAACCAGAGCACACACTGCAAAATCTTTGCTGTCCCTCAGAGAGGTAGGCAAGCCCACAACAGAACCTGAGAAATGGCTGTCCCAGGGGGTCCCTTTCAGGACCGACCTTAGGCCGATTCGCACAATTCCTCTGAATCGGGTCCCATGCCTAAAGGGGCCCCGTGCCCTGAACCCAGAAGTGTGCTGGGCGCGCTGCGGGGGGGGGGGCAACATCCCTGGAGGGGGAGTGCGTCGGCTGCTTGCACCGCAGGAGGTGTGATTTGAGCGCAGGGTTTCCCTGTGCCCCGGGAGGGGGAGGATGTTAGCTACCTCTGGGGCTTGGCGGGGGAGGTAGCTGGGGATTTTTTTGTGTGCTGTGTTTTTTTTTCTTTTTGCTCAACCAAATTTACTGTGGGGCCCTGTCAAAATTGTTTGAATTGGGCCCCGCACTTCCTAAAGCCGGCCCTGGTCCCTTTAAGCATGCGTCTCAGCTAGCCTTAGCAACAGCACCTGGAAGTAACTGCAGACCTAATGCCCTGGCTGAAGTGTTTCCGGGTGGCCTTTTATGTGCGACCGTGTCCAATGAGTGTGGACACTCTCTTTCAAAAAAGCAGATTGCTTTTTCGATCCACTTTTGAAGTGTGGAGACTCTCTTTCGATAGAAGATGTTTTTGGAAGAGATCTTCTGAAAAAGTTTCTTTTGAAAGAAGCTTGCAGTCTAGACACACCCTATCGGAAGATAGGATACTGGGCTAGATGGACCTTTGGTCTGACCCAGTATGTCCCAATCGTCAAGGCTGTAGTTTCACAGGACGGGCTAGTGCTATGATATGCAGTGATGAATGCATTCTGTGCCCCAGATTAGCAGTAGTGAGTCTTAACTATCCAAATGAGATGGCCTTGCTGACCAACTCCGGTTCCTTGGGATATTAAGCCATACCTCGTCCTCATGCTGCTCCTGGATAACCACATATGGAAACTTTGAAGAGCATCACTTTGGCAACAGAAGTATAATGCTGGGGAAATGTGGAAAACCCACTGCAAGAACATTTTGATTTTTAAAGACTCAGACCCCCAAATCTCTGCAAATTTGCACTTTTCTCCCTAATTCTTGAATGTGCACTCGACTCTCAGCCACTTGTTAACCATCTGCTACTAGAGACCTGTCCTGTACACCTCTCCTCAATGGCTCAGGTACTGAGAAACTGCACTTCTTCCCTCACTTTATGTTGTTTATGGTCCACCTACCTTGAGTGGTGATTGTTTCACTGTACATGCCTTCCCCTCCACCACTTGAATGCACTCTGGTGGCCCCATGTTCAACTATCTCATCTGTTTGAGGCTGGAAGTTCTATTTTCACCAAACGTAGTTGTTAGTCTCAGGTTCATGCAGATCTGGGCCTGGATTTTATTTGCTTAAAAGTATGGGGTCTTCAGAGAAACTGCAAGCTTGAATTCCAGTTGTGCAGCAATGGCAACTTTCCCTTAGCAATAGTCAATCATTCTGCAAAACTACAACTTGGTGATCTATAATAACGGAGGAGATTGAGAATTAGAATTCCTGGGTTCTGTTCTCTGCTTCATTGGGTCTCTTTAGGCACCTCACTTAACCGCTATCTGCTCCAGTTTACCTAGCAAGTAAATATACATATTTTGACTACACTTCATGAAAGGCCTACTTCATTATTGATAAAGTGCTATGAGATTTTGGGATGAAGGATACTATGGAAGTACAAAGCACTGTTATCATAAGGTACAGCAGTTGGAGCAGTCAACAGACTTAAAAAATGCAACAATACAAATCATTTATAATATTACAGTTCAGGGCAGTTACAATGGAAAATGATATTTCTGAATCTGTATCCTCTGCATCTAATTTCTGCTCAACTGGAAATCAATGTCTAAATCTTGCTAGTGACATTTAAATGTGCCAAATCTTGATGATTTGTACTTGACTGTGATTTTTTTCCCTGCCACTGAACGAGCCTCCTAGAGTCAAAGATTATAGACATGTCATTTCTGTCACAATTTTAAAGGGCAAAGTTTCATGGTGGTTGAGACCCAGCCTCACTGGATTTTACTGCTGGCAAATGAATGATGGCAGCAGCTCTTAGCACTTGGACAGTTAGCCACTGGATTTGTGGGCATAAACCAGGGTATTTTCCATTCAAATCAGACATGTTCCTCATAGGCTTACCGCACGCATGTTAAACTCTGGCATGAAAGAGTGAATGTCAGTGGTTCATATTATAAAAGCAAATATCTAATTATTTTTCAAGGGCTTCATATTAATACAGGGGGAACATAGACCAGCCATTGCAATGGGTTGGTATGTCAGAACACTTGGGTTCTCTTCCAAATTTCCACCAATTTGGATCCTTCTTTTGCAACTGAATTTGTGTGGCCAGACTTTGTGGCCTATATGGAGCTCTGTTTGACTTGGATGGGGTTTAGGGGTCCATGCACGCTAATTTGACAGCAGGATCAGAAGCTTATTCAGTAACCTAGGGTAAATCACTTATAATCTCTGTGACTCTGTTTGCCGAATTGCAGGGATGATTTTTCCTGCCTCACAAAGCGTTGTGAGCTTAATTAGCATGTGTAAATCTCTTTAAGGTGCTTCAGTAGGTGAATGATGCTATCAAAGTACAAAATATAATTATACGTACCGTAATTATACTTCCAACTAAAAGTGCTTTTATTGATATTTTCTGCAATTATGCTGCTATTATTCACTGAGTACTCACAGAATGCTTAGCACAGTTCAATACATAGGAAACACTGTCCTTCCTCCAAAGAAACAGATAACATTCACAAAGTTCTAAAGGCTCAGATAAGTACCAGAACAAAATGTCGTGGCACTCACACATATAAAAATGGACCCAAATGTATATACCCTGCTTTGTTTATTCTTTGAAAAGCTTCATGGAAGCTTTGTAAAATGGTCCTGAATACAAAGAGGATAGTTGATCGAGTATATTTAGCTTCAGGCTACCATGGTTGCTACTAAAGTTTATTCTCTTTTGAAAAGATTCTGCCAGTTTCTTGTATCTTCCCTATAATTTAAATGGCAAAGATAGAGCCGGTAATCTCTCTCAAACTGATGCATTCACTGTACATAGTAGACTGCTACTGTAATTTTAAAAATACATGGCAGCTTTTTACATTTTGTAAATAGTCAACATATATGCACAAATGATTGCTTAAATTTTCTTTGTGGTCTAAGAATGGTAAGCAATGTTGTTAGAGAATGTTTCTAAACTACTATATATTTCAGAGAGTTTGTGAGTGAATGAGTGTGTGTCTGTTTCTTTAAGAACTCCTCCTAAACAGCAGAGAACCACCAAATTTTTTATGCAGCTTCCGCTTATCATAACTTAAAGTGAGGAAAGGAGTTGGTTGTACCAAAACCATGGGATCCTGAAATGTGATTGTTTCACATAAAATGGAAAGGGAAGGTTCTGCTAGTGGAGACAGCTATACTGTATAATGACCACAGGGGGGCAGCAAGGGGGCAGAGATGGGGACCGGGACAGCTATAACCCCATTGGGGCGGCAGGGGTGGAGAAAGGGACACTTATCTACTATATATTTCAGAGAATTTGTTTGTGTATCTGTTTCTCTGTGTGTCTGTCTCCCTGCCAGGGGACATGACTGTCTCCCTGACTGTGCCTGCTGCAGCCATAGACAGGTATTTCTCAGCTGGCCCCAAGCTTCTGCACTAAAAGGGCTGGGATTGTCCTCTCTCCCCAGGGCAAGCTGCATACTGAATTCCCCATCCCCAGGCAATGATTTAAGTGAAGAAAAACAAAAACTATTGGATTTAAGGGCCTGAACTACACTGGGTAAATCTTCTAGTCTAATTTATGTAACAACAACAATTGGAGAGTCAGACAGGAGAATTTATGTCCACCTATTCCAATATCAACAAGATGATAGAGGCGGCATCTGAGCCTTTAGCTATCATCTTTGAAAAATCATGGAAGTCAGGAGAGATTCCAGAAGACTGGAAAAAGGCAAATATAATGCCCATCTACAAAGGGAAATAAGAACAACCCAAGAAACTACAGACCGGTCAGTTTAACTCTGTGCCAGGAAAGAGAGTGGAGCAAGTAATTAAGGAATTTAGAGGTCATAGTGGACCACAAGCAAAATATGAGTCAATAGTGTGAGACCGTTGCAAAAAAAACCAAACTTGATTCTGGGATGCATTAACATGGAATGAGGAGTAACGGTAGTTCGAACTAGGAAGCCTAGTTCGAACTACCTAGTTCGTGCCACGTGTAGCCGCGCGGCACAGGGTTCGAATGAGCGGGGATTTAAAAATGGCGGAGCCCCGCTTATGCAAATGAAGCCCGGGAAATTCAAATCCCGGGCTTCATTTGCAAGTGCGGTATGCCTACATTACCCTCCTAGTTCGAACTAGGACGGTAGTGTAGACATACCCTGGAATAAATTTCCTAGGGATGTTGTGGAATCTCCATCACTGGAGATAGTTAAGAGCAGGTTAGACTGACATCTATCAGGGAGATGTAGACCGAGTTTGGTCCTGCCATGAGGGCAGGGGACTGGACTTGATGTTCTCTCAAAGTCCCTTCCTATTCTAATATTCTATGATTCTAAGAACGTGTAGTCATCTTGGGGTACATTAGGACTTTAATTCTGCAATGTACGGAGTGCCTTCAAATCCTGTTGTGGATAGTGGGACTTCAGGGTATTTTGCACCTGTCAGGTGATGCACAATACTTCCATGTATCAGACCCTAGATTTTTTTAGACTTTTCCTCCTCCCTTGCACATCCCTCTTTCTGAAGACTGCTCTTCATAATTTGCAGTATGTTGCACAAGTTTTAGCTGCTGATTTAAAAGCATTAGAGACCAAGAGAGGATGCTTAAAATCCACCTAGATTACAGGAACCACATATTTTTAGGTAAGAGATAAATGGCAATCTCAGTGCAACCTTCACAAATGCTGCATCATAATGGAAGGCCATAAGGCAGAGCAGCTTAGTATATAAAACATTTCAAGAAGAAGGTAGGTTTATAGACTGAGTAACTGTCATGGTATCTGCCTGTGTCTAGAAGAAGATAAAAAAAATCAGCGTACAAGTTTTCTAAGAGTCCAAAAGTCAGAAGACCAACATGCTGACAAGAAAAAAAAAAAAAACATATACAGTAGCTGCATTTGTTTGTGAGCCCCATTCTGTTAATATAACATTGCAAAGAACTCATAAAAAAATCAGCCACACAGCACTTTGTGAAAATTGTTATTACATTGTGCCAATGCCTTTGGCCTGGGTTTTTGTCTTTTTACTTAGCGAGCATCTACACAGTAGGGGAAAAGTCATAACTTAAGCTATGCAAGTTCAGTTATGTCAATTGCATAGCAAAAGTCAAAATAGCTTAATTTGGATTTTGGTGCTGTCTACACAGCAGGAAGTTGAAGGAAGAACACTCTTCCTTTGACTTCACTTCCTCCTTCTGAAAGGAGGGTTATAGGAGTTGGAGTAAGAAGTCCTGCAGCTTGCCATTATTTCAAAATAATGGCTTGCTGTGTAGACACACTCTTTGTTATTTCAGAATAACATCAGTTATTCTGAAATAACGCTTGTGTAGATACACCCTTACAGAGAGAAACTCGGCTAGTGGAACCTAACAGGCATATGCCACTTGAAGTTCCTTCCAACATGTTTAGTCTAAAACACAGGTTTCTTCTCTTAATTGTATGGAGAAAAAATAATAGCCATGAGTGATGATGTGATCTAGTAACCACAGCAAAAAGCTCATGAGAGAAACTGATAGACGTATTTTTCTACCTTGAGTCATTCTAGCTGTGAAAATGGGCTAAAATAAATCTACACACAGATTTCCTATATTAAGACTTCTACTACACATGTTTACAAACAGTAGTGGTCTGAATCATGCAACTTCCCTAGCTACTGAATCATTAGCAAGTGTAATAGGTAATATTGGAAGGCTATAAATTAATGGTGAGGGGTTGTTTTTTTTTTTTTTTTTGGAATTATCACTTGCAGCCTAAACTGTGAGACCTTTCTTCTCTATCTAATTAATGATGACTGTAAAAATAGCATGAGCCTTGCATATCTTACTTAGGAAACCTATCAAAGGTAGGTGATGCTTCCAAAGATGACAAAAACTGTTTTCTGAGCTTCCTTCATCACAAGATTTTTCAATGAGATATAAATCACCATGTACCCTAAAGTTAGTGATTTGATTATGGGACTCGAAGAACTTGCTGAAATAGATTATGTACTTTGCAAAACACCACATAGTTTAAAATTCTTCACTAACATCTGGTCCAGCTTCCTGGAATCAAATAAAAGCATAAGCAAATGTGTTTCTTGCTCTGATTAAGCGAGCACTTTCTTTCTCTTCCTGTTTGTTTTTTTTTTGTTTGTTTTTTTTTTGTTTTTTTGGATCATGGTTTTCAGAAATGACTAGTGATTTGGGGTGTCTCAATTTTCTTTGGTGCCCAATGTACAGCATGTTTATAGGGACTGATTTTCAGACAAGTTGAGAACCCCCTCAAAATGAAACCATTTTTAGAGAGTCCAAAATTGGGCACCCAAAATCATTACTGTTTTATCAAACTCTTTTCCCAAGAAAAAAGAAGTATCTGCTTAATAGAAATATATTCATTTCTATATGACAATGTGCTTTAATACTCTGAAATATTGTGTTAAATAATGGGAGAAAAGAGTTATAAAGCAATATTCCTTTGAAACATCTGTCCTTCCGGTGTACACCTGGGGGTTGGTTAGAGCTGGTATTAGACTGCATATGTTCTCTTAATTTTATTTAATGGACAGTGAGGCTTCCCCCATCCTATTCTTGCTGCTGTTGCCCTGCTGTTTTAATTATCACTCCTGCCACTTTGTTCTGTCATTTACAGATTCAGGCCCTCTAACTTCACCTCTGAGTTATCAAAGCAAGTAAACAGAACTGTCCCACATCAGCTATATCTTTTATGAGTACTTAGTGATTTGTGTCTTCTTCTAGCTACAGAGACCTCATTTGAGAGATGACCTTGAAGCACATCTGCCTTTAAATATTTCACAGAGCTGACAGAAGCCCCAGTATCTCTTTCCAGGGAGGTTTGCAAGCCTGTCAGACCACAGTTTTCCATCAGGAGTTCTTTAACAGTTTTTATCTTAAGATATATGTTTAGCCATCTGGGGTTGTTTAATAGTGGCTAGCCAGGGCAGAATGGCTTTGCAACAGTCAGACCTGGGAAGCATTTTATTTTATGCTGCAACATTTTTAATGCATATATGTGATCTCTGGTGGGCAGTCACCTCAGTTTCATAAGGATGTCAACCGTTGGGGTCATCTCTTATAGAAACATTCCAGCTGCTCTTTTAATCCTCCTGACTACTGTTCTGTTGCTAAAAACTAATACAATACAAAAGGCAGCTGTAGATCTTATTCAATGGATGCCAACAATCTCTCAGTTAATCCTGCTTTTGAGTTGAGCTCGAGGAATAAAAATTCAATAATCTCCACTGTAACCTTTTTTTTTGCAGGTTAGCAAAGGGGTAAACGGTGAATTTGTCTCTACACGCTGTTGTGCTGATAACACTTTGCCATAGGGCCCCCACAAAAATGTTCCCCTTTAGCCTGTAATAAATCCTCTGTCTCCAGGGTGTATGGAAGAATGAGAGAGGGATGACGAAATCCTTTCACTCTGCCTACTGCCCTTCACAAGCACAAAATTAAACAAAAATGCTAAAATGTTTTCCCAAGATGAAAACCAAACCAGGAGGAAAAAAAATAGATGTGCTTAGCTGAACATAGTTATACTTTTTCTGAAAAATATATTTAGGCTTGGAAGGGTTACTTTTCTAAGTAAATGTCAGTTTCCCCCATTCACAGAAACTGATGAAAATATTTCCCTCAATAATCAAGATTTACAGAGAGTCAAAGTGAGAAAAATGCTGCTTGAGAAATTGCAGTTTGATTTAAAGGTGTTTACTTTGTATATTTTAATATAGGGTAGCAATTTGGCTGTGTCTAGACTGGCCAGTTTTTCCGGAAAATCAGCTGCTTTTCCAGAAATACATGCCAGCTGTCTACACTGGCCGCTTGAATTTCCGCAAAAGCACTGACTTCCTATTGTAAGAAATCAGTGCTTTTTGTGGAAATACTATGCTGCTCCCATTCGGGCAAAAGTCCCTTTTGCGTAAAACTTTTGCTCAAAAGGGCCAGTGTAGACAGCTGAGATTTGTTTTCCGCAAAAAAGCCCCGATCACAAAATTGGTGATTGGGGCTTTTTTGCACAAAAGCGTGTCTAGATTGGCCACGGATGCTTTTCCGCAAAAGGTGCTTTTGCGGAAAAGCATCCGTGGCAATCTAGACGCTCTGTTCCGAAAATGCTTTTAACGGAAAACTTTTCCGTTAAAAGCATTTCTGGAAAATCATGCCAGTCTAGACGTAGCCTTTGTGTTTTAACAATTATAAAGGTTTTATTTTATGAATCTCAATGTCTAATGCCATTCAATTGTCTGACCGCTCCATAATTTCCCTCAGCTCTAAAAATTAGCTTAAAATCCCTAATTTCACACAACCATAAAAATTTAAATGGATGAAAATGGGAATAAATACTTAAAAATAAACAGTAATAGCATTTGTCAAAACTATACAAAAAATTAAAAATGGAATTCTGCCTACAAATGCAGAGGTATGGATTTTAATGTTGTTCAGTGCTGGCCTAGCTTTCACTGAATCACTTGGCCCTTGTCTACATTAGGAGCTTAGTCTGAAATAACCTCTCCCAAGTTTGAATTAGTAAGCGGTGCATCCAAACTACCAACCCCGTTATTTCAGAATAATGGGCAGTGGAATTCGAACTCCGTACCCCTGCTTTTCATCAGAAATAATGCTAATTCCAAACTTGTAAATTCAAAATAACAGTAATGTGGATGCTCTAGTGCCACTAATTCAAACTAATTTTTGAGTGCTTCTTGGGGCTCTGAGTCCGAGGTAGCACATCCTCTTTAATGGAGCCTGACTTGGACTCATTTCAACGCTTCTCCATAGCGAGGACACGCAAATTCAAATTGGTTAAATCGGGAGTTCTTAAGTTGAATTTAGTAATTTAAAAATCATTTCTTGGTGTAGACATGGACTTGGAGTTTTAACATTGACTTCAAGGAGAGTTAAATCAAAATCCCAAACATGCCAGATGGATAATGTAGCATCATGTGAGTTAGCAGAGCTGAAGACCTCAAAGAATCTGGAGATACTTTCCCCCAGCACATTATTTTAAAATACCTGCCACTGAATTATTATAATCCAAAGATTAAAAAAATAGTTGTAAGCATATAAATCTCAGCACTGCATTTATGGAAAGGATTAATGAGCAGTAGCTAGAGAGTAGGTAAACTCCATCCAAAGCAATAAAACCATCCCAAATTTCCCTTTAGTTTGGCAACTGGAGCTGCCTCCTGCTTGTCACTAATTCTGAAAATTTTGCAAAAAAATACTGTAAAAGTTTTAAGGCACAGAAATGTGCTAGGCTTGCCAATGTTGCAGTAGCTCTGTGGGTGCCAGGATACAAGAGAAGCAAGAGGGAAGCCTCAGCCTCCTTATATGATAATGGTACATCTGGGTTCTGACACTTATCTGATCTTCACTCATTATTTATATTACTGAATGACACAAAAGTTGAGAGGATATTTTGAAACAATCTGTGCTTGTTGTAAGGCTTGTATTCAGGTGTGATGGAGCGAACAGGCCCAGCACTGAAGGGCTGGGAGTAGCCCAAACCCAGCTGGCCGAAAGAGCCCCGCCCTTCCGGCCCTGCGGGGCATGCTCCCAGCAGAGCCAGCATATAAAGGCGGAGGGAGTTCAGCAGGAGAGGAGGCAGGCAGAAGCTAGAAGGACCCAGGCTGCATCCCCGGTGTTCCTGCAGCAGCTGATGCCAGAGCGAGGGTCCGCATCTACCCCCGGGAGTACTGCCAGCAGCCAACCCCGCCTGGGGGAGCGGACCCCCTACGCCTCCAGCCCCAGCCACGGTAAGGACCGCCACTGAGGCAGATGGCTGGGAGGGACGCCAGGGGGGTAGGAAGCAGCCCAGGGCAAGGGATCGCTAACACAGCTTGGTGTGTATTGGCTGGAGTCCCCACCAAGCAGGCAGCGGCAAGAGTCCCTGCCTATAGGGCCCTGGGCTGGGACCCGGTGGAGAGAGAGGGCCTGGGTCCCCCTACCACCTCTTTCCACACTTGGGGAAATCACCCCGACAAGGAGAGGCTTTTTCCCAGAGCTAGGCCTCTAGTACCGTATATGCCCTGAGAGAGGGGCCGGGACCGAAACCCGGGACCCAAGAAGGGGGACATACCCCCACGTCAGGGGCAAACCCCCTGACATCAGGTAATAGGCCAGGCAGATAACAGAGAGTATGGATTTCATGTCTTGGTTCCCACTGTATATAAGGTGCTATAGCCAGATTAAATTTACGGGTAATGTATTTTACACATGCAAGATTTTTCCGGGCTACAAGTGAAATGGTGTCGTCTTTGTGTGCAGACCAAACTAAAATATCAACAATGAATGTTCAGCTAAAACCAATCAGATATGGGTAATTTGTTTAAATGAGTCTTTAAACAATACTACATAGTAAACTAAAATAATTTGCATAGCAAATAGTATTTTTACTTAGTTCAAACATTGTGTAGCTCTGACCTAAATATTGTGTATTTATGTTGCGTAATGGCATTATGAACTGTGTTGGGAGCTAGAAAAATGCATACCAAGAATTAGGTCCTGCCCCAAAGACATCAGTCTGAATCAGTGATTTTCAAACTTTTTTTTTCTTGAGACCCAGTTGGGAGCAATCACTTATGCCCATGACCCAATAGTTATATCTTTTTAGAGTCCACCCCCAGAACTCCCCAGCGGCTGCTGGGGGAACTGCCTGTATGGCTGCCAGAGAAATCCCTCCCTTTCCCCCCACCCCGCACTGCCTGCAGGGCTCCAGCTGCTGACCCATTCCTAAGTTTGGGAATGGCTGGTCTAAATAGAGAGGCAGACAAAATACAGAATTGGGACCCCATGGCACAGACAGGCAAGACAATTTACCCAGGGACATAGCCAGTGGGAGGCGGGAGGCATTTGCCCCTGGGTGCCACACTGGAGGCATGCCAATTTAGCCCCCCTACAATCCCCCTGTCATCCCTTGGCTTGCCTGCTCCTCCTCCGTCCACCGCCACTGGCTGGAGACTCCTCTCTGCCGCCAGCCCCACTCTCCTCTATCTCTGCCAGTGGGTTAGTGTATGTGGTGGCCCAGCCCCAAACTGGAGGGGGCGGGGGAAGACACGGTACAAGGCTCTCCCCTCCTCCCAGGGTTGGGCTTAGCTGTGCACTAGGATCAGGGCCCTACCACATGGCAGGGGAGGGGACCCAAATTTTGCTTTTGCCCCTGAGTGCATAACACCCTCACTACGCCTCTGAAGTTACCCAAGGTTCACACAAAGCAGGTCAGTGGCAGAGCTGAGAATAAAATCCACAGTTCCAGAGCCCGAGTCCTGTGCCCTTCTCACTGAACCATGCTGCCTTCCAGAGCCCTCTGAGGTCAATGAAACCTGCAGGGTGTGCAGCATTTTTGAAAATCAGTTACTTAGGAGCACAGTTTAAAAGTCTACCTTGAGGTTCTCAATGTCTGGAAAATCTCGTTCTCTGCAACATTTCCTAATGTCACTTTGCAAGATCGGTGAGGAGTCCTGTGGCACCTTATAGACTAACAGAAGTGTTTGGAGCATAAGCTTTCATGGGCAAAGACCCACTTCGTCAGATGCATGTGGTGGAAATTTCCAGAGGCAGGTATAAATATCCAGGCCAGAATCAGGCTAGAGATAACGAGGTGAATCCAATCAGGGAGGATGAGGCCCACTTCTAGTAGCTGATCTGGAGGTGTGAATACCAAGAGAGGAGAAGCTGCTTTTGTAGTTAGCTAGCCATTCAGTCTTTGTTTAATCCTGAGTTGATGGTGTCAAATGTGAAGATGAACTGTAGCTCAGCTGGGAAAGGAACATCAGGGTTTCCTCTAGCTGATGACAACGGCACAATATTTTTAAGAGTCCATCACTTTGTCATTGAAAAGGATGCATACTTCCCCTGAAATATTGAAATAATGGGAAATAGCTCCTTCATAGATATAGCCTATGTACCAGTAAATCTGAGTTTAACCCAGCATACTGTGGGGAAAATCAAATAACTCCAATTGTGTCAAAGGGGGGACTGTGCAGAAATCAAAACTCTCTGAAAGAAAACTGCTGTAAGGGTTAAAAGTTTTCCAGACCTCTCTCCCTGTATCAGAGTGAAATCAAATTAACTCTAATCAAAGACCCTTACCAATGACTATCTCAAATTCATGGATACTCCTAGTCTGTCACAAATTATCATGTAAACCCTTATCTTTGTCACAGTTTGCCTTGTAGACTCCTCCACTCAAGTTCTCATGTGGCTTTGTGTACTGTAAAAACTTACTTCTAGCACTCCTGGGGTGAACAGAAGTCTCAGAGTACTTCTGCTGAGACTTTGATATGTTAAAGAAGAACAATCCACAACTGAACTGTCTAAGCATTCTGTATAAAGGATACCTGAATCTGTCTGTCAGGGCTGCTGCTTCACTCTTGGAAGTGACAGCCTGCATGCATGCATCATAAAGTTTTCCCTTCTAGGTTTCTCTCCTGCCTCACTGATTTGACCTCCGGCCTCGGACCCTTCTGGGGGCTCTGTACCCCAGGGGAGCGAGATTTCCCCTTCAATACTCTGAGATTAGGTACAGACATTCAACTTTCCCCTGCAAGGACTTTAAAAAGTTCCAAGCAATTTTTGCTCTGCTTATCTTTCTATGTCTTTATTTACAGGTGAACTTTCAACACTTTCTATCTGTTTAATTTTTTTCTTTGTTTAACCTTCCCCTCTTCATTCTGCTATTGCCTCCTGACCAAATCCCATAACAAAGAATTGCATCAATATTTCATCTCTTCATCTGCACTTAAGTGTCTTTGATCTGTTGCTGTATAAGGGTTATTTATTTGCTTCTACTCCAGATGGGGGAGAAAAAATTCAACAGAGCAGGTGAGATTTCGCTCTTTCATAGAAAGCTCACGTTGTGATACATTTTATTGTCTTCAGTTTTCATTGTACTTCCAGATGTTATTGAATTTGCTGTAGACCCTAGCAACTTTTTAAATATTATCCTTGTGACAAGGATACATCTTGTTTGGATTTGACAGTTTTCATTGTATGAATGTGTACTGTTTTCTTGGTATAAACATTTCATAGGTCACTAACCATACACTTACAAAACAGAAAAACATCCTTACAACACAGAAAAATGTCCTGATAATGAGTTTCTTTACTGAGGCCCCAATCCTGCAGTGATTCCCTTATGTGCTGATCCCTAAAGAGAACTATCTGCCTTCCACATTACCACAAGCTATGAAGGAAGCTAGCACAACCTCCACTGAATACGAATGGAGTTTATTCAGGATCATTTCCTGTTTCCTTTCAACTTGTGACCAAGTGAACCTAAGAACATAAGAACGGCCATACTGGGTCAGACCAAAGGTCCATCCAGCCCAGTATCCTGTCTGCCAACAGTGGCCAATGCCAGGTGCCCCAGAGGGAGTGAACTGAACATGTAATGATCAAGCGATCTCTCTCCTGCCATCCATTTCCACCCTCTGACAAACAGATGCTAGGGGCACCGTTCCTTACCCATCCTGGCTAATAGCCAGGGCTCGACAATTAGTGTAATCTACTCGCCCGTGGCGGGTAGATTACAAGCCGGCACAGCTGCGCAGCGCGATCAGCGCATGTGCAGCGCGCCGAACCATGTGGCTGGCAAGTGGGGCTTGCCGCCACTTGGCGAGCCCTGCTAATAGCCATTAATGGACTTAACCTCCGTGAATTTATCTAGTTCTCTTTTAAACCCTGTTATAGTCCTAGCCTTCACAACCTACTCAGGCAAGGTGTTCCATAGGTTGACTGTGCACTGTGAGAAGAAGAACTTCCTTTTATTTCTTTTAAACCTGCTGCCCATTAAAATTTCATTTGGTGGCCCCTAGTTCTTATATTATGGGTACAAGCAAATAACTTCCTTATTCACTTTCTCCACACCACTCATGATTTTATAGACCTCTATCATAGACCTCCCCTTAGTCTCCTCTTTTCCAAGCTGAAAAGTCCTAGTCTCTTTAATTTCTCCTCATATGGGACCCCTTCCAAGCCCCTAATCATTTTAGTGGAAGGATGTTATCTTAGTCTCTGGTGAACAAAGGTTTACTCCATCTCTGCTTCCTTCTCCCTTTGCACTTATGTAAGGGGAGAGAATAGAAGAGCACTTGCTTGGGACACAGGTGGTGGGTAGAGTTTTTAGGGAAAGTCAGGCGTTACATTGCTTACATTGTATAGGAAAGTCGCCTATACCTTACTAAGGGCTCCAGGCCATGATCTGATCAATTTAAGTACCCCCACCCTTTCCCTACTGAGGGCTCAGGGTGTAAGGCACCTATCCTTTCCCAAGGAGCTCAGGGAGAAACTTGATTAAGTACCCACCATTTCCCACAGAGTTCCAGGCCATATGGGTCTGCTAGACCTTTGTCTCATAAAAGGGCATTACGTAGCTATGCTCTAAGGCTGTGTCTACACTGCACCATTATTTTGAAATAACAATGTGAGCATCTACGCAGCCATTCTGTTATTGCAAAATAACGGACGGCTTATTTAGAAATCTGTAAACCTCATTCTACGACGAATAATGCCTGTTTAGAAATAAGGCACATGTAGATGCTCCACTGCTGCTATTTCGAAATAGAATGGCACTGGTGAGTGGCTAAGTTACTCCTCCCTAGTGCCTCCTGGGGCTCTACATCAAGATAGCACGTCTACACAGCAGGAAAGCCTCAAAATTAGTCTGAAGCAGGCTTCCCTAATGTAGATGTGCTATTTTGAAATAAGCTGTGCCGGAATAGCTTATTTTGAAATAGCCATGCAGTGTAGATGTACCCTAAATGTCTATTTATTAGCAACAAACAGAATACATATACCAAGCAAATCCCCATAGTCACATGCAGTGTTCCCTCTAACCTGCATGGCAGCACAGCTTCACTGGTGATTAATCGGCCCACCCAGTCAGAGGCTCAGGGCTCCCTGCGCAAAGCTCATTTACTGGGTGGGGCTGATAAATCACCCGTGAAGCTGTGCTGCCCTTCAGATTAGAGTGAACACTGGTCACATGCCTGCTATGTCTAATGGGAAATCCAGCCATGTAGAAGGCCTAGACCCTACTGATGATATTGCATTAATAAATGACACAGCCAAAAAGTTATAACCTAAAGAGAGAAATTAGCCAAACAGGGTCAGAATTAGCTGTGCTAAAACAAAGATACTTGAAACTCCCGAACTGAGCTTTAATATCACATTAGAAGGAGAAAATATCAAGAAAGTAGAACAGTCCACCTAATAGGGTGAACCAGAGCTCTTTCTTGAGCCAATAGAGACCTTAGGAGGGAAGTGACATCACAAATAAAAGCTTCCACAGCATTTTACTAGTTATGACAATATGTGGAAATAGAAATAGTACAGAATCAGAACAAAACTAAGCATTTTCCATTCTAATATCATGTCAGTGCAAACATACAGCTGTGAAAGCTGGAGATCTGCTAAAATATTAGACAGAAAACCAGACGCCTTTGCAAATGGATGCCTTTGAAAGATTCTGGACATTGACTGGAAAAATTACACCGTGAACGCAGAGATCTGAAAAATCAGTAACCTACAGTTAATAATTTCCACAACAATCAGACAAATTTGAGGCATGTATTATGGATGTCAACACACACACTCACCCATGAAGCTGTAAAATGGAAAACAAATGGTTTCAAGAAATGAGGGCATGTAAGAGAAGAAGCATTAACAGGTAGGGGAAACTATTCAATCACAATGCTATAGAGTAGGGGTGGGCAATAATTTTTGATAGGGGGGCCCACTCCAAGAGTTTGGAAAGTTGTCAAGGGCTGTACTCTTCCATGATATTAATGGACAAGGTGCAGGCTCTAGGATGGAGGTTAGGTGCAGAAGGGAGCTTGGGGTTAGGGAGGGTGACTGGGTGAAGGAGGTAGTTGTGACCTGGGGCTCCAGCCTGAGGTGTAAGGGGTCAGATTGTGACCTAGGGCAGGGAATTGGGGTACGGATCTGGGAGGGGATATGGGTGCAGGAGGGGGCAGAGGATTTGGGTAGGTGGAGTAGAGGGGAAGGAGTGAGGGGCAAGGGTTGGGGGGGGCTAGAGTGCCAGAGGCAAGCTCTGGCCAGGGGTCTTACCAGCCAGAAGCCCATTCCTGAATTAGCCTCCCACTTGCCTTGCCCCCACACAGGCTGTAGCCATGTGCTCTATGTATAACTGTGATTCCCTTGTTTTTCGTGGCTGCCTGTTATTCAAAGAGGGAGCTTCCATTGGCCACTTTCTGGCCAGAAGTTGGCCAATGGTATTGTGCTGGGGGTGGGAGCAGCCCCTAAATCTTTCCCCACTCCCCTCCGTGCTCAGTTTTTAAAGAGAAGCTTCCCCGCAGCCACATTTTTGAGTGGCGTGCTGGTGGGGCAAAGCAAGTGGGGAGTGTGCCTAGGGCTCCCTGCAGCATCCACAGGCCGGACGCATTGTCTTGACTGGTCGGATGCGTCTAGTGGGCCGTATTTTTCCCAGGCCTGCTATAGGGCAAATGAAAGCAGCAACAGATAATTAGTTTTTCTCCCTAATCACCTATGTTGGTGCAGGAAGGACGTAAAAATATTTTCATGTTTATAACAGTACAATAATAGGCCATACACCTGACATGTGTGTGCTTTCCTAATAAAATAAGTGGCACTGAATCAGATCTTTGACTGGGAAAGAAACAAGAACACAGATTGTAGCTGTACATTTAACGAGGTCCACATGCAGAGTGCTAGTGTCTTACATGCAGTGTTGTAGGGTAAAGCATCAGTGATACCATACAAAGAGTTGTTGTTGTTGGCCTCCGTCGGTCAGTTGACCATGGATGACGTATCCTAGTTCTCGTCTTGGTTCATGTCGGATTGTCTGGGACAGCGTCGGGGACAGTGTCGTTGGTGGCTGAAAAGGCCAATCCGGGACAGGCATTCTTTGCCGCAGAAGTCGCAGCTATAGGTGGTTCCCTGGCTGTTGTTGTTGCGTAACTTCCTGCGGGCTCGCTTTTCTTCTGATGCACGCATCATATTCGTTTCGCCTGACTTGAGCTGTGTGGTCAGGGTGCCCCTCCACTTCGGGCGGTCTGCTGCGAGGTCTTCCCAGGACTGCGTGTTTATGTCGATGGCTTTCATGTCCCTCTTCACGACATCTTTAAATCGCAGGTTCGGGCGCCCTATGGTTCTCTTCCCAGATGCCAGTACCCCGTAGAGGATGTCCTTTGGGATCCTCCCGTCCTCCATGCGGCGTACATGGCTAAGCCAACGCAGGCGACGTTGTCGGAGCATGGTGTACATGCTGGGGAGGCCGGCTCGAGTCAGAACTTCGAGGTTGGAGACTTTGTCTTGCCAGGTAATGCCCAGGATGCGGCGCAGACCTCGTAGATGGAAGGCGTTCAGTCTCCGCTCTTGTCTCGCGTATGTGGTCCATGTCTCGCTCCCGTACAGCAGGGTGCTGATGACGCAGGCGTTGTACACTGCCATCTTTGTTGCGATTGTCAGCCTGGGGTTGGTCCACACTCGGGTTGTCAGGCGGGCTAAAGTAGAGGCTGCCTTCCCGATCCTCTTGTCGAGCTCAGCGTCAAGGGAGAGATTATCGGTGATGGTGGAGCCCAAGTACGTGAACTGGTGGACACCGTCAAGCTGGTAGTCGTCTACTGTGATGGCTGGTGGAGTGACAGTGTCCTGGCTTAGGACGTTTGTTTTTTTCAAACTGATAGTCAGCCCAAAGTCTTTGCAGGCCATGGAAAAACGGCTCATCAGCGACTGAAGTTCTTCCTGGGTATGTGTGACGACTGCTGCGTCGTCGGCAAATATCATGTCCCTGATCAGCGTCTCGCGTATCTTTGTCTTGGCTTTGAGGCGAGAGAGATTGAATAGCTTGCCGTCCGATCTGGTGCGGAGGTAGATTCCTTCCGTTGCTGAGCCGAAGGCATGCTTGAGGAGCAGGGCAAAGAAGATCCCAAACAATGTGGGGGCAAGAACGCAGCCTTGCTTGACGCCGCTGCTGATGCTGAAAGGCTCGGAGCAACTGCCGTTAAACTGCACTGTTCCCTTCATTTCTGTGTGGAAGGATTCAATCAAACTCTGCAGTTTTGGTGGGCAGCCGATCTTATGAAGGATTTTGAAGAGTCCGTCTCTGCTGACCAGGTCAAAGGCTTTGGTGAGATCAATGAAGGAGACGTACAGGGGCATCTGCTGTTCTCTACACTTCTCCTGGAGTTGTCGTAGGGAGAAAATCATGTCTACGGTTGACCGTTCTGCGCGGAAACCACACTGTGACTCCGGGTAGACACGTTCAGCTAGCTTCTGCAGTCGGGTCAAGATGACCTTAGCAAATACTTTGCCTACGATGCTAAGAAGGGAGATGCCTCTGTAGTTGTTGCAATCACTTCTCTCGCCCTTATTCTTGTAGAGGGTGACGATCTTAGCATCCCGCATATCCTGCGGTACGGCTCCTTCTTTCCAGCACTGACAGAGCACTTTGTGAAGAGGGTGCAGTAGGGAACACTTGCACTGTTTCAGCAGGTCTGGAGGAATCCCGTCGCTGCCGGGGGCTTTTCTTGAGGCCAGTTTATCAATAGCCTTGCTGAGCTCTTCTACTGTTGGCTCTGCATCAAGTTCTTCCATGGTTGGCAGGCATTCAATGGCATCTAATGCTGCAGAGGTCACCGTATTCCGTCTGGAGTAGAGGTCGGAGTAGTGTTCCACCCATCTCCCCAACTGTTGTTGCTTGTCGGAGATTATTTCTCCAGTAGATGACTTGAGGGGTGCTGTTTTGCTCTGGGTAGGGCCCAGCGCTTTCTTGATGCCGTCGTACATGCCTCTTGTGCTCCCTGATATGGCTGCTTTCTGGATGTCGTTGCTGAGCTGCTGCCAATATTTGTTCGCACAGTGTCTGGCAACCTGTTGAGCCTTGCTCCTAGTAGCCCTGAGAATTTGTAGGTTCCTCTGGCTTGGTGACCGCTTGTATTCTGCCAGGGCGGCGCGCTTGGCTTCTATGACTGGAATCATCACAGAGGACTTTGCTTCAAACCAGTCGTGCGTCTTTATGGTCCTCTTTCCAAAGGTTGCCAGGGCAGTGCGGTGCATTATGTTCCGCAGTGTTTCCCACTTTTCCATGGCAGAGTCTCCTGTCTGTGTGGCGTCAAGTTCCTTCTCAAGTGCTTCTGCGAATTTCTGCGTCAGGTCAGGCTGCGACATCTTGCTGACGTCGATGCGAGGATTTCCTTGTTTCCTTGAACGATGAAACCTCTTCGGGTTCAGCCTGATCTTGCAGCACACTAAGGAGTGGTCTGTGTCGCAGTCAGCGCTGTGATAAGAGCGTACGTGCAGGACGCAATTGATAGCTGAGCGGCGAAATAGTATAAGGTCCAACTGGTGCCTGTGTTTCGAGTGCAGATGTTGCCAGAAGACCTTATGCTGGGGCTTGGTCTGGAAGTATGAGTTGGCGATGCACAGGTTGTAGAAAGCGCAGAGCTCGAGCAGGCGTTGGCCGTTCTCGTTCATTTTGCCGACGCCAAATTTTCCGAGGCACGAAGGCCATGAGTCATTGTCCGCACCTACTCTGGCATTGAAGTCACCCAGAAGGATGAATTGTTCCTTGTCGGGGATGCTGTTGATGACAGATGTTAGGTTCTCATAGAACCGGTCTTTAGTTTCCAATGTTGCGTTCAGAGTTGGGGCGTATACGCTGACGAGGGTGATAGGGCCTGTGGTGGTGTTGAGACGAAGGGTGAGGAGTCGTTCTGAGCCATTACTGTCTGGTTCTACCATACTCAGTAGGCTATTTTTCACCGCGAAAGCTACGCCATGCTGTCTGGGCTCGTCTGGGGCCTTTCCCTGCCAGTAGAAGGTGTAGTCTTTTTCTTTCAGAATGCCTGAGTCTACCAGTCATGTTTCCTGTAGGGCGGCGATGTCTACGTTCAGCCTCAGAAGTTCGTTGTTGATGACTGCTGTCTTTCGTAGGTCGTCAATGTCCCATACGTCTTCGGAGAGGCCCGTCAACATTGTACGGACATTCCAACATCCCAGTTTAAGAGGTGGTCTCTTTCTCAGTGTTTTGTTGCCTGGTGCAATGGTTGCAGCCTGCCGTTCGGAATGTTCCTAATCCCCATGCACCCAGTGAGGAAAGCAGATTGTGGCGGGGCAGTACCTGACTGTCTGGGAGCTGCCCAGCTTGAGGTGGGCGGTAACTGCCCAGTGAGACCCGAAGATCCCTCCCACCGTTGGGAACAACCCCTGGCGCCATGCTCTACGCCAATTGAGCTGTGGCTTATAACCGGTCAACTGTTGCTCCCCGTGTTGTTTCCGCGCTAGTAACGCTAGCGAGGCTGGAGTGTCCTCTCCAGGGTTGCGAGATATGTTGGTAGTCAGATACTAGCCAGGGCAATGTAATATGGAGGAACAGGCTATTGCCCACGTAGCGGGTCCCCCCTCTCCACGTCGTCGATGGATCCAAAGGAACAGCAGGGCTGCTACAGTTTGGCATCGGCGCCGTCGCAGGAGTTGCCAGAGTGAGGCTGCAAGCAGCGTCGAACTGCCTTAGGGACTCCGACTCCGGATTTTTCCTCGAGGTTTACTCCTGAAGCCTTTTCCATGGAAGAATATAGCCGCAAGGCAGTGGAGGTTTAAAATCAGGGTTTTCCTTCCCCTAGATAAACTGCCTTCCTAGGCTGACGAGTATCATCTCCCCGAAGCAACTGGTTATAAGGCGCCAGTGACCCACCTGCGCCCCTTCTCCTGTCAGTTAAAACAGTTCCGCCGGGTTTACAAGCTAAACCGCACGTGAAGGCCAGGAGCTGGACTTGGTTGTCAGAGGCTATTGGAGACGCACGCCGTATAGGGGTACTCTATAGACAGTGGGAGCTTATCCCCACTACCACCCCTGGCTATGACAACCTTGGAACCTTGGACGGAGCAAGGGGAGTGGCAGAACCAAACTCCCTACACATTGCAGACTTGCATCCTTGTTGACAACCACAGACCTGGCAGTGTGGGGTCTACTTGCATATACTCTCCTTACACGTACCCTAAATGTCTATTTATTAGCAACAAGCAGAATAAATATACCAAGCAAATCCCTTATGCTCACCAATCCCAAAAAGCAGACAAATTTCCCCTGATGGCTAGCAGGATCCACTGATCCAGGAATTCCTGGCAATGCTTTTGCAGGTCATAGCATTCCTAGACATTTAGGGTATGTGCAAGGAGGGTATATGCAAGGGTTGCAAACAGTTTCTATTTCAATGTGAAATTTACAACCCGGTATCTTTATGTAGCTCCCCATATAAAGCTTTCTTACTCCCGCTTTGTGATAGATGATGTGAGAGTGCAGCAGAGGTGAATTTCACCCTTAAAGAGGCCAGCAGGTATGTTTTCATGTGTCATTAATAAGTACACAATAGATGTTTCTATACTCCACGGCATGTTCATGTTAATTACTCTTGCTGTGGCTTTTAATTAGGCACTGGCCCATCGGCAGATAGTGTCTTTAAAATGCAGAGAGAAATCAATACTTTATTAATGTCCCCAAATATCTTAAATAAATGCGGCATCAACTGGCATATGATATGAAGTTTTATAGTAGTGTTATTCCTACCAAATTATAAAATGAATGATGCATATACCCCTCTCTAGACTTCAGTAGACTAGTGATTAAATGAGACTATTTTCTATGAGTGATTTGTTATATTAAAGAGCACTAAAATTACTTATACCAATAAGTATATTATAGTTAAGCTCTATATATTATTTAAACAGTTTGGCTACTGCTAGAATGATTTATATATTCAATATAAGAAAGCTCAGATTTTTCACTGGTTATATTATTAGTCTCTTGATATAAATTTCTTGCTTTTCCTCCATCTCAAGAGAACTTAATTTAAATATCAATAATGAAAAAAACACTTCCAGAAATTTAAACTAATCGTGCCTTTTAAGGTGCAAAAAACCCTTCGATTGAATTTTCAAGTTAGCATAAAAGCAATGAAATGTTAGTAAATGATGTTTTATAGCTTGGCATTCAATAAAGTGCTGTATATATTTGGCACTGCATCCATATTATGAATGTTAAATGTTGAAGTCAACAGAAATGTGTTTATAAAGACACTAGTAATTGCTAATTAGTAAAGAAACATATATTGGCAAACCTCTGCCACCAAAAAAGCAAACTTGCATATGGTTTTCTCCAGTAATGCTGCATGAGAACGAAGAGCAGGTGCACTTATGGTCCAAACAAGAATCAAGATGTTCTGATGAAGGGGATTGGCTTCGATACAGATCTGTGAGGAAGGAGATGCATCACAAGGGGGAGAACTAGTTATAACAAGCAGAACCAAAGTGCATTGGAAAGTTACGGTCGCTTCAAACAGCATCAAATACTCAGGTGTGATTTGGCAAAAGGCCCACTGTGTTAAAATGAGAATTTTGCCTGAGTAAGAACTTCAGGATTTGGCCTCAGAAATGTTATCAGAACCTCTTCATTCTTGCAGCTTTAGGTTAAAATATAAAACAGGTCACTGCTACTGGCCATTGCTGCCCCCTGTCCTGCCAACTCTCTCAATTTTTACTGGAAGTTTCCTGATATTATTTTCTCTGCAACTGGAGTTATTTGTACAAAAACACCAGTTTTCATTTGGAACAATAAATTGCAACTCTTGTGGCATCAAAGAAAAGCTGGGAAATGTAACTTGAATGTACTCCCCCAGCCTCTATGCTCAAAACCCTGGACACCTAAGGAACCCAAAATATTCTTACCAATCTAATGAAATGTTTAGGCCTGATTCATAATTTTTGAATGCTTGGTACTAGCAATACTGTCTGTGCCACTGTTGATTTTGGGCCCTCTGAATGAATTCTTCAGAGCTTTGTTGTGTTGTTCAATGAAGCCCTGTTGCTACATTATTGAATATATCATATATTCTACTGTTTTTCTTCTGTTTTTCTTACTAAACGTCTCCATGTCATAACTAAACAATAGCCATGGTTACCATTACTGGTGGAATATTAACTTTTGCCACTCCTGATTTCTTGTGGTTAATAAAATTTGCAACCATCACATCACCTTTGCAAATATTTTGCATTTAATAGTGTATTTATTATGTCTTCTAGCAGTTCAACTTTGGATATACACGTTTTTCCTCATGACAAGGATATATTACTGCCACATGGATTGCTTTCTGTTGCTTTATAGATCTGACAAAACATACAGGCAGATAGGAGCCTAATTGGTGCTTATAAGAGTGGCAGAACTTCCACAATTATAAATTGCAGGACTGGAAGGGACTTGGAGAAGTCATCTAGTGTGGTTTCCTGCACTCGTGGCAGGACAAAGTAGAAGATTCCTGACTGTTTTCAGAGGGGCTGACAGACTTGCCGGGCCCCTGGGCAAAGTGTGTTTGGATCTCTGACTCTGTGCTCCTGGAAGGGATGGGGCCTTGGGTGGAAAGGGTGGGACCTCCTTAGCACCACTGGACTGCACAACACCCCAACCCCCACCTTTCCCCACCCCTTAGCACTGCCTGGACCATGCCTCCCAGGGCTCCAGTGATGATTTAAAGCATCTGGGGCTCAGTTTGCCACCACTGCCGCAGTAGCAAGGGAGCCCTTTTGAGTCATTGGGCCCTGGGACAACTGCCCCTTTCCCCCACCAGCAAGGGGCTTGGGTGCTTGTCTAACCTGCTCTTAAAAATCTCCAATAATGAAGATGCCACAGTTTCCCCAGACAATTTATTCCAGTGCTTAACCACCCTGATGGGAAGTTTTTTTTCCTAAGGTCCCACCTAAACCTCCCTTGCTGCAATTTAAGCCCATTGCTTCTTGTCTTATCAGTGGAGGTGAAGGAGAACAATTTTTCTCCTTGTAACAACCTTTTATGTACTTGAAAATTGTTATCATGTCTCCTCTCAGTCTTCTCTTCTCCAAACTAAACAAACCCATTGCTAATAACGTTTTAAAAGGGGAGGAAAATACTCAGTGGATTGATTAGCAGAGGGCTCAGCAGTAGGATCCAAATTAGGCTTAGCTGGTTGTAAAAATGAGTTCATCAAAGGAGAATTTGGACTTCAAATCTAGGTTTCAACTGGGTTTACAGAGTGTGAACAAACAGATACTTTTAGAATAATTAGAAAGGCCACAGACCCTGTCTGCTTTTGCTCTAGTATCTTCCTCTGCATTCAAAGAACTGCAGTCATTTTCCAGGTTTATGGCCAATTAAATTAATCCTCTCCAATATGTGTAGCATATGCACTGTGCTCCCTGCCATACTATCTACAAACAGGGCCTGATCTCACCAACATTACTGGTGGATCCAATGACAGAAATTGTCTGTTTTCCTGTGATAATAATTCATGCTTTCCTGAGGATGTGCAAGGGCTTTGGCACACATCTCTTACATAATTACAGAAGCTGCCTACATCAAGTCCATTCAGTGCGATATACCCCCTCAGTACCATTTACCTGCATACTTCTAAAGACCTAGCACCTACTAAAGCAGTATCAGTCCTAGCTCAGGGTTGAAAGCTTGATACCCTTCCTACCCTTTCTTGTTTGGCTTTCATTTTCCTATTTCAAGAAGACACGGAATTTGTTCAGGGGCTGCCTGATAAATGAAAATTAGCAATCAGTATTAATGAGCCTACTGTATATGCAAATTCAAAAATTACAGCATATCCTCTAGTACAATTAACTAACACCATTTGTGCAACTATAGATAAGGGGGTGTCAGTGAGTCTCATATATAGTAAACTTTTTCGGAGGCGCTTTTATTACTTAGAAAAAAAATCTATTCATGCTGAAGCTCTGTGTGTATATTCATAGACAAGGACTGAATCCTTTATATAATTTGGTTCCAAACCAGTTCAGATGTTTTTTTCATTAGAATGGTATGCTTGCCAATTTTGCATGCTGTTTTAGTTCCTCTAAAAAAAATCCACACACTTTAAAAAGTGAATTATTTGGCCATTATTTGGTAATAACTATTAGTATATTCCAAAAGACCAAAGACTTAAATTGAGACATTAAATTTTGACCATTCACTACTGTAGATATGCAGAATATTTCATGACCTTTCTCCTTATCCTTGCTTCTTAAATGTTTATCTACATTGAACCAGATTCAGACACTATGCTGATATAACACATTGACGTGGCTTGATCAGAATAACTAATCATATTACTGATCTACTCATTAAGGGTAATATTATGAAGACATTAATCAATGGATTATTAAATACACGCTATTTCTTAGTATAGTGAAAGCTTTGTTAGAAGGCACTCGTGTGGATTGGGGGCTGAATGTGACATAAAAAAAAGCTTATTGCTCTGTCCCTACCCCCTACAGCAGGTCTGGGCAAAATATCTGGCCTGCCAAGACACTGGATCCAGCCCACAGATGCTGCAGGAAGCCCCAGGCAAGCTTCCCACCTGCCTTGCCCCACCCGCACGCCGCTCAGAAATGCAGCTGTGGGTGACTTCACTTTAAAAACATAGCCTGGAGGGGAAGGGGAAAGCTTTAGGAACTGCTCCCACTCCCGGCACAATTCCATTGGCCAGCTTCTGGCAAGAAGCTGGTCAGTGGAAGCGGCCTGTTTGAATAACAGGCAGCCATGAAGCACAAGAGGATCACTTATACACAGAGCACATGGCTGCAGCCTATGCAGTGGTGGAGCAGCCAGGGAGGCTAATTCAGGAATGGGTAAGATGCCTGGCCAGAGCTTTGCCTCTGACACCCTCACCCCTCCCTTCCCCAACCCTCTGCCCCTAACTCCTGCCCCCCTACTCTACCTACCCAAATCCTCTGCTCCCTCCTGCACCCATATTCCCCTCCCAGATCCGGTACCCCAATTCCCTGCCCCAGATCACAGTCCACTCCTGTCCTATCTAATAACCCCCAAACCCTGCATCCCCCTCCCATACCCCAATTCCCTGCCCTAGGTCATAATCTGACCCCTTAAAGCCCAATCCAGTGCCCCAGATCACAACTACCTCCTTCACCCAAACACCCTCCCTTACCCCTAGCTGTCTTCTGCACCTAATCTCCATCCCAGACTCTGCACCTCTTCCATTAACATCATGGAAGATTGTGGCCCTTGACCACTTTACAAATTCTTGGAGTCCTCCTCCCCCTCATCAAAAATTATTTCCCACCCCTCCTGGCAACTTGAGGCAGGCTGAGGGAGAAGGAGGCACCTGCTGCTGCTATCTGCCAGAAGTGCCAGCAGTCAGAAGCCTCACAATAGCCAGCTGAACAGTGGGGAGTTAGTCATGTGTGCCTGAAGCTGCTGCAGAATTGTGGCTGGGAGAATGCTGGTTAACGAAGTTTTCCAGTTAATAGTGCTGGATAAGAAAGCTTTCACCGTATAACTCATATTATCTCATCAGGACATTGATTGGTATATTAGTGTAATTCACTATCTCCCATCAACGGAATTTAGTCATTTTTGGATTATAATTTAAACATTCTTCTCTGCCCTCATCCATTAATATCAAGGTTTGTGCACACACAAAAAGTAGAATTTGCTACGATGTATACAATATCCCAGGTTTCAAACCCTCTTCAAACAGACACAAGCAAGGAACTGCCCAGGTAAGACTCCTACTCTCTAATCTGAAATCACACTGCTGAGGCTAAATATTACTCCACATAAAGGGCTGAAGTCCTTACTCAAAGAGATATTGATAGCAACTGGAGATTTATGTAATGAACACCAGATAAAGGCTTTGTTATCTGGGCCACATGATAATGCTACTTCGATATAGGCAGACACTACTTTTCTGTCCTACTAAGACCGAACTATCTTTGGGGAATACTGGATTCTTCCAGATGAAAGGAGAGTATATGCTTTCCAAAGACAGGTCAGCCATGGGGAGCAAAGACAAAGGAAGGGGATCCTGTTGGGTCTATAGCTGTTTTATAGTCATTGTCTAGAGTGTGGCAGAGAAGCTGAGAGAGGTAACAGTCAATCACAGAGTATCCTTAGGTGGTGGCACATTCCTGGAAGAGGTGATGGAAGAAATATAGTAAGTCTAGTGATTCACTTCACATATGTGTACAAGTGTTCAGAGACCTATCTGAGATTATCTCAACTTTGGTTTTTCATCTTTTTTTTTTCCCTTCTCCTGCTGACTGGGAATTTCCGAATATAGTTTAGGTTTAAAGCTTGCCAAATCTGACTAGAAATTTTCCTAGGTCATCCCCCACCTGTGGTCGCAAAGTTAAAGATTGATGATGGTCTTTGTGTCTGAGAGGCAGATTAGGAAGCCACAAAATCCATACTAACGGTATGTCTGGTACAAACTAATGACTACTTTTGCGGCAACAGGCAATGCAAGTAAACACATTACAATATTACAGGCAACAATTAGATAAAGAGTTTTAATAACGCCAGGTGGTAACATGGATATAGCCTAAGTATACAATTGCAACTAACTAATAGAACACCATAGTCACACCCTCCTGAAGACCTTGAGGAGTGACAGGATTGTTACAGCCTGTTTTGTTTGTATAGCAGGTATCTCAGTGAGAGGGGAGAGATTAGGATAGCATAAGAAACTAAAGACTTAAGTAGTACTTATAATGAAAGTTTAGAAAGTAAGTAAAGAAGAGATGAGAATGAAGATTGCAAACATGCCTTGCACCCCTGGTTGTATGAGTTTATAGGCCTGTTTGAAGGCATTTAGGATCCAACCCTCAAAGCCATAAACAGATTTCTACACCCTAAGATAGTTGTGGGTGCTCATGTCTGGCTGGAGTATTATATTAAGGCACCCCTTTGAATATGCTTGAGTTCTCACATTGTGTCCTCATGAAGAGAGGTGTTTTTGATTAACATTCGAAGAAATACCACAAGTCGTGCTCCGTTCCTGCTTTCTAGGAAAGCAGGATGTTTGCCCCTTCAAGTTAGGGTATATCTTGGGCCTCAGTGATCTTTAACTCAGACAATTATGACATAACACCACACCTGTGAGATTGGCACGAGATGCCATGTCTGATCATTCTATTTTCAGGACATAGAATATTTGCATGCTGTCTTGTACGTCCACA
Organism: Pelodiscus sinensis; assembly: GCF_052426305.1. NCBI lineage: Eukaryota > Metazoa > Chordata > Testudines > Trionychidae > Pelodiscus > Pelodiscus sinensis. The sequence goes on along the minus strand of NC_143068.1, from coordinate 12,829,352 downwards.
TGATGGCTTTTGTGGATCACCTGTCCCAGCCCAAAGAGCTAGATCCAGAACCTTTGAAAAGGTTCAGAAAAGGGCAACAAAAATAATCAGGGGTTTGGAATGAGTCCCATATGAAGAGAGATTAAAAAGACTTGGACATTTCAGTTTAGAAAAGAGGAGACTAAGGGGGGGATATGATAGAAATCTATAAAGCATGACTAGTGTGGAAAAAGTGAAAAAGGAAAAGTTATTTACTTATTCCCACAATATAAGAACTAGGGGTCACCAAATGAAATTAATAGGCAGCAGGTTAAAAACAAACAAATAAGTTTTTCTTCACTCAGTGCATAGTCAACCTGTGGACCTCCTTGCCAGAGGAAGTTGTGAAGGCTAGAACTTTTAACAGAGTTCAAAAAAGAGCTAGATAGCCATTGAGGGACCTAACCTCCATGAATCTATTAGCCAGGATGAGTAGGAATAGTGTCCCTAGCCTCCGTTTCTCTGGAAGTGGATGACAGGGGAGGTATCACGTGAGGATTACCTGTTATGATCCCTCTCTCTGGGGCATCTGGTATTGGCCACTGTCGTCGGACAGGACACTGAACTAGATGGACCTTTGGTGTAACCCAATATGGCCGTTCTTATGAATACCACTACATATATGAATACCTCTCTATCTGTTGATGATTTAACTCTAGAATACCATATTTCAACAAAGAAAGAAAATCTTCTATCTTATCTCTCCTACATCTTTCTTATAATCTTACTCTATTGCTGAAGCTAACTTCTTACTGGATAAATTTTCTGTAGGCCTTACGTTTCTTCTAGATAGAATGAAAAACAGTGAAAAGTTTATCAAGACTATATTAGTTTGCAGGTAAGGTTAGACTTTAAGGCTACGCTCCCCACCTTTTAAAAGAATGTTTTTCCATGAGTTTCAACTGAGTCTTCTTTATTACATCTCAGATAGTTCTTTAGACAAAGTTCCCCAGAGGGGAACCTATTACTCAATGAAAACCCCATGAACTGGGTTCCACTACCAGGCCCATTGAGTCATTAAAGTCCGGCCCCCTCAATAACTAGATAGCTCAGTAAAGACCATCTTCCCTTTCTGAAAAATCACAGCCTTGAGGGTCTGTGAAGTGAGGTTGACACACCAGAATTAGCATAAGGGCAAATAATCAGTCACATTACATTGAGTTCACTGTGTGTCCTATTGCTTTCACCTGCACTCTCTCTCTCTCTCGGCCTTCAAAATAAAGCCCACATTGCAGCTTTCTCCAAGCAGTAGTTCCAATTTTTCAGCTGACATGTCACACTGAAAGATGTCGTTTCAGATTTGGTTAAACAAAGGAGTCAAACATGCTATAGCAGATTAAGCTTGAGTTGATCTTGGGGGATTTGCTGAGTGAAAGTGAAGGAGGGTTTTTCAATCAGTCAGTGATTTTTTTGTGCCTGAACACTGCTTTTTGGCCATTCGCATTAATTGTTTGGTGCATTTGGGGTCGTTTTTCTTTCTAAAGCTTGTTACAGTTGTAAAGGAATGTAGCAAATAGGCTGTGTTAGGGCTTGATTAGTGGAACTAAGTAACCATATGTTTGTGAGCAATCCTTTGGCTACTTGCCATGTCCAAATAATTGCAAACAACCAATATTTTGCAGGCAACCACACAAGGACTCCTCTTGGAATATGCCATGGATTAATTGGCTCCTTCCAGGAAAAGAGACTACCACTGTATGATTTAACAAATGCATGGGAAGAGAGATTTTTAAAATAAAGGCAAATCCTAATTGCCTTACTTATGAGAGAACTATTGACTTCAAAGCAAGCCAAGATTTGGGCCTAACAATATACATGTGCTGGAGGAACTCAAAGACAACAAAGGCAGACACAAAGGAAAACACGAGCTGGAAAGAAAACAGCCAGTCTCCTTTCCATAACATCCATGCTGCCTTATTGAGTTCAGAGAAAAGTGCTGGTTCATTTTGGTTCATTACAGTAGAGACATTCTCTGCAATGAATCCCCTTCTCCTTATTCTTCTGATATTTTCTGTGGCACTTATATGGGAACTCATCTGGCACGCAGGAGCTGAATTCTGGCTTGAATTTGGGATCTGGTTTCATTACTTAACAGTGCAATCAGTGATCATCCGTAGCTGAAAACAAACAGCATAAGCCAACTTGAAAATGGGGTGTATATTCCCATAGATCTGTCTTTTACTACTTTATGAAGGAAAATGGGTCAGGCCACCAACTCTCAGAGCAATACAGATCTTCAAGAAGTCCTTATCTATTTGGCTTAATCCCTGAATTATGTAAGAGTTAATTTAACAAGACAACCTTTGATATCTCTGAATTCAGGCATTTCCCATAAAACACATCACAGAGTTTCATATGGGAATGAGGACTTTTCATATTTTAAAAGGAATAATATCTGTCTTTAGTGATGTATATACAACTCACTTCACCCACATCTAACAACCATTCATTTATGAATACATGAACATTAGAGAAGCTCCAAAGATAGGCACTCTAGATCATACACACTAACCAAACAGCATTTCATCATCATATTCAATTTTCAACTCAGAGGGCCTGATTTTCAGAAATAAATTCTGATGATAGGTCCACTCCTAATTTGTGCATGCAATATCATGTATGTATTTTGGAGAGGTCCTCCATCTAACTTTGAGTGCACGTGTGTTCTTGCAACTGCACACAGGTTGTACAAGAGGTACAAAGGAATGTCTCCATTTTACAAATGGGCAAAATGAATCATATGGTGATTAAAAAAATATCCAACACCCATGTTCCCTGTAAGCTGTGAGCTTGTGTGGCTGCTCAGGAGAGATTCAGATGCCTCCCAACTGATTAGCAGAGTGTGCACAGCTGTTTTGTTTTTACTGGTGGTATACATCCACACATGCCTCAGTGCCCATAAAAAATACTCTGCAGATTGATGGAAAAGATTAGAAGGAACATCGTCCAAGACCACACTGACAGAGCTAGGAATTGAGGGGTGGGGCAAATACAGGTAAGTTTTTATAGGGATGTATTAGGCTATCAAGCAATCCCTGTCAGGCCAAATGTCGGAAAAGCTTCTTTTGGAAGAAAAGAGGAAAAAGACATAGCCTCAGTTTCATTAAGCTTTCATTGGGAAAGGTTTCTGAGATCCACGATGTGTGAGAGACTGCTTGATTCAGAGTAGGGGATTTGAACTTTTGTCTCCCCAACCCATGTGACAGACCTCACCACAAGCCATTCCTGGGAGTGGGTTTCTCTTCAGCTCTCCTGTTGGAACTGTTCCATAATTAAAGGTTTGCTGGACTAGAGAGAGACTGACTCTATAGCCCAGGTAGTAGGACAGTCCCCTAGAATGTGGATGTTATAGGGCCTTGAATCTGGGTCTCCCACATCCTAGCAGACTTTCTTAACCACTAGCCTATTCGGGAGGGGGAGGAAGGGTGGTTGTTTGGTTTTAATTTTCATGCCAAATTTTGAAAGGTTTCTGTTTCATCCTAATGTGGAATAAGAACTTTCAGATAGTCGACAGGAAACAGGATGGACGTTTCTGAGCTAAGTCATTGCTTGCTCAGCTCCACACTTAAGTGTTTATCAGTTACCAGTCTAATCTCCTTAATGCATTGTTCCTGAAGGGTGCACAACACCATTCTCTGGTGGGAGTAATTTCAGACCTGAGGATACTGTGTGATATTAAGGTAACCCAAGGGTATCTTTAATCACTGTGTAATAAAGCACTGTTTCTTCCTGTCTGTAGAGTGAAGGCTGTTCTTCATGAAGAACAAAGTAATAATTTGAGACAGGATTTTTTTTTGTTACTTTCCCCACCCTATCGCAAAGGAGATGGCCTAAAAAAGGGGGAAATTTCGTTGTTTGCTCTTAGGACAAGTGGAAACAATAAGAGCTGTAGAGATCTCCTTTCTCTTTCAGTCTTAAGTATATATCCTGAGGTGTTCAAAAGCAAAACTTGGGATAAGTTATGCAAAAAAGGGAAAACCAAGAATACAAATACCTACTATCTACAAAGAGCAGCTGGTGAAAAATAGAGTGGAGAGTTTACAGAGCCAGTTTAAACAAAACATTTTGGGGTTCTTGGCATCTCTATACTGCGCCTAAGAAAAAAGGTTTATAATGAGGAGTCCTGGATTTGTATGAAGAATGGAAAAGTGAGGAGAAAAACAGATGTTTTGCCCTGGGCACTGGTGGAATCCACAGGAATTGGTGAAAGCCCAATAGTTTTGGATAGTGAAGGGAAGACTTAGACTATTAAATATACATTACAGGGGCAATTAGGCAATAGGTAAGTCTTCCCCTCTCTAGATTTCTTGGGCCAAACTGACCAAAGTGGAAGTGAGAATTATATAGGTTGGCCAGTCTGATTTCCATTGTGCCCCAGATGGATTCCCTGTCACAGACAGCAGGCACTTTTGTTTCTGATGCCATTCCTTGGAATGGTGCGCTGGGTGAAGCAGCTCTGGTTTCTAGCTGGAGTTACTCTGTCACCACATGATTTGAGACTGTTGCAGGGATGTGCTAAATACTGCTAACTGATGCTGCCTCTTCGGTTCCTATTCAAACCAACATCATCCACTTTTTAGGAAGTATGGAATGTTTCTCTCTTCCCCTGTGGACTAAGGTAGTGCGGGAGAGTAAATGCAACACATTTAACATTTACCCAAATTTCTCCCCCCGTATGATTTATGCTTAATAGCAGGTAGGCTGAATCTATGCTGAATCCGGTCCTATTATATAAGAACTTCTAAATCCCAGGGAATCCACAGGTTAGCCTGAATCTTACCTTGTTTCACATGCTTGTTTCAGTGTTGCGGCTCACAATGGTGTATACACTGAGGGAAAAACTTGAGGGCAGACACACTGTAACCTTCAGCAGTGTACAAACAGCAGTGTAGGGAGGATCTGGTTTAGATCATTGGCCCCTTCTTTCTTTCAGACTACATTTTGAGATGCTTTTAAGGGAAAATAGCCTGCGGAACTTGTTCAGATTCTCATCCTTTTGTAATGCAGGTGAGCATGGATACAGATTTTTTTAATCCCCCATCTCATGGCTGGTCTGTCTGAGCAATCAGAGTCCTACTGTTCCCATCAAATACATGCCGTTCTTTAGCTCAAGCCCATCGTGGGGAATGGAGAGGTCTGAAGTTTGTCTCCCATCTCAATCCACCAAGGGGGTCATGACACTTTCTGTGCAACTGAGAAATTGGCAGCCTTAGTTAAAAAGTGTTGGCAGAGAAAATCTTTGGACGCTGGCTTATTTCAGGCTGCCTTCATTTCAAATATGCTCCTTGAACATGACTTTTTTCCATTAATTATTATTGTGCTCTAAGAACGTTCACTAGGGCTCTCAAATGTGGACCAATCTTCAGTCCCTTATATGTGCCTCTCTCCCATTGAAATTACATGTATGAAAGGTTGGCAAGAGCCAAACCCCTGGAGTACAGATTGTGATGAGTGAGTAGCTATTTACCGAGTATGAAAAGAGAGATAATCTTAGGTTTCCTAGATCAGTCTGAGTGATGTCTGGCTGCATTCCACTTTATTAAGAGAAGGCTCATTTTGACTTACTGGCTTGCTCGGTTCCATTCCCCATTAGAGAAGCTCACAGAATAATAGCACATTTGACTACAAGCGACATCGGAAATTGTACAGTAATGTTTGCTTTTTTCAGCAGAGCAACTTTTCCAAAAAGGCTCTGATCCTTTCCTTGTTCCTAGTGACTTTAAAGAGTTACTATCTGGGAGGTACTTCAAATACAACTTGGGTGATATTAAAGCTTAATAAATATACGGTTTCCATTTTCTTTGCCACTGACATAATATTCTTTTTAGATTTCCTTTACCTAACTTTTAGTATGCCTATCAGCAGTGAAGTGGCCTCTAGTTGCTCCCATAACAAGGGAATTTGTTCTTCTAATTCTAGCCACATGGTGTCTCAGGCATCAATTCATCATTTAAATTTGTCGTAAGCGCATTAAATAGAACATTGAAATTGTTCTTGTCAAATAATCTCCAAGAAGTATAGAGCCAGACTCTGCTACATCCACAGGGTTCTGCTCTGACATTTTGCACTGTTAAAATAAAGCAGACATTTTTCCTCCTTTAAGAACTCTTTAAGCTATTAAATCACATTATCATTTATACATATTTTTATCTGCTGTATTTGCATGGTGATGGCTGTGGATCTGTCAGTGTTTTCACTATAAGCCCTTATTTCCAGAGACTTACACAGTAACTCAGCCTTAATAATTTGCTCCAGGCTAAAACTTAAAATGCAAAGTCTCAGCCTGAGATAATATTTCTTTTTTTTTCTCTGTTTTTAAAACAAATCATTTTGACCACTCTGAAGGGTGAGATACGTGAGCAAGACCAGAAAATAATCACTTTTTCCTTTCTTGCATTCATTTAATTCCCAAACAACTGCAGTTCAGTGGGGCCTGGTAAGCCACTCAGACCCCAGGATTCCTCCCAATTTATGTCCTCATAAACTCATAGACTTTAAGGTCAGAAGGGACCATTATGAACATTTAGTTTGATCCCCTGCACAATGCAAGCCACAGAATCTCACCCACTCACTCCTGTAATAATCCTCTCACCTATATCTCAGATATTGAAGTCCTCAAATGATGGTTTAAAGACCCCAAGATGCAGAGAATCCTCCAGCAAGTGACCCGTGCCCCATGCTACAGAGGAAGGCGAAAAACCTCCAGGGCCTCAGCCAGGTCTACCCCAGAGGAAAATTCCTTCCTGACCCCAAATATGGCGATCAACTGAACCCTGAGCATGTGGGCAAGACTGACCAGACAGACACTCAGGAAAAAATTCTCCATAGTAACTCCTATCATCCCACCGTTGGCCTATTTACCACTGATAGTAAAAGGTTAATTAGTTGCCAGGATCATGCTATCCCATCAAACCATCCCCTTCATAAATCCATCTAGCTTAATCTTGAAGCCAGAAAGGGCTTTTGCCCCCACTACTTCGCCTGGAAGGCTGTTCCCAGAACTTCACTCCTCTAATGGTTAGAAACTGTTGTGTCTTGAATAGGAGAAGGCCTGAAGAGATCTTTTATAATTGCGACTGAGAACTTTCCTGGCCATCATTGTTCATGGCACACGAGACAAAATAGTCTGCAACATGTTCTTGGGAAGAATATTGGGAACAAAACTGAATGCTGGCTTTGGTCAGTGGAATGAGCAGCTGTGACTGGCACAGGAGAGAGACGTGTTGGGTAAGAAAGTGCCCCTTTTCCATGAGCAGAGAACCTGTAAACGAGGCGTGAAAGTACATTTGCACTTGATCTTAGCACAGTTCAGCAAGAACCTGCAGTTGTGTCAGGTGGGGCAGGCCTGTGGTGACAGATTTCTGTAAAGGGATATCATGCCTTACTAATCTACTACAGTTCTTTGGGGGCATCAACTAACATGTGGATCGGGGAATCCAGTGGATATAGTGTATTTAGATTTCCAGAAAGACTTTGACGAAGTCCCTCACCAAAGGCTCTTAAAGAAAGTTAGTTGTCATGGGATAAGAGGGAAGGTCTTCTCATGGACTGATAACTGGTTAAAAAACAAGAACTAAAGGGTAGGAATAAATAGTAAGTTTTGAGAATGGAGAGAGGTAACTAGTGGGGTCCCCCAAGGGTCTGTCCTGGGACCCATCCTATTCAACCTATTTATAAATGATCTGGAGAAAGGGGTACAGTGAGGTGGCAAAATTTGCAGATGATACTAAACTCCTCAAGGTAATTAAAACCAAAGCAGACTGTGAAGACCTTCAAACAGATCTCATCAAACTAAGGGATTGGGCAACAAAATGGCAAATGTAATTAAATGTTGGTAAATGTAAAATAATGCACATTTGAAAAAATAATCCCAACTGTACATACAATATGATGGGAACTAATTTAGCTATAACCACTCAAGAGAGAGATCTTGGAGTCCTTGTGGATAGTTCTCTGAAAACTATCAATGTGCAGCAGCAGACAAAAAAACAAACAGAATTTTGGGAATCGTTAAAAAAGGGATAGAGAATAAGACAGAGAACACTGTATTGCCTCTATATACAATCATTCTATGTCCACATCTTAATACTGTGTACAGATGTGGTTACCTCATGGAATGAAATTAATTGGTAGCAAGTTTAAAGCAAACAAAAGGAAGGTTTTTTTTCACACAGCGCACAGTCAGCCTGTGGAACTCTTTGCCAGAGGAGGTTGTGAAGACCAGGACTTTAACAGGGTTCAAGAAAGAACTAGATAAATTCATGGAGGTTAGGTTCATTAATGGCTATAGCAAGGATGGTTAGGAATGGTGTCCCTAGCCTCTATCAGAGGCCGGGAATGGGTGATGAGAGAGGAATTGCTTGAAGATTCCCTTCTCTGTTCACTCCCTCTGGGACATCTGCCATTGGCTACTATTGGAAGACAGGACACTAAGCTAGATGGACCTATGGTCTAACCCAGTATGGCTGTTCTTATGTTCTTATGATATAATCCTGAGAGCTGGCAATACTGGTAACTCAAAAACTGTCTAATACCTCTCACATGCTACCTTTTGTCTTCCTTTATCCCATCCCCTGCCCAAATAAACTCCAGACAAGCTATAATCCAGAGGCCAGGGGTATCAGCTGGAGGAGAAATAGGTTGATTATAAAGCAGAAAGCTTCTATTTGCCCAGTAATTTCTGGCAATCAACGATAATGAAAACAGAAATAGAGAAAGTGCTTGATAATTACATGATTTTTTGTGTACAACATGTTAATGTCTGCGTGAGCAAAGTGGCAGCTATTCAAAGCAAGAGAAGGTTGTGTTTCCTTAACCAGTTTACTACAAGTGGCTATTGTTTAAAAGGTGTCATTGCTCCTCTCTCTGTCTCATATTAATTATTGAAAATGATATTTAACTGAATCTGAAAGGCAGAAGATTCTGGAAACAAAATTATTTTCTGCTTCAACAAAACCGTTCCATCTGTGAAATTTAAAAATGGGGAGGAAGGCAATGAAATTTTCTGTGAGAAATAAATAAATAAGATTAGAATTGACCTTGCTGCTATGAGGACTTCTTCCTGCCTCTTCAGGGGGGCAAAAAAATCAAACATGTTAACCTTGTTCGTTTGTTTCCACTGCCTGCAGAAGGCCTCTTGGCACATACATCACTTCTAATCTTATTTCTATTTCCTCTTGTATGTAGTGCATTAACCTCACTTTGCATTTGTCTTGTTTTTAATTTAAAAAAAAATGTTCAAGAGATTGAACCCTCCATTTGCCAGTTGATGGTGATTTGGATCGTAATGGCCTCCAAAAAATAATTTGGTTTGCGGGGAGGTCAATTAGCTTCTAGATTAACTTGAAATTGTTTTGAAAATGTCCCACAGGCATCGGTACAGTGACAACACAACTTGCTAGCAATCTGCAGCTAAGGAGAAGAGAGCATGAGAGGAGTTCGCCTCCAAAGGCTGGGGTGGCATATCTGCAGCAGTTGATATGAATTCACTTCCAGGTTATTGTTGTGATATCTATGATATGCCAGGCTGTGTGACTTGGCGGAGCAGAAAAGTAGGGATCTCACCAGTTTTGAGTTTTCCTGGGTAGCCCCACAACAGCTCTCGCTGATCTAAAAACCCCAAAGCTTTGAGAATGTGCAGATCTGAAGTTTTACTTTGTGGTTTGGGCGTTTGCTCCGAAGGAGGATGCACCAGAGCAGCTGTTTTGGAAGGCGATGCGTGTGCAGTTAATTCTGGAGACATCACTCATTTTTCCTTCCCTCTTGTCTCTGCAGTTGGCACTGATATCGAATGCCATCCTTCTTCAGTAGCTTTGCATCATTTACTTAAGATGAAAAGTTAAAGTATGTGATTGATGTTCTAGAATTTAGGGGCTATTGAATGCTGTCAGGCTGCTTGATGTTACACAATACAAGAGGAGGAAACGCCCCTTCCTCGGGAAGACTTATCTTTTGAATGCTAGCAAAGAGCATATTCATAGAGCAAGGAAAAGAGAGCAGACAAGAGACTGCAAAGCCAATAGAGCCATCATCCATCCATCCATGCCAATATGTGCAAAAAGGGTTCAGAAGCACAAAACTATTAGAGAGGAATCCAAACCCACAAATGGATCCTGTTTTGATTATTAGCTAGAAGAAAAGCCAGTGCAGAATACCAACCAAGGTTTGGATCGATTGATAAGCTCTTTAGGGCAGAGCTTCATACAGTGTCTGACAAAATGGGGGTCTTGGACAACGACTGGGACATCTAGGTGCTACAATAACGCAAAGAATAGATACTGTAATTTTTAAGCCAATCTCATGAGTTTGGGGGATGGGGCTAAGCTCATGAGATTTGGCTACTTGGGTGTCTCTATGATGCTCCATTGAAGTCAGTAGGTCTTCTTCAGGCCTGCTGATTGGGGGGGACAAAAGGGGCAATTGGCCCAGGGCCAGGGCCCCTTTGAATGGCTGCTGGAGTATGGGAGTGCTGTGCCGAGCATTCCACAGGGCTCTGAGGAGTGCAGGGAAGGTCATGTTGCTGAGTGGTGCTAATGTCTGACTGCCCTTGGCCCCGCCCATTCTTCCAGCAGCCCCGCCCCCTACAGAACTGTCCCCCCACCCCACCCCCACACCTTGCCATGGTGCCCACGGTGGCTATTGCCCCCCCCCCCCGGTTTCCTAATTGGCGTAATGCCCCACCCTAGAAAAATGCTTTTGGGCCCAGATAATAATCCATGACTGGATTATAAATCAAACCAATTGTATGATGCACAGAGCAATCTGCATGGACCACAGACCACACATGGGACTAGTACCAAAGGGAGGAACCCTCCCTGAGCTCAAGTGGTAGAGACTTCGATTTTGGGAGCCGAAGGACTAGGGTTCTGTGTGCGTGAGATTTATATGGTAATTTATCTACCCCAAATGAATTCAATAAGGAAGCCATTGTACCTTAAAAAGGCACATCCAAAATAAGAGAGGATTTGGTATGTATGAACTGTAGGAGGCACATGATGATTTCACCTGCCCTGTTATGCAAAATAATTCCATCAATCTTCCCTACTTCATCCCACTCCTGCCACGTTATCCAGAGCACAAGAACATCAAGCTTAATTCTTGAAGTCAGTGAAATTGAGCTAATCTCAGACCATTTTTTGCAGAACTACTACTTTCTAGTTGGACCCAGGTGGAGACACAGAAAGAAAAGGCCTTTGCTCTTGAAAAAAGGCATCATATTTTTTAAACGATGAAAGCATTCTTAAAATCTAGAATTAAACAGAGGAACCAACAAAGTACCTATGCTGGGAATTCTTTGGCACGCTGAGTCTTAGTCTAGGTGGAAAATGGATTGTATTAAACTTGTGATGAAGAAACCAGGGAAAACATTTCACGTCTTTCCTTCTATATGTTTTTTTAAAAAGAAAACACTATAAAAACGGTCATCTCTATTTCTTTCTGCCTAATCAATGAAGCAGTAAATATAAAATTCAAAGTAGAAAAATGTCCTAACCAAGCCCAACTTTATGAGGTATTTAGAGAGTAATTATACAGTGAGCTTTCCTTACCAGAGCATGGATAGAAAGCTGCTAATACTGAGGCTTAGAGCTCTTTTGATAAGAGGTGCAAGGTTTAAAAAAAAAATGGCAGCTATAAATTACCATTCTAAATTCAGATGCCTAAAAGAGGTAGCGGTTTTGCAACTGTTTGTGCACCCCAAAAACTGCCACTGGGGTTGGGAATTTTACACTCTTTTTACAGATGGGAAAACTGAGAGCCTGAAGGTTTAATTTACCTCAGTGCTGACGTGCGGTGTTTTAGAGTACTTCTATCCACTTTGCATGGCATATTGATTAGCTGCTCAGTTTTTGACATCAAAAGCTTTTTTTCTCCAGATGTTTGTTACAGGGAATCCATGTCTTTCCATTTAGAATAAGAAGCACTAAGCTCACACTTCATTGCTCACATTGCTTCTTAATTATAGGAAAGTCACAGCCAACGTCAGGCTGTTGAGCAATGCTTTCTACACCATGCAACAATTGCTGGTAAGTAAAAAAAAATTCAGCTTTCGAGTTGCTGATTGTTTCACCCATGTTCCTCCAGCGCTGCTCCCCAGGATTCTTTTTAAAGGGCAATTTAAAATGAAATCAAATAATGATTGAATGCATTTCACATTAAAGTTTTTAGTAGAAGGCCTCCCTTTTTTCCCCTTTAAATTCTGCAATGTGCCTGTCCATCCCTAGAGATCTTTGGTAATTTAAAGAGGCAATTGCTTCTTGAGCTTGTCCTGTGAAATTAAAGAAATAGAGCTATAGAGTCCATTGCTAAAACTCCAGGGAACTGGATGCAGTCCAAGAAAGACTTAGTCTGGGTAACATCAATATTTGTCCCATTAAAAAGCACACTATAAAAATCAGTAACATTGTTCAGAAGATTGCTTGGGTCCTTGTGGGCTAATTCCTCATTATAAAACGCAGCCACTAGCTGACCGGCAAATCTGTACATGAAACAGCTATATAAGCTAGGTAATGTACGTGGCAAATTCCCTTCCAGACTTTTGCTCATACTTCAGCAATGACAGCGTATAATATTGGAGCCATTTTTAATTGTACTAAAGGCTGTAGAATATATCCTCTCTTGACTCCAGACTGCAAGCTCAGCTTCAAATAGAAAACTGAAAAACACCCATTTTATTTCTTTCTAAAGCTACTTCTCTTTCAAGCTAAAGCTGTTTCTTTGAGTTTCTTCCCTCACAAGGAAGAGTCATCACTTAGTATTAAAATCCTCTCCAAAGAATGTTGCTTGCCTAAATCTTAAAAGAGATTGGATATTTATATGGAGTTGAAGAAGTGGGCTGTGCCCACGAAAGCTCATGATATCATCTACATATTCTGTTAGTCTATAAAGTGCTACCAGACCATTTGCTTGATGCTTTTTTCTGTAACAGACTAACTTGGCTACCCCCTGGAGTTCAAGAATATCCAGAATTGTCATAATTAATGACAAGAATAGTTTTGGAAGGTTTGGTAAGCCTTGTGCTTCGTGGTTTAAACCAGTCCTTATTACAGATCAGGATGAGACATAGGGGCAGATTATTTCACATCTGTTTATTGAGGAGGTTTTACACCTTCCTATGAAATAACTCAAGCTGGAAATAGGATACTAAGGCAACAAGGGCCTGATCTAATCCAGAATGCCAATTCCTAGTTTCTTTACAATTCTACAATAATCTTTTAATGGCTCTTAACCCATAGCATGCTGATATTTTCCAGACTGCCCACCATGTAAAAAGGCAAGAGAAGACATTTAGGCTACGTCTACACTGCAGGCTTCTTGTGCAAGAATGACTGTTCTTGCACAAAAATTTGCCAGGTGTCTACACTGCATGTGCGTTCTTACGCAAGTAAATTTACAGTACAGCGTCGGAAAACAGGGCTTCTTCTGGAAGAGTTATTCCTCTCCCCATGAAGAATAAGCCCTCTTGCACAAGAGCTCTTCCGTAAAAAGGCAGTGTAGACAGGCAATGTGAATTTCTTGTGCAAGAAAGCCCTATGACTAAAATGGCCATCAGAGCTTTCTTGCACAAGAGAGCGTCCACACTGCCATGGACGCTCTTGCGCAAAAGCACATCTCTTGTGCAAAAGCACATGGCAGTGTAGACGCGCTCTTGTGGAAGACCTTTTGCACAAGAACTCTTCAGCAAAACAGTTCTTGTGCAAGAAGCCTGCAATGTAGATGTAGCCCTACTTTAGAACAGTTTTCATTCAGAGAGCCCATATGTAAGGCTGCTACTATATCTGCACCTCATATTTATCACGGTAATTTGACTGTATTCATGCAGCTATTTAAGCACCCAGCTCGTCACTTGTTCATAGTCATGTATAGTCAGAATCATTGTTCAGCAGATGCATATATGCAACAGCATTTCTGCCTTTGGCTTTCAGAGGTTTCTGAATGAAAGTTTGGTTCCATATTCTGAAGAATTCAGACTTAAAGCCCAACTAATTCAAAAGCTGGGTCTGATCTTTACTTCAGGGGCACTAGAAATGCAGGTTTAAGACCTGAACACAGGGTACTGTATTTTTTTTTCAAATACAAATATCTTTGCTTTATAAATGTAACCTACAGATCAATGGCTCTTGCTCTTAATGCAATGCAGATGGTCAGCTATAAAAGGAAGAGTAGATTTTCTTTTTCTTTTCCCTTTTTAAATAACTTTTCTAAGAAATTCTCCCAGGAGAAATAGAAATCCTTTCTTCAGACAAAGATAACTGCACATATGTGCTACATCTTTTTTGTAGCCATGCTTTTTTCTTTCCAAGTGGGTCCAGAAGTCCCATGTCTTTCTTATCCTCTCGTCCATGCCTTTGCACAGGTGCACAATTCCTGAGGTGGTGTGAGATATGTTGCAAAGTGTGCACGTGCCTCTGCGTATAGAATGGAAATTTAAAGTATTTTTGCCAGTCAGTATAAATATATGATTTTGCCTCTCTTGGGGGGAAAACACACATGGTGACTTTACACATGGATGTCATTAAAGTCCTAATCCCTCTCCCTCCTCCCTTTTGCCGCTCCAACACCAGCTTCCCCAGCTTGGAGTTAGGGTTATGGATAGGTTCATGTTAGGATTAGAGATAGGGTTAAGGTGACTTAGGGTGAGGGGTTTAGGTTTGGGCTATGGTTTAGGGTAAGTGTTTGGTTGGTTTTAGGGTAAGGATGTCATTCATATGTAGACTGTACTAGTACACGATGACAATATTTCAATGCCTTAGTTTGGAAACTCACAATTTCAATTGTCTTATGAATGTATAATAAAATAAAACTAGATTTGGTAATTAGGAGCTAGCAGTCATACATAGGAACTGGTATCTACCTCTTCCAGCTTTGAGCAGGAATAAACTGTAACCACTAGTTCAAGCGATTTCATTGTAGATGGAAAGTGATGGAATAAGAAATGTGTGGAGGTAGAACTTTGAATAATTTGAAACAATCCTTTCTATCCCGCCACCCTCCCAGCACCTTTGTTTCATGTAATACATTTTTTAAAAAAGGAAAAACAAAAGATGCACCCTTTATTGTTTGCTACTAAACAAAAAGAGTGACGTTTGATCATAAAATACACTTCTGCATCAAGAAACCTGACAGAAGAAATCAATAAAAAAGGAATTGCTTGTCTTGTTTTTTTTTTTTTTCAGAATAATACTCAGAGAAAATATGATAACACATCTCGAAGGCAGGTCAGGAAGGGCAAGTTTAGCTCAACAGAGGCATGGCATGAACAAAGTGTGTGACTAATCCATATATTCCTTTATTACCTGGGCACCATCTTCCCCAACTCTATTGGATCAGAGTCAAGCAAAACAGATTTTAAGATTACATTTTGTTTATCCAGCCTTTTCAACAGCAGGCGTTTATCACCATTATGTGAGTAAGGTTGCATTGGCCTGCAGAAATGGTGCAGTTTAGAAATGCTTATTTCTTCTCCCTTGCTCTTGTACTCCAATTCCCATGTTGGTGTCCATGGATGCTAAATTGCTAAACCTCTTTCGACAACGACACATGGATTTGGCAATGGTCAGCAATCCCCAGCCTTCCAAGGCATAGAAGATAGAAAAGAATTGTCTTCTTCTCTGTACCAAATTATTTTTCCTTCAGATAGAGCATACCTTCTATGGAGAGCCAAAAGGAATAGGGAGCTTATGATACAAAGCCTCCCCAGCCATCACTGAAGGTGCATGTGTACAGCTGATCAGCATATGGCTTTTGTGGTGTTATATAGTATAGTGAAGATGAGAGTCTATGTGAACAGGAATTAGGTAGCATGTGAGGTTTGGGATAGCAGGGGGAGGGAGAAGTGGGAATTTGGAGGTTGTCATAAGCTGTAACATCAATATAAATTCCTGAGGCAGTTTGGTGTTTAGGAAGAAGCGGCTCAAACCAGCTAAGCACAACTCAGGTGATGTACAAGATATGCACAAGAGCATAATTTCTGCCAGTTCCAATTTGTTCGTGCAGGCCCCAGTCCCGCAAAGTATTTAAGCATGTGCTTAACTTTAAACATGTGAATAGCATCTCTGAAGTCAATATTTCCTCATGGCTGCATTGAAGTTAATGAGATGATTCATCTCAAAGTTCAGCACATGCTTAAATACTTTGCAGAAATGGCTTTATTGCTGGCTACATAGCTCCCGTGCTGGGAGAATTTGACCTAAAGTTAGTGAGTGTGTGTGTGTGTAATTTGTGGCATATCCATCTATGCAATAACCAACTCTCAGAGGGGGCTAAAATAATGAATCATACTAAACATGGTGAAATAAGCAATCCTTTTTTGTGCTAGACAGGGAATGAGTTTCAGTGTTTCAAAGAAGCGATGATCCAATAAATAATGGAGATGTTAATACCTCATGTTCAGAAGGCCAAAGAATCCGAATTTTGTCTTGATTTCAATGAATGTTGCAAGAGCTCAGCAGATTCCTGGACATGTGGAATGTTAAAATAGGTAAGACAAGAAATGAATTCTACAGTATCTTGCTCCAATATTTCAAGACATATCTGAAAACGCTGTATGTGTTCTCTCTCTACCAAGTAAGGCTGCCTAGTAGTAAGTCAAATGAAATGATAATGCTCCCTTGGTAGTGAATTTGCCATGTAGGAAATAAGGCTATGTCTACACTGCAGTTTTTGTGCAAAAACTTGCAGAGCATCCACACCTCAAACACGTTTTTGTGCAAGAAAATGTACAGTGAATCCACAGAACAGAGGCATTTTTGTGATATATTTATTCCTCTTTCTACAAGGAATAACTCCTTTTTGCACAAGAGTTCTTATGCAAAAAGGTGTGTGGGGACGGGAAACGGGGGTTTTGCGCAAAAACAGCCTATCGGAAGATGCACAGGTGCCTTGGTGGCTATTCTGTTAATGGCAATCAGAGCTTTCTTGCAAGAGAGCATCCATGCAGTCTGGGGGCTCTCTTGTGCACAAGCACATCACTTTTCCAATGCGCTTTTGCAGTGTGGACACGTTCTTGTGCAAGAAGTTTTTGCGGAAGATCTCTTCTGCAAAAAGCTTCTTGCGCAGGAAGCATGCTATGTAGACATAGCCTGAGTGATATGAGCAGGCTAGACATAGAAGTGTTTCATGAATTTGATTCCCACATAAAGAATGTATGTGGAAGCTGAAGTTGGGAGATGTCCCTGTGTGCCAACTGAAGTACTCTGAAGAATTATAAGGATATCTTTGAAGCTGGAATTGAGCACTATGTTATATTCTGGCCAGACCCTCCGAATAAGATATAAACAATAATCAGCAAAGACAATATCCAGCTATATTGAAGAACATGTTGATGAAATTCAAGTAACCCCTTGAGAGCTTGTAAGCTGCTTTCTCTCACAATTCTTTGTTGCAAACACTGATTGAAGGAAACAGGAAGGTCAGTAGTCACTTCCAGGCTAACATAACTCCAGCCATGTTGGTAACTGCTAACCACATCATATCACAGTCTTTGGTGAGAGTCCAGGGATCCTAACAGTGCTGTGTAGTGTCTTGATTCTGTAAACCATGCCTTTTGCAAGTTAATCTTTGAAAGCTCATTTTAGTGGCACTATATTCATGATTAAGGGAGTGCAAATTCTGTTATTTGCAGATTAAATAGTTAAAGGGGCTATACCATATGCTTGTATGGCTAAGACTAAGGACTACATGAAGAACCTATGCTTTGCCTACGGTCAGCTTTGCCTATGCATGATTCTTCTGTTTATTCTGTTGAATAATTCAGCACTCACTTATTGTACAGGCTGAACATCCTTGATCCAGCACCCTTGGGACCTGGCAGGGAATTTGCTGGACCAGGGGAGGTTAATGCTGGCCCCTCTGCTGCCACTGGCTGTGAGGCTCCGCTCTGGCAGCAGTAGAGGGACTGGCACTGATGGAACAGAAACGGGGGGTGCTCAGGAGAAGAGGCAGGCTGGCTGCAGAGCTCCAAGGCTGGGAGCCAGGAGTGAAGCCCCATGGCTGGCAGCAGAGACCCATGGCTGCCAGACCATGCTCCTGGCTTTGGCTGGGCTCTCACCTGCGGGGCTCCACCGCCATCCTTCCTTTTCCCTCCTGGCACCCCCATCTCCACTCCTGCCCTTTCCTGAGCTTGAACACCACAAATCAGTTTTGTGGCACTCCAGGAACTCTGGAAGGGTGGGGAAGGAGGTCCTAAGCACAGGCCACTGAAAAGGGACAGCAGGTGGGTGCGCCAAAGATCGGACATGTCACCAAACATTCTCTGTCTCCCTGGTGCTTCTTTCTCCCATGCTCAGGGTCTTATTTCCATTGTTGGGTTTGGTGAGTGGGTGCTGGGTTTTATTGATGGCCTGTCATGTACAAGTGGTCCCTTCTGGCTTTAACTCTGTGACTCTGCTATCCTCTTGAAGGGAGGAGACTGGATTTCCTTTGGAAAGCTGTGCACGGTCCAGTCCTACCATCACTGTAATTCTGACAGTGGAAAGGACAGGACATGAAAAAGCCCCAAGAATTGTCTTTTGACTTGCTTTGCTGGTTCACAGTTTGAATTTGGTTGGAGAGCCGTAGGTAAAATATAACATCGAGGGATTTTTCCCCCTCTTTTGTAGAGGCACTGTATATTTTCTGTTCAGCTTAAGTGGTTCATACACTGTTCATACCAGTGCAGAAAGAGAAACACCCCGAGGAGCAAGCTGCAAAAATGGACGAGTGCTCTAGTTCTATGTTGGGCATTCTAATCCTCTGCTGTTCACTGCCTTTGTGTCACTACAGATTCCATTATCCTTTCTCAGGAAACAATTGCTTCCTCCCAGGGACAGAGATGTAGCTGTGTAAGCCCAAGGCTCTTTGCAGCCTGGGAAGTTTGAAGTTTAACTTAGACCCGGGGATATTTGAGAAGTTGTGAAAGAAAACGTATTGGCTTTTCCTCTATTAAGTTTCTGTAATGACTTTTACTGAGCCCAAAGATTCATCTTAGAGATGGCAGCCCAGAAGCAGCTTGGGAAGCAGCACTAGGTGAATGGCAAAGGTGCTTGATAATAAGGAGAAAATTAACATATCAGCAGGCAGGATTTAGTTGCACATGACAGCACCTAACAGTTCCATTTTTTCAGAGCTCCATTAATGTAGAGAACTCCAGCCCCATTCTGCAGGGTGCTGAGTTCCCTACTGAGCTATGTAACAGGTGAAGCTTTTAATTTTGCCTACTGCATGTGTACATCTCTAGCTACTTTGCTGTCTTCATATCTTGTGTTCAGTTCAGTGCAGACTGTCAGAAGAATCACCCATGTGCTGCTCTCTCACACAGAGATTTGACTTTATTTGATTGTTCCTTTTATTTAGTCAGAATGGATTTCATTTCAGGTTCTTTCTTTACTTGGGGGGAGGGGAAAACGATCCTCATTGGGCCTCAGCAGATTAAGGTTCAGATCCAAGGTCTGCCATGTATTACCTCTGTGACATTGAACGGTTCACTTATGCTTTTTGTACCTCAGGTCCCTATCTGCAAAAGGGGACATTAGACTGGGGACACCCTGTTGAGGCTTACAGCTGGGTTTACTCACAACTTGCACCTGATCCCTAATCTACGGAGGCCCATGTGCACGTTTTATCCAGAAGAATCTTTCTTCTAGCAGAGAGGTGCAAAACCTTCGAATAGAGTCAAGAACACAAAGCTAATCATGATGCTCTTTATGTGGTATGGAGACTTTTTCTTTTTGTCTCTGTGAGAATTAGGCTCTCTGCTGATTTATGGGACCCTGTCGGGCTTTATGTACTCAGAGCTAGCAAAACTTAATTTTTTGCCAAGGGAACCCTTCCATGATTTACTGTGTCTTTCTGAGACTCCCACAAGTCATTTCACTAAAAAAGAATCTCACTAGAAAAGGTTGCAAAGTTTTACCACATCTACAGTGAACTTTAATGGCATTCCATGGAAACACAGGACCTGTTCTCCAGATAAATGTTTTAGTGACTAAAACATTTACTTTGCTACTTCTCACAAGACACAGTCAACCTGTGGAACTCCTTTCCAGAGGATGTTGTGAAGGCCAGGACTTTCACAGAGTTCAAAAAAGAGCCAGATACATTCATGGAAGATAGTGGCTATTAGCCAGGATGGGTTGGAATGGTGTCCCTAGCCTCTGTTTGTCTGGAAATGGGTGACAGGGGAGGGATCATGTGAGGATTACCTGCTGTGTTTCCTCCCACTGGGACGTCTGGCATTGGCCACTGTCAGCAGACAGGATACTGGGCTAGATGAACCATTGGTCTGACCCAGTATGACTGTTCTTATGTTCTTAATTGACAAGGATATTTTAGTCAAATCCAAAATTAAAAAATTAAAACAGTGCTAGATTTTGTTAAGCTACTAAAAAATAAGCAAGGAGAAAGAAATATTGAAGTGAAATGGTTATTGTCATTTTTGTGAAATGTGGGCGGCTGTGATACATTCCTCTGCCCAGCCTAAACTTTCCCAAACTAGGTATGGCCTGTATCCCAGATTTATCTCTTTATTCCTAGAGGACCACCCCTACCCAGATAGAATTCAGCTCATTGAGACTGCTATTGTAGCTACAGAAAGCTATAACCAACAGTGTTTCACAGAATCGCCCATAGCAGGTGCTCATTGCCTCTTCTGCAGATGAATCTGCTCGGTTCTGGAGCAAAGCATAGAAAGCTAGAAACCTCATAGGAACACAACACACACTGCTTTCCTTTGCCATGAAAAGGGCATCCATTTTTGTAATGGCACAAAAATGTCTATGCCATAAACACACGTGATGATTCTCTTTTCATAATTTTACAGAGGAAGTGGCTGGTAGCTAACAGGATCATTCTCGTGAACTATGAGAGTAGTACCTGCAAATCTGCGGATGCTTTATATCTGCGGGTTTCTGCATCTGTAGATATGGAGGTGGATATCTGTGGCTTGTTTTTGCAGATACTGGTGCAGATACAAATTTTGTATCTGTGCAGGGCTCTAACTGGGGGGGAGAGTAATTGATGACATAACCAGAAAAGATTCCGGATCAGGCTTTAAATAGTGTATGTTTGCATGTTTGAAAATCTTGGGCCTTAGTTTTCAGAAATCTAACAAAAGCCAAGGAGCCCCCTTTTTGAAATCTGGGCTAACTAGTCAGATTATTTTCCAAGAAATAATCATTCATATTGCAATTTTGAAAAGAAAATCTCCACTATAGGACTAGGCAACTTTAACAACAAGAAGATATGAGAAATGTGCCCTGTATTTTTTAGTATCTAAAAACTAGAAGACAATTTAAAATTTCCCAAGAGGCCAAATGTCATGTGCCTGTATATTTTAAATCTCTGAAAATGGAGGTGAATCTATGCACATTAAATCATGGACCAAGGATTTGTCAAGATTAAGAGGACTATAAAGTACCCAAATATGACTGCAGAGATTGTTCACGGGTTTAAAAACTTGAACAAAAGCAAGCAAAGTTTCAAAGAAACACCAGCTGCAAGGCCAGTGATAAGAAGTGCATAGAAATGACAGCATTTGGGCTATTTGTTCCTATATCTGTGACAGAGATTCACTGGATTGTGTGTGGACAATATTTCTGCCACTATCCAAAAGTAAAGAAAGCGCAGAAAGTAAAATAAACAAAATGATTCACTCAATATCATTTATTCTGAGGAAGGGGGTTTTGCCCACGAAAGCTTGTGATACTATATATCTCTATATAGATATAGATATACTTCCTCTCTAGGGGGACACTCAGTGCTTTTTTACAGTTGTTTTAAAAAAAAAAATTCTTCATAGCGATCAGTGAATGAAAGTTCATTTGTAAAGCACTTTTTTTTCTGGGCTAACACTAGAAGTGTGTCTAGACTACAAGACTCTTTCAAAAGAATATTTCGAAAAAGCCTCTTTCGAAAGGGAGCATCTAGACTGCAATCAATTCTTTCAAAAAAGCAAGATGCTTTTTCAAAAGAGAGCACCCAGGCAGTCTGGATGCTCTCTTTCGAAAAAGCCCTGTTTGCATTCAAGAACACCTTTTTTCAAAAGAGCACTTTCGATAAAAGGCATTCTTCTTCTAAATGAGGTTTACCACAGTCGAAAAAAATGCTGTGTTCTT
This sequence comes from Pelodiscus sinensis, assembly GCF_052426305.1. Taxonomy (NCBI): domain Eukaryota; kingdom Metazoa; phylum Chordata; order Testudines; family Trionychidae; genus Pelodiscus; species Pelodiscus sinensis. The sequence goes on along the minus strand of NC_143068.1, from coordinate 12,807,246 downwards.
TCAATTTAATTTCGAAAGAACACAGCTGCAGTCTAGATGCAGGGGAAGCTCTTTAGAAAAAAGGCTACTTTTTTCAAAAAGAACCTGTAGACTAGACACACCCTAGTTAATATCCTGATTTTTAAGAACAGGCTATTATAGCAGATGCTCTTTCAGGGCTAGATTCTGCTTGGATTATCTGAATAAGAAACTCCCCTCAAACTCCAGTTTATGCTACCTAAACCTGGGTCCTGTGCTCAGGAATAAGCAGGTGCTGCATGCTTGCTAACTCTTCCCTAAGGGCAGTTGGTCTAGGAATGGTAAAGTATTAGCTCTGCCCCTCCCATTCACTGGCCAGTGCAACTAAATCAGCAGGGTGTGAGGCATAATTATCCCTTCCAAAAGAAGGAGAAAGTGGGGGAGCAATTGTCACTCAGAGGTGAGTGTTGGAAGTGTAATGGGTGGTGTAATTTATGCAGTGTGTGCTGCTAAGGCCCTGTTTAAAGTCACATTCTAATCCCATATTTGCAGTATGGCTCAGTACAGCAATCTGTAAAGTACACATCCTCCTTTCTCCTCTAACTGTAGAAGTGTTAGCTGCCCAGTTCACACTGAATGGTCTCTTGCAAGATGTGGTAAATCTTTATCTGTTGTATCTAGCATTTAATTGTGACATTCTGATTACTTTTCCAAGACCTGAAGAAGAGCTCTCTATGGCTATGTCTAGACTGCAGGCTTCTTTCGAAAGAGGCTCTTTCGAAAGCATCTTTCAAAAGAGCCTCTTTCAAAAGATCGCGTCTAGACTGCAGGCGGATCTTTCGAAAAAGAAATCCGCTTTTTCGAAAGAGAGCACCCAGCGAGTCTGGATGCTCTCTTTCGAAGACGGCCTCTTTACATTGAAGAACGCCTTCTTTCGAAAGAGGGACTTTCGAAAGAAGGCGTTCTTCCTCGTAAATTGAGGTTTACCGCCATCGAAAGAAAAGCCGTGTTCTTTCGAAATAATTTCGAAAGAACGCGGCTTGAGTCTGGACGCAGGGGAAGTTTTTTCGGGAAAAGGCTACTTTTCCCGAAAAAACCCCTGAGTCTGGACACGGCCTATAAGACCTGGGTTCAATAAAAGATGTTACTTTACCCACCTTGTCTCTAATATCCTTGGACAACACAGCTACAACACTGCAAACAACAGCAGAAGACATCATCTTCATTTTATGTTAATTAACCCACAATACTCGGGTTAACTTGGCTGTGTTACTTTGGCCATATAATTTAACCCCGACATGTTCCATTTTGCTAATCTGTAAAATGGGCGTAATAATGTCTGTCTCTGTGAAAACCAAGATCCTTGATAATATCCTATAAGACCAAAGTCCATGTATGTGTCTAATTCCCTGCCCTGTGTAACTGATACCAAGAGTATAATATGATTCCTGAAAGAATTACATTATTATATGGGTAAAATGAAAACATCCACAGTTACATTAGACAGAACTTTAAAATTACCAGGACTATAAATGCTTATGATTCAGGGCATAGCCAGTTATCTTCCTGGAGAGAGGGAAAAACTTACCCTTTGGGTAGCTTATAGAGTATGCTTACATTGTGGTGTTTATTACCCCTTTCTCTGAAGCACCTGGTAGTGGGCACTGGTGCTGTCTAAAGGCAGGCATCTGGTATGATAATTCCTATAAAACAAATTGACCCAGATTATTTTCCCAATTATAATCATGTCCATCAGAAGTAATACTGGTGGTGTGAGTGGAATTACTTTGGATTTTCACCAGGTCAACAAGATTAGAATCTAGTCACTCAGCCAAAGATGTGAGGATGTGTCCCAAAACCACATCATATGCAGAATTTTCTGTTTGACACAGAAAATGAATTTAACAATTACTGAGGCCAAACTTTGTATTCTTATTTCCTGCAGCAACCTGAAATATCCTGCGTCTGTCATGACTGATTTAAATTAGCAACTAAAATACTAGAGCTTGATTGCCATAATAGAATTTCTGTTTCCAGAATGATAAGGACATAATGGCATGTATTGATCTGCTAAGATGGTAGGAGTCATTGAAAGATGGATCTCCCCATATTCTTCTTGTCCTTTCTCTATTATAATATTTATCGAGAACATGTCAGAATGGTTGGCATTAAAGCTTGGGAATTTGATAAACTGATAAATAGTGCATATATGTGAAGCAATGATTGATCAATGTATATTAACTAAGGTTATTTGGACAAGGAAATGTAATACTTTCTCCACGTGGAACAAAATTTAATAGTCTATCTCACTTCTCATATGCTTCCTAGTAATCGCCTTCAGTTATCCAGACCCCAATTAATTACAGTCATTTAGATGGTGAACACAGTTTCTTTTGTGGGTACACCTAGTCAGAATATTGCTTGGAATTTTTTTTTTCAAACAAGGAAGACTTACATGCAGATTATTTTTAAGCAGATTTTTTTCCTATGTCATACCCATTTTAAATGTACATTTGGAGAATCCACAATGCATTGCAAGCAGGTTTAACATCTAAATTAAAACCTGCACAAGAAAAAAGATTTCACCCAGTTTACCAGTGTAAGCTCCTAGCTAAGCAGTAATGATTCCCTTAGTTTCCTTGGGATTTTATGTTCTTTTCATAAATTCAGAGAGAAAAAAAGTGCTTGCTTTTTTTGTTGTTTCTTTTCTGAAGCAAGGAAAAAGAAGTACGTGTCTTTTCCCTCCCTTGACATTCAGCCATAGAGTGTGTGTGATAAACACACAATGGTGAAAACATCATCAGCTGAAAAAGGTTTTAATTTTAGTTCTTGAAGACAATGACAAATCTAAGCCCATCCACATGAATTAAGACATAGCAGAGGAGATAACTGAACAAGAATAATGAAGCAAGTTGAAAATATTTACTGGAGGGGAACCTTGGAGACTGGCTAGGTTGCTAATTTCTGTAGTGTTCACAGTTTCCTTAAGGTATATACCAGCCAGTCCACAGATATGCACAACAGCTGGGATTAGCAACTCCAAAGATAGAACAATGCAGGATAACTAAAGTATCAGCGCTCTATGCTCCTCATGTGTCAATAGCATTGCAAGAAATATCACTGGAAGAGACAATAAGGAACCCACAGCAGGGTAGCTTCCCATAAAGAGAGACAGCACCACTGCTAGCAGGGGTACACACATGATCTGCAAGCTGTGAATGTTGCCTGCAAGTATTCTCATTGGGAAGGATCACATACATAGAAACCATCCTGGGAAAAAGAAGTGGTGCCTTGACCACACACGAGGGCTCTCTGCACTTCAATAATGGAACTTTGACTATCGAGCATGAGGCTGGCATGAGTGGGTAACGAGGCTCAGACTTCAGCTTGACTTCTTATTTGTTTAAAGTTTGCAATATGCTTAACTACCTGGGTGAATCTGAGGCTTCGATCAGGTCTGTTGAATTTGCTTCTGCAGGAAACAAGATTGACTACAAACGTCATGAGTTCTAGGTCCACGTTCAAAACGCCCATCTGCAAACTTGTTTTCTTACAAAGTAGCCTCTTACCCTGTTAGCATTTGCCCAAGAATAAAAACCATCTAGATGTATTTCACAGGCTTCTGATGGTTGGGAGTGGGAAGTTGAATGTACTGAGATACTAGAACAGTGGGGGGCTGTATTAGAAAAGAAATAAAATAGAATAGCCTTTTCAAGTGATAGTGTGATGTCTTTAGTTCTTTCCTCTTCCGAGACTTAAATACAACAAAGGAACTTTCTGTATCACATTCCTTTACTGCCTCCAAACCTCCTTCCTGGGAATGAGTAATGATGTTTGATTTAGTTTTGTTTTTATAAATGAAGGCCAATCTGCTTTCTCCTTTTAGTATAATAATTTCAGTATTTCTCTCTCTCCCTCTAACTGTTGAGTAATAGAGCACTGCCATTATTAAAAACCATTTATATTATTTTCCTGCATTATGTTGCACTGATCATTGTTTATGCTAAATGTGTCTGCTTTTTCACTATTTTGTGATACTCTGCTACCTCCTTACTTTTTTCCTCTCTTAGCAATGAGCTTCCTTGAGGAAAATCAGAAACACTGAAATTTTGAAAGGAAGGATGATCTAGTAGTTAAGTCATTTGCTTGGCACTCAGGAGAGCATCATTCAGTTTCCTACTCTGCAGCAAGTTTTTTCTGTCACCTTGGACAAGTCACTCAGTCTCTCTGGTTATATCTACACTACAGATAAACAGCCGTGGCTGGTCTGTGTCAGCTAAGGTAGTCAACAGGGCTGTTTAACTGAGGTAACATTATCTGGACTTGGGTCGGACTCCAGGCTCTCTGGATCCTGGACTCCATCCCGAGTTCACACATCTACATTTCATGTAAACAGCCCTCTAGACTGAGTCCCATGAGCCCATAGCAGCTGACACCTGCCAATAACATGTTCAAATGCAGTGTAGATATAGCACAGTGCCTTAGGCCAGGTCTACACTGGATCTGTCAGTTCAGCTTAAGGTACGCTTACCTTAAGATGAGCTTGGCAGTGTCCCCACAGCAGAAAGCTTATGGGAGCAAATAGTCCCATTGGCTTCCCTTACTCCTCGCAAAAGCAGGAGTACCAGAGGCTGGTGGGGGCACCCTCTGAGTTTGATTAAGCGAGTCTTAATTAGGCTTGCTAAATTGACCTCTGGAAGATTGATCACAGCAGCAATGATCTTCCTTTTAGTGTAGACATGGACTAAGTTCACCATCTGTAAAATGAAGAGAATAACACTGCCTTAGATCACAAGTATGTTCTAAGGATGAATACTGTTAAGATTATGAGGTGCTCAAATACTGTAGTAAGGCAAGTGTCTATAAGGATCTATTTGAAAAGCTGGATATTTTTTATGGAGATGAGTTTGTTCCCTTCTATTGTTTGTGATGAATAGTTGCATAAAAAGAGACCTTTGTTTCTCAAGGATTCCTCTGTTTTTAGTCTTTGTAGTCCACCTGAATCAGTGACTTCCCCATACTTGAAGATAAATGTATGTGTCTCCCACTGATGTCAACATACTTCTTTACTACTTAATCTCCACTCTGCTCCTTGCAGAGCAACATATAGGAAGAATTGCATCTTAGTAAGAAACAATTGCCAGATTATATATTTTTTTAAAGAAAGTGACAGATGGGGCCTGATTTTTCAACCTCTCCCCATAATCTGCAGATATCCCCTTATTTTGTGCCTGCATGTCCAGATGTGGGTGTGCACCTCCCCAGTCTGTGCTCACATATATTAATGCCCACGTAACTAACTGTGTGTAAAGAAATAGGAATGTGCGCATATGCATGGGAGCAAATGCTAATTAGACTCAGTGGTGTGAGCATCACTGACATAGCTAATCACTATTTCTTTTTTAGAAAAGCAAAGGGATTTTGCCTCACAGTAACCATTCAACATACAATGATTTTTCCTTTACTGTTAATGACTTTGTCAGGGACATAACTATGCTTTATAAATATTGGCTTATGAATATGCATATTCATAAGTCAAAGATGCATTAGGCAAAATGCATCATGTAACATATCCTTTTGGAAGTTATGATCTGCTGAATGTGTATATTCTATTTCTGTGCGTGTATCATTCTTTTATGTGAAGTTAGAAATATGAAGTTTAAATCTGATTATAAATCTAGATGTGCTAATAAGGGCCATTAGTGGTACTCTGAAAACATAATGGCTCGGTACTCAAACCAATGACTTGTGAATAATCTAGTTGTTCCTGTAAACTTGGATTGTGATTAGTCCTGCCAGGACATATGACCAAGCCACCTCATGCTGGAACCCATTTTGGATCTTGTGCTTTTCCACTGCAGACGAGAAACATTTGAACTGAAGACAAATAATTCCTGCCTTGGGAAAGTGGATATAAAGGTTGCAAACAATACAGTAGGGAGTGACTAGATACCAGGAAACCTCTTACCACCCAAGATGCCTTCTGGAAACATCTAAGGCTGAACAGGAGGAAGGATGAGGCCCAAACTAAGAGGCTACTATTAGAGTAAGAATTGGCATGTAACAATTTTCTTAGTGACTCAGAGGTGAGCTGTGTAAGTCTGTAACTTTAAAACAACAATTAGTCCTTTAGGCACCCCTAGATACTAACATATAGTATCATGAGATCTCATGGGCAAAACCCACTTCTTCAGATAAGCTGGAGTTAGCAGCTCATCTGAAGAAGTGGGTTTTGCCCACAAAAGCTCATGATACTATGTATATTTTGATAGTCTCTAAGGTGTCCCAGGACTACTCGTTTTTTCTTAGTATATTAGGCTAAATTGGCATGTTTTGTTTATTTTGGCTTAGTAACTTAATTTGATCATCTCTGTTTTCACATACAATCACTTAAATCCTACTTTTTATACTTAATAAAAACACTTCTGTTTATTATCAAGCCCAATGTAAATAATTGTTATCTGGGGGGAAGGGAAGAGCAACCAATGTGCTTATATCTCTTTCATTGATAAAGAGAGTGAACTTAGGAGCTTTCTCTGAGTAGAACTTTTACACAGAGTAAGATGTGTTTATTTGGGAGTTTGATCCCTTTTGAGGGTTGTGTTCTTGGATGTTGTCAAGGCCCTATAGCTGAGGTGGGTCAGCATCTGTGTTGCTCTGCCGGGGGGTTGTTACCCTACCTCTGGGTCTTTGCTGGGAGACATCACAGTCTCTGGCCCCACAGGATGGTGGGGTGCCCCAGAGGGGAAATAGGTGGGCTCAATGATAAGATCAGCACACTGGGTGACAGCCCAAGGTGACCCCTATGATCTAACCCATCGTTGTTAGAGTCATTGTTAATAACTTATAGTTATTCTACATTCAAGATATCAATATAATCTATTGGGAAATGGATCAAGATTTTGTATGTAAGGTTTCCGCTTCATAGTGGAAGAAGTGAATGAGCAGAAGATGACATGGTCTATATTAGTTTCCTTACACAATCTTTCCGGTGACTTTCTTCTGGTTATTAAGGATATGTGGTTTCATTTTTCCTTTTTGAGATACATTCAGGCTATTCAGTTTGCCAATCATTTGAATACCAACAAACTGGCTGATTTTGACTGTCAGAGCATGACAAGCTAGAATACGTCTTTTGAGTGAATTGTTGGTCTGTCATGTTATTTCTCCTGGTAATGGTATAAGAGCTGATAACAATTCGAATACCTAAAAATAGATGTACAGAATAGGCCTGCAAATTTGTAACTGGAAGCTGGTGTTTTATCATCTTGGCTTATTCTGCCATTACATGCTGTAATGTGATAACTTAAAATAACTAAGTGCCAGTTGCATGCCAAAAATATAAAGTGTCATTCAGTATTACAATATCTCTTTCTATAGGAAGCTCTTTTCACTTTCTGTAGTAGCAGAAATAATTCAAAAGAATGCCACACACTGAATTGCTTGCAATGGACCAAATGCATCCAACTATTATTAGTCTCAGGATGCTCAGAAGATATAGATTGGTCCATTTCTGTTTAATATGGGAATTAATCTTCATCTCTCCCTAGTTTCCACTTGCTATGGAGTTCATGCGTGACATGCATTCTGCCATTGCCCTGACAACAGTTTCTTTGTTTTCCATCATGAAGTGGAAGCTTGCGCCTATAAGATACCTGATACCTTGAAGTACTGATTTAAGGATGCATCATTGGTGCCAACTTCCCAAGAGGCGATTTTTGAAAAGACACTCTTGGGTTCCAGTGAATGGAAGTACAAAATCTGTTTTATATTTGCCTGGATAGTCATGCGCTAATTTTTGTTGTTCCGTGAGTTGTTCATGCATATAATGAATATGCAGTAGTTTCAATGAGCTGGAACCTTCTGCTTCAGATGGTGCTTCAGCAAGTTATTTCCTTGTTGTAATCCAGACAAAATGTTTCCTTGTTGTGACAAATATGTGTCATGACCATGCATTTAACACACTTCTCCTGAAAATTATGTAATGTGGTGGGTTATTTCACTGAAAGCTGATGATAGGCAGTTTTCAACAAGCTGCAATATTTTGGACTATATGTTGGCATTGCTATCACTTTTCTTTCATGTATTTGCCCTAGCATCTGGGCAACACCCAAGCTATGATGGCACTTACTGCCTATTTACGATGAAATATGATTATTTCAATATATTCTTTTTCAATCTATTTGTCAAAATCTCAAAGATATTGCCAACTTTTATCAGTTGGATAAGGACCACGAGAGGGTACTAGAGATGTAAAGCCAAACCAATTTTAAAGCCAAACCAGATTAGCTATTACAAAAGACAGAACTATGTAGCACTTTAAAGACTAACAAGATGATTTATTAGGTGATGAGCTTTTGTGGACCAGACCCACTTCCTCAGATCAATATGTGGAAGAAAATCGGCACAACCATATATACCAAAGTGATACAATCAAAAAAAGTGAACGCATGTGAAATTGACAAATCAAATTTTAGAACAGAGTGGGGGTCAGGGGGAAAGGTAAGTTTCTGTGAGGTAGTGACATAGGGATGATAATAGGGGAAGCTATCTTTGTAATGGGTGAGATAATTAGAGTCTTTGTTTAAACCCATACATAAAGTGTCAAATTTAAGCATGAATGACAATTCTAAAGCTTCTCGTTGAAGTCTGGAGTTAAAGTCTCTTTGAAGCAATATGCATGTTTTAAGGTCATTAAGTGAATGATCAGTCTGGCTGAAATGGCAGGCAACAGCTTTCTCTCTGTGAGAGAGTCTTATGTCTGTTTTGTGTGTATTGATTCTTTGGCGAAGTGTCTGAGACGTTTGTCCAATGTACATAGCAGACGGACACTTTAGGCACATTATGGCATAAATTATATTTCTGGATGAACAGGAATATGTGTTCTTGATCTTGTAACTGGCACGGTTAGGTCCAATAATGGTGTCAGCAGAGTAAATGTGTGGACAAAGCTGGCACCAGGGTTTGTTGCAAGGGAAAGTTCCAAGGTTGGTTTTAGTGTGATATGTCCTATGGTTGATGGTAATAATCATCCTATGTATCCTATGTCACTACCTTACAGAAACTTACCTTCCCCCCTCACCTCCACTCTGTTCTAAAACTTGATTGGTCAATTTCACATGCGTTCACTTTTTTTTGGTATATATGGTTGTGCCGATTATCTTCCACATATTGATCTGAGGAAGTGGGTCTGTCACACGAAAGCTCATCATCTAATAAACCATCTTGTTAGTCTTTAAAGTGCTAACTAGTTCTGTCTTTTGTTTCAGCTACACCATACTAACATGGCTGCATCTCTATCACCAATTTAGCTATTGTAGTCCTCCTTAGCAAATGAAATAAAATAAACATTTTTAAAATGCTTAGATTCTTCTGCATTCAGCCACTACTGGAAAGGAATTTGCTACTGTGCTACTTCCAAGGGGTTGGCCAAAAGGTCTTGATGATTGTCCTTTGCGGGGAGAGACAATATGCTTAAGCTTCTATTTTTATTGAAACTGCATGTTGCAATTTAATGTAGGTTAACACTCCATTAAAGATGTATCACATGCTACAGTTGCCACGCAGGAAGGTCCACATAGCTTACTGAAACCTACCTCCCATTCCTGCAGGAATATGATTTTGTTGCGCTGCTTTTACATTGATACACTGTGGCCCTAGGCCCCATCATTGCAGTGTTGGCTTCTGGTTAGACAGCATGTAAAGATACGATTCTCATAGACTTTAAGGTCAGAAGGGAGCATTATGATCATCTAGTCTGACCCCCTGCACGATGCAGGTCAGAGAATCTCACCCACCCACTCCTGGAATAATCCTCTCACCTATATCTCAGATATTGAAGTCCTAAAATGGTTTAAGGACCCCAAGATGCAGAGAATCCTCCAGCAAGTGATCCGTGCTCCATGCTACAGAAGAAGGTGAAAAACCTCCAGGGCTTCTGCCAATCTACCCTGGAGGAAAATTCCTTTCCAACCCCAAATATGGCGATCAGCTGAACCCTGAGCATGTGGGCAAGACTCACCAGCCAGACACCCAGGAAAAGTTCTCTATATTAACTCCTATCATCCCTCCATTGGCCTATTTACCACTGATAGTGAAAGGTCAATTAGTTACCAAGAGCATGTTATCTCATCAAACCATCCCCTTCATAAACCCATCTAGCTTAATCTTGAAGCCAGATAGGTCTTTTGCCCCCACTACTTCCCTCGGAAGGCTGTTCCAGAACTTCACGCCTCTAATGGTTAGAAACCTTCGTCTAATTTCAAGACTAAACTCTCATGGAGGTCACCGATTCCATGGGCTGGGACAGTAAGGGGGTTGGATCAGCTGCCAGAGGAGGAGCAGGAGTCCCCAGGCCACCGGAACCACGCTAGTGGCCACCCCAGAGCTGCTGGAACAACTAATTGGTGGTCAGCCCTGAGGTTGACAGAATTGCATCACCGGGACTATTGAAACAGCAGCCAGTGGCCAACCCTGGGGTTGCCAGAGGAGCGGCTTCTGGGCAACCAGAGTTGAGCCAGCACTCCTGAAGCTGGATTAGCAGTCGTCAGCCCCTGCCACAAGAGCACTGGGGCTAGAGCAGTTCCCCCACCCTGCTGCAAGGTATATTTAGTATGAATTGGGAACAGGTCATGGGTGTCTGTGATTTTTTGTTTATTGCCAGTGACCTGTCCCTGACTTTTCCTAAAAACACCCCTCACTGACTTTTAACCTTAACAAGAAGGCATGTTTCAGCACCAGGCATCTGCTCCTTGTTTGGCCAATAGCTTCCATCAATGGCTTTAAGATAGTTCTGCTCCTTGACTTCATTTTAATCATCCTTGAGATGCTGTAGCTAACTATTCCAAATGCAGCCTCTGCAGTGAAAGCTGTGGTCAGTAGGGTGGAATGAGGAGATGTAATTATTGCTGTTTAATCACAGCAAATGTGTTGCACACATCCCTTTTCCATGTGCACATTTGTCTGTGTATGTTAAAGGGTGTCATCATGCCCTTGGTATGTTAAGTTTATAGGTAGCCACTAGTAGTAAAGATTTTGTTGTTTGTCTAGACAGTGTTTTCTCTCGGGAATATATTGATGTCTCTTGTATCTGTCAGAATGATTTTAGTTTTTGAGGGTGGTGGGGCAGGCAGGGGATAACTGAGAATTGTATAGTATGTATTTTATCATGAGATACAATTAGTGGACAAGAATAGCTATCCTGTCAAAAAAAATCTCCTATCTTAAAGCAAAACGAATTGCTAAACAATAGGAAAAAACTACAGCTTTTACTTTGGCTTGTGTGTTTCTGTTTCTTTCACCTCACCTGGTTTTGCTAAGTTCAGGTGCCTCACTTCATCTTCTTTCCCCTCATTTTAAATTGTTTTAGAAGTGCCAAGAGCATCTTGTTTGATTTAATAAACTCTTTGTCAGTCATAGGCAGATTGGTTGAAGAGCTGCAGTTCTCTTAGGTATCTGCTTATGAAGCATATGAACCTGTTAGTGGTGATTTTCCTTCATATCCTCTTGTGTTTGTTTTTTATGAGCAGGATAGAAAGGTTCTGTTGTGAGAAAGTCGAAAGGTGGTTGACTCATTTTTCTCTCCCGTTGCAATTTTATATATTTTTCCCTCCTCTGCAAACGTTGGGTTGAGATTGTGCTGCCATGCACTTATTTCCCAGGCCTTCTTCAACACATGGCGATATTGGCACAGACATGCAGAGCTGCATTCTGCATTGAAGTTGCATTAAACTCTACCGGGAGCTGAAGCTTTGCATACTAAAAGTTGTGTAAAGGTGTCAGAATGGTCATTTTAGCCTAGAAAAATATGTTGTGAATTGATGGAAGAAAGTTTAGAACAGAATCATGAAATAATTAGTCTGGGATAGACAAACTGGTATGTAAAACATAAACAACCCAACCACTTTAGAGACATGATCTTGTAAGTTGCTGACCATTCTGACCCAACCCAGCAAAACACTTAATCATGTGCTTAACTTTATGCGTGTTAATAGTCATCTAGTCTTCTCCGGGACTGATTATGTGTATAATCCAAAGCATATACTTTGTAGGATCAAAATTTAAAACCTCTTTCCTACCCCAATGTATGCCCCAAGCCATTTGTCAGACATTGGGTCATGATTTCTCCTTGGATTTGATCCTGTTGAGGTATAGGGGACGAAGAGTCCTGTGGCACCTTATAGACTAACTGAAGTGTAGGAGCATAAGCTTTCGTGGGCAAAGACCCACTTCGTCAGATGCATGTAGTGGAAATTTCCAGAGGCAGGAATAAATATGCAGGCCAGGATCAGGCTGGAGATGACCAGGTGGATCCAATCAAGGAGGATGAGGCCCACTTCTAGCAGCTGATCTGGAGGTGTGAATTCCAAGAGAATAGAAGCTGCTTTTGTAGTTAGCAAGCCATTCACAGTCTTTGTTTAATCCAGAGTTGATTGTGTCAAACTTAAAGATGAACTGTAGCTCAGCAGTTTCTCTTTGAAGTCTGGTCCTGAAGTTTTTTTGCTGCAGGATGGCTACTTTTAGATCTGCAATTGTGTGTCCAGGAAGATTGAAGTGTTCCCCTACAGGTTTTTGTATGTTGCCATTCCTAATATCAGATTTGTGTCCATTGATTCTTTTACGTAGGGACTGTCCTGTTTGGCCGATGTATATAGCAGTGGGGCATTGTTGGCACATGATGGCATATATTACGTTGGTGGATGTGCAGGAGAATGTACCAGTGACAGTATGGCTGATCTGGTTAGGTCCTGTGATGGTGTTGCTGGTGTATATATGCGGGCAGAGTTGGCACCGAGGTTTGTTGCAAGGATTGGTTCCTGAGTTCGAGTTATTATGGTGCGGTGTGTAGTTGCTGGTGAGAATATGCTTCAGGTTGGCGGGTTGTCTGTGGGCAAGGACCGGCCTACCTCCCAAGGCCTGTGAGAGCGAGGGATCATTGTCCAGGATGGGTTGAAGATCACTAATGATGCGTTGGAGAGGTTTTAGCTGGTATAGTTAACCTCTCCAAAAAGCTAAGAGTCCTCGATTTTCATTGACCTCAGTGGGGATAAGGTTTAAGGAAACCTATAAAATCTCCAGAATCAAGCTCATGACTTCCAACGTGGCAGCAGTATTTCATTTTCTCTACAGTAAGTCAGTTCTCTATTTTCCCCTGTGCAATGTGTCTCATCTTCCCACCACTAATCAAACAAGAACAGGAGACTGGTCATTCAAGAGAAAGCTGTGGTTGAAACACACCTATCTGGATAATTAGCTGAGGTCTGATGGGGAAAGAAATATGTAAAAAGTCTGTGACAATAAGATGGGTTCAAAAGAGTTTTTGAAAGACCTTACAGCCCAATTCTAATTAGAGAATGGCCCAAAGTGGTCAGAAAATAAGGCTTCTGCTGTAGAAATTCTTACCATAAAGACCAACATCAGCAAAGATGCTTAATTATCCACTGTATAGAATAATCCCCTTGTGGAGACTGCTGCATGTACTGTGTGTAAAGGGTGTTGAAATCAGAATTATCCTGAAAGTCATTAGTCTGAAAAGCAAGGCCAGTAGAAGATGATGCAGTAATAGAAACAATTCAAAATAGTCATCTTTTCAGCCACTTCTTGTTTAGGTGTTCTGAAAACAGCAAGCAGAGACAGAAATGGGAGATGGATTCTCTATCCATTACACCATTTTAACTTTATTGATTTCAACTGTGTTACTTCTGATTTCCAGCAGTGGCCATCAGAGTGAGAATTAGACAGCATCTCAAGATGCCCAGCAAAATCCCCTATAATGTTTTGAAAATGGCAGCAGCAAAACAATCTCTGAGTAAAATAATATAGTGCTGGAACTCTGGTCTCAATCACCACAATCTACACAGAATATAGGCTTCAAAACATGGGCTTTAAAAAGTGATCCAACATCATTTCACAGATGCCGAGAAATAATTCTACTGACCTACAGCACTGCACCCACAAAAGCTCATGATACCATCTACATGTTTTGTTCGTCTATAAAGTGCTTCCAGACCATTTGTTGTTCTTTTTTGTAAGGGAATGTCTACACTAGCCCCCTAGTTCGAACTAGGGAGGCTAATGAGGGTGACCAAAATTGCAAATGAAGCAATTATTCCTCCTGGAATGAGGTTTAACAGCTAATTCGAATTAAGGGCTTTACTTCGAACTCCCATTTCACTGCTGTGTGTAAACGCAGGCAGTTATTCCAGGCTAGTCAATTTCCAAAAATGGCAACCACCCAGGAACATGCTAATGAAGCGCGGGATATTTAAATCCCGCGCTTCATTTGCAATTTTGGTCTCCCTCATTAGCCTCCCTAGTTCGAACGAGGGGGCTAGTGTAGACATACCCACACAGACTAACTTGGCTACCTCCTGAAGCATTTTCTAAGGAGTGAGCTATAGATATATATGCATCAAGAACTTTATGGGTCTAATGTTCAAAGGTGCTGCTGAGTACCAGTAATTCCAAATGATTTTGGCTTGAGTTGTCAGTGCTCTGCATCTCTGAATATATGCAAGAAGCCCCCAACTTACGAACGGTTTGCATTCCAAAAGTTCATTTGTGCGTCTGTTGTTTGGAACATGGAACGCATTTCCCCATAGTAACAATGTTATAAATGGTATTCAGGTTCCCAGGCTAGCCCACAAAAGCCCATTGAACCCATAATGTAGCTGAAATAATGTATATTTGCAGTGAAAAAAATCGTAGAAATAGGTGTTTTTGTTAATCTTGAATGCTGGTGCTTGAGGAAAGGCAGATTTAATTGGAGGAGGATGTAGGTGGAAATTCTGAAGGGGACTTTGGGTCATCATCAAGATGCCACCACTCCCACCTCCGCGGGCTGGGCGCTGGCTCCTGCAGCTAGCCTCTCTATCTGTAGGCCCCATTCACCAGGAGGTGGTGAGTGGTATGAGCACAGGCCAGAAGATTCTGGAGGAATGGAGTGCGACCATGCAGCCGGTAGCTGAAGAGAAGTTTCAGTTTCCCCTTTAAAGCACCAGTTCTCTCCAGAGTCTTCCTGCACAATCACCCTCTGCTCCTCCATAGTCTTCTGGCCAGCACTTGTGCTGCTTACCACCACCGGTGCCTCTTGCCTGCTCCCCGAGGCTGCAGGTGAGCTTGTGTGTATGTGTGGATGTTTTTAAGTCAGATGTTAGTCACTCGTGGCATGTCTACATTGGGGAGTTATTTTGAAATAAATCCCCTTATTTAGAAATAACAAGGCGAGCATCCACATTAGGGCTACGTCTAGACTGCAGCATTTTTCCAGAATACCAGCAGTATCCTGGAAAACCAAGGCCACATCCAAGGAATGCATCTGCTTTTCTAAGAAAAAATTCAGAAATGTGGATGTGTTCTTTTGCCATCCCTGTAAACCTTGTTTTAGGAGAAAGAAGGAATGGCTTGAAAGAGCAGGTTTTTCTGAACTTTGGTGCTCTATATATGCATCAAATTTCGTAAAAGCCTCTTTTGAAAGGAAAACGGGAAAAGACATGCAAATTGCATTTTGCAATTTGCGTATCTTTTTCCAACTTTTCTTTGTAGTCTAGATGTAGACTATCAAGCGTGTTATTTTGAAACTAGCCAATTAGCCTGTCATAAGACGGGATTTTCAAGTCTCTCCTCCACGTCGGTCTTCCCTCCTGAGCCTCCAGTCTCTCTCTCTCTCTCTCTTTCCTCCTCCTACTGCTTCCTTCTCTCTCTCTCTCTGTCTCCACACTCCTCCACCTCCTGTCTCTCACTCGGGGGACCACAGAGCCCAAACAGCAGCTTGCACTGCTTGCTCCCCTGTGGTGGCTCAGCTGAGCAGCACAGAAGTCAGCAGAGCGCCACGGTGGGAGGTGAAGGATGTGACTTAGGCAACAGCACCACCCAGAGGGAACAGCCAGGGAGGCAACAGCGCCGCCCAGAGGGAACATTCAGGAAGGCAGTAGTGCCACCCAGAGGGAACAGCCAGGGAGGCAACAGCGCTGCCCAGAGGGAACAGCCAGCATTTCAGTGTTACAGAGTCACAGACATTGGGCTACTATATATGTGATAATGAGCTTGTTAGTTTGAAATAATAACTCTTGCTTGGGAAGAGGACTAAGCTTATTTCATAATAGTTATTTCAGGAGTTGTTATTATTTTGAAATAACCTGGTTGTGTAGACAAAGCCCCGGGGAGTGCCTGTATATTTACATTCATACAGGTGGACAGAGAGAGAGAGAGAGAGAGAGACACCCTGCATGGGGAAGAGAACTATATAGAGCCAGAGTTGTGACTTGCTTTATTAGACCCACAGCTTAGACACCCTGTAGCTCCTATGTTCAAAACATTCCCTTGAGTATCAAATGTATCATTGTGATCAGTCTTTTCACCATTTTCTGCTTATGACTAATGAAAAGTCTGGGTAGTGTAGAAAGTGTTTATAAGTTGCCTCTGAGAAGTCGTTTTATTAGGTAAGTCTCTGTGCTCTAGAGCACCAGTGCACTGTTGCATCAGTGCACTGCCTGCGAGGCAGAACTGAAGGAAGATGTGTATTCCTCTGGAGGCCAATCTAAGAGACAGCAGCTGAAAGCAGCAGGGGACAGTTGAGCCCAATACTAATCATAAGCAACGTGATAAGACATAGGACACATTCCTGATGAGGGAGATCCTGTTGGAACTACAATGAGATAGCTTGGCAGGTTAACAATACTCACTTCCTAATAGCTGACAAACCAGATATGCCGAAGCCTTGTTTGTACTCAGTCACTTGAGATTCATTGATATGAGCGAGGAAAAAAAGTATTGTGTGTAACTTACTGTCCCCAAATCCCTTCATCTTAGCGCAGCCACAGACCTCATTCCCAGGGCTGACAAAATAACCTGTCTGACAATAAATGAATGCCTGGCCTTTTATGCTGTCAGCTCACGGTCAGATGAGTTAGAAATGTTAAGTGCCGATATTCATGTTCAGAGGATTCTTTGAGACTCTGCAACCTCTGATCCTCTACTAACATTGCACACGACTCCTCATCATCGTATTGCGCCATGTTGAGGTCTCCATTGTAGTAGCAGGAGCCTCACATGCTCTAGTTGAGAAGTCTTCATGTCGATCATTGTTGAATGCTCAGAACTTACTCGTTGCCTGGTAACAATTTTTCACAGCGGCACTAAAATGTGCGTTCTGATTGCTTTAAAAACTGACAGCAATTATAGGAAAGGCAGACCGCTGCTTTCATTTTAGAAACCAAATATACAAATGGGCCTTCCTATTCCGTTAGCATTACATTATGATTTAAATAGGCTTCCCACTGTACAAGAAGCTGAGTGGTAAGGTAAAAGACCTGTGATACTGAGTTTTTATGTCAACAGCAGTCCCATACTTCGCTTAGCTCTGAGCCAGATCAGAAAAGAGGCGATTCTGGAAAGAGCTGAAAGACAAGAATATGTGTGGATTTGACTGTTCACTCTTATTATTCTAGGGCCATCTCCTGTGATCTTCACTCAATTTTTACTCAGGCAAACTTCTACTTTACTTTAGAGAGACCCTCAAATTTTGACTTCTAAATTTCACATTGTGTTTATTTGAGGCATCATCTATATAGTAGTCCAGTGTCTGTGAGTCTGTGACGCTGAAATGCTTGCTGTTCCCTCTGGAACGAGGGAATGAGGTGTAACGGTAGTTCGAATTAGAAAGCCTAATTCGAACTAGCTACTCCGTGCCACGTGTAGCCATGGGCACGGAGTCCGCACTAACGGGGATTTAAAAATGACAGCGCCTGGCAAGATGCAAATGAAGCCCGGGATATTTAAATCCCAGGCTTCATTTGCAACTTCGATTGCCTAGATTAGCCACCCTAGTTCGAATTAGGGTGGCAGTGTAGACAAACCCAGAGAGACGGACAGAGCAAGAGACCAGAGGCTCAGGAGAGAAGACCGATGTGGAGGAGAGACCTGAAAATCCCGTCTTATGACGGGCTAATTGGCTAGTCAAATGATGAATTACTTAGGGCAAAGTAACAGTGCATAAAAACAGGGAATATAGCCATGTTTTTATGTGAAATGGCCTAAAATACTTGCCTGAAATATTTTTCTGAAGAATAAATTCCTGTATTTTTAAAGCTGGCTGCAAATGTGTAAATGTATATAAAGGGAGACGGTTTTTTTGTATAACTTTGAATTTGTGATATGCTCCTTGCATCTACCCTTGCATTTCAGTGTAATCGACTCAGGATAGCTTTTGCCAAATAAAAATACCAGAGTGAAAAAAAAACGGTATTGAAAGTGTCTCCACTAACCTCCTAGTCCATCAATGAGATGCTGTGTCTCTTTCCTCTGATTCCCTCCATTGTCCATTACTCTTTTCCACTTTTTGTCAACACCTTAATTGTTGTACTTAACTTTGCTTTTCTCTACCCTCCACCTTTACTACTTTAACCGCAACTCTGCCACTCTACTACTGATGCCCACAGCTCAAGTTTTTCCACTCCCCACACAATCCACCCTCCAGATTAACCTCAACATTTTCTACACTGGGAACATGAGTTGTGTTAGAAAATGTATCAGCTAGCCCTGTTTAGTTAATCAGATAACCTGTTAGACACCACTTAATGCCCATTGTCAACAAAGACAATGGTGATTGGAAATGTGCTAAATAGTCATGGTTAATCCTGGAGAGATACAACTAATATGAGTGTTCATATGTCACAGTTTCAGGAATAGCTGCACTTCTGTTCCCTTTCTAGTATGTCTGAGTGCACCCCATGAAGCTTCAGCCCTACTCCTATTGCAGAGTGCAATTGTACAATTTTCCCTGTTTTTCAGCTGTGCTTACTTGCAAGCCAACTGGGTTAAGCATCTTTGGGACTCTGACCAGTCATGTATGCAATGATCAGGCAGTCTTCTGAAAAGAAAAATATTGCTTAGAATCATAGAACTGGAAGGGACCTTGAGAGGTTATCAAGTCCAGTCCCCTGCCCTCAAGGCAGGACCAAGCACCATCTAGATCATCCCTAGTAGTTGTCTTTCAAACCTGCTCTTAAATATCTCCAATGATGGAGATTCCACAACTGCTCTAGGCAATTTATTCCAGTGTTCAACCACCCTGACGGTTGAGAAGTTTTTCCTAATGTCCAACCTAAACCTCCCTTGCTGCAATTTAAGTCCATTGCTTCTTGCCCTAGCATCAGAGGTCAAGGAGAACAATTTTTTCCTTCCTCCTTATAACTCCTTCCTCCTTATAACTTTACTATAGGAACCTCTGTCTTTTACTGGGAGGATCCTTTGTGCTACAATCTAGCACTAGAGACTACAGCTCCAATGAGTCCTTGGGGAAAAAAGAGGGAAATGGTTGCTCTTTTCCAGGCAGAGAGAGAGAGAGAGAGAGAGAGAGAGTTGGTGGGCTCCAATTTGGAGAGGGGAGCCAAATTGCTGGTGTGGAGCCTTTTTGCAGTCCAGGAGCTGCTGCTGCTGGAAGCTAGAGCCTGTTACTGAGAACCTGCTGGGGCTTGGATCTAGCAGGCTATTTCAGAGGCTGTTGGGGATTTCCCCTGGAGGGGAGAGATTTTGGCTGTGCCTGTGGCTGAGGATGGCCTGCATAAACCATCATGAAAGGTGACTGTGGCTCTTTGGGAAAGTGCTGCCTAGGACCATGCACAGAAGACAAACTGGCTCTGGGTAAAGCCTGATAAAAGTGAGTGAGGAGGGAGGACCGAGTGAGTAGGGGCGGGGCCTTGGAGAAGCACCAGGAAGGAGGTGGGGCAAGGATGTTTGGGTTTGAGGTAGATCATGGATTGCACTTAAATTCAAAAAGCAATCTCATGCTTAAAAAGGTTGGAGACCATTACTCTAGTGGATGTGGAGACTGCCTGGCTATGTCTACACTGGTGTGATCTTGCACCAGAGATATGCAAATGAGGCTAAGCGTGGAATATCGCTGAGCCTCATTTGCATATCTAATGAGCCGCCATTTTGCGAAAGACAGAAGGAGCTGTCTACATTGCCCCTTCTTGTGCAAGAAAAACCCTCTTGTGCAATGCTGCTACGCTAATTATTTTTGGGAATAACGGCATTGCACAAGAGGGTTTTTCTTGTGCAAGAAGGGGCAGTGTAGACAGCTCCTTCTGGTTCAAGAGCCTCTTCTGCAAAAATGGTGGCTCATTAGCTATGCAAATGAGGCTTGGCAATATTCTACGCTTAGCCTCATTTGCATATCTCTGGCGCAAGATTGCACCAGTGTAGACATAGAGTCTGTGTGGAGAGAGAGAGAGACCAGAAGGGAAGAATGATTGTGATTTGGTCAGAGGGCTAAGCAGAGGCACTGAGCAGCAGGCAAGGGGCTGAGAAATAGCCAGATGGGGTCCTGACGATGGAGAGCTAATTCCCCCCATAAGCCAAGAAGAGATGCCTGAGTAGCTGGTGCTTGTTATAAGCAGAGACTGTGCCTTGCTGTACAGAACCATAAAAATACTGGGTTAGAAGGGACCTCCACAGATATCTAGTCTGGTCTGCTGCATCAGGGCACGACCATGTCTGAAGAAAGCCTGGAGTATTTTGAATCATACTATTATATCAACAATAAAGCATCAACGAGAAGAGCTGAAACAAACTCTTCAGACAAGTTATAGACTAAAAACTGTTCCTAAATATTACCTGGCCTATATCCAAATTAAAAATACTTAGAAATCAGGATTGCTTTGCAAATGACTTTCAAATACAGAGGACATATGATTTCACATGAATTGTCTGACTGACTCCCTCTAATTGCTACATACTCTCTGCAGCAATAATGATCAGTCTTGGGACCACTGCAATTGTAACATTCCTTCAGTATCTACACAGAAGGAGACTTTCCTGTGTTATGAAATTGCCACTCAGAAACTGATTCTGCTTGGTGGTAAGTTCCCTCTACTTACATTAACTTCAGCAGGAGCTGACGATGCTCCAGGCTTTCTAGGATCAAGCAATATAGCAGAGCTGCTTCCTGGATTGTGTGTATGTGGTTTTTACTCTAGATAAATATTCTGTACAGAAGCTAAACGTTAGCTTCCTCTATGTTTACTGCCTCTTGCTAATATTGGGTTTCCATTTCTAATCTAAAACCACAAACACAGAAAATAATCTCTTCAGTGGAATAGCCCTAATAAGTTGTTTATTCACACTTCATTAAGCAATTGAAGGGAGGGAAAATCCACTTTCAGTGGCCTTTTTGTTTTCCACATAATTAAAGACACTGGGCTCTTTTACTAAGATTAGCTCAGAGGTTTTGTTGATTGCTCTGTCCTTCCATGTCATCTTGAATGATTATAGTGATTTTGTGCCATTGACAGCTGTCTCATTATCTTTACATGGCACTCTCTAGACTTGTTTACCAATACACTGAGGTTAAATGTGGATGTCAAGGCTTAACTATAACTTGGTTGCCCTTAATGTCTGTCAGTGTTCTTTGCCTTTAAAACCAAGTTAGGGAAGATTGCAAGAGACGTTAAGTGTGCTGATCATGTCTTTTGTCAGCATATCCAATGCAATATAATTAGTGGGGTCAGACTTCACATACTTTGTATCATTTTGTCAGAAAGCTGTAATGGCTTTTATTGGCCTATAGCAGAGTTGCAGCAAAACATCTGCCCTGCCAATAAGCTTAGGTGACTCCAAGCTCATGAGGTCAAAGCCCATTGAACTGAAAAGCTTATTCTGTGGTGTATTCTGTGGACACCAAAGGAAATTAATGGGTTGCAGATTTAAAACTAATAAAAGAAAGTTCTTCTTCACACAGCACACAGTGGAACTCCTGCCAGAGGAGGCTATGAAAGCTAGGACTATAACAGAGTTTTAAAAAGAGCTAGATAAATTCATGGAGGTTAGGTCCATAAAAGGCTATTAGCCAGGGGGTAAGGAATGTTGCCCCAGGCCTCTGTTTTTCAAAGGTTGGAGATGGATGGCAGGAGACAAATTGCTTGATCATTGTCTTTGGTCCACCCCCTCTGGGGCACCTGGCACTGGCCACTGTCAGCAGACGGGATATTGGGCTAGATGGACCTTTGGTCTGATCCAATATGGCTGTTCTTATGTTCTTAAGTTTGGCTGTTTTTGTTTGTTGGTTTATTTGTTTTTTTCAGTGACAAATCACAAAGTTCCCACATAGTGCTCCATATGAGAGACTCAGTAAGAGTAGGGACTTTTACACTGATGTTGTCCTTCTGGTGTGCCATGGTTGATTTTCCCTTCATTTCATTCTGACTCCGTGGGACTAGAAAGGCACAAAAAGGGTTTTATTTGGGGGTTCCTGCCTAAGAACACTTCTGCCATATGCCATCGCTTCCTGAGGGCATGGGTAACCGTAGTGAAGATCTAGCTCTTCTATCCTACACAGCCTGTGACCGGTTGTATGAATCATGCTGTAACATCATGATTCACTGCTGCAGCACCTCCTGCTGGTTACTTGGGAAATCAGCTCTTCAGACGCCAAGAGTCTTCTGTTGGCTGGTGTCTCACCCTTACTTACGTGTCTGCTGCTGGTTCAGACCCTGTGTCCCTTCCTGCCCATGGTGCCCTTTCCTCTCAGTACTACCCTACAGCAATTCCCCTGCACTCAGAAGTCCCCCATCCCCCTCCCCAGTACCTTATACTCACCTTGCCTCAGTGACCTACTGCCAGTTATCATCTAATCCCTGCCTCAGGGCAAACTGCAGTCTGAAATGGTCACTCATCAACTGTGGCCTTTTTCACTGGCTGCCTCCACACAACTCTAGTACTGTCAGACCTTGAGAGCAAGGCCTCAGCCTGGTAGTTTGCCTGGCCAGAGCTTCCCCAGTTCCTCCTGCCCTTCCCTAGCACCACTCTGTCTCAGGAAGCATCTGTGGCTTCTCCAATAGCCAGTCCCCTTCTGTGCCACAGCTTGATCAAGAGTGTGTTCTCTCTTCCATGCTAGGAGCCCTTATTTTTGCAGCCCCAGCTGGGTCCTGATTGGCTGCTACCTGCAGGCTCTATAATCTCTGCCCTCTCCCAGTCTGGATTTAACTCCAATTAAGGCCAGTGCAGGTGGGAGGGGGGACAGATAATCCATCACACCTGAACTAGAATTGAAAGTGTCAAGGAGCAACTCTGGGCTCAGGCAACTCTGCCCAGCTGCAGCTGAGGAGTTGCTGCTGCTGGAGGGGAAGCTTCAAAGGGAGCCAGGCAGCTCAGAAGGAGTCTGACCAGGCAGGGAAAGGAACCTATCCTGAGAGTTTCTGGGATAGGGTGATGCAGATACTTTCTTGTGTAGAGGAAGAGCTTGTCTGTTGATCCTGGAGGGCCTAAAGGTTGAAATAGTACTTTCCTCTCTGAGATGGACTGCAAGATTTTTACAAGGAAGTGGGTAGTAGAAGGTTGTCCAGAGAGGCAGCGTTAAGGAACTCTTGGGAGCTGGACCTCTGGCAGACCTTACAGGACTCTGGGCCAGAGCCTGGTGGCATTGGGAGGGCCAGGATTCTCCTACCAAACCTCTCACTCCAATAAGAAGTGCATGAAATACTTCACTTCCTATACTCCCCTGCGGGAGGAAGGAAGGAGAGGGTAAATAATTTTTGAACCCCCAGAAGTAAATGGACACTCATGGGGAGTCAATTATTGAACCCCATATCTTCCTAAGAACCTTGCATGTTCAAAAGTTTCAGAGGAAATTCTTTCCGGCAAC
The DNA here is from genome assembly GCF_052426305.1 of Pelodiscus sinensis. Taxonomy (NCBI): domain Eukaryota; kingdom Metazoa; phylum Chordata; order Testudines; family Trionychidae; genus Pelodiscus; species Pelodiscus sinensis. Next base: position 12,783,647 of record NC_143068.1, on the reverse strand, counting down.
CATGCAACACACCTCCATCATATTCATCCAGGAACCTACCCCTGCAATCAATTCTGGTGCCAACATCTGTCTACACATCTACGCAAGCAACATCATCACAGGACTTAACCACATAAACCACCGCATCAGAGGCTCATATAACTGCACATCCACCAATGTGATCTATGCCATCCAGTGCCAGCAATGCTCCTCTGCCATGGATATTGGCCAAACTGGGGAGTCTATGACAAAGGGTTAAAGGACACAGATCAGATATCTGAAAAGGTAAGACACAGAAATCTGTTGGGAAACATTTTAACTTGCCTGGGCGCTCATTAATGATTCTCGAAGTTTCCATATTATTACAAGCCAATTTCAAAAACCAGCTTGAAAGGGAAACTTCAGAATTTAATTTCATTTACAAGTTTGATACCTACAATAGAGGTTTATCTCTGTTCGCTCTCAGATACTGCCATTGCTTCGCTGGGTTTCCTCTGGCTTATTCTTTGGTTTTGGCACCTGGGATACACAGCTTCACCAATCAAAGCCTTCGTATCTTTGTTTTCACTCAGGGTGCATCTAGACTGGCAAGATTTTGCACAAAAGCCGCCGCTTTTGCGCAAAATCTTGCCACCTATCTACACTGGCCACGAGTATTTGCACAAGAACACTGACTTTGTACTGTACAAAATCAGTGGTTCTTGTGCAAATACTCCGACGCACCCGCTCAGGGATAAGCATTCTTGCGCAAGTATTCTTGTGCAAGAGAGCCAGTGTAGACAGCCAAGTTAATTTCTTGCGCAAGAAAGTCCGATGGCTAAAATGGCCATCGGAGCTTTCTTGCACAAGAGAGCGTCTACACTGGTACAGATGCTTTTGCACAAAAGCAAATCTTTTGCGCAAAGGCACATGCCAGTATAGATGCTCTCTTGCGCAAATACTTTTAATGGAAAAACTTTTCCGTTAAAAGTATTTGCACAGAATCATGCCAGTCTAGACGCAGCCGTAGCCTCAGGGAAATCTCTCATTGTCCCTGATGAGTTAGTTCTTCTTCAGTCCTTGTCATTCGGCAGTGTCTTAGGTAGTGTCTTCTTAATGTTTTTCCACTATGTTGCTCCAGAAAGCAATTCAATTGGCTCTTCCATGTAGGCAGAATTTAAATCAGAGACACATTTGCAGCTGCTGTTCCACTGGCTGCAGCTTAGTGTAACCCTTCTGCCGGGTAGGCCTGGCAGTAACCAGGGCTGGGTTCAATATCTTGGGGTCCATCTCACACAAAACAGCTCGAGCCCCCACCCAGTAATCTGGGAAATTCACACACCCCTGGGTGCCTCTGGGAGCCAATGCTTCCCCACTCGCAAGCAATGAGTCTGAGTGTAGGAAAGAAACATTTAATGAAACAGAGAGAGAAGTCATACGGCATTAACTTGGGTAAACACCACAAACAGAGTTCATAACCCAAACATGAGCTAAGGCCACCCCCAGCCAAGAATCACGTGAAGTCCAAAGAGTCCGACACCCCAAAAGTCTCTGTCCCTGGTCTGTGCCACCCAGAGTCCCAAAGTTCACCCGCAGGGTTTCACCTCCCAACCTGGGTAGAAATGGGGGGTGGGGAGATAGATGGGGGCACCTTACAACACTCCTCCACGCTCCACCAGCTGTCTTGTCCCATGCCACTGGATGTTCTACTGGTTGCCTGCCGCCACTCCTCGCCTGCCGCCGCTACATGCCACGCCGCTGGTTGCCGCGCCACATCGCTGGTCGCCGCTCCTTGCCTGCCACTGCTCCATGCCACGCTGCCGCTCCTACCGGCCACATTGCTCCACGAGCCCGTGATTCCCATCAGCCACTCTGCTGGCTGTCGCCACTTCACTGGCTGCAATGGGTCTGGCTCTCAGCCAAACCAGTGATTTCAGCTCTCAGCGATTTCAACACTTTAGCCACCAGCTGGACTGGCAAAGGAATCCAGCTTCCACTGGACTAACAAAAGAAAAGACTCCTCAGGGAGTCTGCTTTAGGTCTGTCTTTAAAACAAAGGGGGAAAGGGGCAGGTTAGGCCAGTCTTACAGCTCACACCTGGTAGGTGTGAAGCAGGCTGACTCAAGCTCTTTAACCCTTCCCCCCAGCTCAGTTCAGTCAACTCTGGAAGAGGGAGACTTGTTCCTCAGAGACCTCTTACCATGATGTTGGTGTCTCTCCTGCAAGCACTTGTGGCATGTTTTACAGTTCCCACATTTAGGGGTAACATGATTAGTGACCCCCCTCAACAGCCCCAAATTATTTACAATTCTCCACATTCCATTCCAACACAGACCCTCCATCATCCCTGGCTGAATGGGATTTACATAGTCATACCTGGTATTCTCTCCTGAGCTGTATTTACATATCAACAGTTAACAGTTAATTACCTTGCAGAACTAAACAATTGGAGCGGGCACACCCACTCCTCCTTTTAGCTGGCTGATAGCAAGCAGCAGTTCAGCCCCTGCTTACATCAGCTTGATGGAGGGTTGTGAACATGGGATACAGAACATTTGGATCACTGCAGTAAAAAAAAATAAAAATAAAACATGAGTCAGTAGGATGGTTTGTCACATTTCTCCCTGATTCAGCCTACCAATGTTAAAAATTTACGATGCTCACCATTTATCGGTATTGTGCTAGCGTCTAAAAACCCCAACTGCTATTGGCAAAGCCGCGGCGAGAAAAGCCGCTCCGCGTCTCCCTGGTCTGCTGGGAGCTACTCATTGGCTACGTCTATATTGGCAAGATTTTGCGCAAATACTCTTTAACGCAAGAGTTTTTGCATTAGAGTATTTGAGTAAGAGAGCGTCTACACTGGCATGTGCCTTTGCACAAAAGATGTGCTTTTGCACAAGAGCGTCCATGCCAGTGTAGATGCTCTCTTGCGCAAGAAAGCTCCGATGGCCATTTTAAACATGGGGCTTTCTTGTGCAAGAAATTGATATTGCCTGTCTACACTGGCCTCTTGCGCAAGAACAGTTGCGCAAGAGGGCTTATTCCTGAGTGGGAGTGTCAGAGTATTTGCACAAGAACCACTGATTTTATACATTAGAACATCAGTGTTCTTGTGCAAGTACTTGCGGCCAGTGTAGACAGGTGGCAAGATGTTGCGCAGAATCGGTCACTTTTGTGCAAAATCTTGCCAATGTAGACGTAGCCATTGTGCTAGGCATTGTGCAGGTGTACAGTGAGAGATTGTCCCTGCTTAAAATCTCAATACACAAGAAAAAATGGATAGGAAGGGAAATAGAAGTGTAGTAAGGTGACTTGCCAGGGTCCCATGGCAGATCAGTGGCAGGGGTCGGAATAGAATCCAACTTCACATTCATGGACTATTGCCCTATGTACTGGACTATGCAGCTTCTCTAAAGATTTCTTCAGAAGACACCTCAAAGGTAACTGAATTTGTCAGACTTAGAAAAAAAATTCTTCCATCAAGATGTTTTCGTTGGTGCTGGGGGTAGATACAAAATTAAAACTCTGCCACACAAAACTGTCATTCTTTTCTAGTAACTTCTGCTTTGAATTAAAGCACAGCCTAATTTTCTAATGCTTTCCCAGTGCCAAGCAGTACTTTAACAATTTATCTTTCTATTTGGTATCACTTTCTCGATTGGAGAGAATTAATTGTCTGGGATTGCCAGAAATAACTACAAATCACACAGCAGTTACCCCTAGCCATTAGTCTGAAAGTGGCTACAATCACCTTCTTCTGAATTATTCAGCTAAGAGGTCATGAGTAGCAAATGCAATGAAAAGCCATTTGCTTTAGTGCCATTAGCACACTTTGGAGATAATTATATAATTTTTCAAGTATTCCAAGGGATTTACTTGAGCAGTATAATCATGTGTGTGAATTTCAGCAATGGGAAATTATAGATAATTTCTGTTTGTTTTGCTTCTGTTTCTATAGCAATAAGAGAAATCATTTAAAAACATAGCACTTTGTTCTAATAATCGTGTTAATACAGTCCCTAAAACGAATAATGCTGCTGAAAGAATGGAGTCACCCTCTAAGAAAGTAATCCAGTAATGTTTTCTATATGTCAAACAAATACTTTTTACTTTGCAGACCATTATAGGAGGAGAAAGTTCTTTGACTTCAGGTCAAACATCATTAATAGAAGTGTTAACTTACGTTTGGTTACAAAATCAAGAGTTACTGTCATTACCAGCAAGGTCTCTGCTTAACAGTAAGCTCACATATTTTGTTTGCAGAACTGGCAGGTAAGAAGATCTTTGGACTTGAAAACTATGCATTTTCATGTTAAATCATTGACATTTACACAAACTCCATACAGGTTGTCTGTTCCTATAAACCAGGATGGACAATAAAACGGCAGTTGTTCACTACAGTTAGTCCCTTGTCAGCCGATGGTCAGAGCTCTGTGTGTGTGTGTGTGTGTGTGTGTGTGTGTGTGTGTGCATGTGTGTTACACCCGAGCCTTCAACTGCTGGGACACAAGGACCTGTCGCAGTGGGCAGTCTAGGAGAGACTGAGAGTTTAACGTCCGTGTCTTTGTCCACTAGGATCGGGATCCCTTCGTGGAGGGCAGCCAACAGGCTGACAGATGCCCCAGAGTTTATAGGAAGAGCTTATTACATCTCAGATTTTAACTGCTAGGATACATGATCCCTTCGCAGCAGGCAGCCTAGGGAAGGCTGAGAGATGCCCCTACGGATCTGTCCTCTGGAAGCGACACGATCCAAATGCCCAGCTCTCCCTGTATCTGTCCCTTATGACCGGCTGGAGTTCTTTTAAATTGTGCTTGGTTCTGTTGCAGCAACTGAAGGAGTCAGGTTAAAGCTTAAACAATTACAGGTTTATTAAAGAAGCTTATAAATCATATGGTTACAATGGTTATTGCTCTATTTCTTAACTGCTAGCAAATATAGATCTTAAAAATGGTTACAAAGAAAATAAAGATAGAAAATAGAAGTAATGGTACCAAGTGACAGCTTAATCTTTAAAGAGCTCTAAGTCTATGTGTACACTTAAGACAAAGGACCACATCCAGGTACAATTTTACCCCCTTCTGTGCCTCTCAACTCCAGCGTATCAGGCCAGGGCCAGTCCCTCAATTCCTAGGAAAGACGAATACGAGGTGGGCGTCCCCGTGGAACCTTGAGAGGTCAAACACCTAACCCGACCAGCAGATAGATGGTAGATTGACATTCAAAGTGAGTGTGCTGCTGGACCCATCTTTATACCCATAGGGTCACGTATTTCTCTTTCTTATCTGTGATGCCAAATGGTGTTGGTCTGTATTTGTGATGCCAGTTCTTACAAGGGAGTTGTGAACTTAATTTACACTTGTAAGAGAGATAACTAAATTGGGAATACTGGGCATTCTTTTCTCAGTGGGAGATTCCTCTCCCAGGGACAACTGTGTGTGATCGTATCAATATAGGTGCCAGCCAGGGCAGTTCTCGCAGCCTCGAGGTCAACAATTGCCTTAATCATTTTTTCTCATATCTATGTTTTCAGCTTACCCAGGTTCAGATGAGCCGGCATATCCTGGCCTCGCATCGAGGCTTCAAAGGCTATGCTGATTTTTATTGCTCCTTCTCTGCCCTGTAGACAGGCACCTCAGAGGGGCAAACAAGATGGATGTGACAGAGGGGGACTGTCTTGCTACACCCCAGATGAGCCACTGCCGCTATATTTATCTGCACCTCTTCAGGTATGGGTGATTGCATTGCCCATTGGCCAGGATAATGATCTATGGCCAAAGGGAGCTGTGATTCCCATATCTGTGGAGGTAAAGGTAAAAATGGCAGTGTGGGGACCATCAAGGGCTTATCCTGGTGGACTGGATCCGGCCCATGGGCTGGAATTTGTCCACTCCTGATGTGAACTATAGTTCCACTGAAATCAGCAGAACTATGCCAATTTCAACATTTGAGGTTCTGGCTCCATAAGTCCATTTTTTAGACTTAGTGAGTATAACGCAGATTTGAAATACAAGATATATAAGAAGGGAAGCAGGTAGTGTCACTTTTTATTTAAAAGATCCCAGTATAATTGAAGCAGATGGAGGAGAGAAAAATATTTCAAGTACTAAAGCAATTTCCAAAATTGTGATTCTACAAAAATGAGTGAGGTGAATGATGAATGGGATGAGGTAAAATGACATACATGGAAGAAAAAATTAAACCAAGAATAATATCTGTATAGCCTCTTACAAGTACATGCAGTTTAGTCATTTGCATGCACAATTACTCTGGTTACATGCACAAACAAATCTAATCCCCCATTTGTATGTGTAGCTGCCCAGTTGGGAAAAATTTTAATAAACACATGCAAATTACAGGTGCAATTTTGTGTGCATTCTGCACATGAAATTGTGTGCCTAAGTTGCATGAAAATTGAAATCCTTCTGGCTAACAGAGAAAATAAGCTGACTTTGAAAGATATATGGCAATTTTTCTTGGATATATATGATTATGAATATAATGTCTAACAATTTAAGCAGTTCCACTTGCTATGAATAATTCATCAAGATGCACATACATATATTATTAATAATACTAATATTAATTATTTCTATAGTACCGGAAAAGACCGGAAGGCAGTGACGCATCGGAGGTTGATATGACCAGCTTCTGGTGAAAGAAACAATTAGTAGCAGGGAATTTGGATAGGTGAAGATGGGTGCAAGGCTGTGGGGAAGAACAGCAATTTAGAGGTCACAAGGCAATAGACAGCAAAGATACGATAAACTAGGGTTTAGCAGTGGTGATGGAGAGAAAAGGATATGTTTGGTAGCTATCAGTTCTTTTTCTGTTCCTTTAGCATTTTTGTTTTTCTTTTTCACTCTGCATCCCATATATGAATATATATATTCAAAGTGATGTCATGCCTATTTTTGAGCACACTGCAGAGTACACCTGCCTTAGATGCGTAAAACCTACAACATGTACATACAACCCACATTTTGCATGCACACCAGACGAGAGGGCTCTACGTCTGGATCAGGTTCAAAATCTTGTAGGTTCGAGACAGCCAGTGAGGACAAAACATGAAAGGTCATCACTGAATGCTCTTTAGTACAACAGCCAGCTCATGCTGAGCCTAGCTGAAATGGGCCCTACTTGTGGCTGCTCAGAAACTTAATTAAAGCTTTGCTTTAATAATCTAGAACTGAGCGATGTACCAGACTGAAAACCCACAGCATCTTGCTTTTGTCACCTCCCTGTTAAAGATTAGGTATACTGTAAAGAAAGGGATGTAAAGAAAATCTTTTGGGTGGTGCTCTTGTTTTGTTTTAGTTCAGATAAATTCTCTGATTCTCTAAATTTTCCAAGATGCTCTGAATAAAGCCTTAATTACAATTAATCTCCAAAGAAATACTTACAGTAGCTATTTCTGGTCTTAGAAAAATGTTTTTTTCCCCCCAAGGTATAATGTCGTGCTCATGAAAATTAATGGTTTGTCACTCATATCTTTTACCGCATCTTTTAATGATCATTCTTAAAATGTATTATTGTGGGGTTTTTTCTTCAAAAATTGGGCTAAAAACATTAACAAAATATTGTGTGAACCTTTTTAGCCATTTTTAACCAAGGCCAGTCATATAAGTTCCATCTATAGTCATAGAATGTCCTTAGACAATGTGATAAGAGTAACAAAAACACAGCTAACATCCAGGGAACAGTGTGAACAGTGCTACAACTTTGTCTAATTCAAAAGAAGTGTCCAAGGCACAGCCTACAACATGGTCAGCAATTGAAAGAGTTCTGCGCAAGGCATCACTTCTGACCTGAGTAAGACCTTCTATAGAGTGAGAAGATTAATCTGTCCCCTAAGGCCATGGCTTCACTCCAAAGAAGATCGACACTGCTGTGATCAATCTTCCAGAGTTCAACTTAGTGAGTCTAGTTAAAACTAGACTCAGAGGACACTCCTTCTGGAGTCTGGTACTTCTGCTCTTGCGAGGAGTAAGGGAAGCCAGTGGGACATTTTTTCCCATTGGTTTCCCTCTGTGGCAAATTTGGTTTACGGTAAGCCAATTCCAGCTACCTATTCCACGTAGCTGGAGTTGTGTACCTCAAGCCAAGCTACCAAGTCTCATGTAAATGTGGCTTTACTCATTCCTTGTCCTTTCTTTTCTTTCAACAGAGGTGCTGCTCATCATGGCATTTCATTAGCTATGTGAAATACATTTTGCTAGCAACTGTATTGAGACATGACAAACTCACATATGGTCCCATTCCGCCACTCTTATTCATGCTAAGTTACTCTTTATCCCACGTATACCGAATCCTTGATTAGCCCCATCGTGGAGCTGTTTATGATGTTACGACTAGCTTTAATAATAGAAGGTCAGTGTGATGATTTGCATGCTTAAAAACATAGTAACGGCGGTTCAATCTCTTGGGTATTCCAGTGTTTATAAAGAGCTTGCTAGTCTGGCCTAATTTTCTTTCCTGTTTCTACGACACTTTCTTTAAAAAAATCCTATTTGCAATATCCCAACTACTGTAATCTGGAAAGTCCTGTTTTGAATAGCGGCATTTGGAAAAATTAAATGAAAAATTCAGGATTGTGCAACAAATATAATTATATCTTTGAACAAGGCTCACGAATGGCGGAGCGGGGGAGAGGTTAAAGTGGTCAGTTTTCCAGCAGCCTGGAGCTCCTGGTCACTGCTGCCACTGCAGCTGTGGCAGCAGTGGAGCAGCCAGAGGCTTGAGCCCCTTTGAATTGCCCAGAAGCATCCAAGCACCACTCCTCACAGCTCTGAAGTCTGGAGAAGGGGTTGCGCCGTGGTCTGGGAAGCGCTAAAGGCTGATTGCCCTTGGTCCCTCCCCTTCCACTGATGCCCCACCTCTTCCAGGAGGCATGAAGCTGGGACCCTTCCACACGTTGCCCCTAGGCTACAGTGGCTGTTGGCTCCACTGCTTTGAACTATTGCTCTCTAGCTTTGTCCTATGTGGCAAATGTGTTATTTGTGCTCAGCTGTGTTTTGAGTGCAATATGACTGAAAATTTACAAGTTGCAAGAAATGTTTGAATTTGTCAATAGGGCAAATGATAGTCAGGCTTCTCAACAGTCTAGGTGGTGTAACCCTCTCCAGTAAATCATGCCTCAGAAACCATTTTCTAGTGGGAGACATAATAAAAGTGAAAAGCATTTTTACAGCATTCAGGAAACTATAAATTATTGGAGGCATTTTTTTTTATTATTATTGCTGTGTGGTAAATCATGTTCTGGGGTATGTCAAAAAGGGTTTGTAAACTGAGAGCCTTTTGTAATTACTCAAATGAGATTGACTCTTTTCAACTTAAATTCCGACAACAAAAGAAATGCAGTGTGTGTGTTAAATGTGTTTACTAGCTCGGCTGCTTCCTGTAGACATAGGCCAAGGACTGATGGTTATAAAACCGTAGACGTATGAAGCTTTTTTATTTATTTTTTTTTTTTGGTGTTTGAGTGCACACAAACAAACGTAGTATTAGGTTCAAAGTGAAGGTTGATGGACTGCTTGGTGAAAATGGATGTATTGTAAGGCATCCACCTTTTGTTCATTTACAAACACTGTGAATATTTTGATGTTAGCACTGTAACCACTATCCCCCTTGCTTGTAGAACATTGACACAATATCTGGGGTTTTTTAAAGCATTTTCTCCTTCAAACACAAAGGGCATTGTTTTATTTCCATACCGTTTCTCAATGAACTTTATATCACACAAATATTATACAGTGCCATAGCCAGGGGAGCTGCTACGGACCTCTGGGCAAGGCGGGGAAACAGCTCTATGCTCCCTGAAGGGGTGGAGCCTTGGGTGAAATAGGTCCAAAGCAGCCAGCTCTCCATGCCTCCCAGACTGTCACAGCTCCCCAGTACCACCCAGGACTAAGTAGCATGCCACACTGGGCTCCAGTGGCTATTTTAAAGGTTTGTGGCTCAGGCCGTAGTAGCAGTAGCAGTAGCAGTGGCTGGGAGCCCTGGGTCACCTTTGAAATGCTTGGCCCTGGGGTGCTTATATATTGTAGCCTATCAAGTTACTTTCCTATCATGCTAATAATATGTTTGTGTTAATTTAGATTAATTCGGTAATAGTTAAAAACGCTAATGTAAGAAATCTTCTAAAAGCTGCCCTCAGCATTCCCGTAGGCCCTTTGTGTTAGCTTGACTGATATCTGGGGGTACGTCTACACTAGCCACCTAGGTTGATCTAGGGAGGCTAATGAGGGTGACTGGAATTGCAAATCAAGCCCGGGATTTAAATATCCTGCTCTTGATTTGCATGTTCCCGGCCGGTCGCCAATTTAGAAATTGACTAGCCTGAAGTACCTGCCTGCATCTACACGCAGCAGTGAAATGGGATTCCGATGTAAAGCCCCTAATTTGAATTAGCTGGTAAACCTCATTGCAGGAAGAATACCAGCTAATTCAGTTTAGGGCTTTAAATCGGAATCCTGTTTCGCTGCCACGTGTAGACACGGGCAGTTACTTTGGGCTAGTCAATTTCTAAATGGCGACTGGCCGGGAACATGCAAATCAAGCGTGGAATATTTAAATCCCGGGCTTGATTTGCCATTCCGGTCGCCCTCATTAACCTCCCTAGATCAATCTAGGGGGCTAGTGTAGACGTACCTTGGGTTCAGGTGTAATACACTTGGCCTTATGTCTGCTCAAATTTGTGAAGGCTGCTAATACTAACACAGTAGCACTCAACTCCTTGAGGGAGGGCTTTGCCATTAATGCACCTGGGTACAGTACAGCCCAGTTCTAGGCTGCCTGGTGAGTCAGGTTCCCCTGCAGTGCAGTGGCTCCTGCTCTAGAGTATAACAAGATGGTACAGCCTCTGAATGCAGTTTCCAATAAGTGCCATGTCTGCATTACAATCAATTAAAGGACAGGCTTGCACTTGAATGAGAGAACATACATAAGCTCACAGTCCAGGTCAAGTAATGTGGGGTTATATTTTATCTTTTGTCCATGCTACAACAGGCCATTTGCAAGATCAGCAGGATCTGAGGTTTGCAGACTTCCGTGGTTGGGACACAATCTCACCCAGACTCTGGTCATAACTTATTTATGAATTCCCGGGCCTGAAAAAGGGGAACTTAGGTCTGGACCTCTCACCCACACAGTATGACGGGAACAATACCCTCAGACTCAGCAGATGTATTATTAAATATAGGTCCCAAATAATTGGTTCAGGCTGAGTTAAGCAATGAGGACACAGGTTGCGATAGATAACCACAAAGACCCATGGCAACGAATTGACGTATATGATAATAAGTTAAGAGCAATGATATATTGACTAACAGGAAAAGAACACTTCAGAATTAGAAACACCCCATATTGAATATGCATAGAACATGTTATCGTCAGCATCACTTAGTATAAAAGTGGGACCCCAGCCCAGAGGCGATAGGGAGAAGAAGATGTAGTCCTTGGAAGGGCCAGAATGATGGCCCTTTGTGATGATGGGGAAGGCGAAGGTAATGAGAAAGATGATGGGCTAATACCTAAGATTGTTCTGGAAGGAATGATGTAAGGATGTGGTGAGGAAATATGAATGTACATTCCCTGTCTTTAAAATTGAGGTGTTTGTGACTGCACCAACTTTATTAATAAACTGTGAATATTGTAAATATACAAGGGTATGTCTACACTACCACTCTAATTCGAACTAGGGTGGTTAATGTAGGCAACCATAGTTGCCAATGAAGCCCGGGATTTGAATTTCCCGAGCTTCATTTGCATATTGCCCGGTGCCGCCATTTTTAAATGTCTGCTAGTTTGGATTCCGTGCCCGCGGCTACACGCGGCACGAACTAGGTAGTTCGGATTAGGCTTCCTACTCTGAACTACTGTTACTCCTCGTGGAACGAGGTGTACCGGTAGTTCGGAATAGGAAGCCTAATCCGAACCACCTAGTTCGTGCTGCGTGTAGCCGCAGGCACGGAGTCCGAACTAGCGGACATTTAAAAATGGCGGCGCCCGGAAATATGCAAATGAAGCCCGGGAAATTCAAATCCTGGGCTTCATTTGCAACTCTGGTTGCCTACATTAACCACCCTAGTTCGAACTAGGGTGGTAGTGTAGACATACCCCAAGAGTTTCTATATTGTGAGTGTTACAACTGTGCACATCAGGGTTCCCAATCATGCTATAATTGAATACTGGGCCTGATCCTGGGACAGAGAACCTGTTAACCCTAAAGATGGGTAATTAGAATTTAACATAATCTTGGATCAAGCTACAGTATCCCTCCATTGGTGGGCCTGACCATAGCTCAAGTGCAAATAAATATGCCTCATTCTAACTCTGGTGTGGGGACTAAAATGTACGGAGCTTTTTTCTTTTATATAAGCAACAGAATGGGGGTATGTCTACACTACAATGTTAGTTCGAACTAACGTCCGTTAGTTCGAACTAACATTCATAGCCGCTACACTAGCGATCTGCTAGTTCGAATTTAAATCGAACTAGCGGAGCGCTTAGTTCGAACTAGGAAAACCTCATTTTACGAGGATTAAGCCTAGTTCGAGCTAGCTAGTTCGAATTAAGGGGTGTGTTGCCCCTTAATTCGAACTAGTGGGAGGCTAGCCCTCCCCAGGTTTCCCTGGTGGCCACTCTGGCCAACACCAGGGAAACTCGTATGCCCCCCTCCCGGCCCCGGCCTCCTTAAAGGGGCACGGGCTGGCTACGGTGCCCGTGCCAGGTGCAAGCCTGCCAGCACCCAGCCAGCAGACCCTGCACCTGGCACGGCACAGAGCCACCCACCCGATGTCCCCCAGCCCACCCCCTCTTCCCGGGACCAGGCTGGCGGCTCCCGGGAGGTTGCCTGGCACCGCAAGAGGCGGGCACCTTCCTGGGCTAGTGCGGACATCGTGGACCTCATCCACGATCTCCGCACTAGGCACAGGAAAGTGGCCGGCTAGGGCAGGAGAGCTGCCAGCCTGGCCACCCAGGAGCAGGTGTACATGAAAATCAAGGGGGTCCACTGAGACCCCTGACCCTGAGCCCTGAGCTTAGAATGGCCGTCCTGGGTCAGACCAAAGGTCCATCTAGCCCAGTAGCCTGTCTGCCAACAGCGGCCAACCCTAGGGACCCTGGAGGGGATGGACCGGAGACAGTGACCAAGCCATTTGTCACGTGCCATCCCTCTCCAGCCTTCCACAATCCTTGGGCAGGGACACCACTCCTACCCCCTGGCTAATACCACTCCATGGACCCAACCTCCATGACTTGATCTCACTTCCCTTTAAACTCTGTTCTAGTTGTAGCCTTCACAGCCTCCTGCAGCAAGGAGTTCCACAGGTTAACTATTTGCTTTGTCAAGAACAACAACTTTCTCTTACTAGTTTCAAGCCTGCTACCCAGTCCTTTCCTTTGGTGTCCTCTAGTCCTTCTTTATGGGAACTAATGAAGAACTTTTCTGTATGCACCCTCTCCACCCAACTCCTGCTTTTAGAGACCTCTATCCTGTCCCCCCTCCGTCTCCTCTTTTCTAAGCTGAGAAGTCCCAGTCTCTGTAGCCCCTCTTCATCTGGGACCTGTTCCCAACCCCTGATCATGTTAGTTGCCCTCCCCTTTCCCAGCCTTTCTCTTCCCCTCTCCCACCTCCTTTTCCCAGTCTCCCCCAGTTTTGTTCAATAAAGACAGATTCCATTTTTGACCACAATTGTCCTTTATTTTGTACATCAAGAAAAGGGGCTAGGGAAGGGTAAGTGGAAGGAGGTGAGAGGGGAATGGGGTACGAGCCCCCGATGGGGAGGACTGGGCTGGCTTTGTGGGCTTCTGGGGGTGGAAGCTCTCCTGCAGCCCCCCAATTGCCCCCTCTCCCCAGATGGCAGCCTGCAGCAAGTGCAGCCGGGCTGATGGCCGAGTGGTGTGATGTGCCCAGTGTGGGCACTCCGGGCACTCCAAGCCAGGACTGGTTTTCAAGCGGGGCACCCCTGAGAACTGTCTGTCCAGGGTGGGGGTCGGGTCCCTTTAAGCGCAGCCCTCGGCTAGCCTGAGACAGCATCTCCACGCTCTAAGTGCCATCCTTAAGCCCTGTTCAGGGTCCACTCAGTGTGGACATGCTAGTTCGAATTAGCAAAACGCTAATTCGAACTAGTTTTTAGTTCTAGACGCGTTAGTTCGAATTAGTTTAGTTCGAATTAACTAATTCGAACTAAGTTAGTTCGAATTAGCACTGTAGTGTAGACGTACCCTATGACATCTCCAAAGGAGCCAAAATAACTGCAGAGGAGAAATCTATATAAGCACTTATGTGCAAGAAGATGTTGCCTATATTTCAAAGGTTGCACCCTGTTTAATTGTCAGTTAATGCATGTTTTACTGTTAGCCAGTAACATTACCTATGAGTGCCTATTGCTGCTGCTAAAGTGCATCAAATGTGTGGAACTCTGGTCTGCATCCTTGTATCAAGCATTGGTAGATCCTTCAAAATTTGTGGCTGTCCGCTTTATATCTGCGGGTATCTCCCTCTGCAGATGTGGAGGTGAATATCCACAGCTCATTTTTGTGGATACAGATTCAGATCAGATACAGAAACAATTTTTGTATCCATGCTGGGCTCTAGGTGTAGGCCGCATGTTTACTTCACATAACTGCTTTAATTAAGGATTGGCTTGCAATGTATACATTCTTGTGTACGTTTTCTTTGATGATTTTTTCATTTGATCAGTATTAAGTGCTGCATTCATGAAGTGCTTGGTTGCAATTACAAAGTGCAACATGTGTTTTAGGAACCATTAGCAGCACTGGTGCACCATAAACCAATACGATTCTATAATTACAGGGAGTATTTCTGACAGCAGTGTTTATCAAACTGTGCTCTGCAGAGTCCACATCTCCAGGGGCTCCGTGAGGTTGACAAACTGGAAACATCGATAGGTACAACACATACAATCAGTGGACCACTGGGGCTCCACATAAATTTTTATGCATGTAAAGGGCTCCGGAGCCCAAAAAGTTTGAGAACCACTGTCTTATAGGAAGCAATGGCTTAGGGAATGACATGCAAAGTTATATTGCATCCTAATGCAGTTAGAAAGAGAGCGTCCCATGGAAGGCAGTGTTGTGGAAGCCATATTGGTCCCAGAATAGCGGAGTAGCTGGGAGAGATTATATCTTTTATTGGACCATCTTCTGTTGGTGAGACAGACAGACTTTTGAGCTGACATGGACTCTTCTTCAGGTTTGAGAACTGTTTTTAGTGTGTCACTGCTAAGTGTAAGGTGGAGTAGGTTGTTTAACACTTTCCCTATAACACATTTTGACAAATAGCTGTTGAAATCTGATTTCATTCATTTTTTCAGGTTGTTTCACCTCCTGAATTCGGTAGGTTGAATGCTGTTGGCTGTTTTCAAACTTCTACATCCTGTTCTGAGATATGGGACCTGAGTAACAATGAGGCTTTGGTGGCAGCTGGGAGTTTCACATTGGTTGGATAACAATAACATACCAAATGTGCATTAACAGAGATAAGACAGCAAGCAAAATAAGGAAGCTGTGATTTGAAAATCACATTACAATTTCAGAACCTGTACATTCCTTGGAAATTCTTCCTTATCGATGTGCCTTTCGGAAAATAGGTCACAAATCAGATGTTTGTAAAAGACAGCTTAAAAAGTGTCTTCAGCACCCTCGCACTTCACCATGTGCATTATGTCATTTCTAAACTTTCCTTTTTGTTCAAACTAACCAGATCCTCTCATCATTGTAATAACACTTCCAAACACTTGAAAGCTTGTCACAGAGGTTCTAAGTCCATTTGAAGAAGAGGATAAGAAGCTGCTGTGCTTTGCATGTCAGGGTAGTTGTCTTAATACCTAATGAGCCTCTGTGTTCCTCAGTTGTAGAGCTTGAGGAAACTAGGAAATTCCTCTTTGAAAAATGAGGGCATTAGCTCTTGGGGAGAGGGGGAGAGGAGGAAATGAAAATAAACTCACCCTCTAGCAAGTTGGCTAATGTATATTGAGTGAAAAGCAAGTAACCATTGAGAACATGAATGTTGCTTTACCTGCAGACCATGGGTGGGCAGTAATTTTTAATAAGGGTACTGGTGAGGCTGCTGCGAGCCAGATCTGTCAGCTTAGCAGATCAGACTGAGCCTTCTGGCTGTATCTTGCCCACCCCTGCTGTAGACCATGGATGGTGCGGAACAAAACAGAAGCTCGGTTCCATCTTCCTTCAATATAGAAAAAATTTAAAAAAAGAAGAGAGGATTTTGGTTTACTTTATGTCCTTCCCCTGTCATGTCAAGAGGCTGATTATAACTCAAATAGCCCAGCATTATAATCAGAATGTGAGTATCTTTTAGTTTAATTTACCAACAGTATATTATGGTGTGATGGAGTGAGAGAAAATAATAGGAATAATTGTTAAAGCAAGAGAAAATATTGTAAATAAAATTTCTCCAAAAATATCAACCAGATTTCTCATGTAGTTTACTGTCAACCTGTGGAATTCCTTGCCAGGAGATGATGATGTGAACTCAGGGGGCCTTAGCCAAACATTTAAACCAGATTGTTTCTTTGCCTGGATTATTCACAGACATTCCTCAGGAAAAGGGCCATTTTTTTCCTCAAAAGGCTGCAAAGAAACCAAGAATTCTTTTCCAATAATACTTTTCCTCTTAGCATCTTCCCAACAACTACTTCCAGCAGGCTGAGGAACAGCCATCCTCAGCCCCAATCCCTGTAGGATTTGCTGGCTGAACAGGTGGTTACTGCAGCCTTCAAGCATTCCACAATCTCTTGTGGTGACTGCAGGAGCTGCCCCTTCTCCCTCCCTACCCGGGGAGCTACTCGGCACAGTGCCTATGCGATGGAATTCCACCGGGAGATTGCTGGCCATCCCGGTCTCCCCTTGGGTAAAACAACCCCTACTCCCCATTTATTCCACATTGCCTGCTATCCCTCTCCCTGCACTTCAACACTGTGCACAGCCATTGGTTTGTGATGCCAATTGTCAACTCACAGGGGCATGGCCAAACAAGGTTGTAGATTTGCTTCACAACAGAGTCAATTAAGGATAGTTGCTTTTATTAATTTCACTGTGTCACTACTATTACAGGCTTGATACTGCCAAATGGTTACACATCTACCACAAAGTGACACATCAATAAGCACAGGCAGAGCAATGCATAAGAGAGCAACAGGCACTTAGAAATGATTATGCCCTTTCAACCTGCGGGGAGTCCCGTTCCTGTCACCTCGCACCAGGCCGTAGTGGACATGGCTCCAGCTGGGGGAATCCAGGGCACTCTCCAAGGTCTAGTTGCCTGGTGAGACTCACCTGGCACGGGACTCCCTACATCAGTGTTACTACAGTTGTTTAATGGGTGTGGGTGTACTGGCTCAACACCATTCTTATCACTCTCATGAACTGATCCTGAGCTCAAACTTATTTACCACTTAGTAGCTTCCCAACTCAAGACATGAGTTAAAGCTGATAAAGCCCAGCTGCTGTTTGTGTTTGCAGGTTACAAGGTTACTAGGCTGTGTACTTTAAGGATGGAAATTTCCATCCCAGATCTGCTAAGCTGCAGGACCCATATATAACTTTTTATGTGACAGTTGTGAAGACCAGGACTTTAACAGACTTAAAAAAAACCTAGATACATTCACGAAGGTTCAACCCATCTATGCTTATTAGCCAGGATGGGTAGAAATGGTGTCCTTAACCTCTGTTTGTCAGAGACTGGAAATGGAAGACAAGAGTAGGATCACTTAGGGTATGTCTACACTACCCTCCTAATTCGAACTAGGAGGGTAATGTAGGCATACCGCACTTGCAAATGAAGCCCGGGATTTGAATTTCCCGGGCTTCATTTGCATAAGCCGGGCGCCGCCATTTTTAAATCCCGGCTAGTTCGAACCCCGTGCTGCGCGGCTACACGCGGCACGGAGTAGCTAGTTCGGATTAGGCTTCCTAATCTGAACTAGCTGTACTCCTCATTCCACGAGGAGTACAGCTAGTTCGGATTAGAAGCCTAAGCCGAACTAGCTACTCCATGCCACGTGTAGCCGCGTGGCACGGGGCTCAAACTAGCCGGGATTTAAAAATGGCGGCGCCCGGTTTATGCAAATGAAGCCCGGGAAATTCAAATCCCGGGCTTCATTTGCAAGTGCGGTATGCCTATATTACCCCGCTAGTTCGAACTAGCGGGGTAGTATAGACATACCCTTAATGATTACCTGTTTTGTTCACTCTGTCTGGGGCATCTGGCATTGGCCACTGCTAGAAGACAGAATAGTGGGCTACACGGACCTTTGGTCTGACCGAGTATGGCCGTTCTTATTCTCAAATTATGTAAATTGGTACATCTTTATTACAGTAAATGGAGTGGAATTAATTTTCATCAGCTGAAAACTTAGTCTTATGTTCTTGAAGATAAATTTTCCTTTGCAGTATGTAAAACTGATTGGATTTATAATGGTGTAGAAAAAGGAACCTGGAAAAGTCTAGATGCATATAACTCTTGTTTAGAAAGCCCTTCCAGAATCACTTAAAACCCATTTATAAAAACAGCGTGCTAACTCATGCTTATTTAGCCATGCCCTCAGTAATTTAATGCAGTATGAGCCAATGTGTTAAGGGGAAGCAGAGAGAATGTTAGAGCCAAACAAGTAGTTGACAAGCCCTAAAGTTGAAAAATTCATCCCAGGGAATCCAGGGTATGTAAGTGAACATTATGAACCTGCTTGTATATGTGCTGTTGTGTAGGTTCATGAAATCATGCTACTCAAATGAACATGAACAGTCTTAGCACATTTAGTACTCAAGTTTACGAGGTGAAAGTGGCAAGGGTGCTCATGTCATACCCTGGGAGAAAGTCACATGCCTCCTAGTTCAGAGTGCCCCCCTCCCTAACATTGCTCCATCCTGCTGCAGATCAGTGCTCCTGGGAGGCTCCTGCTAGCTGTACAGAGCAGGGGTAAGGGATGCCAATGTCACAGTCGCGGTGTCCCCTCTCCCCTGCACCCCATGTGTGCAAAGCAGGGACACAGGAGGCTTGACTCAGGAAGACTTGGGTTGAAGCTGTTTCCTTCTGCTCTGAGTGGAGAGTGTGAATGTCTCTCTTAAAGAGACAATGCACTGTTTCTGAGATTTCCCCAGCAGCTAGTTCACATAATCTCTCTCCCTCTCTCTTCCCTCCCCCTGCCCATGTACACCCACCTCTGCAGAAAAGGGGAGGGGAGACAGGGCTCAGGAACAGAGAAGAAAAGCTTTCAATCAGTGTCATAGATACAGCTCCTGCATCGTTCATGTCCAAAGTCCTGTCTCTCTATCACTCTCATCTCCCAACATATATTCATGGTGGTGTTGGTGCTACTCTTTGATGCTTCCTGCAATGTACATACATTCTCTGTAATATTATTCTTTCACTGTGTGCTATTTTAGGGTTTTGTCCGGTCCGTGCATTTTGTAATTTTTATTTCTCTTGCACTTAAATTTAATTCTTTGAGTAGGGAGTTCTAAACTGCCTAACTTGTCCTGGGTGGTCGAGTTATTATCCTTTTGGTTATATATATATATATATATATATATATATATATATATATATATATATATATATATATATCTGGATGAAAAAAGTAAGAGGGAACATGCCAGCAGTGCAGGTACGGTACTGCCCAGATGTCAAGCAGACCGAGTCCTGCGGGGCTTATCCGCTACTCGCTAATCTGCCCTGGAGCTCAGAATTGTTGTCAGCTACTCAGGGGGGTATTGTTTGTTTTGTTCTTAGAGATACATTGCAAATGTTTGAACTCTAAATCAAAGAAAATAAGGCTAGTATGATACATTTCCTAATGGCTATGCCTGAGCTAGTTTGTTTTTTGGTTTTTTCTTGGGATGTGTGTTTTTTTTCTTTATCCATTTATCTGCACACATCTGTATACCTGCATAGTTATTGTGCAAAAAGCTATCATTATATGTAATTGAACATCAAACAACTATTTCATTAATGGACCCATTATCAGAAAGCACAGTGACATTAAAATATGTGCATGTTGTTACCATAGATACCTGACTTTTCTATCACGTTCCCCCCCCCCCCACATGCACACATATATACACACACACAGAGCATGTTATTCTAAGCATTTTGTATAGCTGCTAATGTACTTTTGATAGACATAATTACCCCAGGTATGCTAGACAATCTTTATTTGAATGCTTTGAATCAGATGAAAGTGTTGTAAATGCAAATGCTCAAGAAAATAACCCTTGTAATTCATAATTCATCTAATCCGAACAGGAGATGTTTTTGCTAAAGAATTTTAAACGTGTCTGGTGCATTGTGATTTATAAATCTGTGGAAGCAGATTTCTTTGAAACTTTTTATTAAGGCAAAGTTACAATAAAATACTAACATGCTACATTGTGCATTATTTATTGCTATTCAGGATCAGGGTAATATACAAAGAACCTGGCTATAGATTCCGGCTTGCTAAAAAAGTTTTCTGAACACCTTCTGTTTTCTAAACACCTTTCACCATTTGGTTGGCATGGAGGGCTGACAGCATGTGTTCACGTTTAGTTACAAAAGGACTTGATTGTGTTAAATAGACACATACTTGGCCAAGCAGTGCTGGGTTAGGAACAGTAATGTTTACTCTTACTAGAGCCCTCATGTACCACATGTTCAAAGCCCTTTACAATCTCTAATTAACGCTCACAACCTCATGAGGTAGGCATATGGGTGGGCAGTACAGGTTATACCTCTATAGTCTGGCAGCATCTGAGGGTGTTTTGGGGCTAGAACACTCACAGGAGAAAGTCAGGGGCCCTATTCTCAGCAACTCCTCTCCCATTCTCCCAGAGCTTCTAGAGTGCCATAAATTGTTGAATTGCAGTGTTCAGGTTTGGGGAGGAGGAATGAGGAACAGGAGACTCAGGGGAAGAGGGGGTGCTGAAAAGCACCTGTACAAATCTGGCAAAAATTTGTTTGCCACATTCCGCCATTGATTTGTATGCAGAATCCTCCATTGATTTAAATAGGGAGATTTGCCTGTGGATCAAAACTACAGGAGGATTGTTCAAGAAAACAGCTTTTTCTAAAAGGTTTGAATGTTCAGATATGAAGATACGCTGATCTTAACACAGTGATAAGTATAACAGCCATGAAAGACACTATTCATTACCAGAGTATAGCACTTCCTGATGGTATTATTGCTTCCTTCAGTGAGAACTGAAGGAAGTGAGACAGGGTACGTCGAAACTATGAGGGGGAGGGGTTTCGAAAGAGGATATGCAAAGTCCATGGGAATTTGCATATCTTCTTCCATTTGCTTTTTTTTAAAGTGGGTCTTTCAAAAGTGAAAGTAGTCCGAAGGCAATTTTTTTCAGAAAAAAACCTATTTTTTGAGAAAACCTCTCTTCCTAAAAAAAAGGAGGTTCACACAGTTTTTCAAAAAAGGGTTTTTTCCTGAAAAAAATGCATCCAGACTACTTTCACTTTCAAAAGACCCTCTTTCGAAAAAGCAATCTGAAGAAGATATGCAAATTCCCACTGAATTTGCATATCCTCTTTCAAACCCCGACCCCCTCCCCCCCCCCCGTAGTTTGGACGTAGCCCCAAGGTTTCAAATTCTATTGTACCAGGCATTCTACAAATAAAACAAAGATACTCCCTGGCCAGAGAGCTCTCAATGCAGTATGTACAAAGGCTGCTGAAGAATACGCCATTTGCCAATGCACTCAGCAGAATTTTTGGGGGGCAGTTTTGGTGTGGACATTTCCAGTGGGGCTTGTTCAGAGAAACCAGTGCTCTCTCCATCTATATTATCTTTGTGCCCTCTTCTCTATCTCCCATCAGACATTGGGAGCCTCATTTCACTGGGGATGAGCTAACCCTACTGACTTTCTAATGGTACAAAACCAAACAACCTTGTCTTGCCCTTTCTCTGCCCATTCCCTGAGGCCCTGCATCCTCGCTCCATTCCCCCGCCCCCGTCACTTTCAACAGGCTGGAGCAGGGGGTGACAGGTCAGAAGGACATGAGGGCTCCAGCTAGGGAAAGGGGCTCCGGACTAGGTCTAGTGATGAGGGATTTGGGATGAGGAAGGGGGCTCAGGGCTGGGACAGGGGCATGGGTGAAGGCAGGGCTCTGGCTGGGGGGCACCGGCTTGGGGGGTGAGGCCAGGGTTGATGGAGTTGGGATGCTGTACGGGGTGTGGGCTCTGCGAGGGAGTTCAGGGCTAGGGCAGAGAGTTTATGTATATGGGGGGGTGGGCTCTTGGATAAAAAGTTTGGGGTTTGGGAGGGGCTCCAACCTAGGTATTAGGAATGTAGGGTTGTGGGAGGGGCTTGGGGATGGGACAGGGCAGTTGGGGCATGCAAGATGGTGCAGGATGCGGGTGGCACTTACCTAAGGCAGCTCCCAGGAAATGGCCAGCTGGTCCCTGCAGTCCTAGGCAGGAGGCCAGGGAGGGTCAGCATGCTGCCTGCTTGTACCACCCCCATAACTCCCATTGGTTGCTGTTCCCAGCCAAGAAGATGCGGAACCGGTACTCAGGGTTCAGAACTGCCATGGCTCCCCGTATGCCTTGGAGCCACAGGGACCTGCTGGCCACTTCCTAGGAGCCTGCCTTAGCCCTGATGTACTGCCAACCAGGTTTTTAACAGCCCACTCAGTGATGCTCACTGGAGCATCCAGGATCCCATTTTGACTGGGCATTCCAGTTGAAAACCCGATTCTTATCCACCCTAGACTGAGGTCCCATGGCTCCCACTCACTAAACTTGGATTTACGATTGCCAAGAATTTCTTCAAATCATGCCCTTGTTTTTCCTTTTTCTCCTGGGTCTTTAGATTTGTCTCGAGTAGGTTTTCATGTATAATCCAAGTGTAACACTAATGGACCTCAAGTCATCAGCAGTTGAGATCAAACCTGGGCCCTCTGCATCGTAACACATGAGCTACAAAGATACGTGTCTCTTAGCCGAGGCTGTAGCAAACTCATTAGTCTCTAAGCTGCTTTAGCTGCCACCAGAGAGGGACAGAGGGCATACCAAGCAGGTAAGGGTTATGCAGGCGTAGATGGAAGTAATTTTTAGATATTCCTGAGATGGGACTGTTTGGAGTTAAAAACAAATTGTAATTAGTACAAAATAATGAATGATTTATTGAACCAACTCTACTGCTACTTGTATGACAAGAAACCCACTGATTCTGATGCAGTTGCATGGGTGTAAGAAACAGCAGAATTTGACCTCTGACTAACGAATCAAATATCACCATCTAAATTGCTTATGACTGAATGTGTGTGTTGACTTAAATTCTCAGCTTCATTTTTTTGGACTTCATAATTTATTTATTTGGTAGCTCTGCTGATAATGGCTTTTTTCCTGCATTTCTAAAAAAATGACTATGAAAGTACTGGGACAGATTCTCAGCACAACGTGAGAAAGGAGTGTGTAAAGGTGGCTTGAAATGTGGATTGAATTAATCTGTATCAGTACTCCTAGGTAGAGCAGCCTTATGTGGAATGCTGGGCACCATTTTCTCTGTGCCTATTGAAGTCAGTGCCTGGCTAGATTCCATGAATTTACCTATGGAAATCCCACTCTGTAACTGGAAGCACAAGCATAAGGGCCTAAAAGGTAATTGAGAGAACTGTTGTTTTGGATTAACTGTAGACAGCCCTCAAGGAATTAACTAATTCTTCCCTGCTCAGTCCACAGAGGGAAAGTACGAGAATCTTTGAAATCATGTCAAAGCAAGCAAATCATTTCTCCTGAGTGCAGACTGTCAATTATGATGAATTATATGTGGCAGTTTCGTGATGTGGGTAGTGGCCTCCTAGGAATATAGATGATGCTACCAACTTTACTATGGGGAAATGTTCTTGCTGTTCCCCAGTGCAGAACATAGTGCTTTTGTTCCGTGGACAGACCCCTCATGTTGGTGCTGGGGAGAGGGATGTTTCCAAGTGAGGGATGTGCAAGTGAGGTTCATGTGATAAGTGAGGTTCAGTTGTTCCTTCATCTAAAATCAAATGCAAGTAGTGAGAACTACAGTTCTTGGTAGGAAGAACCTACCATGTCACCTTGCTCCTGTTCAAAACAACGTCTTGTCAGAAGAAAAGCTAGATCTCGGAAATTACAAGCAACAATAAGTCTGATTTCAGATCTCTTGAAAGTGTACTTTATCCCAAAGGTGTACAGCAAAGTGGGTCAACCCTTCATCACACTCATTTTCACAGAAAATATAAAGAAACAAAGCCTAAATGGCTTTACTTTTTGTAAAGCCCTGTGTTTAAAGGTAATTCTATCATTTTCCCTGTGATGAATACTTCTTTCACTTCATGTGGCACTGCAGAAACATAGAAACTTTGGCAAAGAAAAAAAAATGTGAAATTACTTCAATGCGACTGTGCCTCTGGTTTAAGTCAAGTAGCTTTCTTCCTACTACTCTCCTGTACTCTTTTCTAAGTGCACAATTTCACACAAAATTTGGTTCTCTTTGGATTAATACATTTCAAAATGAAGTTGATCTATAACCAATTTTCTCCTCATTTAAACAGTGACCTGCAAGTGTTACTCTAGGGACCAAACAGGATCAGAGAAATTATGTGTTGTTCAAGATGTTCGCTGAAGCGGAATCACTCACAAATATGTGCATATGGTGCTAGGTGCTTTAGGGATCAAACCAATGTTTACTTTATTGTACATTCTTCTTGTTTTGAAGTTACTTATTCTCCTTACTAGAAATTCAACAAAAACACACTAATTAGTTAATTACAAAAAAAAAGTCCCTTCACGTTTTCTGTTTCAAGATTTAACTCTGTGCATCTAAAGCGTGTGTGTAGTGCTAACACGGAATGCATCTGTTTGCATATGCTGGTCAGCTGTTTTAAGAGCAATTGGCAATTCCCCTCCTCAACATCAGATGAAACTGGGCATCAACGTTATCCTTCCTAAAAGTTTCAAATAATGGAGATAGTTCTTCTCTCTTGAGTCAGTGTTGAAATGCAGGATATATTTAGAGTGGCTTGCAGGATCCCATCCATGTATGATAAAAAAATGCAGTGTGATTCCCTAGAGAAACATTCCATTTTTTATATTATGGAACACATTGGTACCCATCACTGTGGCTTTGCATGAAGTAAATGAAGGCTGTCAGAAAGTTCTTATGTTTTCAGTGAATCAGTTTGTCTGTGATTATGTACATTGATGTCACTCATTTTAGAGTCAGTTCTTGAGACCCGGAAGAAGCTTAACAAAAGACATATTTGAACAGTAATATAGCTTGTTCTTTTGAGTGAATCTACACTTGGGCCATACTTCTGCTGCTCCACATCATTTATCCTATGATTTATTGTAAAGGGCTACCCATATTGACAACTTTTTGCAATGGTTATTTCACTAATTTGAATGGCCTTCCTATTTCTATTACTAGGTGTGTCCACATTCATACACATTCAACTCATTTGTTCAAAACAACATGAAAAAGGTTTTGCCCCAGTGTTGTTCAACTGGCAAAAATCTTATAATATATTTTAGAAATGTGCATCTGTCCATCTGTCTCTAAGTCTGTTTGTTCAAGAACTCCTCCTAAACGGTAAGAACCAGGACCACCACATTTGGTATGCAGCTTCCTCTTATCATATCTTAAAGGTCAGAGTTTGGTTGTGCAAAGACAATGGGATGTGCCTGGAATTGGATTGCTTCTCATAAAATAGAAAGGGAGGGTACAATTGCTTTATACCCTAAATGACTGCTTCTTGGAGCAGCTGTTTCTGGAACCCACAAATGGAGAGCAGGATCTGGTCCAAGAGGTAAATATAACTGGACCGCTTGGAAATATTGACCATAATGCAATAAAATTTAACCTCCCTATAGTGGGGAAAAACACATCAGCAGACCACTACTGTGGCATTTACTTTCAGAAAGGGAAACTACACAAAAATGAGGAGGTTAGTTAAACAGAAATTAAAAGGTACAGTGACTAAAGTAAAATCCCTGAAAGCTGCATGGAAATTTTTCAAATACACCATAATAGAGGCCCAACTTAAATGTATACACCAAATTAAAAAAACACAGTAACAAAACAAAAAAAAAGTGCAACCGTCGCTTAGCAACCAAGTAAAAGAAGCAGTGAAAGATAAAAAGGCATTGTTTAAAAAGTGAAAGTTAAAACCTAGTGAGAAAAATAGAAAGGAGAATAAACTTTGTCAAATTAAGTGTTAAATTATAATAAGAAAAGTGAAGAAGGAGTTTGAAGAGCAGCTAGCCAAAAACTCAAAAAGTAGTAGCAAAATGTTTTTAAGTACATCAGAAGCAGGAAGCCTGCTAAAGAACCAGTGTGGTCCCTGGACGATTGAGATGCTAAAGGAGCACTTAAAGATAATAAAGTCATTGAACAGACACTAAATTAATTCTTTGCTTCAGTCTTCAAAGCTGAGGATGTTAGGGAGAGTCCCAAACCTGATCCATTCATTTTAGGTGACAAATCTGAGGAATTGTTCCAGATAGAGAGGTCATTAGAGGAGGTTTTGGAACAAATTGATAAATTTAACAGTAAAAAGTCACCAGAACCAGATGGTATTCAACCAAGAGTTCTGAAAGAACTCAAATGTGAAATTACGGCACTATTAACTGTGGTTTGTAACCTATCCTTTAAATCAACTTCCATACCTAATAATTGGAAAATTGTTAATGTGATGCCAATACTGAAAAAAGGCTCTAGAAGTGATCCTGGCAATTACAGACTGGTAAGTCTAATGTCAGTACTGGGCAAATTAGCTGAAACTATAGTAAAAAATGAAATTGTCAGACACATAGATGGACACAATTTGTTGGGGGAAAAGTCAACATTGTTTCTGTAAAGGGAAATCATGCCTTCCTAATCTACTAGAATTCTTTGAGGGGGGTTAACAAACATGTGGACAAGGGGATCCAGTGGATATAGTGTACTTGGATTTCCTGAACACCTTTGATAAGGTCCCTCAACAAAGGCTATTAAGTAAAGTAAGTTGTCATGGGATAAGAGGGAAGGTCTTCTCATGGATTGATAACTGGTTAAAAGGCAGAAAACAAAGGGTAGGAATAAATTATATATTTTCAGAATGGAGCGAGGTAGTTAGTGGGGTCCCCCAAGGATCAGTACTGGGACCAATCCCATACAACCTATTTATAAATGATTTGGAGAAAGGGGAAAACAGTGAGGTGGCAAAATTTGCAGATGATTCTAAACTGCTCAAGATAGTTAAGACCAAAGCAGACTGTGAAGAGCTTCAAAGCTAAGTGATTGGGCAACAAAATGGCAAATGAAATTTAATGTTGATAAATGTAAAGTAATGCACATTGGAAAAAATAATCCCAACTATACATACAATATGATGGGGACTAATTTAGCTACAACCACTCAAGAGAGAGATCTTGGAGTCATTTTGGATAGTTCTCTGAAAACGTCCATTCAATGTGCAGTGGCAGTCAAAAAGCAAACAGAATGTTAGAAATCATTTTAAAAGGGATTGAGAATAAGACAGAGAATATCTCACTGCCTCTGTATAGAACCATGGTACGCCCACATCTTGAATACTGCGTACAAATGTGGTTGCTTCATCTCAAAAAGGATATATTGACATTGGAAAAGGCTAAGAAAAGGGCAATACAAATGATTAGGGGTTTGGAATGGGTCCCATATGTAGAGAGATTAAAGAGACTGGGACTTTTCATCTTTGAAAAGAGGGGACTAAGGGTGGATATGATAGAGGTCTATAAAATCATGACTGATGTGGAAAAGTGAAAAAGGAAAAAATATTTAATTGCTCCCATAACAGAAGAACTAGGGGCCACCAAATGAAATTAATAGGTAGCAGGTTTAAAACAAGCAAAAAGACGCACAGTAGCAGATTTAAAGGTAGCCATGCTGCAACAAAAAAAACTTCAAGAACAGACTTCAAAAGATACTGCTGAGCTACAGTTCATCGGCAAATTTGACACCATCAGTTTAGGATTAAGCAAAGACTGTGAATTACTAGCCAACTACAATAGCAGTTTCTCCTCTCTTGGTGTTCACACCTACACATCAGCTGCTAGAAGTGGGCCTCATCCTCCCTGACTGAATTGACCTCATTATCTCTAGCCTTACTCTTGATTGGTACTCTTTTCTCATGTCTTTATATTTATATCTGCCTCTGGAATTTCTACTATGTGTATCTCACGAAGTGGGTCTTTGCCCACGAAAGCTTATGCTCCAATAAATCTGTTAGTCTATAAGGTGCCACAGGACTCCTCGTTGCTGTTGCAAACAAAAGGAAGTTTTTCTTCATGCAGCACACAGTCACCCTGTGGAACTCCTTGCCAGAGGATATTGTAAAGACCAGGACTTTAACAAGGTTCAAAAAAGAACTAGATAAATTCATGGAGGTTAGGTCCATCAATGGCTATTTGCCAGGATGAGTAGGAATGGGGTGTCTAGCCTGTGTTTGTCAGAAGCTGGAAATGGATGACAAGAGAGGGAACACACAATGATTACCTATTCTGTTCACTCCCCCGGGGGCATCTGGTGTAGGCCACTGTTGGTGGACAGGATACTGACTAGGTGTACCATTGGTCTGAGCCAGTATGGCCATTCTTATGTAGGAGTCTGGCAGGAGGGACAGTTATACTGCAGAAAGACCACAGGTGGCAGCAAGGGGCCGTATATAGGGACAAGGATAGCTATGATCACATTGGGCTAGTGGGGTTGAAGAAGGGGACAGCAATCTACTATATGTTTCAAAGAGTTTGCCTGTCTGTGTGTCTATCTGTCCCCCAGCTATGGCACATGCACTCCTGCCCTGACTGTGCCCACTGGATCTGCAGCAGCCATGGAGAGCAGCTTCTCACCTGCTGCAAAGCTGTTGCGGTGAGAGAGGGCTGGAGTTGTCCTCTGTCCCTGGGGCAGCCTGCATGTTGAACCCTTCCTCTGCTGTTCCATCCCAAAACAATTCTTTAAATGAAGAAAAATAAAAACTTATTTGAGTTAAGAGCCCAAGCAACACCAGGTAAATTTTCAAGTTCTACATTTAGCACTTGGAAGGCTTATTTGTATAACCACAGCAGGAAATTCAATGCTACTTGCTGCCTGAAGTGATAATTCATGCCCAAAAGAATGAGCTTAATGAAAATGTTTAGGATATCAAATTCAACATCAGGGAACCTTACAGAAACACTTTACCCATGGAGTATGTTGCCATAGAAAAAGTCCACATTTAGAAGAATTTTCCCCCAAGATTATCATGGAGTGCAAATGCTTATGAAAGACCAAAACACAAGCATGGGGAAATTAGATTGATTGTTACTGATTCAAAAGCTTTTAGAAGTTTGTTTTTCACTATTGAATAGCTGGTCTGATAAACAAGATGGAACAGTATAAAAAATTGCCAAGTTGGTGCACTGATTTTGACAGCAGCATGAGTGATCAAAAACAGTGTATACAGTATTTTGTTAGTTTTCTTGGAGATTTTTATTCAAGTAATTATACTAGGATCAGAGGACTAGAGCTCTAATGGATTCAATCTTTCCCAAATATATAGGGCCATATTTCCAAAGGACACAATCAAGTGGCTGCTGAGGTGTTTTGGCACATAGTTACTGTTGTCATTTAGCCAGGTGGATTCTGATTTTAAGATATCCCACATATTTATGGCAGCTTCAGGTATGGCAAATCAGAAAAACAGTCCATTTATTTAGGTACCCAAATATGGTTTTAGATGCTTAAAGTTAAGCATCCAAGGTTGAACATTTTGGATGCAATTTTCATAAATTCTCGACTTTGGTCTTGAAAGTCAATGGGGCAGTTTAGCCATCGCTGCACACTGCTGAAACAACACTCTTCTGGCCCCATATCTGAATATTTTTTAACAGTTCACAGTCATGCTGGAAGGGCATAACAAGCGGGGTTCCACAGGGGTCTATTTTTGGACCAGTTCTGTTCAATATCTTCATCAACAATTTATATGATGGCATAGAGAGTACACTTATTAAGATTATAGATGATATCAAGCTGGGAGGGATTGCAACTGCTTTGGAGGATAGGGTCATAATTCAAAAAAGATCTGGACAAACTGGAGAAATAGTTTGAAATAAATAGGATGAAGTTTAATAAGGGCAAATACAAAGTACTGCACTTAGGAAGGAATAATCTGTTTCACACATAGGCTACGTCTACACTGGCCCCTCTTCCGGAAGGGGCATGTAAATTTCACGAGTCGTCGTAGGGAAATCCGCGGGGGATATTTAAATATCCCCCGCGGCATTTAAATAAAAAACTTCAAAGTAGGAATAAGACCCTCCGGAAAAGGGCACTTTTTCCGGAGGATCGGGGCCAGTCTAGACGCTCTTTTCCGGCTTTTTTAAAAGCCGGAAAAAAGTGGCGGACATTTTTATTTAAATGCCGCGGGGGATATTTAAATCCCCCGGGGATTTCCCTACGACGACTCGTGAAATTTACATGCCCCTTCCGGAAGAGGGGCCAGTGTAGACGTAGCCATTCAGAATGGGAAGTGCCTGTCTAGGAAGGAGTACTGCAGAAAGGAATCTAGGGGTCATAGTGGACCACAAGCTAAATATGAGTCAACAGTGTGACACTGTTACAAAAAGAAAAAGAAAAAAAAAGCAAACATGATTCTGGGATGCATTAGCAGGAGTGTTGTGAGCAAGACACAAGAAGTCATTCTTCCACTCTACCCTGCACTGATTAGGCCTCAATTGGAGTACTGTGTCCAGTTCTGGGCACCACATTTCAAGAAAGATGTGAAGAAATTGGAGAAGGTCCGGAGAAAAGCAACAAAAATGATTAAGGATCCAGAAAACATGAGCTATGAGGGAAGACTGAAGGAATTGGGCTTGTTTAGTTTGGAAAAGAAAAGTTTGAGAGGGGACATGATAGCAGTTTTCAGGTATCCTTAGCCTCTGAGGATGGGACAAGAAGCAAGGTGCTTAAACTGCAGCAAGGGAGGTTTAGGTTGGACATTAGGAAAAACTTTGTCAGATTGGTTAAATACTGTAATAAATTGCCTACGGAGGTTGTGGAATCTCCATCACTGGAGATATTTAAGAACAGATTAAACAGACCTCTATCAGGGATGATATAGGTGATGCTTGGTACTGCTGTGAGGGCAGGAGACTGGACTTGATGATCTCTCGAGGTGTCTTCCAGTTCTAGTATTCTATGATTCTATGATTTCAGCTTATATATTTTATGGTATGGTAGAGTCTTGATTGCAATTCTCTAGTTAAAGTGGGGAGTCAGCATCTTATTAAGAAACCCACATTTGATAATTGGTCATTCTTTTACCCTAATTTGTGTGCTATTAATATGTAGAAAAATTACCATCTCTGCATGATCCAAACTCGTTAACTCAGTTTTGCCTGTTTCAGACATAGACCAACATAATTAAAAATGAAGTAATTTCCCAAACAGAGTAACTTCCTTTTTGGCTTAAAAAATTCCTAACTTGCTTTTATCTATTAGCCATAAACCACTAGGCCAGACTCCTCTTCTAAATATCCAGTGTGAAAAAGTGAAGGGTCAGTCATCAATATCCACATAAGGAAATGAATATCTCTAGGCTCTGGAGTAATTATGGTGTTGTGAGCAAACCAGTAATATCTCTACTGAAAAGGATGCATTGTGTTTTAGTTTACAAGGGAAAAATGACAAAAGGTCAAATCCATGATTTAGTAAAAGATTTTTGTTCCACTGCACATAATACTTTTGTACATTCTGAGATGCTTTCAGATACTCTGAGAGACCTCTAAACCCAACAGACTTTTTATTATCCTATTATTGATTGTAATAGAGAAAAAATGCATTAATAACATTCCAATCTGCTAGTAAAGGTATACTTAAGTTCTATGTTCACTCCCACAGAGCAATAAAGGGCTCATCCAAAACCTATTGAAGTCAGTGGGAGTCTATTTGCCTCAGAAGAAAATGGATAAGTTATGTGTAGAATATTATTTTCCATCCATTTAATATTTTTGAAAATTTGAAATTTTCTCCTGCCTTTTTTGGAGGACAAAAAATCAAAATCTCAAAGTTGTGGTACGTGAAAAAGCAAAACAATCTGTTCAAGTAACTTTTCTTTTTGATTTTTACTTGTTTTCTTTTTTCACCATCTTTAGTCTCGTTAGCTTAAGCTTTGAAATAAAAAGTAATTTTTAATTAGTGTGTCGTAATTATGCTGGACTTGAACCATGGAAATATAGGACAGGAAGCAACCTTGATAAGTAATAAGCCCCTGGACAGAAGCAGGGCTAGTAAACACAGACCATGACTGACAGGTGTTTGTCCAATCTTTTCTTTAAAAGCTACAATGATGTGGATTCTACAGCCTCATTTGGAATCTTATTCCAGATCTTAACTGTCTTTATAGTTGGAAAGTTTTCCTAATATCTAACATAAATCTCCATTGCTGCAGATTAAGCCTATTATTCCGTGTCCTTCCTTTAGATTATGTCGTCACTCAGGGGAAGATTGATGTTACCAAGATCGATCTTCTGGCGTTCGATATAGCGGGTCTAGTTAAGACCCACTAAATCAAAGGTGCTTCCCCTCCCATCCAGCGAGGAGTAAGGGAAGCCAATGGGAGCATTTGCTCTCATTGGCCTCCCACTCTGAGGATGGTAGAAGAAACTTAAATTAAGGTACATCGACTCTAGATACGTAATTATTGTACCAGAGTTGTGTCTCTTGATTCAACCTTCCCCTTTAGCGTAGACCTGGCCTTGTAGCAACCTTTAAAATAGTTGAAAACGATGGTCAGACTCCGCCCCCAGTCCTTTGTCAGTAATTAACATGCCTTGTTTTTTTGTTTTAAAAAAATTCCTTAGAGGTCAGGCTTTCTAAACCTTTCATCATTTGTGTTGCTGTACTCTGGATGTCTCCAGTTAGTCCACAGGTTTCCAAAAGTGTGGTGTTCAGAATAGGACATAATATTTAACTGAGGCCTCGGTGCCAAGTACGGATGGACAGTTAATTCCCACGTCTTACATATGACAGTCTTCTTAATGTTCTTGAGAATATCAACCTTTTTTGCAAGCATTACCGCTTATTCAATTTGTGATGAACTATAACCCTCAAGTCCTTTTCAGCGATATTACCACCTAGACAGCTCTCCTCTATTTTGTAGGTGTGCTTTTATTTTTTCCTTTCAAAGTGAAGAATTCACACTTGTCTGTATTGAATTTCATCTTGTTGATTTGAGACTCCCTATACAATTTCTCAAGGTTGTTTTGATTCTAATTCTTTCCTCCAAACAATTTGTATCCCCTCTGAAGGTGGTGTCACCTACAAATTTTATAAGCATAGTCTTCATTCTCCAAGTCATTAATGAAAATAATGTCTAGTACCAAACCCAGGACTGATCTCTGAATGATCCCACTAGATAGGTCATTCACTTTAACATTGAACCATTGACGTTAATCTTTGGACACTGTCGCTCAACCAGTTGTGACCCACAATAAAATTATTTCATCCAGACTATGTTTCCCTAGCTTGCTTATGAGAATGTTACATGGGGCTGTGTCAAAAGCCTTTCTAAAATCTTTAGATCTCCCATTTCTGCTTTCCTGTATCTACGAGACCAGAAACCCTGTCAAAGAAGCTGAGAAGAAAAAGAAAATGTAAGTCTATATGAGAGAACATTTTTGCAAATAACAAGGGTGAAAAGTGTCTGGGTAGGGTTAGGTTTAGAGTTACAGTTGAAAATGGAAGCCTAGATGACAAAGCTCATTAGATTCTAAACAGATCATCGGGCTTTTGAAATGAGAACAGGGATGCTCCCTGTGCAGTAGTGACAGAAAGGAGCTGGAAAGAAAAGAGGAGACAATGATATGATAGTTATAAAGCAGGCCTAGCTACTGAGCAGTGTTTCCACTTCTGGGAAACTTCTAATACAAATGTCAGGAGCCAAGGAAAGGGAGAAAAGGATGCAAAAAAGTCAAGAAATGTGAGATTTACCGCAGGGCTCAAGCTGTGATCTCACTTTCCCTAGCATTTATATTGGTCTTTAAATGTACAGAATGCATCTTTTCTTCAGTTCCCTTCTTGCTGTCCTGATGGGCAGGAGTGGCACTCTCACCCAACATGCATTGGCTACAAAGGGAAAGATTGTCTTGGGGCAGTGGAGTGGTGCATGTAAACAGAAGTTCTCATCAGTACAGGAGTGGGAGGGGAAGACCATACCAGAGGCAGAGAGGAAATGTGACCCCCCCTCCCATGTGACTCCATTTGAAACCACCACACTCTTCCCCACCTTCCAACTCTATCTCATCGCATATTAACTGCTGGGCATGGCTGAGAGTTCCTAGCAGGGAAAGGAGCTGAACACCCAGCTCCTCCAGGGAGCTTTCATGTCTGTGTTAAGGGCTGGGGGGGATGGGCTGCGAGTTCTTCTCCTTTACCCACTGAGGCTACGTCTACGCTGAAGGAATTTGTCTGCAGAGGCAATGCAAATGAAGCACTCATTAGCATTTCTCGTGCTCTCATTGGCATAGTCTCTTCCGATCCATTTTGTGGAAGAGGTTTTTGTGGAGAAAAAAACGCGGTGTCGATGGGGCAAAAATCCCTTTTGTGCAAGATCCTGTATACCTGTTGTTTTGAGGAATAAGGGTTCTTGTACAAAAGGTTTTTTTGTGCAAAATGGCCCTGTCTACACTGCGTTTTCTTCCGCAAAAACCTCTTCCACAAAATGGATCAGAAGAGACTGTGCAAAGGAGAGCACAAGAAATGCCAAAGAACACTTCATTTTCATTACCTCTGCAGACAAATTCCTGCAGTGTAGACATAGCCTGAGAGGAGAACGATGGCTGACCTAGCGCTCCCTGCTCCAGCCCCTAATCTCCAACCCTGGAACACAAAGATGCAGCAGCCAGTGCAGGGGCTGGGGATGGCTGACACGAGTCTTTCCAGTACTCAGTACCGTCTGAAAATAACTTGCTGTACTGCTTAAAAGATCATACTGGTCCTGGCACAGAAGCCTGAGGAAGTTTAATTCACGACCCAGCTCTGTCTCCACTCGATCCACATGTAACACAGCTAATATATTAATAATACGACCCAGTAAGACCATGGCAATTGAGATATGGATTTAAACATCAAAATTGATGATGAACAGCTAGAGAGGATAGATCAATTCAGATGTCTTGGAAGAGCCAAGAGCATACATGCGCTGAAAAAATAAGAAGCGGTATCAGCAAAGTGAACACAGCCTTCAGTAAACTTTTGAAAACTTAATGCCATACCCTTACACACAAAACTAAATGTCTACTCAGCCATAGTTGTTGCCATAGCAACCTACAGCAGTGAAACCTGGCAACCTAAAAAAACAGATGCTCAGAAGTTAGATGTGTTTCATCACAAGTGCTTGTGGAGAATATTAGGAGTAAGTGATGAGGAAAGAAAAATGGTTGATGCAAGGTCTCTATCAGTAATGATTTGTAAGCCATGGTCCATACTATGACCTTGGTCCAAAATAGCCCCCCTAAGTTCAAATGAGTAAGTGGTGCATCCACACTACCAAGCCCATTATTTCAGACTATTGAGCTGTGGAATTCGAACTCTGTACTCCTGCTTTTCATCAGGAATAATGCTAACCCTGAACTTGTAGATTCAAAATAATGGTCGTGTGGATGCTCTAGTGCTGCTAATTTGAACTAATTGGCCTGCTGAAGGCCTCCTGCAGCTCCCCAGAGTGCTTCCAGGGGCTCTGAGTCCAAGGTAGCACATCCACATTAACGGAGCCTGCTTTGGACTAATTTCAATGCTTCCCTGTAGTGAGGACATGCACATTTGAATTTGTTAAATCAAGAGTTCTTAAGTCGAATTTAGTAATTTCAAAATAATTTTCTGGCGTTCCCAAGAGAGGACATCAGAGGCTAGGGCATATGTTAGGAATGGATCATAACCAATTACTGGTTATGGTTTTCAGCTGGAATCCAGAAAGTCCAACATGAAATAGGGATAGACCTAGGGTGACTCAGAAGCATACAATGATTAATGACATAGATATATATGATTTGAAATGGGAGGACTTAGGTCACATGGCAGCTGTTCAGCTAGCCTGCAGAGTGAGGGTAGACCAATTGCTGAAAAGGACGGGATGGACTAAGGTAAGGTCTAAGATAAGGAGCCACTAACACTGGCAGAAATGGTAGCAACCCTTATTTCCTGTGCTTTTCCAGTCCTGGATGCCAAATCATAGCTCCCTCCCTTTAAAAACAAAGAAAATCAGTGCTTAGTTATATGTGTGCACTAGGATTTACTTGGGAAATTGATTACATTTTAATTAACAATGAGTACATAGGATTAAAAAGAGAACATCCACAGAGACCATAAACAGTTTCTCAAAAAGGAACATATTGTGGACTCCCATGTGCTCCCCGTAATAAACAGCCTGCATGCACAGGCATTCTTTAGAGAGATTTTTTTTTGTTAGCGATTGGAGGGGTCAGATCCCCCCAGCTGTGTAGCTCAGTGAAAGCCAGCAGAGCTCCACTTCTTTAGATTGGCACAGGATCTGGTCCAAAGAAGTGAAATTAAAAATTCTGTAACTTCTCCAACTGTTGAATCAGGTTTAGAATAAGTTCATTTTTATTCCTGTCCCTGGCCCATCCTGACAAAAAAATGTAAAGTGAATGAACAAATAAAGAACTGAAGTGCTTCATCTTTCATATGTTATCATAGAAAACTATGTTATGTGTTTGATTCCTGACAGATGTTAGTCCTACTATAGTTCAGGCCATTTTTTTTGTACAGCTGTGATTTAATAGATCATAAATCAATCACCACTTTTGGAATTTCAGCTAACAGATGTCGTCTTTAGAGATTTTAGTATAAACACTGTTAACCCACAAATTCTTTCTGAACAAATGTCAGTTGTGTAAGAATGCCAATTGGCATACATGTTACTTGAACATTTGACTTATTAATAGAGCTTTTTCTCAATGAAATAGATTTTTTTTATAGAAAAGGCATGCCTGCTTTATTTCTCCATGAGAGTCCCAGCCTGCAATATCTGCTTGCTTGCAATGATGTCATTAGCTAGAAACAGATGCACTCAAGAGCATTAGAAATCAATCACTGGTGTTGGCACTTTAAAAAACAGCTGCTTTCTTAAATGGTTTGGAATAAACATATTTCCTGTCGAAGAAAGATCACTAGGTTATAAAACTGTTGATTAGTAATGAAAGCCCCTGGAAATTATAACTCAATCAGTTTTAAAACTATTTTGGTTTATTTTAAATTCTGGGAAATTACTTGCAATGAAGGCATGCTGGCTGCCCCCATGGAATTTTTATCATATGGTCACAAGAATGGGATTTGCAGAAATGGTAGATAAATTCTCTCTCTTTCAAAACAAGATTTACTATGAGGCTTGATTGTACCATTAAGGCATCGGCCTACATTGGCCATGGCACATTCTCATTGTCCCAGGGGAACTTAAGGAGGTATTTGTTTGAAGGAAGCAAAATTCTTTCCTCAACTCCCTGATGCACAGTATAGGAATGTATTGCCTCACCTCTCCTGCTACTCTGCAGGAGAATTATATACCATTCACAGCACCATTCTGTGAGCCTTACTTGGCCATTATTTGGGCTTTAATGGAGTAGCTGGAACTTACAGGAAGTACACATAAAGATGTAACCAAATATCAAATGTGTCTCAAAAATACCCCATCTCAGTTCACATAGAGGACTCAGATTAGTTTAAACTCTACCTTGATAAGTAGCTTATGAACCACAGAGATGTAAGAATAATTCCACAGCAAATGCTTCATATGGTTTAGTGACAAGGAAAAAAACCTGAAATGTTACAATGTATCCAGCGGAAGTTGGTAGTCTGCTTGTTCTCACCTCTGCTGCTGATGGATATGCTTCTGTTTATCCCATTCATATGAAGGTGTTGGCTACACATGCTATGGCTTCTGCTGCTGGTGCCTGTGCTAGACTGCACAATCTGATCAAAATCTAAGCCCTTATATGGGGGTCACTAGACTGCCTTTAATTCCAAATGCAACTACAAGTTGAACCTCTCTAGTCCAGCATTCTCTGGTCCGGCATGATTTTAATTAGCCGTATTCCAGTTATTGTGGATATGGCCCAATTTCCCACAGTCCTATAAAGTTTGTTTACAGACACCAGTCCTGGCTCTCTCAGTGTTCTGTGCTGTTATTTAGCTCTAATTTATCCCTAAATGTCTTCAAACAGCCCAATAAGTAGTGGAAGTGCTGGTAATGTGGCTGGACAATATTGACCTCCTGTGGTCTGGCAAACTCTCTGGACTGAACTAGGGAGGTTCAGCTTGCACAAAACGCTCAGCATGCTCACATTCTTTTCTGAGGAACACTCTCCATGTTTATAGAGCTAGGAAAATAATAGCATAGATCAGAAACTTTCTTATTTTGCAAATTCTTTGAGTCAGGGTTTGTTTCATTTCCATGTATGTACAAGTGGCTAGTACAATGGGCTTTGTTGCATGAAAAAGACTCTGCCTGAGCATACTTGATTTTATACATGCATTTTCTGAAAATACATGAACTGTAAGGTCTAAGATTTTAAACTGCAACCCATTGTAACCTTTGTCAAACTTTGTAACTCTCAGCAGCTGTGTTCAGAGACTTACTGTAAACTGCAACTTTGTAACCTTTGTAGCTCTCAGCCACTTTGTAACTTGCTCTAATCTGCATTCTCCCCTGAGTGATGGAGAGAGAGAGAGAGAGAGAGAGAAAAAGAGTGTGTGTGTGTGTGTGTGTGTGTGTGTGTGTGTGTGTGTGTGTGAGGAACTGTAACTGGAACACATAGTGATGAGTCATCAGACTGCTGCTTTGCATGCTCCCTGGTGATGAGGTGGATGAGTCACAGGGGCTATACAGACACAATATAAAGGAGAGGGAGATTCTCTCTTTCTTCCCCTGCTCCTGAGAAACTCCTCCTTACAGCCAGTGTCTCTCCTCCTGACCAACTCCCCAGCCATGATGAGCAGACAGACCCCTCAGGATCTACATGCCTGTGTTAGCTCCTTCTGCAACCCATATGCCTGTGTAAATGTGTGAGTGCCTGAGGGTAGGAATGAATGTGTGTGAATGAGAGAATGAATGAATGGAAGGGTGTGTGTGTGTGTGTGTAAGAGAGAGAGAGAGTTGGTTCCCTCTTTAGTTTAAACCAGTGGTCCCCAATCTTTCGTGGCTGCCGGGCGTCCAGGGGTGGGGCCGCTCACGCGCTGCGCTTCTGGGGGTGTGGTCATGCATGCACTGCACGCCCGGGGATGGAGGCCGCCCATGCACCCTGAGCCCAGGGCCGGCACCACGCATGTGTCGCGCGCTGGAGGCAAGGCCAGCCCAGATGTTTCGGCAGGCACACATAAATGCCCCAGCGGGCACCATGGCACCGCGGGCACCGCATTGGGGACCACTAGTTTAAACCTTTAGTAGCAGCTCTGTCCCCTTTAGTTTAAACTTTTGGTGGCAGTTCTATCTTCTTTAGTTTATACCTAGTGGCAATAAACCCATGCTAGTGTAACTCTTGGTGGTATCCAGTGGGATTTTGGGGGGGTAACAGGCCCCTGGTTCGGGACTGGGTTTCCTAGGAGCGACCACAATACAAACAATAAATAATATGCTGGAATGCATGAAAACCTTTCTAGTCTCTTTGAAAAATTCATAAATCAGTCAGTTTTCATGACTCCGAGCACATTAACACCTGCAGGTCCGCTGGTGGCGGGGAAGGGGCGGGGGAAATGGATGACTGCCCAAGGGCACAACAATACAAAATAGCCTGAAGCTCCCAGCAATGGTCAGTGGAGTCCCAGGCCCTTTAAATCACTGCCAGAGCACCATGTGGCACACTCCGGGCAGCACTAAGGACTGACTGGGGAAGGCAAAGCACCTCCAGATGTTGATAAGGGCTGACTTGCCCCACCCCCAGCCCTTCTGCTCAAGGCCCCACCCTTTCAGAGTCACAGAGAAACCTCCTGCTTTGCCCAGGGCCCCACTGAACACTTCTGTAGCACTGAAACCATAGGGTGTTACATTGTGAAAAATATTTATTCCATTACACTTTCAAAACCTGCTTTGGTCACACTTTATATTAAGGGTCTGTTTACTTAAGGCTTTAAAAGGTTTAATAAATTATTTATGCTTTAATAGTTATTTAACTGAGTTAGAGTCCGAGAGCTCAATAGGTTGCTTAAAATCCTCTATGACATCTTTTCTTGTTCTTACAACCATTTGTAACACTCTCCACTCGTGTCTGGAAAATGCTGAGAGTATTAATCATGTGTCTTTAATGAAGAGTGTGACCAAGCCTTTTACATGTTGAAAAACTACTCTAAGATCTCTGCCCCAAATTTTCAAATGTAGTACTTAAAGTTACTTTCCCAAACTCATTATTTAGGCAGTAAAATTCAACTGCCTTGATTTTTCAGTTACTAAACAGCCTAAATTTTTCTTCTGAACGTCAGGTTAGTTCTGTCTTAGTACAGACTGATCCTTTCTAGTCTGGCACTCTCTGGTCCAGCAACATCCATGGTCTGGCATGATTTTAGTTACCCTGCTGTGCACTTATCATGGGTTTGGTGAAGGTTCCCATGGTCCCATAAAGTTTGTTTTTACCTACTAGTGCAGGCTCTCAGTGTTCTGTGCCATTAATTGCTCTAATCTACCCCTAAATGTCTTCTAATTGAGGAAGTGGATTTTGTCCACAAAAGCTCACAATACCATATATATACACACTTTTGTTAGTCTCTAGGGTACGTCTACACTAGCCCCCTAAATCAATCTAGGGAGGCTAATGAGGGTGACCAGAATTGCAAATCAAGCCCGGGATTTAAATAACCCACGCTTGATTTGCATGTTCCCGGCCGGTCACCATTTTAGAAATTGACTAGCCCGAAGTAACTGCCTGCATCTACACGCAGCAGTGAAACAGGCTTCCGATTTAAAGCCTCTAATTCGAATTAGGTGGTAATCCTCATTGCAGGAGGAATACCACCTAATTCAATTTAGGACTTTAAATCGGAAGCCCGTTTCACTGCCGCATGTGGACGCGGGCATTTACTTCTGGCTAGTCAATTTCTAAAATGGTGACCGGCCGGAAACATGCAAATCAAGCATAGGATATTTACATACTGGGCTTGATTTGCAATTCTGGTCGCCCTCATTAGCCTCCCTAGATCGATCTAGGGGGCTAGTGTAGATGTACCCTAAGGTACTACAGGACTACTTGTTGGTTTTTCTAAAAGCCCAGTAAGCAGTGGAAGTGTTGGTAATGCTTCTAGACAATATTGACCTCTCGTGGTTCAGCAAATGTTCAGGTCCTGAGTGTGTTGGACTAGAGAGGTTCAACTTGTATAAAAAAATACAACTAGTCTATTCCAAAGCTATATTGATTAAAAAAAATAAGTAGCAATCTCAGAAATAGTCTTCTCCCTCTCTTCCACTAAAAATTACTTCCTCCTTTTCTCCTGTTGAAAATCTCAGATATTGGCTGGTGACTTATATTGAAGTCCTGCTGGTCTTCCATAAAATCACCATAACATAGCATCAAAGATTGGCAAAACTCTTAGGGTTGATTGCATGTACCATCTATAGCTGAAAAGCAGCATTGTGTTGATGTGATAATAATATGCAATCATACATGCTGTGCTGTTGTATACTCAGAAAAAAACACTGTAACTAATGCTCATTGATTTCCATTCATCAAAATAAATGTTATATTACAGTAAAAAAGCACTATTTTAAACAATATTAAAGTTGCAAAGTCAAGCAATCAAAAGTTAAGAAATTCCAGAATGAAAGTTGCCTAGGCAACTTTAATTTGGTGCCCCTGTGCATGATTGCTATTTTTTTTTTAATGAAGAAATAATTCTATCATGGAACATCTGACGTCCAACTTGGGGCATTAGAATAGTTTGGACCTTTAGGTTCCTATTTAGAATCCTAGAACTGGAAGGGACTTGAGAGGTCATTGAGTCCGGTCCCCTACCCTCATGGCAGGACCAAATACCATCTAGATCATCCCTGATTGGAGCAAGCACCATCTAGATCAGTGCTATGCAACTTTGGAAGCCCCAGAAGCCACAATGATACTCATAGGGCCACAACTTAAGTGTGGTTGCATATACATGCAAATATATATATATATATATATATATATGCAAATAGCTTCTTTCACACTGACAGGCATGAATGCAAAACACTTCCCACAATGCCCCAGTGCTCTCGGCACCTCCTTCCTTGGGGGCTAGAAATGCCAACACACTCTACCTGTCTGTTCCAGCCAGCCTGTCCACTTGTGTCTTTCAATGCTCACCCTGCCTGGGAGATGCCTCGCTGTTGTGGAGCATATTCCCAGTGGAGGCCATGTTCAAAGAATCCCACCTGCAGGTCTTGTGTTGAGCCCTACATAAACCCAAACCGCACCACGGGCTGCAAACAAATATGTTGAGTAGTTCCGGTCTAGATCATCCCTGGTAGGACCAAGCACCATCTAGATCATAGAATCCTAGGACTGGAAGAGACCTTATGAGGTCACCAAGTCCAGCCGCTCACCCAAAGCAGGCTATTTGCTGAATCAGAATAATGTAGAACCTTGGGACTCTTATTCTCAGGAAGGGAGTGTGAATTAGTGGTTAGAGGCTCTGCTACCTCTTCTATTTCTGCTCCTATTTATTTTCCTTTCCCATGCTCTCTTTGCACCTATAAACTGCAGATATAAATACACCCATATGCCTATCCTCCTTCCTACACCAGCACCTCTTCTGTTTCTGTTCTCACTAGAATTCTCACTTGTCCTGATTTTTTGTACCTCAAAGGCAGGAACTGTAATTTTGACCCTTTTCTTCAGTTTACTTCCTCTTCTTGTCTCCTCTGGGCACCAGAAAAGGGAGCCTTGAGGGGAGTCTCCATGCTTTCCCTTCCATACTCTCCCTGGTGCCATTGTTGTCCCTGGCATTCACTAGGGAATTCCTCTTCAATCCCACAAGTCCTGATCTGGATCATGAAGGGAATCTTCCGAGAATTTAGATGCCAAATGCTGAGCATGTATGAACACAGGTGTTTGGTTTGGTTTGGTGGGTGTGCGGAGTGGGAGTTTATTTGGGACGTGGGGTTTTTTGGATGCTCGTATAGTGGCTAAATGTGGGCAGATTTTCATGTCTTTTTTCCTCTTTTCTTGGAAACAGCTGAACCATGTTAGCTGAAATTTTAAAATATATAAATGAATTAATCTGAGACAGACATGGAAAATGTGAGTTCAAATGTTACATGGTGTCGAAGTTCTAAGCAAATGGGGTGTTGTTTATAATGGAAAGTGTTGGGCAATTTAACTCTAGGCGATACTGCCAGCGTGGCCTATAATGAGTTCCAAGTTGGGAAGGTATATTGCCACCCTTGGAATGCTCTTAGCATTTCCCTCCATGCATGAAGTGCATCGCTTTCCAGAAGCTGCCTCCCTTTTGCAGGAATGGTTTGCACATGTTGCTGTGCCGCAGGCCTGTATCCATGTGCTGACACCTCTGCTTGGCTGTATAGGCAAATCACGTAGGTGCAAGCAC
The DNA here is from genome assembly GCF_052426305.1 of Pelodiscus sinensis. NCBI lineage: Eukaryota > Metazoa > Chordata > Testudines > Trionychidae > Pelodiscus > Pelodiscus sinensis. The sequence continues at coordinate 12,740,111 of NC_143068.1, read as the reverse complement.
AAGTACTCACAATTTCATCCTAGTCCTGCTCGCTGCTCCCAGTGGTGAGTGTGAGGATCACTGCCCTCCTTTCTCTGCCCCTCCCTTTCCATGTTGTCGAAAACAGCCCCATTCCTGCCACTTCACATGTTCTTGGCATAACCAAACCCTGGCCTTGCTTTAAGGTAGGGTAAGAGGAAGCTTCCTACCAAATTTGGTAGTCCTAGCTGTTACTGTTTAGGAGGAATTCTTGAACAGACAGACAGACATTTCATTTCTAAAATAGATAGATTTACTATGCTCCACTTTCACCACAGAAATGTTATGAACATTTTGTCTTTCAAGTTCCATCTCTATCAAGTGAAGAATTTTAATGGATTGCTATGATTTCTGTTCCTGCCAGTTGGGAGAGGTGTTGTTATTATGGTTGACTGGCACATGCCTCATTACTCTCCAAGAACTTTTTCAGTATGCTTCAGAAATCCACTTGAAACTGTGATGTGTAGTGTCTAGGTTTCATTAGCCACGATACAAAAGAAGTCTGGGTTCCTTTTGTTTGTGTGAATGTCCAACTAGTAACGAAAAAAGAAGCTCTCCGGGAAATGAACAGTGTAGGGAGCTCACACTGAATTCTGTTATTAACACAGCTGCGCAATGTCATGAAAGGTATAATTCAGTGCTGCCTCTGATGAAAAATAATTTCAAAGGGGAGTTTCTCTTGCTGACTTCTTTGAATCAGCTTGTAAAAATCTGAACTCTGAATTCAAACCTGTTCTGAAGTAAAGCAGATTAATGAACTAGCCTTTTACCTTAAGACTTGGCCCTGAACTCAGGTTACCAGACAAATCAGCATGATAAACTGTTTTTACTTTGTCATGACTTGGTGTCTTAGGAAATTAAATATTTTATTGTTGTATTGGATGGTGTATCCTTGATTAATGTGTTCTATGTTGTATTTTTCATATAAATATAGATTTAAACTACCCTTGTTTCTCCTGTTCTCTCTTTTCTGCTATCAAAGATTCTGAAATTGAACAGCCAACAATACAGGGTGCATATACATGGCACCCCTACTAACCAGAGCATGTATACTATTGGTTGGTGTTTGAAAATAGTTTTGCTGCTTATTTCTAAATCCTTATCTGAGGCCAAATCTACACTTGCAGGAAGATCGGCATTCTAGAGCTCAATAGTCCAGCGTTCGATTTAGCGGGTCTAGTAAGGACCCACTAAATCAAATGCTGAGGTTCCCCTGTTGACTCTGGTATCCCACACAGTTGTGAGGAGTAAGGAAAGTCAACAGCAGAGTTTCTCCAGTGACCTCCCACTGTGAGGACACCCCAGAAAATTGATGCAAAGCACATTAACTCTAACTCAGCAATTCTCACAGCTGGAGCTGCATATCTTGAGTTAACTCTCTGCCAGTATAGACCTGGCCTGAGAAAGAATGTGTTCCTGTGAAGGTAATGTATGAGATATTTCAAGTGGATCAGTATGACTATCTTACTAGTGATTTAGCATAGGTTGCTGCCAGTTGGTCTGAATAAAGGAGTATACTTTCACTTCTGTTCACACCAATGTTGCACAGAACTGTGCACTATGGAAGATGGAAGAACAACTCCTTTTACATGGTGGCATTAGAATCCACTTTTGTACCCAGCTGTCTATGCTGGAGAAGCTCTAGGTATTCTGTGAAGCAAGGAATAAGATATAGGTAGTTCAGTGACTGCATACAGTTGCGGCTGCAATTGTGCATTTGGCAATCTACTCACATGCCACCTTGGACAATAACATGTTTTAAAGAGAGAGGTCACGTTGGCCACAGACAAGTTACCATTTGAATTGTGCATAATACAATAGCCATCCTTTCTCTGCTCACTTATCCAGCCACATCATCATTCAGATTGCCTCCCCATTCACCTTGGAGACTTTTTCTTCTAAAAGAAAGACCAGGAACCATACTTTCAAAAAAAAAAAAAAAGTGTGCACCCATCCAAATGTCGTGATTCTCCTCAGTCTTTTTAATGAGTTGTCCAAACTCCTGTGGCTTATAGGAAAGTTCAGGTCTAAGTCTGATTGTTGTGACTGGATCTCAACTCTTTTTCATTTGATGTTAATTAGTGAGGAGGAAGAGTACAAGACTGTGACCCATGGAAAACCTGTACTAGCTGTTTAACCCAGTGCTGATCTTTCTCGTTGCACAGGTTTTCATGAAGTCCTCACAAGCATACAAATCAAGGCAGGGAAGGCATTCTATCAGCTTACCTTGGCCCTGATCCAGAAGGAAAGACAAGGACCAACAGATTTATTAGGTATTCTCCACTGATGCTGAATGCATAGTCAGTGCCTGCTGGGTAGTATACTATAGCTTTAGAAGCTTGAAGAGATCTAATGACTTTACAGGCTGGAGAAGTTGAAAAAGGGGCAAGTCATAATTATTTTTCTGTATCTCTCCTGATTTCTCAGCTATCAATCTGATACTCGGAAGTTTAGGGAGGACTTGAAGAAGCATATAAAGATTAGTGAATGAGTTTCATCTTTATACTTGTAAAAGCCTAGGAATTTAGATCATAGTGCACATACAAATGCTATATTCATATTGGATAAAAATTAGGTAGATGGCTAATGTATATCAAATTTCAGAGGTTGATGGGTAACAAATCTCAGCGACTGTCCAATTGCTGCACTTTTAGGTGACATTTTTAGCTACTTGATTTATTTTGTATTTGTTTTTCTTTTGTTAAAATTTTCCAACACCCACATCCTATATTCAGGCTGCACTGCCAGAAGATTGATGCTGCAGCACTCGCTCTTCTGGAGTTTGATTTAACGGGTCCAGTAAAGACCCACTAAAACAAATGCTGAGGGTAGCCCTATTTACACTGGTGCTCCTTGATTTGTGATGAGTAAGGGAAGTCAATGGGAGCATTTGCTCCCATTCACCTTCTGCTGTGGAGATGGCGCCAAAGGACAAATTAAGGTACATGAATTCCAGCTACGCAGTTAACATAGTTGGAGTTGAGAATCTTATTTCAGCCTTTCAGGTAAGAAGAGTCAAGGTCTCAGTTCTGTAAGTCAGTTCCATCCACACTAGGTGGCATATACTCATACTTGGAATGAATGCAGTAGCATATACTCTTTTAGAAACAAAGTGATGAAAAGTGGGCATAAACTACTGCATTTTACACTACATTTTTATTTGTTAGTTTTCTTTTCAATTAGTCCTACATTAACATTTTCATGCCAGTTTTGCTTCACTTTGATTTAAATTTAAATACCATGAATCCTACCCTAGTGCATTTTATTGGGGTTCAATTTTTATTAATTTGTACAGTGAGTTCATACACTATTGGTAATATATATAAAAGTAGAAAAGTGCCCTGTTTTGCATGTGAAGCTGTTCATATGTTGGGGAACTAGGCATCTACTGCTTGGTTTGCACATGCAAATTGGATGAAACCAAAATTATATAAGACTGTAAGGAAATACATTTCATATGATACAAGAAAAACAGAGATTTGGTTGATAACCTCAGTCCCCATTCATTGCAAAAAACTTTAATCTGCTACGGCAACAGATATGCAACACCATAGTCAAGAGCTTAGAATTATGTTCTTACTGAACACTTCATGACCTTGGCTTATGCTACTGAAACTGCTATATTTAAAGTGTGAAGTTAAGAGGTGGAGCTAGTATGCACACAAGCAACATAATGCAAGTTAGTGTCATGCAAATAGGCTTCACCCTTATTAAAGTGGTTTGTATGATGCGTAATGACTTACACAAGCAATAATCTTTGAGACCCTAACTATCTTGTAAAGTAGACTGTTGTGTTTTGTTACAATTGTGGGTCAAAACTGCGATAAACATCAGATTAATGCATTTTAGAGAAATTAAATTTACAGTGATTATAACGGTAAATATTTTTCATTTAGCATGTGCATTCTTGACAAATTCTGTAATATCTCTTTGTAAAGCTGTTTCAGTTCTTGAATTTTCTTGGTACTATAAGTTTTGTGTTTAATTAGACCACATTGCAATCTTGCATATGTGCCTTCAGCTCCCAGTAGTTTCATGGACAACCTCTTAAGCATAAAACATAATTGGACCACAACTCCAGTTCTAAGCATCCCCAAATTGAGGAATCATACAATCATAGAACACTAGAACTGGAAGGGACCTCAAGAGGGCATCGAGTCCAGTCCCCGGCCCTCATGGCAGGACCCAGTACTGCTAGACCATCTCTGATAGATGTCTATCTAACCTGCTCTTAAATATTTCTAGAGATAGAGATTCCACAAGGAAGTTCAGCTCCAGCTTTGCATCCAAACTTGTGTCATGCTTCTTTATGTACAATGAGGTGAATCAAAATCCTAGCTCAGACTATCCCAGGGTCTGACTACACTAGCCCCCTAGTTTGATCTAGGGAGGCTAATGAGGGTGACCAAAATTGCAAATGAAGCACAGGATTTAAATATCCCGCTCTTTATTAGCATGTTCCCAGCTGGTCGCCATTTTAGAAATTGACTAGCCCGAAGTAACTGCCCGCGTCTACACGAGGCAGTGAAACGGGATTCCAAATTAAAGGCCTAAATCGAATTAGCTGGTAAACCTCATTGCAGGCCACCCACAGAACCTCAATGGGGCAGGCTGCAGGTTGCCCACTACTGCCCTCAATCATTCCTTTCTGAGTTTTTATTGTTTGTATTCAAGAGGAATAAAGATCTTTTAAGACTTGTCTCTTTAGACTGAATTGACTCTGTGATGGGTGCTGCAGAATCCACAGGACATAGATGTGGCTCCACTTGGTCTTGAGACCACCCAAGACATAACATCTGGCAGGGATGGAGAAGCATGGATCCAAAGGTATCTTTTCAGGAGCTCAAAGAGGACAAGGCAGCCCAAAGAACTGAGGGCTATCCAACGGTATTTTACCTCTGTAGTGTCTCAAAAATAATATAACAAGACTCTGGCCCCAAAAGGATTAGTTTTTTTTTTTTTAACCAAACAAGCATCTTCCATGGAATTCAGATCTGCTAAACTCTTCTCATTGCTCCTCTCAAATAAAAAGACCCATACATTAATCAAGTCTTTTTGTCCCAATATTCTGAAAGGGTTTTTTTTTAAATATCCATCCATCTATATATTTCCCACACTGTGTGACACTGACTTATTTGACTCACGTCAACCCAACCTATCCCCAGAATTTGTGATCCTGAATCAGAACCATTCTGCCATGCTGAGATTTTCCAGGAGGAACAAAAACAATTGTAGAGAGTTTTATCATTAGGCTGAAAAATCCAACCCTCAAAATCAGACTAAGATCATCACAGCTTTGCTCATTCTTGACATTCAAGGAAGTGGCATGTTTGACATCAAAAGCAAGCAGAACACTTTAAACTTAGTAGGGCTCCTTTATTCGATCATTGTTCTTTCCCATAAGACTGTCCCTTCAAAGTTTTAGCAACATTTCATTTATTTTTCCTTTTGCTTTTTCCTCTACCATCTCCCTTCCTTCAAACTTTTTGACACTTCTAACAACCCAGTACTGTTCATTGTGAACCCAACCCAGCAGTTTGGGGATGCACAAACACTAAAAAACCAGGTGTCAGGTATCACAGGGAATAGGTTCTCTCACTATACACTCTGATTGTTCTAATTACAGTGCTAGGTAATTGGAAGATACAAGCACTCAGTCCTGGGATCCGAATGGCATGTTCAAAATCACCCCAATTGTTGCAAGTGCCTCTCAAAAGAAGAATTTATCTCAAAATAACAAATATAAATCTTCATCAATTATGTCCATAGTTGACTGAGTGTAATGAACGTGTAAAAATCTTCTTGCACATAGAAAGGTATGGGGAGGAGTGGTTAGGTATGTTTCCTGCAAAGATAGGGCCAAATCTTGGCCCATATTGTGTCTTAACTGGACTTTGCACCCCAGGGCCAGTAGCTGCTGTGTCAAGTTGACATTTTTATCCATTTTGTGAAGCAAGCAGCCAAGGGATTCTGCTGGCCTGGAAGTCTGGGAGCCCTTGGTCCCTAACAGCGGGGCAGTCAGTATAGCAAGTCCGTCCTGAAACAACAGACTTCAAAGCCTGTCCAGTTCCTCTAGGTCCCTAGCTCCACAGCATAGAACATGGAATCCCTGACAGCCCCCAGATTATAGTCTTAAAAAGGTGATTTTATTAACAAAAACAAAGATATATTTAGTAATCACTGACTCATACAGTTACCTACATGCTTCCAGCTCCCATCCAGCACACACCATACGATTCATCATATATAGCCAAGCCCTTCGATACAACCGCATCTGCTCTAATCCCACTGACAGATACCAGAAACTTCAGGATCTCTACCAAGCATTTATAAACCTCAACTACCCACCTGGAGAAATAAAAAAGCAAATTGAAAGAGCCAAACGAATACCTAGAAACCATCTACTACAAGACAGACCCAAGAAAACCAACAATAGAACACCACTTGTCATCACCTACAGCTCCCAACTTAAACCTGCCCAACACATTATCAATAAATTACAGCCTATACTGGAACAGGACACTAAACTCCAAGAAGCTCTGGGAGACAGACCCATAGTCTCCTATAGACAATCACCTAACCTCAAGATGATTCTTACCAACAACTACAGGACATACAACACTAATACCAACCCTGGTACTTTCCCTTGCAACAAACCCCGTTGCCAGCTTTGTCCACATATTCACTCTGCTGACACCATTATTGGGCCTAACCAAGTGAGTTATAAGCTCAAGAATACATATTCCTGCGCCTCCAGAAATATAATCTATGCTATCATGTGCCGAAAGTGTCCGTCTGCTATGTACATTGGACAAACGTCTCAGACACTTCGCCAAAGAATCAATGCCCACAAAACAGACATTAGACAGGATCACAAAGAAAAAACAGTTGCTTGCCATTTCAACCAGAAAGGACACTGTCTCAATGACCTACTCACCTGCATCCTACTTCAGAAGACATTCAAATCTGCACTTGAAAGGGAATCCTCTGAACTGTCATTCATGTTAAAATTCGACACTCTCCAAAAAGGAATGAACAAACACTCGAACTATCTTACCCATTACCAAGATAGCTTCCCCAATTATCACCTCTAATACTATTAACTCACAGACATCTACCCTTCCCCACCTCTAATATCATTAACTCACTGGCATTCACCTTCCTTTCTCCCCTTCCCCCCGCATCCCCCTTCTGTTCTGAAATGTGATTTGTCCTTTTCATATGTGTTCATTTTTTTAAATTGTATCCTTTGGTATATATGGCTGTGACTATTTTCTTCCACTATTTGATCTGAGGAAGTGGGTCTGGCCCACGAAAGCTCATCATCTAATAAACCATCTTGTTAGTCTTTAAAGTGCTACATAGTCCTGTATTTTGTTTCAGCTACACCAGACTAACACGGCTACATTTCTATCATATATTTAGTAAAGCATTCTTAGTTGGCAGGTGATACAGAGCAACAGAAAAAAGGCAGATTAAACGCACAGAGAATTGCTTCCCTGGGATTCAGTTTAAAAGTTACAATTACTTGGGTTCAGCACAAACATCATAAACCAGAAAATAACCTGATTGCATCTAATGAAATATTCCCTAATCTAATTATGTCTCTGTTTCAAAGTTTAGGGTTGTTGTTTTTTCTTAGATATGGATATTTCTGGAAAATCCACACCTTATTTCTGGTTCAATCCATTTCTCTCCCAGATCTTGCTCTGAACTCACACAAAGAACTGAAGCAGGCAGAATCTGTTTTTGGATTAAAAAAATTCTCACTCTCCTCCCATTGTCTCTCCTGGCTCCCTACCCACACTTCCTGGATACTCACTGTTTCTAGGTTTAACTCTTTAGAGGCAATTTAATTAATTGAATGACTGATGTCTAGAAAAGGGCAATACCACTCCCATCCATCACAGGCCCACAATGGGCTTCTCTTTATGCAGTTTCAGGAATACAATTGTGTTGATAGCAATAATATTAGTTTCCGTGATAACCACCCATATTTCAAAGGTCCAGACCTTGGCACAAGAAATGCCAGTTTGTGTTAGAGCTTTTCTCAAAAAGAATTCTCTCCTTACCAGAGTTTATGAAACTTTCACCACAAGTCCTAAAAGTAGGCAAAACTCATTGCTACCAGTGGTTAAAAACTGTCTCTTTCCCTCACAGAAACAACACGTAAGAGTTTTCACTGGAAATACAAATATTGAAATACTAGAGGATTCACAAATCATTGCTTGGGTCCTTAACTCTTTTTTGCTTGTTTTTCTTCATTTAAATCATTGCTCTGGGGTGAGGCTAGGCATGAGGAGTTCAGTTTGCATAAGACCTTGATCTAGGAGGAGTTCTTGAATTGTGGACCTTCATTTTCTGCTGAAAAAAATCAATATTTCCTATGGAAAGCAAATCTCTAGAAAACAATTTCAAAGCAAGATACTTGAACCATCTACTCATTGCAAGCCTTGTTCCGCGGTTCTTGAAACTGGGCTTAGTTTTGAGAAATCCTGTGCTTGAGTCATAGGCCACAGATTTGAATGGTGGCTTTTTGTGCATCTGAGTAAAATACTTCAGTCTGATTCCCCCCACACACTCCAGTCACATTAAGATGAATTTTCAAACATGCCTACAGGAGTCCCTCAGAAATTCACTTACCTCCCTCAGGAATCTTTGAAAATTCCTTCCTAAACTCATAAGTCTTCCCAGATGTTCTCTAAACAAGTTAAATCAATGATGAAACTGACCCAGCTGGTTATGAACATTGTATTATGTGTTTGCACCTGCAGCTGATTTCCTTATATGAGGTGCTCATCAAAAACCCCATAAAGAATTTAATACAAGTAACTTTTTTAATGTTTGCCTATAATTAAAGGATTCCACATATCAAAAATTGTGTGTGTGTGTGTGTATTTATTTTTAATGAGAAATGAAGAGAGATGCCTAAGCACAGAGAGGGTTTTAATTAGAAATTCTACCTGTAAATACATCTAAACAGCAGGTAGCAAGTAATGAACTATTTCTAATAATCATCATCCTGTTTTTCCACCTTAGATAACTTGGCTCATTAATTACTTGAACAGTCAAGTTGGGTATTCAATACTCTTGTGCAATATAAATTTTAATTTAATCAGACACACCAATAAAAGTATTGTGGAATAATTTACATTACTCTGTCATCTATACATGCAGATATTAGTGAGCTAATATCTATAAATAAATTTGTTGTCCTCGTCCATATTCATTGATTTGTCAGAGTTTCACTTATTGACGACAAGTTTTCATTTGCCCTATTCAACTAATATTGTCAATTGCTCCCCCTCAATTTGTTTATATATCACATGTGTATGTGCAAAACCCCTCAACTGAGCATATAAGACATACTTAGAGATTGAGCAAATGCACACTTCACTACCCATTGTGACTGCACAAATGTGGATTCTGCATATACAAATCAGAACATATGCAAAATATATGTATGTATGTTTAACCCCACAGAATATTTGCCCCTGTGATGTAGGGAGATTGTTTCAGGAGCAGAAGCCAGACCAAAGACCTGAATGGGCTATCAGAAAGGAATACAGCTCAGGAAGGAGCACAGTGGAACAAAATGGAGGGTAAGAATTGAATAGGGCATATAATTGAGTCTATAAGGGAGGTTTTGTAGTTATTTTTACCATGGATATCCCCTTAAGGCTTAGTAGACAAACCACTATCTACCATACAATGCAAAGGTGGAAGAGTTGGGATCTATGGAAATCATAATGAAGGCACACAGAGAGCAACCAGGACACCCCTGAATGCCTGTAATCCTTAGCTAGGGAGACAGTTAAGACTCCACTAGTGATCTGATGGTGAAGCAATGAAAATAGTGAATGGGATTCTGTGCTGCCATTTCAGGTAGTGTGGTTCAAAACTCCCAGCCCCAAGGGACATAGCGCAAAGGCCATTTTAAACCATCTTTCTGATTCTGGGCTGCTATGGATGCTGAAATATTTCAGAAGCTGTAGCTGGGCCACACGTGGGTAGCTCCACAACCAAATGCTGCCCAGAATGACCACAGCTAGCTCTGCATGCTACCAATAAATCTCTCTTACGCTAACCCTATCCTGGGCTTGCTCCCTGTACTGAGGCTTGTGAGGGGGTCCTACATTAGTGTTCCTACATCAGGCCTGCTCCATCTATCTAGTGCAGTGCTTCTGAGGGGGGAAATTCTCTGTGACCTGGTGACAGGACTGTCATGGAAGGGAGAATCCATGCTAGTGTGGCTTTCTCAAGAACCAAGTCTGTGGCGGGAGAGTGATTATTGTCAGTAGAGCCACTTGCTGTATGACGTTAAAAAAAGCACTTAAATTTTCTGTGCCTGAGCAACTTAACCTTTCAACTGAAAGGGGAACCGTTGTATCTGGGAGGCCGCCAGTTGTGCCCGTGACGAGGAACAGACCATCTGTGCTCTGTGTGCAGCTGGGATGATTGATTTTTAGCATATCTAAATTTGTATGTAATTGGTTTACTGTGGGTATGGACAGTGTTCCATCCAAAACAAATCACTTTCATTTAGGTGGGATTCAAAAGTCCAATTTATGATAAACTACAAGATTTACCTGGCGTTGCTCAGGTCCTTGACTCAGTGAATTTTGGGGATGGGGGAGGTTTGGAAAATAAAATTAAAAAAATATACTTGCTTCATTTTAACCATTACTTTGTGTGGGGTTGGGGCTGAGGGGTTCAATATGCAGGCTGGCCTGTGGAGAGAGGACTACCCTAGACCTCTCACACTGCAGCATCTTGAAACCAGGGGAGAAGCACCTCTCCATGGCTGCTTCAACTCCAGTGGGCACAGCTGGGGTAGAGCTGCATGTCCCCCAACTTGGGCATGTCCAGGTTCATCTGTCCCCTGTACTCCCCAGCCAGAGTGAGGAGTGCAGCAAACTGTGCACTTTCCCCTTGCTCCATGATGAAGGGGAACAGTCAGCAATGTTTGCTGTACAAATCGGGGAGGGGGAATTCACCCCTCCTGCCCTCCATAAGGGATACCTGAGGGATGGGAGGCTCGGGGCTGGGGCAATCCTGGTTGAAAGGAGGGACACTCCCAGCTAGCCTCTTTCACCTTCCTGATGATTCTCTTTTCTGCATAGTTTTATGGGTGCAATCTCATTGTAGGCACATTTCTTGGCATAACCATAACCTGACCTTGCTTTAAGTTATGATATGAGGAAGCTGTATGGTGAATTGGGTGGTCTTATCTCTTACCATGTAGAGGAGTTCTTGAACAGACAGACATACAGACACACAAACTCTCTCAAATACATAGTAGTTAATATATGTATTGATTACAGTAAAATACTGCTGAAGGCAATAAACACAATACTGCAAGATTAGTCTTTAATTTTTCTATAGTTTTTAGATTCTCATGTCTAAGGCGCTCATGTAGAAGGAACTCCATGTCAGGAATAAGATTGGCACTCAGTTTTCTTCAAGTTTTGATCCAGTCTTTTTTGAGGAGGAGTAATGAATTTGGGCACTTTGGAAATGGTTCACAAAGCCTTGCAGGAAGATAATGACTATCTTACTGTGTTTTATATTCAGTTTCATATTTAGTCATCAGGGCTAGCCCAGAATACCACCCACCATTGCAGTAAATCTGGAGGACTCTTCAGTTCTTTACATGGTCTCTCTTCAGATGGACAGTTCTCTGTTGCAGGCATAATTTACACTCTAAAACTTGCACCAGGAAATAGTAGCCTGGGTTCAACCTGGCTTGAAATATACCCCATGAATACCTGCATGCTTTGACTCTGTTTTATACAAAACTTGAACCAAAATCCAGGGAAACAAATGTAAAAAATTCCACTGATGACAGTGGGCATTGGACCAAAGCCCTTACAGAACCCATAGGCTACATCTACACTGAAGAGGTTTTGTATAAAAACGGCCATTTTTGTGCAAAAACTCACAGAGCGTCTACACTATGAGCACGTTTTTGCACAAGAGAAAGTACAGTAGATCATCAGAAGACAGGGATTTTTGCACAAGAGCTATTCCTCTTTCTAGGAGGAATAAGCCTTTTTGTGCAAGAGCTCTTGCGCAAAAAGGCGTGTGTGGATTCACAATTCTGTAAATGGCCATCAGAGCTTTCTTGTGCAAGAGCATCCATGGCAGTGTGGATACTCTCTTGTGCAAAAGCACATGTCAATGTGGCTGCGCTTTTGCGCAAGAACTTTTTGCGCAAAAAGTTCTGTTTTTTTGTGCAAGAAGCCTGCAGCGTAGTTGTAGCCATGGTGTTAAGACATTCTTGATGAGCAATCTGAATCCTTCTATAGATAGAGACTATTCCAGGTAATTGGTAAAGCATGGCTCATCTATGCTCTTCTCAAGCAAACAGAATCATTGGCCTGAGAATAGAGACTGATGGCTATGCTGAAGTCCAAAGTCCCATACTTTATATTATCTCACATGTTTTGTCAGCCTGGAAATAATTTGATTACAACTATTATTGTTTTATGTATAAATCTTAACTATTTCTAGACCCCAAGCATATTTCACTCTGCTCAGCTGCCACGGTCCATTTTAACGTTGGGAAAGGACAGTTTCTCTAAGCACTAACTTTGTATCTTTTTTGGTCCCCAATTAGTAGTAGTAGTAGTTGTTGTTGTTGTACTACTAGTTAGCCACTCTACCTGGCCACCAAAAAGACTTTAGGCTGCACTTTTCAGCTGCTTTAAACTAAGTTCCGTTAAATACTTACTTAACAAACAAAACCCAACAATATGACCAAACACCCTAATTCCTCCTCCAGATTTGATGACGTGTGCAGATACTGGCTATGTTAAGGCATTGGCAAGTATTACATACCGCCTGCATGTTAGCTGGGCATTCCCACATGCCCGGGCAGTTTTGCTACCTCATCTATGAAAGAGTTACTTTACAATAGGCAACTTCGCTTCACTCTATCACTTCATTTGTTTGGTGGAATGAGTTTTGTTAGCTATGTTTCTGTGCCTTGCTTTTAAGATAACATTGATCTACTTGTTTTACCCACCATGCTGCTCACTCCTGTGTATCTGTAAGACTCCATGGACTTATTTGTAGTTGCATTTTACTGGTTCCTCACTAGGTGCTAGAAATTCCCTTCTACACTGGAGTTTTGGGGCCCCTTTCAAAATCTCTCCTTTGATGGGTTCTCCTGTCTTTTCAGAGAAGGCCTGTGTCTTGGCCTCTGGGGTTGTTTGGATAGCGGAGGGTAGAATCCAGTGATAAAAAGAAACTAAATATTTCCTAGGGTAATGATGTTCTGTCTCATCATTTTACTGAGCTGAGATTTGTGTTGTATCTTCAATTTGGTCTTCATGTGAATGTGCTATCTGCTTGTCTATTCAATGAGTCCATTGTCTATAATGGAAGCATCTTTGCTATCAAGTTACATATGTTCAGGACGCTATGCACCTTCTGGCAAATTATTTCAAGTTCACTTTGCCCTTAGTTCCATGAAGAAAATGAAGTATGAAAGGTCACTCTATTTTTCATTGCCTACACCAAAATAATTTTGTGTTAGTTTTTCTTGGAGGGGAAATCCACACACAAACACACACACACATACATTTTTGATAGCTTTGGAACTGCTAATATACTGGCTTGTTTAACAATTATTTATTTGTATCCTTTAAAATTGATGAACATCATGTTCTTAACATAGTTTTCATTTGACAGTGTTAACTGTCAGAACTTTATACTAACACTTGGGTGAGAAAAAGAGGGGGGATTAAAAGAGGCGCTGGACTGCAAAGTGCCATCATGTTAAATCAAACTGATACAGTGTCTGATTCTATGATAAGTTAAGTCAATGGAAAGACTCCTATTGACTATAGTGGTCATTGGATCAAGCTCATTATGCATGGCCTCATCTCAGAGTTCTGTGAGTTTATTAAGTTATTTCCAAACCTAGATACATTTTTAATTGCATACAGCTGTTCTATGGTGAGCAAATTTGAAAATTGAGGTGTCTAAATGAGAACTAAGTTATTTGGAATTTCTGTCCCCATTTATGGCTATTCAGCCCTCTTGAAAATCTGTCCTGGTATGTGCAAAATGTAACCATTGAAATATGGTTGAAAATTAAGTGACTAAAATTCTTAAATGGGAGGCTTTAAAGGTTTGTCGCTTTTGTAGGTTTAAAGTTTAAAACAAGTCATTGTACTATCAGAGACCACTCACTGAGCATGGTTAACCTATTTTATTCAATTTTATCTGGCATTTCTATTTCCAGGAAATCCAAAGCAACTGGAGGTGGAATTCAAGCTCTGGAACAAAGCAGGAAGAGAATTATCACTCTGGCTGAAATTTAGGGAGAAATGAGAACTCACAGAGATAGGGTGAACAAGAAGTTCTGAGCTATTTGCCATCTTCAAGTAATCAAAACAAGTTCTATACTGTGGATGTCATTATTATTGCAGACTTCTTTTCGTACATCATGTATAATAGATGAGGATCCTTTATCATAGTGGAGACATCAGAATTTATATATTTTATTTTGTATTCCTATTCCACTCACTGACTTTTTCCCCAGCATTTCATTTGCTAAAGATGTCAGAATCCGTTGTGTAATATGTGCAAGTTCCTTTCTATCTGACTGTCTGAAATAGAAGCTTTTTTATATTTTTATTTTTTCTTCTTTGAGTCAACTACAATATTGTGAAATGCTGAACAACTGGAGTCTTTGGAATAAGAGGAAGTAGTTTGAGAGGCATGTAAATGTGCTGCTTATTATTATAGCAAGCGACCAGGTATAAATGTGACAGCTAATCCTTGACATTTTCACTCTGACTCATCTGGAAATTAAATAACTGATGAGTATTTGGATTCACATTTGAAAAGCACCAACGTTACTAAGCTCTCCAATGCAAACATTTTGGACATACTTAAAATATAGCTATTAAAGCACGTGTCTCTTAAAAATGAAATGGAATTACAATATGAGACGTTGTACAGTCTGCTTGTGCATCACTGCTGTTGAGTGAAGGAAGTCAGAACGGTACAACTGAGTATCATAGGTCGTATAGTACTAAAAGCTAAAGGAGATTCTGCTTGAATTGGAGTGCTAGAAGCCTGTGATTTTTAGAATAGGATTTTTTGGATCTAGGTTCTATGTCAGCTGATGCCACAAAAATGTCATAAAGGGTAAAATCCTGAGTCCTCTGAAGTTAGTGAGAGCTATGCCTGTTAGGGCTAAAAGACTAGGGTTTAATTACAATCTTACTTTTTAGTTATACGCAGACTTGAATTATTTCATGCTAAGTATAGCTAATGCCTCCAAATCTTACACTGATATGGAATGAAGGGCATCAAAAGATATAGAAGTAGCATGTGTAAACACATAGTTGTAATAATCAAATTATTCTGCCACTTTAATTTGCATTGGATGGGATTTTTGTCTAAGGACTACAGGATAGGGACCACTTTTTAAATGTTGATTTTCAGTGAATTAACCAAGTTTTTTTTTTAAATCAAAAGGTAATCTAGTTGTTAAAATGATTACTTGAATCTAGATACTTCTGTTAAGACAACCAGAATTTTTATTGAGAGTGAGTTAAAAATTCAGATACAGTAATGTAATTATATAATTATGAGCAGAACTATTTGTCTTAATATAGTCTAACTAAACATTTCTGGCTCTCTAGATTAATAGATAACCCAGCCTTTTTTCTTGTCTTTAAAAGAAAAGGAAAAAATGTCAACAGAAACCATTTCCAAAAAGAATGTGCTAGGTCAGTTAATGTTTATCTGCAGTATGTACTCCGCTGATGTCTTCATGCTGGTAATGATTTGTTTAAAGTAGAAAGCAAAAAATACCAAGGTACATATTTATGTGAAAAGATGAATCATTTTATTGATGTCAGTCTTTTTTTTTTTAACAAGAGTTTATATCTAACAGGATACTCTCCAAGGGACACTCTCTCCCAGCCAAATGCAAGGGTTACATTTGGCTTGTTAGCGATGCATGTGTTACATCTAATGTTCCCTTGAACACACTTAGATGCAGTGACTTCCCTGGGTGAATTGTTCTGTTGCCTGATGGACCACTATGGAATTTTTTTTTTTTTTTTTTTTTTAGTGTATCTGAATTTTCTCTTTTCTGATTTAAAATTAAAGGCCATATTGTGCCTTGGAATTCCTGCCCACCCAAGAGGGCATGAGGAAATAATTATTCTTCTTCCAGTCCTGTGTCTTAGGCTTAAGCATGTAAGAGTAAGCAGTTGCCACACACCCACTCAGTCTATGTGTGGAGCAGGTGGGAGGGGATGGGTAAGAAAAGGTGGAGACTTTGCTCCTCTGCCCTCCTGCCTCCATATGCACTAGCTTATGCAGCTAAGCCAATGTGGCCGGGTGAGGTGGTGTCATAATTTCCTCCTGATAAAGACCAGCAGCAAATTGTTGCCTCCTCCCAAGTAACAAGGTGGGGAAGGAAATGTGGTGTGGAGGTAAAGGGGTTATGAGTCACGGAACCTCCTGCAACTAGCTTAGGTAACACAGCTTATTCAGGGCAGTGTATAAGGTCACAGTCTAGTTCTAAAGAAGGGTTAGAGAACCTTTTTTGTGTCAGGGGCCTCTGATCCACAGGAAAATCAGTTGAGGGCCACATACAAGTGAGAAGCAAAATAAATAAATCAATGAAATGAAAGGAAAAAAAATAAAAAAATAAACCCAAACGAATGTGACCCCCAGCTGAGAAGGAGAGAGACACTCCCCACTTTCCCCTCACACTCCAGAGCTTGGGGGAAGCCCAGTCTAGTAAATGTTGTGCACTCCATTCCCATGGTGGGGCAGCAAGGGGGCTGGAGCACCAGCACAGGCTCCCAAATGCTGGGGGAGGCCCTGAGCCAGGGACTGCAAGCCAGGGACTTCATCCAGCCCCCGGGCCTGAGGTTCCCCACCCCTGCTCTAAAGAATCTATATCCTGACACCTTTAAATACCCTGCCTCCCCTGGATGTCAGTTTCCTTCATTTATTGATAGACTGTTATCTTATCCCCTCTTTGTCACTGCTTTTCCATACTGCACATATCCATTTCCTTCAGCCCGTCTTGCTAGGACATGCAAGCTATCCACTTGATCATTTTCATTGCCCTTTTTCGAACGGCCGCTAGTTTATCAATGCTGCTTTGACAATGAAGAGTCCTAACATGAAGATAATATGTCAACTAGGGCTAAGTTCACATAAGGAAGAATGATCACCTACAGGGTCTTACCAATATTAATCCCAATGCTTTGTGGTGTTGGGCATCTCCACCTGCCCAGGGCTGAATGCCCTTACCTGCCACTGAGTTCATTGGGAGCTCAGAGTGCTCAGAACCTCATAAGCTTGCATCTTAATGTTACACCCAGTTTCACAATATGCTGCAGGTACACGCTCTGCATTCCTGTTTAAGCGAATGCTCATTCTCTTTTGAACTTTCTGCTTGGAAGGATTTTCGCTTAATGCATACTCTCCATTGTAAAATAATTAGGTCTAGCTCTTCATTGCATTGACTTTCATCCATTGTTTTAAATGTTTGTGGCCCATATACATTCCCATTCTATTCTCTACCATGTTTACAATGGCTTATCATTTGTATTATATTACAGTAGGTCAAATCATTCACAGCAGAAAAAGACTGATTTAGCTGGGACAACACAGTGAATGAGACGCCACACAGACAAATATGTCTCTAACTTTTATCTGGTGTTTAAGGAACAGAACTGAGGGTATGTCTACACTAGCCCCCTAGTTCGAACTAGGGAGGCTAATGTAGGCATTCAAAGTTGCAAATGAAGCCCGGGATTTAAATATCCCAGGCTTTATTTGCATCTACCTGTCCAGGTGCCATTTTTAACCCCCCCCCCCATCCGAACTAACTGCCCACAGCTACACGTGGCAGTCAAATGTTAACTCGAACTAAGGATTTATCTTTCTAAGGATTTAGTTTGAGTTAACGTTTGACTGCTGCGTGTAGCCGTGGGCAGTTAGTTCGAACTAGGGGGGTATAAAAATGCCACCCGGACAGGAAGATGCAAATAAAGCCCAGGATATTTAAATCCCGGGCCTCATTTGCAACTTCGAATGCCTACATTAGCCTCCCTGGTTCGAACTAGGGGGCTAGTGTAGACATACACTGAGGGAGAAAACCCAGAAGGTTCTGGCCCATTAACACCTTAGAAAGATAAGTCCAGTATGGTTCAGTAATACAGAACCATGTGCTAAAGAGGAAGGAACTCTTAGCTTCCGCCTGACAATTTTACCTAGCAATCTGGACCCAGACAGTCCTTATCTCTCTTATTCTCTCCTCAAATGAGGGGTAGGGATTGAGATTATCATATATTTGTTTATATTATGGTGGGACATAGAAGTCTTAGTGATGGACCAGGGACTCTCTGTGCATACCACTGCACATACACAAAACAAAAAAGAGCCCTTGCATAAGAGATGGAATCTAAATATAAGACAAAAGGCAACAAGTGGCTATAGAGAGAAACCAGGGTGAATAAGGAAAAAATAGGACAGCAGTAGCTGTGTAATAGGCAGTAGCTAACCAAAAAGTGTGGCGCTGTGGGTATCAAGGCAAAGGGGGATGATTAAGATGGGATATGAAAGAGGATAATGACCTAACTTTGTGGAAGTTTACAAGGAGCTTCCTCCAAAGCATGAGAGGCAATATGAGTTAAAATACTAACGTGCTTGTTTGAAAACTTTACACATGGGCTATATAGTCAGGCATTATTGACCTACTGGCAGTCAGCATCTCATTACTGAATGTGAGATGATAGGCAGCATGGGAGTAGGTCCTGTGGAGCCTGAAAGAGAGGCAAGGTATCTTATGCTTGATGTGATGGAGAAAGAAGAGCCCATAGAAAACTGACACAGCCCAATCAATCACGGAGAGGAAAACACCCTATCCTCAAATCCTGAGATGATTGACAGGGCCCCATGGCTAGAAGTCACCTGTCCAGTGCTTCATTCTGCAGCAAATATTGGACAACACATTCATGTACACTGGACACAAATCATACACCTTGGGAATCCAGGTAAAGTGATGCTGACAGGGAGAGCACTTCCACATGGAATACCCCACAAGGCTGTTTGGTGTATAACACTGCCTCCTCAGTCATCACAACAGCCTCAACCCTCTGCTGTCTTCTCCTCACAATTACCATAAAGGCCAAGTTTTTGCAAAGTCCGAGAAAGTTCTTCCCTTTTATATTTATAATGGGATGAACCAAAACTTGAGTTGAAACACCCTGAATTTTTAAGTGTTTAAAATCTGGATCTCAAATTTGCATCTTGGACACATCTGTAGTGCATATGCGACCTATTTTTTATAAGCTGAGCCTCAAGGTTCTGTCTCACATGGGAAAATGCAGCAACAATTCTACATGCAAATTCGATATTTGCACATGCAGATAGTTCCAAATATTCATTTGTGCAAGTACACACATGCTGATTGGTGCTTCCAGTTGTGGGGTTTGAATATGCAAACAGATGCACAGAAACATGCATGGACAACTGGCTGCAACTTCATACACAAAGTCTACTGTATAAGCTTTCTAACCCTGTGTTTGAACCCAAAAGCTGCAAGCTGTCCGGCTCTTTAATTAATTAAGTAAGCCCAGAAGCCAGAGGAAGATGACACAAGAGGAGACAGGGACAAATGGTGTCCCAGAGAGCCTAGAGAGCAATGTCTCACGGAGTCACGATGCTGGTGCTGTAACGCTGGATCAACAGGATGATATTGTGCAATAGAAGTCTGAAGGTGACACTGCAATGTTTGAAGAACCTCCCACAAGTACAGGTTGAACCTCTCTAGTCCAGCACCCTTAGGACCTGACTGTTGCTGAACCAGAGATTTTGCCAAACTATAGAAGGTTCAAACTGTAGTGACTTTGTAGGTGATTTTCTGTTCTGCAAAGCTAAGAATCACTGAATTGGATAGTTTATGTGTATGATCATGTTAGTTTGTGTAGTTGCTTTTCTTTTTATAGTTCACATTTTGTGTACGGATAAATAATGGCTTAGCCTGAGCTAATGAATGTAAAGTCTGGGTGGACTAGGTCTTTACCCAGCTGTTCCAATGAGTGTCATTAAAAGGAGATGGTTGTAAAATTAAATAATATACCAGGAAATTTCTCTAGTTCTTGTGCATTGCAGATGTGCTCCTCTGCACTGAACTATAGTTCCAAAATGCAGTATGAACGGGGAAATGTGTCAGAGTGCTATCAGCAAATGATTAATAATATTAAATGCTAGTCCTGTTTTACAAAGCAGCATTATTTCTAAACTTTTTTTTTTTATTTGTAGCATTCACATGAATTGTAAGCAGCATTCCAGAGTTGATATCAGGCATGTAATGGTTTTTATAGAATACTAGCTACATCTCACAATTAAATGCGCTATTTTCTTGTAAACAAAAAGAACGTAAAAAGATCATCAGAAAAAAATGTCCCAAGCATAACGGTTTATACAAATATAGCAAAAGGATTACAATAATATAAGCTGGCTGTGCTAGAAATGTCCAGTCTTCTGTTTTGTCCTTAACTTGATGGTGTAAATCCCACAGTCAGCTATGGGCTTTTGAATGTAATAGACTTTCTCTTCATAGCTTTTGAACACTGTAATGCTAGGACTTCCTCAGACAATGAAATAAGAATTTATTTCACTCAATTCAAAAGTACTTCAAAAAGGGGAGGGGGATAATAATCAATTTAAAAGCTAGACTTCAATGACTATTAGATTTTTTTTCCTTATGCTTAATTAAGTCTAATGAAACAATGCAGACTTTTTCCTGTCACCTGAGGTGTGATTATGTTAAATATTTAATTCTTGTGAAGGAGTAAGCTGCACATCTAATCTATATCTCGCAATCTGTTCCCTCTCTGGAGTATTTTTCATTTAGTTCTGCCTTTAGATAATGAGTTCCATTTCAAAGGAAATTGTTAAATACGTCGGCAGGAAGGGGAACGTGTTACTCTGTACTGTTTGCGCAAGAGTACACTGCTAACTAGGCTTACAACATGTAGGCTTCACTGCATTGGCAAGAGGGTACAGCAGAGATGCTTCCTTCTGCCTTTCCACAAGGCTAAAATGACACGAACCAAAGACACTAAATCCAAACTGTGTGTGTGTTTTAGGATCTATGTTAGGCTCTTCCTGCACGGCACAGCCAAGTGATTAAGGACTTTGAAAATAAGAACACGGAGTTCACATTGAAAATATCCCTCTCAGCATGCACACATTTCAAGGTTGCACATTTCTTCGACTTGTTTTCCCAAGGCGCTGTCAACTGTGTAATAGAAAAATGTATTTGTACATCTTTTTTCCCCCATCCACCGTACACTCCTTTGAAACATAACAACGCATTTCTACATACACAGTCATCCCTTAGGAAGAAATCTCTTTAGTAGAAAGGCCAGGGACATGTTTATGGAAGCAATCCCTTTATAATACAGTTGTTTTCAGCTGGTCTTAATGATTTCCTCCTATATCAGGTGATGGGGAAAAATTTCATTTAAAATATTTTACACGTGGATTTAATATAATATTAGATGTTTCGTTAGAAACAATGTGAAAATAGTTCACTGCAGCTTGATTTACATTTGTTCTTAAATGCAAATAACGACTAAAGACAAATTCACATAATTATTTTCCAACTGGATGGGTCTGCATGTGTATAATAAATCCTCAATAGACCACAGCAGAAATAGCTACTTCTTATTTACAACTCAGGAAGAGGATCCAGCAACCAGACTTTATTATGTGGAGTGAACTTTTTAAAATTAAATTAGCAGGACTAATGTGGTAGTGCATAGCAAATTAATTAGTTTGCAGAGTCTTGGAAGAGATGGTATCAACTGTTTTAGATTTCATAATAGTGCTCTTTAAAAAAATTGAGGCAAAGGTTTCCACTTGCATGTCAGTTAAATAAACACCTGCTAGATTAAAATCTGCATCTCCTAAGGCAACAGTGCTAAGGTGACACCTTTAGAAGCAGCTGAAAAAGAAGAAAGCCCCTGCCCTGGTAGAAAAACCAATCAAGCAAACAGAAACTTTTCATTTGCTACAATTTTATGTAGTTACAACTGTTGTATCATCGTGATCTGCATTTTAACTCACATGTTTTGATTTACAAAACCAATAGCATTCTGAGGCATTATTAAATGGAACTCAGTAGGGTAACTTCAGTCAAACAATGATACTCAAATAAATGAACACAACTACTGACATGCTATTTGGGAGTGGGAGGGAGGGTCACTGCAAGAATGCCTTGCTGGCACCTGTTGGGAGACTAGAACATGTATATTAAACAGCCTAACTGGCTTTTCAAAGGTAACTTTGCACTTATGTAAAATTGATAGGGCATTCATTATAAAATCCATGCAGCATCTTATTAAATGTGCTCTGTCATTGAAAGTAGAAGGTGGAGGCTTTTTAAGCTGGGGTTTTGTTGCCCTCTAGTGAATGAGGTCAGCATTATGCATGTGAAATTATTTTGATCACTGCATAATTAATGTGCAATGAATTGGTACAAAAGTGCAGTCGAATTGCATCCCATTCCAGCATGAATTAGTTAAGACATAGAAAACCTCTTTTATTTTTTTCATGCTTCCCCCCCCCCTTCTTCAGTGAAAACGCACAGTTGTCTGGATATCACAAAAAAGCAGGCTAGCCAAAGACAGCAAGTAAATCAACAACACAGATCTGCAGCACAGTCATTTTAATCCATTGGTATATACTTAATATGTCTCCTGAAAAGAATGTCTAATTATACTGTCATGCTACAAAATGCATTTTCAATTGTGATAAATTATGCCATCCTTTCAGGGAGCATACTGAGATTTATGGAAGATTACTGCAAAATTATTATGCCAGGATAAAAAAAAGTTATTGGCACCAGGGAAAAAATAACAAAATAGTAAAAAAAAGCGGGCGGGGGGAGGAATTTGTAAAATATTACACGGGATGTGCAGCTTTAGGGTCAAATTCTGCTTCAAATGCCCTCCTCCATGTGTGTCTTCTAATTGCATGAATATCAGTAGTGTTGTTACAGTTCTTGGAAAAGGGTGACTGCCCCAGCCGTGACTGTTTTAAAAGCCCATTGGGCCAAAAGTTCTCCGCTGCCTTGCATCTCACTTTTTCACGTACATCTGAGTGTGAAATTGGTGACTGATGCTTCCAAATCCCACAGAGCTCGTATGTTAGATTCATTTTACACCAATGTAGATGACTATATAAAGTTCAAAGCAGTGGTGGTTTAGGAATGTAAGGAGGTCTTTCTAAAGGCATATAGGACTTGGGTCTGCAAAGGAGTCATGGTCAACAACTGTGTAATAATCATATTCACCTTGACCTGAAAATAGCTGGCTACCCACAGCTGCTTAGACAGAATAGCTCTACTGTGTTCATGGGCTGCCCATAATCCAGAATATATTTGGGTGCATGTTAATGCTACTATTATTACACATACACAAGCATTCTTGTATATGGGTGGCTTCGGTATACTATGATTCCAGAGGTTTGCCAGAATTTTGACCCATCGTCCTCATTTCTGCCAAGATTTTTGTCTTTTTAAAAGCAAATTTTAAGGCTTCACCCTATTTTGTGGTTGTCAATCAAAGCCACTCTGTGCACAGGTCATTTGAGATCACATAATGGCTTTTGTTGTAATTATGCACCCACATGCTCTGACATTGTGCACCCAATACTGTCCCATCATGGGTCTTAGCCTTCAATCATTTCTGCAGCGTTCTCATCTTTAGCATATGGGATGACTGCAAAAGTGAGATCTGCTGTGGCATTAACAGTCCTGAATGCAATCATATAAAAATGTTCAGTTCCCTCCACAAACCATCATAGACGTGCTCTAAAGCATATGCTCAAATGGAAAGGAAAATCAACATTTCCCCTTCCCCTCCCAGCTCTTAGTTGGCCTGATGAAAGCCCATTGAAGTCAATGGGAATCAAGCTCTGTATTCCTGGAAAAGGCAACAATCATCTCTCTATATGGTTAGAGAATAGATAAAAGCTGTCACTGTTAAGGACAGGGATGGGCCAGAGCCGTTTGGGACTAGGACAGCCAGAGGGGTCAATTATGGCTTGGGATATTGAGCACAAAATGACAACAAAGCCCTTTATTGAATAGTGTGGAAGATGAACAGAAAGGCAGGAGCAGAGAGATAAATGAAAAGGAGCAGTGTTCACTGTGCACCAAGAGAAACACAGGAAAAACCTAAAAAACAACAAACAGACCAGTAGCACCCTAAAGACTAACAAAACATGTAGATGGTATCATGAGCTTTCGTGGGCACAGCCCACATCTTCAGGATACTCCTGTCATCTGAAGAAGTGGGTTGCGCTCGTGAAAGCTCATGATACCGTTTACATGTTTTGTTAGTCTTTAAGGTGCTACTAGTCTATTTGTTGTTTTTTAGATTTTTCCTGTTACAGACTAACTCGGCTACCCCTCTGAAGACCAACAGAAACACAGTAAAGAAAAGGTGACTATTCTCCACATAAAACAGGACCCAGCTACAGGAGAAAATGTGGTGTTTCAAGCCACTGAGAAGATGTGACAAACAGTGGGCCAAATCCTGAATGTACCACATGGACCAGACTCTCCTCTCAGACAATTGATGCATATATGAAGGGTTGCCACTAAATCCAATGGAGTTACTTCAGGTTTATGTAGATGTGCACAAGTGAGGGTAGAATTTTGCTCAGAGGCATCTATGAGACTTTTGACTCCAACAAGTTTCTGGCAAGATATACTGTTGATAAATATTGAAATATAACAATAATGTCCTGGTTTTTAAGTTGGCTTTGCTGAGATTTTATAGTAGTATAAGGAGGCTGGCGGTGGGTGCGGTGGGGAAATCTTTGATCAAAAGTTATTTATTATAGGCGAGATTCGCACTCAATTCCTCTGAGCAGAACCTTATTTCATGAATGGTTTCACTTATTCTAGGGGAAGTACCCCAGAGAACAAGGTACTATTCAACATAAGGATGGTATAATTAGTTCTCTATAAGTAATAATCCATTCACCCAAAAGACTTCTCAATCACATCTTCCCAAAATGAAAATACAACTGTAGCTGGTAAGATAGTTGTTACATATGCCAGAGCTAACTCTGACAACCATGATGTGTTCCGTCCACCTTTCAATAACAATTTGCCTTCCTTATTTGCTGCACTATTAGAATTCCAGAAATGTCATCACAGTCCCATTCTAATTTCCCACCTATTGGTTGTTTTTATTTGCTCGGCTATTCATTGTAACAGAATTTCCACTACTGCCACACAATAATAGACTCTATTATGATATATTGTATAGTTCAGAGCCAGTAATGTTGGTATATGAATTTGTTTTACAGAACCGATGGCCTAAAGCCGCAAAGGAGAACTATAATGTTATATCTTGTATGGTCTTAATTAAATGATAAACCATAGGATAGATATTAGGGCAAGTCTCCTGAATGGAGCAATGTCTACATAAATAGAGTAGCAGGAGTTGATGTACCTTAGATCAAGTAGATACAGAGTTTCCACTAAGGAGGATCAATGGGAGAAATTCTCCTGTCGACTTCCCTTATGCTTCTCATTCCGGTATAGTATCAGAGTCAACAAGAGAGTGATTGGTGGTTGATTTAGCTGATCTTCACTAGATGCACTGAATTGACCCTTGGGGGGATCGATCACTCCAGCGCCAATCTCCCAGGAAATATAGACATGGCCTTAGTGATACCATATATAAATGTGGAGTAATTCAGTTGACTCTAGAGAAATTCCTTCAAATGTAGAAAAATGTAACTGAGATCACAACATGGCACATTTTTCATTTATAGTTGGGCTTCTTTTTCTTTTGATTTTACTTTGGCAGGCCAGTAGCTGTCACTTATGCACATTAATATTGTCTTACTCCGTTAATAGCCACATCTAACTGTAGTAAACTGCTCACAGATTAAGGTATTACTTGTGATGGATGTGAAACCACTCTGTAAAAATTTGTTAGTGCTCTTTGTTGACCTATAAACTAGGACGTATATTGTGTGAACATATTAGGTTAGTTTTAGAGAGGGTTGTGAGGAAAAAAAGTATGAAGTGAAAAGAGTGGCTCAAACTACTAATCAGCAAACCAAAACTTCCAGGCTGTTAGGTGACAATGACAAGCCATTGGCTCTGAGGATTCTGACTGGATCTGTAGCTGAACCTATAGGTCTAGCTTTGTCCAGAAAGGCTATGGGCCCTGGACAGAGAAGAAACAAAGTATATACCAGCTTTAAAAGGGATGGTCGCTCAAGAGAAGGCTAGTAGTTGTTGGAGAGAACCAGACTGAAGCTTTGTCTACACTTAAAAGTTTAAAACACAGTCAGCAGCTCTTTAAGCTGAAAGTGTGGCCATGGTACTGTAGCCAGACAGGAACCCCCCTTGTAACATCCATTTTTGCTTGCCTGGAGCATACAGGGCACACAGAGCAGAAGGCCCAGGCTGTGTGACCGTGAATGGCTGTAAACAGAGATACGCCAATTGCTGACCAAGAGGCTGCCAAGGAGTGCCCTTGACTCAAACCCATACTGATACGAACACACATCCATCCCGCCGGGGGGGGGGGGGGGGGGGGAGGAATCTCTCGCCCAGTAAAAAAAATGTCTAGTATTCACAATTTAGTTATCTCTCTTGCAAGTGTAAATTAACTTGAAACTTGCTTGTAAGAACTGGCGCCACAAAACAGACCAGTAGAATTTAGCTTCTTAGATAAGAAAGAAGATACAGGCCCCCAAAGGTATAAAGATAGGTCCAGCAGCACATTTTCTCTGAGTGTCAATCTACCATCTATCTGCTGGTCAGGTTAGGTGTTTGATCTCCCGAGGTTCTAGAGAGGACGCCCACCTCGTATTCGTCTTTCCTAAGAATTGAGAGACCGGCCCTGGCCTGACACGCTGGAGTCGAGAAGCACAGAAAAAGGTAAAAATTGTACCTGGATGTGGTCCTTTGTTTAAGTATATATATACATAGTGTTAGAGCTCTTTAAAGATTAAGCTGTCACTTGGTACCATTATTTCTATTTTCTATCTTTACCTTTTTCCTGTGATTATTTTTAAGACCTATATATCTATATCTATATCTATATCTATATCTATATCTATATCTATATCTATATCTATGCTAGCATTTAAGAAATAGAGCAATAGCCATTGTAACCATATGATTTATAAGCTTCTTTAATAAACCTGTAACTGTTTAAGCTTTAACCTGACTCCTTCAGTTGCTGTAATAGAACCAAGCACAATTTAAAAGAACTTCAGCCGGTCATAAAAAGACAGACATAGAGAGAGCTTAGGCGTTTGGATCTGTGTCACTCCCAGGTGACAAGATCCGTTAAGGCACCTTTTCAGCCTTTCCTAGGCTGCCCACTGCGAAGGAACCCCTGTGTTCTAGCAGCTAAAATCTAAAGTGTAATAAGCTCTTCCTATATAACAAGGCGTCTGTTGGCCTGCTGGCCACCCTCTGCGACGGGACCCCAGTCCTAGCAGTAAAGACACGGACGTTAAACCTTTTCTCAGACACACACACACACACACACTGCCCTGACCGTTGGCTGACAGGTACGAGCGCTGACAGAGATATTGCTCAGCACATAGGGCTCTTCTAGACTACGCGGAGGATTCTAAAGAGAATATGCAAATTCCCAAGGAATTTGCATATCTTCTGATCTCACTTTCGAAAGTAGAGCTTCAAAACTGAAAGTAGTCAAGATGTGTTTTTTTCGGAAACCTCCCCCACTTTTTTTCGAAAAGCTGCTTTTCCTCAAAAAATGAGGTTTACGTGGCTTTTCGAAAAAGGGGGGATTGCCGAAAAAACATGTCTTGATTACTTTCACTTTTGAAAGCTCTGCGGAATTTGCATATCCTCTTTCAAATCTTCCGTGTAGTCTAGATGAGCCCATAGTAAAACCAAGAGGGGAGTAGCTAAGTGTGCTGAGAGCACAGCTCCCAGCTCTGTAGCTTGGCCTGCACTGGCGCTTTAAAGCACTGTACCTGGCACTGTAAAGCCCTGTTTTTTCACATCCCATAGCCAGAAGGTTACAGCTCTGAAAGTGCCTATATAGACCTAGCCTGAGACACAGCATCCGAAGAGGGGCACCTGAAGAAGCTAAGCCTGAAGTTACTTTCAGGATGTTAAGCCGCTAGAGGAGATCCATGCTTAATTAGTAAGGAAAGATGTGCCATGGCTCAAGCAATTTTTTTTTCTTACTTTCATAACTGACATGCAGGCGAGCTGACAGAGTTGCCAGGCCTGTAGGGAAGGTGTGTGTGTGGGTGGAGTGGGGGGGCGGGCTCTGCCCTTCCAGAAGGGGTGGGGTGGAAGAGATAGCCTCCCTGGGAAGCTCTTCAGTGCCACCCAGAATATGTTACCTGGGGTTCTGGGAGTGATTTAAAGAGGCCACAGCATCAGTTTTCCAGGAGCCCTGGTCCCTTTCAAATCAGTATGCCTAGGAATTGTTGTTGCCTTCCCTCTAGTAGGCCTGCCAACATGAGAAGCTTAGAGGTGCCAGGATTATGAATAATCACACCTAGAGGTGCCGGAGCTCAGCCCCAGAAAGCCCTGGCCCAAACTAAGCCCTGGGGAAGAGACATGCATGTAAATTGTTGTTTTTATTTTTTTTTCTCTAAATGCTTTGTTCTTGCTGTTATAATGCTTTGTTCTTGCTTTAAGAAGGCTGGCTGATCACTATATATCATTGATCAGAGTCCTGAAGGAAAGAACCTGAAGGTGCACCTGCTGGGTAAGAACATCAATATACAGGAATCTGAAGTCCAGGGCTAAGGCTAACAGAACTGCAAAATTTCACCGCAGAATAGAAGAAGGTGTAAGTCTAGATTCCAAAGAGGGGTGTAATCAGAGAGGAAGCCATAGGTAGTGGGTATAATAGGGCAGGGAAGGCTAAGCCTTCCCTAGGTCAGGTGTAGCTTCAGGACCTGGGTTGTGGGGTTTTGCTCATTATGAGCTATGCAGGTTCCAGACAGCCACGGAGATAATATCTGCTATTCTGCTGCTCCGTTTCACCAATAATCTTCCTGGATTCCAGATAATTTATTAATGAACCTGGGAAACTGAGTAGCAGGTACTAGAACTAGGTGATCGGGGGTGCTGCTGCACACCCTGGCTTGAAGTGGATTCCATTATATATGGGGTTCACAGTTTGGTTCAGTGGTGCTCAGCAACCCCCACTGTATAAATTGTTCCAGTGCCCCTGCTCCTCAACCACCCAGAAACCTGCATGGCACATATGAAAAACTCAGCATTCGTCTGCTGGGCATCTAAGGGTCTGGGGAGGGGAGGCATACTGTGTTTCCCATTCTCTAGCATGACAGAGACAGCCTGGGGCTCCTCTGGCTGCAGTTGGGAAGAGGATGCTTAAGGTTTGAGCTGCAGGGGAAGAGCCTCATGTGGAAAGGGCACATTTGGGGGCTAGACTTCCCAAAGGATGTTTCCACCCAACCACAGTCCAAGGAGGAAGGGGAGAAAGTGCAGCTAGCCCTATAATCCTGACACCACTCCCAGATCAAGCTATTAAAAGCAGGGGCTGAAACAGGAGGCTAGAGCGAAGCACAGCGCAATACTAAGCATTTCTTAAAACACAGCCGAATGCCGGCACACTGCATTTTCTTGAACAGAAGCTACTGATTTTGTGATCTGCCTACACTGCAGCATCTTGCTTAGGGGTGGTGCAGTCTCCTCACACTGTAACAAATCTTGATCTCCTGGCACACAAGGTTAGATGGTTACTCATTTCTCCATGTCCTTTTGCTCCTGAGCCATGCCCGCCAGAGGAGCCTGTTCCCACCCATTGACACCCACAAGGCCATTATTGCAAGCTTTGAAGAGAAGTCTGGAGAAGAAGCTCTTACATGCCTACCATTGTTACACTGCTACATCCTAACGGCACTCAGATAAAATTGAGGCCTTCAGGAGGGACTCTTCCGCCTCCTGCTTATCCCAGGGGAAACAGTTCAGAGTCTCCACCTTGTTTTTGAAGCGTCGGCAGAAATTGGGTGCTCACAGCCCAGCCTGCCAGCAGTGCTCAACATGTACTTTTCGTGTTCTTTAGCTATGGCAACCTCTTCCCACAGCATTGTTTCAAAGCACGTTTTTAACATTAGATTGCTAAGAGACTCCTACAGGCCCCTGCCAAGAGTCAGCGTTGGAGCGTGGGTCAGCTCATGCAGTGAGGCTGGATGAAGTTTTAATACCAGTCTGGATAATGTATGAAACTGACATGCTGTAGCCGAAGCAGTGTTATTACAACTACAGCCATGAGATGTAAAAGAGTAATAATCGTTACTGACCTCGTTTGAGACGTATAATGTACTGTCATAACCAAGAATACCTAGCAATGACTTGCCTATTCCGTACCAGCAGTTGCAAGATATTTGCTTACAGTCTAAGGTGCTTTGGCGTGTACTTCCACTACAGATTGAATCTCTCAAAGCCAGCACTCTCTGGTCTGGCAATATCTATGGTCTGGCATGATTTTAGTTAGTTGGATGCCCATTTATCACAGGTGTGGCCAAGTTTTTTGCTGTCCCATAAAGTCTGCTTATAGCCACCGGTCCTGGCTCTCACTGTTCTGTGCTGTTATTTAGCTCTAATTTAGCCTTAAATGTCCTCTAAGAGCCCAGTAAGCCGAGGAAGTGTTGGTAATGCTGCTGGATAATACTGACCTCCTGTGGTTCGGCAAATTCTCTGATTTGGCACCAGTCAGGTTCTGAGGGTGCAGGATTAGAGAGGGTCAACCTGTATTCGATTTAAGCCAAGAGCATGAAAGCAGGTTTAACCATAACCTATATTTTCCTAGATACGATTGTTTATTATTTAAATGCAATGCACTCAGAATGATTTTTTCCTTCAGTTAGCAGTATGTATTCTTGGCCTCAGTATCACCCCAACAAAGTGTCATCTCTCATATTGCAGAAATGGAAATATTTTCATCACTTTTATGCTATGGATAGGTCCCATGAAATATTTTTTCTCCAAAATGTTATAAATGTTTTTGGCCTTCCGACTGAGTTTATATATCCTATGGAAATTAATCTGAATAAAGAGGGCACCCTTAAAGAAGATTCTGTTTGTTGATTCTTACCTTATTTGTGGTATTTGGTATGTTCCTTTTATTTAGGAAGAATTGCAAATATTGCAAAGAAAGGTTAAAGGATTTTCTAGGTAAATTGCAAATTTTAATGGCTCCTCCTGTTGCTATCATCACTATTGGCATGCAAATGTAAAATTATACAGAGCTAAAGTAAATCTTGGCTTTTTCCAATATCCATTTATTAACTATAATGCCAATTTTTCTTTGGTTTCATCTAATTTTGCATTAGTTCATAAGTTTGTGTATTAGTTAGACATGTGGAAAACTGAGATACTTTCTTATCTTCTACAATTTTTTTGTTTTGAATCTCATCATTAGATGGCCTCCTATTACTTTTATCTCTTCAAAATGGAGGCTTCATTTCCTCTCCCCCTTAATATGCAAATAAAGGCTCTTAAAATGGAAACCCATTGATGAAACTGACTGACTTCAAATGGCACGATGCATTTTCAAATTTGGATTTTTTTTCCCTGTGCTCAGCATTTCATAATGAATGAACGAACCAAATTTCAGTATTCTAGTTCAGTAGCAACTTGGAAATTAATTATCTCAAGCAGTCAGCACATCACACCATTAAGAGCATCTGTATGTTATTAGCTAATAGCAAGTCTGTGACTGTCATATTAGAACTGACTGTTACCTTGTGTATTTTTAATAATTCTGGACAGTCATTGCCAAGCAACATTGAATGCTCCCACATCCATTAATCTTCACATTCAAATTGTGTATTTTAACATGCATCTTCCTTTTCTGCAATCTAACGTATGCACACAGCACAAATTATCCCAAACGTGATTGATTATTGGTTAATCTCAAATTCCAGAAGGAGGGAGATGACAGTTGTGGTTTTAAGAACTGGCCTCATTTACAAGCATGTGAATTATAAATCAGTTAGAAAATTGCATGTTTTTGTTGCTGAGTTGACCTGGAACATGATATTACAAATCAAAGGGACATTTTTGTGTGCTTTTATTTTAACTGTGATGAACTTTCAGCGTGGGAGCATCTGTTCGCATTGTTCCTTGTGACATCAGTACAGCGAGGGCTCTACCAAATTTACAGCTGTGAAAAATACATCCCTGATGATGAAATCTGGTCTCCCCCTGTAAAATCTGGCCCTTAGTGCACTTATACCCTAAACAAAACAAATTACACAAGGGAGATCAGAGTTTCTCAAATTGGGGATCCTGACCCAAAAGGAGGCTCACAAGTTAGTTTAGTAGAGTCACAGTACTGCCACCCATACTTTCGCACTGATGCTTTCAGATCTGGTTGTCCAGAGATTGGCAGCTGCTGGTCGGGCACCCAGCTCTGAAGGCAACATCCCACCAGCAGCAGCATTAAAGGTGGCAATATCATATTATGCCATCCTTCTCTGCCGCTGTTGACAACAATTCTGCCTTCACACCTGGGCTCCCAGCCCACAGCCCCTGCTCCACAATTGCCCACCTTCGAAGGGAATGCCGCTGCCAGTAGCTGTGCAGAAGTAAATAATGCAGTGCCGTCTCCAAAACAACTACCCCCAGGGGAGGACTGGCAATCAAAATAGGCCCAGAAAATGGGTTGAGAATGGTCAACTTTTTCATGCACACTATCTTTGTTCATTTATACCATACTCACATTGTTATTTATTGTCAGTTACAGAAAACCACACACCCACAACGACCAACGATAACAGAATTAATCCAACCACTGCGTAATCTCTACTCACCGGTCAAGACTCAAGCAACTCTATCACCGATTCCACCATTGCACAAAGCAGGCCTACGCATTGCTGTCATGCACCATCGCATATTGCGCATCGCATGTTCGTTCCATTGATTTCAACCGTAATGCGATGTCATTCACTTTGGTGCCAAAGAAACCAAGGCTGAACCAATGCAGTGGCCCACGCCCAACCACACACACATACACACATGGCTTCGGTTGCCTTGGATTTATTAGGAAACATTTTGAATTTTGGTATTATAGATTTTTTTGGTATTAGAACAGTGGTCTCCAACCTTTTTACACCCAAGAGCACTTTTTAAATGTCAGAACAAGCCAAGATCTACCGCCCCATCCTTTCTCCAAGACCCCACCCCTTCCTTGAAGCCCCGCCCTCTCTATTCTCCTCCTCTCCATCACTTGCTATCCCCAGCCCTTAAACACTCTGCCAGAGCCAGCCCCAGCCCTTTTGGTGTCCTGGGCCCGGGCGCATGGCGCTGCCCCCGGGGCGCACGGCCGCTGGCGCGCAGCCCGGAGCCTGCCCCCAGGGCACATGGTGCATGCGCTGCCCTGCCTGGCCCAGCCAGTGCTGGTGGCACGGGCACCAGGCTGTGCAGGGCCCCGCTGCCATTGGGGGAAGGGCACTGCTGGGCCAATGCTGCAGGGCCGGTGCCGCAGGAGCTGGGCGCGTGGCGCCTGATGGCATCTATAAGGGACACCTCACGCCCCTTACAGCTGCCATCAGGCGCCCCCCCATCAGTTGGCACCCTGGGCAGCTGCCCAGCTTGCCCGTGCCTCAGTCCGGCCCTGCACTCTGCACTGCTGCTTATTTATTATTGTTCTGTAGGAAGAGGTTTTTCCAACATTTGGCCTGTCTGGACGGGACCAAATGTCAGAAAAAACCCTTCTTTCCTTGTGGAATGAGGAATACAGGGCTTGCCGAAAGAGCATGTTTGCTCTTACACTAAAAAAAGTGAAAGAACAAACACATCCATGGATGTGGAGGAGTTTTTCTGGGATATCTCTGGAATCCTAGAAAAAGTCCTGGGCTACATCTACACTGGCCCCTTTTCCGAAAGGGGCATGCTAATTTTACAGATCGTAATAGGGAAATCCGCGGGGGATTTAAATATCCCCCGCGGCATTTAAATAAAGATGTCCGCCGCTTTTTTCCGGCTTTTAGAAAAGCCGGAAAAGAGCGTCTACACTGGCCCCGATCCTCCGGAAAAAA
Organism: Pelodiscus sinensis; assembly: GCF_052426305.1. Lineage (NCBI taxonomy): Eukaryota > Metazoa > Chordata > Testudines > Trionychidae > Pelodiscus > Pelodiscus sinensis. The sequence goes on along the minus strand of NC_143068.1, from coordinate 12,705,995 downwards.
ACCCTTTTCCGGAGGATCTCTTATTCCTATTTTGAAGTAGGAATAAGAGATCCTCCGGAAAAAAGCCGGAAAAAAGCGGCGGACATCTTTATTTAAATGCCGCGGGGGATATTTAAATCCCCCGCGGATTTCCCTTTTACGACCCGTAAAATTAGCATGCCCCTTTCGGAAAAGGGGCCAGTGTAGACGTAGCCCTGCAGTCTAGCTGTACCCTTGCTGGGTTGAGACAGGATGTGTGGGCTCTGGGATGGGAATGAGAGATCTGGGTGTGGGAAGGGGTGAGAGGTGCAAGCTCTGGGAGGAAATCTGGATGCAGGAGGAGGTGAAGAAGGGGATGCTGGCTCAAGGAGGGGGCTCCAGGCCGGGCAGTGTTGGGGTCAGATGGAGGGTTGTGGTACTAAGTAAGCCACAGGCTTGTGGATGTGAGGATGCAGGAATTTGGGTTGGAGTATGTCAGGGGCTCAGGGCAGGGGGTTCAAGTGTATGATAGGCTCAGAGGTAGGGTCTGGGTGGTGGTAGTGCAGGAGTGTTATGATCCCGTGGCCAGATGGGGGCTCGGCCCCAATTGGATGTTTGTTGGCCAGGCTTCATTTTTAAATAAAATACTATGTCAAACACAAAAAGTTTCTGCATTGTATTTATTTATGAGAAGGGCAGGGAACCTGTTTTGAATTAGGGGTCACTGACTCACAGAAAAGTCAGTTGGGGCCACACAAGTGAGATGCAAAAGAAAAAACCCTCCGCCAAAAACCCTCCGAGCCTCATTAATGTGGCCTCAACTGTGCTAGTGGGAGCAGGGGACATGGTACTAGGGAAGGGTGCTAGTGGGTGCTGGGGTAGGTGACAGGGTGCCAGTGGTGGCAGAGTGCTGGGTTGGGGGCAGGGTGCCAGTGGGGGCAGAGAACATGGTGCTGGGGGGCAGGGGGCAGGGTTCTGCAGAAGGGGACAGGGTTCCAGTGGGGGCAGGGAGTCCCCCGTATCTGCCTCCTCCTGGGACTCCTCTCCCTTTCCCCTCCTTTTCTCCCTCCCCCCACAGAGGAAGGAAGCCCTGGCGTGGGCCTCCTCCAGGGATGACTCCTGCCTTTCCCCCAGAAGAGGGAAAGCACTGGCTTACGCCTCCTCCATGGACAACGCTCCCCTCCCTCCCCCTGCAGAGGAGGGAAAGCCTTGGCATGCGCCTCCTCTGGGGACGCCCCTACCCCACCCCGCCCCGCCCTGCCACGCCAGTTCACGGCATGCCACGGCCCAGGGGAAGGGAAGCAGCCACTGCACTTCCAGACCCCCGGAAGTGGCACGCAGCTGCCGGACTTCCGTCCACTCCTCAGGAAGATACCACTACCTCCTGTCACTGTAGGTAGGTAGTGGGGCTTTTTAGGGATGGGGGAAATCGGAGGGGGCCCCCAAATGCCCCATGATCAACTTGTTGAGCCTTCGGAATTGACCAGTCAATCGTGATCATCGGGTTGGTGACCATGGCATGAGACGCTTTACGGTGGATATTACGGTCCATTCGGACAACAGCCCACCGGGAAATTCCCGGTATCCCGCCAGGCCAATCCGCCCCTGGTTGAAATTATGGGTATGTCTACACTACAAAGTTAGTTCGAACTAACGGACGTTAGTTCGAACTAACTTTAATAGGTGCTACACTAGCGCTCCGCTAGTTCGAATTTGAATCGAACTAGCGGAGCGCTTAGTTCGAACTAGGTAAACCTCATTTTACGAGGACTAACGCCTAGTTCGAACTAGCTAGTTCGAACTAAGGGCTGTGTAGACCTTTAGTTCGAACTAGTGGGAGGCTAGCCCTCCCCAGGTTTCCCTGGTGGCCACTCTGGCCAACACCAGGGAAACTCTATGCCCCCCTCCCGGCCCCGGCCCCCTTAAAGGGGCACGGGCTGGCTACGATGCCCGTGCCAGGTGCAAGCCTGCCAGCACACAGCCAGCAGACCCTGCACCTGGCATGGCTCGAGCCAGCCACCCGATGCCCCCCAGCCCTCCCCCTCTTCCCAGGACCAGGCTGGCGGCTCCCGGGAGCTTGCCCGGGACCACAAGAGGAGGGCACCCGCCTGGTCTAGTGCGGACATCGTGGACCTCGTCCACGACATCCGCACTAGGCACAGGAAAGTGGCCGTCTAGGGCAGGAGAGCTTCCAGCCTGGCCACCCAGGAGCAGGTGTGCATGAAAATCAAGGGGGTCCACTGAGACCCCCGACCCTGAGCCCTGAGCTTACAATGGCCGTCCTGGGTCAGACCAAAGGTCCATCTAGCCCAGTAGCCTGTCTGCTGACAGCGGCCAACCCTAGGGACCCTGAAGGGGATGGACCAAAGACAGTGACCAAGCCATTTGTCTCGTGCCATCCCTCCCCAGCCTTCCACAAACTTTGGGCAAGGACACCACTCCTACCCCCTGGCTAAGACTACTCCATGGACCCAACCTCAATGACTTTATCTCACTTCTCTTTAAACTCTGTTCTAGTTCTAGCCTTCACAGTCTCCTGCAGCAAGGAGTTCCACAGGTTGACTCTTTGCTTTGTGAAGAACAACTTTCTGTTACTAGTTTGAAGCCTGCTACCCATTCCTTTCCTTTGGTGTCCTCTAGTCCTTCTATTATGGGAACTAATGAAGAACTTTTCTTGATGCACCATCTCCACCCCACTCATGCTTTTATAGACCTCTATCCTATCCCTCCCTCAGTCTCCTCTTTTCTAAACTGAAAAGTCCCGGTCTCTTTAGCCTCTCTTCATATGGGACCTGTTCCAAACCTCTGATCATTTTAGTTGCCCTCCCCTCTACCACCCTCTCTCTTCCTCTCTCCCACCTCTTTTTCCCAGTCTCCCCGAGTTTTGTTCAATAAAGAGAGATTCTATTTTTGACCACACGTTTTCTTTATTTTGTACATCAGGAAGGGGGGCTAGGGAAGGGTAAGTGGAAGGAGGTGAGGGAGGAATGGGGTACAAGCCCCCGATGGGGAGGACTGGGCTGGCTCTGCGGGCTTCTGGGGGTGGAAGCTCTCCTGCAGCCCCCCCAATTACCCTCTCTCCCAAGATGGCAGCCTGCGGCAAGTGCAGCCGGGCTGATGGCCAAGTGGTGTGATGTGCCCAGTGTGGGTAGTCCGGGCACTCCAAGCCAGAACTTCTTTGCAAGCGGGGCACCCCTTAGAACAGTGTGTCCGGGGTGGGGGTCGGGACCCTTTAAGCGCAGCCCTCGGCTAGCCTGAGACAGCATCTCCATGCTCTAAGTCCTCCTTTTATGCCTTGCCGGCACTGCTTCCGGCCATCCTTAAGCCCTGTTCAGAGTCCACTCAATGTGGACTTGCTAGTTCGAATTAGCAAAACGCTAATTTGAACTAGTTTTTAGTTCTAGATGCGTTAGTTCGAACTAGCTTAGTTCGAATTAACTAATTCGAACTAAGACTAGCTTAGTTCGAATTAACTAATTCGAACTAAGTTAGTTCGAACTAGCGCTGTAGTGTAGACGTACCCTATGAAATTTACTGTTTTTCAATTCCTATGATCATGAAATTGACCAGAATGAACCATGAATTTGGTAGGGTCCTATGGCATAGTAATGGCCTTTAAAACTGGTCCTACTCTCAGTTCTCTTCAAAAACATTACCATGTCATTATCAAGCTGTGATATGAGGATTTTTGAGGATGCATTTTAGACAGGGAGTATGTGAGTTAGAAAAAAAAGTGTTTTCCAGCTCTGACTTCTATGATCAAAGAGCAAATCAACAGAATGGTTGGGGAGCTGAAGTTGCTAAGTCCACTCAAGTATCAAGGTCCTGATTAATTATGATGTTATTCCAATTAAATCTCAGTGTAGCAACTTTGAAATTACACAAGTGTAAAACTGAGATGACACAGTGGTTTATCAGACTGAGACTCATACCAGAATGAAATGTACCTATTACAGTCCTGTGTATCTTCTTACACTGGTATATGTATGTCAGGAGTAACACCACTGAAGTTGAGCGTAAAACTGGTTTAAGTGAGAGGATACTCAGGCCTAGGATGTTGTTTTGAAAGAGGGAAGTCCACATCCTGGTTCTAAATAATGGTTCTGAAGTTTCTGGGACAAACTCTGCTCTCACATGGATTAATGTGAGTTGTTCTGGTGTCATGCCCCTATAGTTTTGGGGTAGAATTTGGCCTAGTGATTTGCTTTCAGAGTACATGGCTAAAAATGCTCAGAGAAGCACTTTACTTGAACGTTTAGAAATATTTCTGATAAAACTCCTTTCAACCACATCAGAATTACTGTGAGATTCCACATAATTACAGAAGATTTAAGAGAGCTTTTGTGTTACCGTTCTTGAAAGCTTGAGAAAAAAAATTCATTTCACTCCCACTTTTTTTCTTGACACTATGGGATTTTTCTTCCCATTTTAATCAGAAGTAAGCTTCAGTGGAGAGGGCACCAGTCCAATCTGGAAGGAAGTGCAGGGAGGTTCTGTTCCTAGGCTTCCCACTGATCTACTTTGCAACCTTGCAGAAGTTACCACTCTGTGCTGCTATATCTTCCCCCACACACTTTGTTGAGCTACTCTATTTAGATTGTGTGTAATCTGACCTAGGACTGTCTTTTACTATGTATTTTTGGTAAAATATCTTCACTTTCTATTAGAAAATGGCTTTTCAATTAAACAGGAATTTACTCTCCCAAAATCTCCATTCTATAGACCAGGGATGGGGAACCTAAGCCCCAGAGGGCAGGATGCAGCTCCAGGCTTTCTTGGATCCAGCCCCCAAGGCTCAGGACTCCCCCTGGTATTGGAGAGTTCATGCTTGTGACAGGTGGATTTTGTTGGTGTTGTTGTTTTTCACGTGTGCAACTTCTGACTGATTTTTATGTGGGTCAGTGGTCCCCAACCCAAAAAAGGTTCCCCTCCCCGGATATAAATAATATTTGCACTTTCATTAAAAAACCTCCAAAATAACTTATTTTGCAATGCCAAAACCAGAAATATTTTTGTTACTAAACATTGAAAAATTTGAGGTTTTAATTTTTTAACCAAACCCCAAAACTTTTGAAGGAGAAAAAAAATCAGTCCCTTACTATTTGAACAGTTTCTAGCACACTAGGGCTCTGACCTCAGTTGGGATCTATAGGCACTAAAGTAGTACAAATAAATAATAGTAAATGATGGTGCCATCTCTTAAAAATCACTACTGTCTACACTATTAAACTCCATGAGAAATTTTTCACAGAAGATCATATTTAGTTCTTCCTCTTTCTGCAATATTTTTCAGCCCTCTTGTGCCAATTACTTATCTTTCTTGCCTGGGACTCAGAGGATTGTTTGCACTTGAACTAGACTGGATTTTTTTATTATAAATCTAGGGGAAAATATTGCTCTCCTCCACACCAGTGAAATTCCAGAGTAACTCTACTGAAGTCATGGAGCTTACTTTATTTATGCACTTCTGTAACTGAGATGTGAATCTAGTTTTTCATGTCCCATGTTAACTAAATTCTAGAGCTGGTCAAACATTTTCCAGATTCATCAAAAACAAAACATGTCAATTTAGACAAAATTTCATTGTGACAAAAATCAGAATGGAGCATTATAAAAAAAACAACAATCAAAATCAAGAGGAAATCTTTCAACTTTATCAAACCAAAATATTTCCATTACTACAAGAAGGAATTTTCCTTTTTCATTTCATGAAAAAAAAGTTGTGTTTCTTTGTCAGAAAACCCATAAAAACCAATTCTTGTCCATGCCTACTGATTTCCAACTTCCCTGTCAGTGTGTGTAACCATTTTTAATTGCAAGAAAACGCCAATGACTGAAAACAAAACACTGACTCCATGGTAAGATGTAGTTATTTTTCAAAAACTAACAAAAGAATTACTTCATTTTTTTTCATTATTGCTTCCCAGCTTTGACAGAGAGTTTTCTGTCTTCTTCATCCCCACAAACATTAAAAAAATAGAACCAGCATTTTAAAAAAATCAGGCTTGTGTGGCTAATTATTCCCAATTTACAAATTGTGTAAATTCATGCATATCGTCAATGCACAATTATGCCCCAAATTTATTTTAATATCAAAGTCCTAATGTTTATCTGACCCTACCCGAGCACATGCTAACTCTGTCTTTACAAGACAGAGTTGGGTATTCACTATGATAATTAAGCTGTATTCTCTCAACAAAGTAGCATGTAGGTCTGTGTGTTATCTGACAGGTAACAGTTGCATTCATTAAAGCAGGATATTCAAAACCAGCATACTTTGACAGGAAAGATTCCATAAACAATGCATGTCAGCCTTCACAGTCTGTGGCAGTGCAAATGCATCGCGTTCCATGATTGACTACAACTCCCTTCACTTGTGCTCAGATACTACAGGGATGAGAACAATATATACAGAATAGAGCAGAATCAAGGAGTATAAAATAGATAGATAGAGGGGGTGTGTGGGGATAGATAGATAGAGAGAGAGGGTGTGTGGGGATAGATAGATAGATAGATAGATAGATAGATAGATAGATAGATAGATAGATAGATAGATAGATAGATAGATAGATAGATAGATAGATAGATAGATAGATAGATAGATAGGGTTTGTAATGTACATAGACGCATAGATGTGTATGGCTGGGAAGGGACCTCAAAAGACCACCCAATTCATCCTCTAGTTCTGAGGTAGGGCTCAGTCAACAATGACCATCCCTGAAAAATGTTCCTCTAACCTGTTCTTAAAAACCACCAATGATGGGGGTTCCCCAGCCTTCTTCGGTAGCCTATCCCAGTATTTAACTATCCTTACATTAAGAAAGATTTTCCTAATAGTTAACCTAACTCTTCCTTGCCACTGATTAAATCAATTACAACTTAAGTCAATCATTACATTAAGTCATTCCCTTAGGGGCACCTGGCATTGGCCACTATGGGAAGACACGAGAGTGGGCTAGATGGACTTCAGCTCTGAGCTAGTCTGATCATTCTTACCTACTTCCGCATCAGCCTATAATACTCTAGCTGCTTGTACCATTTTTATTCTTTGGTTCCAGTATCTTGCAAGCTATTGACATTAGGCTGCATAATCTCTAATTCCCCAGGTCCTTTTGGTTTCCCTTTATAAACACTGTGTTTGCCCTTCTCCAGTGCTCTGGGGCAATTACTGACAGCGCCACAATTGTTTCAGCTTATTCTTTAAGATCCCTCAAGAGAATTTCATTAGGCTTTGCCTATTTGAGTACATCCAACTTATCTAAATAACCTTTAACTCATTCCTTCCCTATTCTGGCTTGTGTTCCTTTCCCCTTTTTGTTCATATTGAGTTAAACATCTGATCACAATTAACTTTTCTAGTGAAGACTGAAGCAAAATAGGCATTAAATACCTCAGCTTTCTTGGTGTCTGTTATTAGCTATCCTTTCCCACTAAATAGTGGACCTAAACTTCCCTTCATCTTTTTCTTGCTTTTAACATATTTATAGTACCTCTTCCTATTGCCATTTATGTCCCTTGCTAGCTGTAACTCAATTTTTTTCTTCGCTTTTCTGATTTTGTCCCTTTGTGCTACTTAGAACATATATAATCACTTGGGGTACGTCTACACTGTAGTATTATTTCAGAATAACTGATCTTATCCTGAAATAACATAGTTTGTGTCCACACTACAAGCAGTTATTTTGACATTATGTCAAAATAATGGCCAGCTGGAGGACTTCTTACTCTGACTCCTATAACCCTTTTACGAGGAGTAAGGGAAGCTGGAGGAAGAGTGCTCTCCCTCAGACTTCCTGCTGTGTAGACAGTGCCAAAAGCCGAAATAAGCTATTTTGACTTAAGCTACGCAATTGATGTAGCTAAAGTTGCATCACTTATTTCAGCTTTAGCCCTGCTGTGTAGACTTGCCCTAGAAGATTTTCCCGGGGAGAGAGGACAACTCAATCCCTCTCTCAGTGCAGCAGCTTGGGGCCACGTGAGAAGCACCTCTGCATGGCCACTGCAGCTGCCACGAGCACAGCAGGGGGAGGGGTGCATGTCCCCTGGCTGGGGGACAGACACACAGAGATACCAACAGACAAACTCTCTGAAATACATAGTAGATAGCTCGCCCTTTCTCCATCCCTGACCCCTGCTGGCCCAGTGGCAATATAGCTGTCCTGGTCCCCATGTCTAGCCCCTTTCTGTCCTTTCCTCCCTTCATCCTCATTCTGCAATATAACTGCCCCTCCTACCAGACCCATCCCTTTCCATTTTTTATAAAAATCAGTCGAATTCCAGGCACATCCCATTGTCCAGGCACAACCAAATCCTGACCTTGCTTTAAGTTGCATACTAAATGTGGTGGTTATAGATCATACCAATTAGCTTGAACAGACTGACTCATAGATGGATGGACAGACAGACAGATGCACATTTCTAAGATATATCGTAACAGTGCCATATATATTATGGTGGAGTGTAACGGAAGCCATGTACGTGTGTGTGTGTGTGTGTGTGTGTACACACATGTGCAGAATGTAACCCTGTCCTATAACCATCAAAACATGATTCTGTTTTCAAAATTGCTGCATTCTTCTATTGCCTTTGCCCTCATTCTCATTCCCTCCTGCTTCATGTTCTCTCTCTCTTTATAGGAAGGAGGACTCTGCTTTTATTTGTTTTGTGAATTGCCATGCAAATTCACACAGCTATATGAGTTACATTAGTAAAATACCGTGGCCCATGTATTGAGAGCAATGTGGCAACAATTCATTGTTGAAGAAAGAAAGAAAGAAAGAAAGAAAGAAAGAAGAGAAGAGAAGAGAAGAGAAGAGAAGAGAAGAGAAGAGAAGAGAAGAGAAGAGAAGAGAAGAGAAGAGAAGAGAAGAGAAGAGAAGAGAAGAGAAGAGAAGAGAAGAGAAGAGAAGAGAAGAGAAGAGAAGAGATAATTTGGGAACCAGCACCTAGCAATTATGTCATCCCAAATCAATGGTGAGCACAAAGTCCACACCCATCTGTCACTTATGGGAAAGAAGAGCATTTGAGGCCCATTCTTCTAGAACTAGTACACAAGATAATCCATTAGACAAGAACAAAAGAAAGAAACAAGGAAGGGAAGGCTCCTCGAATTATAGGATTTATTCTAGAGCAGGCACTGGGCATGTCGTAGTTTTGTTTCATAAGGTACAATAATAGAGATGGATATGCCACAGCACAATAAATGAGTCAAATCACAATTCATTCGTTACTCTTTTTATCTATGTTTTCTGTAAGTAATATTTGTAGAACAGTATTTGGAAAGGAAAGTCATGAGGAGCGACCTAAATGTTGTGACACTAACTATTAATCCCTGGCCCAAGAATGATTGTTTCTGACAATGTTGCAGATAGATGATTAATGACCTTTTCTTTCTTTTTCATTCAGAAACAGGAACATGGCCACTTGAGTTTTCCTGAAAGGCCTTCCTGCCTTTAATATGCAGCAGATCCTCAGGTCTATCCATGATGCACTCAGAATCACCCAGAGAGGTGAGGCAACAAGGCTAACATTGTCTAAAGGCATCTGCCTCCCTTGGGCCTGCGTTTAAATCAAATCCAAATGGCAATCTAGTTGGCTGGAACATACTTCTTTAACTGCTGAATTAAATATGATAATATCCTAGAAATTTACACTCCATTTTTGTGTTTTAGGGCAGTTTTTTTAAAGCATGCATTTTTAAAACTAGAAGGTACACAAGAGAAAGTGCAGGTAGAGGTCAGCTCCCATTTAGGCACCAGCATAAGTAGCCAGATTTTCTAAAGAGCTAAGCCCAGTGAATGTTTGAGGTCTTTTTGGCTACATCTACACTGCACAGTTATTTCAGAATAAGCTACACACTGAAGGGAAGCCTCAAAATTAGTCCGAGGCAGGCTTCCCTAATGTAGACGTGCTATATTGATTTAGAGCCCCAGGAGGAATAACTTAGAATGGCCCTGCTGAAGGGCTATTTCAAAATAGCAGCAGTGGAGCATCTACACACGCCTTATTTCGAAATAGCTATTTCGGAATAGGCACTATTCTTCATAGAATGAGGTTTACAGAAGTTGGAATAAGCCATCCGTTATTTCAAAATTATTTTGAAATAACAGAATGGCTGTGTAGATACTCGCATAGTTATTTTGGAATAACGATCAATAACTTTGATGTGTAGACATAGAAAAACCACTACAGCTGAGCACTTCTGCAACATGGCCCTTATACCAGTGCCTAAATGAGAACTGAGGTCTTTTGTATCTCTGGTCCCAGATAGGATGCTGAATACTTGAATATCTGCTCTGTAGCTCTGGAAAATTCAGTCCTTGCTCCACACCCTTAGTTATGGCCGTAGTAAGTGAGAAGAGGCATCACTGTAGTTGACCTTGCACCAGACAATCCAGCTCTCTCTAGCTGGCAAAATGATGCATGGGAGGCTATGACAATTTTACATGCAGATGGAAACCCATCTTTGTACTGATTCCTAGTCTCGTGATTTTCCTGAAGATAGTTTATGTTGCTGCTGATTATTAATATTGCTGCCTGGCCACCTTTAATAATCCATGCTATTATTCAGCACTGCTCACCTTCAGCTATGTGCTTGTATCCCTGTCGGCCATCCATGCCCATAAATATCACCACTGTATACTGCCATACAAACCCCTGTAAATCACTGTTGCCCGGTCTATCAGTCCTGCGCGCGGCTTGCTCTGAAATCCAGCACTTAATGTGGGTTTCAAAGTGCAAGTGCAGGTTAAAGCAGGATAAACCTACAGATTTGCTAACTGGAATAGCTGTGAATGTCACTGTTACAATCACTACAGAATTCTTTAAAGACGACGACCCAGGACTGGGTCCGGCACCCACTGAAGTTGATGAGAGCTTTTCTACTTATGTAAAGGGTCTTTGGACCAAATCCCTAGAGACCTAGCCACACTCTGTGATCTTGAATATTTTGTGATCTTGGAAATTTTGTGCCAGTGATTGCTGAGCAATTTTGTAACTCTGGCCTGAGTTTTGAGTGCTGGGCACTTAAAAATCTGACCCTATAGCCAGAGAAGAAAACACAGAACTAATCTGTTCTCTTTTAGCTTTTAAACAGTTCCTGTATACTGAAAAATGTGTATTGCTTTAATGAAGGGGGTTCCTGGTCCTGCTTGCAGGATATGGGTCTTCTGCAGTCAGTCTGCAAAGAGCCAGCCAAGAGCAAGATGGGCTAAGAGTGCCTTTTTGCCTTAGGAAGCACCCTCTCTAAGAGTATGTCTACACTACCACCCTAGTTCAAACTAGGGTGGTTAATGTAGTCATTCGAAGTTGCAAATGAAGCCCGGGATTTAAATATCCCGGGCTTCATTTGCATCTTGCCGGGCGCCGCCATTTTTAAATCCCCGTTAGTGCGGACTCCGTGCCCACGGCTACACGCGGCACGGAGTAGGTAGTTCAAATTAGGTTTTCTGGAACGAGGAGTAACGGTAGTTCGAATTAGAAAGCCTAATTCGAACTACCTACTCCGTGCCGCGTGTAGCCGCGGGCACGAAGTCCACACTAATGGGGATTTAAAAATGGCGGCGCCCAGCAAGATGCAAGTGAAGCCCGGGATATTTAAATCCCGGGCTTCATTTGCAACTTCGAATGACTACATTAACCACCCTAGTTCGAACTAGGGTTGTAGTGTAGACATACCCTCATGTATTTCCTCACTTTTCTTTTTCTTGTGTGTTAGGATTCTGGATTCCAAGAATTAAGTATTATTACACTGCGACCTTCCAGAAAGAATATTTTATGTTTTCATCCCACTTGTGTGTGTGCATGACATGGATCTAACACCTACATTCCTCATAAATACTTGAAAGATTGTGCAATGTGCTCAGATAACATAGTAATGGGAGCCTATGAAATTACATAAGATAGATAGGAATCCTGAGTAATTTACCTTTCTCATATAGTGGGTTTTGTTGTTCTTCATTTCTGTTTCTATGGACATGGGGAGTTAATTGTTTCACCTTTGTGGAAATTAAAAAAAAGATCATCTCCATCAGAATTGGTTGACAAACCCAGTGTATCATTTCAGAAGTTTGTAAGCCATCAAACTCCACGAGGTAAGAAGCAACTCATGATAGTCCAGGCATAAGTGACAATGGTGTTAAATAAAGTCAGACTGAAACCTATCACAGATTGCCTGGAAGAATACATGACAAGCCACATTGGCAGAGGTCACTGCAGGTTGATTGCTATTAACTCCTCGAATTCAAAAGGGCTATTATTTAGTCGTGTTATTGCTGCAAGAAACCATGTATTGTGGTCACAATGTGCTGGCTTTGGAAAGCTGCTGAGCTCTTATATTTTCATATTAATTTACAATGTCCCTTTTCTATGGGGAGGTGGTTTTATTTTGACAAAGTACAGTAACACTCAGGCAATCCTAATATCTAATGTATAGAGAAGGTCATGAATTCATATCCAAGCAGGTGCGAATATTACAGTGTATATGCCAGAGATGGATGGCACTTACTTGTGGTTATGCTACACTGCTAAGGAAGACACTAAATCATAAAATGTTACTTCTCACCTTGCTGAAATTGTAAAAAGGATGTAACATTTCTTTCCGTTGAAAGATCCAATTAGGGATGTGGAAGGGCAGGCTATAGCAAGGCTTCCCAAAAGCTAGAATAGCTTCTCCAGAGGAAGAAAATGTAGCACCTGAGACTTGGAGCACAAATAATACTTGCAATCAAATTAATAAAATGTGGAGGCTCTACATTACCCTCCTTTCTGCTGCCACAATGTGCTTTCCCTTGGATGCCAGATTTAAAAATGACTGTTGCATTGGAGTTGCTGTTAATGCATCATATCACATTGCTCTTGTTAGAAGCCAAGCCCTTGGCGTAAGAGCTGGCTTTAGGGTTTCAGAGAATGGCAAGTGTGCTTGTTCTTGGAAGACCATTGGTCTTTTCCATCTTTTACTCATGACCTCAGTCTGCGCGAAGGGCATGCGCAAGCAGCCTACGTTATTCGTGTGTCTCTCACACTTGCCTCCCATCCAAACCACTTTCCAAGCAACAGAGTCTCCCTGAAGTTGGGTAAAGTAGAAACTGGAAAGGCAGGTAAGTAGGATGGAAAATGAGAGTGATACATGGTATTCAGTGGGAGGTATGTTGGGGCAGGGAGTTGTTACCTCCCCAGCCAAAGGCTAGAATATTTTGTCTTTTGTCACTCCCTTGCTGTAAATCATGGCTTAGATAGGTTAATTAAAACATACTATACAAAGGGTATTTTAATAAGTATGATTATTTCTCTTTTCCTCCTTTCTCTCCCTATATTCTTTCTTCCTCATGCAAGTTCTTTCTTTCTTTTAAAACCTCTCCCCCTCTATCTTCACACCCACCTCCTTCCCCTCTATTGTCTCTTTCTCACACTCCTTTGTCCTTTCCTCCTACTCCCCATTCTTGGAACTCTCTTTCCCTGAGATACATCCAGCCTGGACGTCTCCTGTAGTGTATAGGAATTGTCAGATATCCCTTTAAATTGTTTGTGGTGTGTTTAATGGCATACTACCATATTATTCTACGCTATATTCCTTTCCTCTGCACAGTGAGGAGGAGATGCAGCAAGAAGGGCTGAGCTCTCTTGCCTTTTAAGTAAGGGGATGTGCTATGCCTGACTTACTGAAATGCCAGGTAGGGGGAGCTTGAGATAACAAACTGGTGGAGGAGAAAGGCTGTTCCTTAGCCTGCTATCAGATAATGGTTTGCTCCATTTCAGAAGTGTCCCATCCCCTTATTTACATACATGGTGGGGAGATGGGAGGAGTTGTCAGAGAAACAACATGGCTTGCTGCTTATAGCAGGGGATTGAAAGCCAGGAGTCCAGGGCCCTCTTCCCAGCTCTGCTGCTAAGTGAGAGCTAAATATCACTTTGTGTCACAGGCCACGTCTAGACGGCAAAGTTTTTCTGCGATACCGGAGGTATCCTGGAAAAGTTCTGCTGCATCCAGGCAACACGTCCGCTTTTTTGGAACAGTTTCCAAGAAAGCGGGCACATTCTTTCAGCATTGCTATATTCCTCTCGGTGAGAGGAATAAAGGATGTTCCTTAAAAGGAGGTTTTTCTGAAATTTGCCCCCTCATAGATGGGCCAAATTTTGGAAAAGCCTCTTCTGAAAAAAAAAAAAGCAGAAAAAGATACTCAAATTGCAGTTCCTATAAAACTCTGGAGTCTAGACATAGCCTCATTTTCCCCACCTGCAAAATGGGACAGCAAGAGCTTCCCAACATTATAATACTCTTGGAGAGCCCCTGATGAAAGACATAAGTGCAAAGCGTCAGCATTACTGCTTCATGTGCTGACCGGATGATGAAATGAGTTCAGGAAGCAGGCTAACATTCATTGCTTTTGTGGGATGTCGAATCTTTAACATTATCCTAATATAGTTATGTAGTTTCAGTGAAAGTAACGTATTTCAGATTAAGAAAATCAATGTGGCATCCATGCACTATGACTGGTTAGCACATTAATATTATGAATATCTTAGTTAAGGGGTGGGGGGAAAGACCTCAAGTATATCCTATCTAGGTTAGATTGCATTAATTTCTTTTGACTTCTTTCAGACATATACACCCTTTGTTTCCTTTCTTGCTTAAGGTTGCAGAGTATTCACTTTGCACTTAGAATTTACAGATTATTAATAGAATGATCTTTTTTTCTCCCTTCAATCTGTTTTCTCTGGCTTCCAAAATACCATAAGAGCCTGGATATAAAATTGCTTGCAATGCACAAATTTTAAGCATCCGATTTTATATTGCAGCCTCTATTTGCTGAAACAAATAGGCACAAAAAGAAGCTACTGCCACAGGCAATTTATGTCACCATTTTCATTCTGTATCTTCATGGATAATTTATAAGGAAATTCTTTAAAATTGTCTACACAGTGCCTACATTTGGGTATGTACTTTATATAACTTAATGCTATTTGAAAAATTATAGACCCCATAACTGTATAATGCATTTACCTTTTTGGTGAATGAATCAGATGAATCCGCTTGTGGGATTAGAATAGGAAAGAAAGGCAAAGAATATTTGTCAGCAGGGAGTACACTCAGCTTTCTGGGAAACAAGATAGGTGTGAGTCTTGTGGCTTGTGTAAGTGTTCCTCGTTTGGCAGTGAAATGCAAAATAGCGGCAAAATGAATTGATTGGGCAGTTAATATTTGCAACTCCAAGGATTTAGCAAAAAGAATAAATGGGCATTTATAGGGGAGCTCAAGGAAAACAATTGTATTTTAGACTGATTGACTGAATAGCATGTCAAGCAATATTCCCATCAAACCAGCAGAACATGCCAAACGGGGACATGAAAGAGTGATACCTTCTAGTGTATGACTATAGCCTGCTGCAACCAGCCTCACAGCCTTAATCTACAGACTTGGGCAAGTGGGATTCACAAGAGCGCTCTAAAAATAGCCATGCCGACAGCATTCTGAAGTGGGCAGCCCAGGCTTTAAATCCCCATTTCATGGGGCTTCAGAGCTTGAGTTCTCCAGCCGCAAATGCTGCCCACACGGTCCTTTTTAGAGTGCTACACAGCCCTGCTCACCCAATTTCTGTTGTAGACGTATCCTGAGAGTTATAATGTCTGAGCCTGAACTAAACAAGCCTATGTCCCAGAAGGGATTTCCCAGATGGGGTAAATCGATGAGCACAACTGTGCTAGGATAATGATACCATTCAAAGTGGCATCAGTGAGCCTGGAGACAGGCTGGAATAATAGTCAATAGCCAAGAGTTAGGCCAGTATCATTTTAATGGTATACTCAAGCCAGCTAATTTTCCTCCCCAGACAGAGTACTTGGTTTTATGTCTACTATTGTAGGCCTGCTCCTGCTCCCATTGGGTAAGCTGTACCATTTAGGAAGATATCTGTGCATGGGAAGTAAGACAGAGTTGTATCAGTCCAAAGGAAGGACTGGTAGCACTCTACCGATGGACACTCAAGGAGTTTCCTGGTGTGTGGCCCATCATACATACCCTTTACACCCAGTAAAGAGGTGATGTGTAGTTCAGCGGGCTGGCATATGAGAAGACAAGAACATGGCTCTGCCTACTTCTGTCCCTTTCCTTTGGGAGCATCTTGATAGTAGATCTGTGCCACCCCACCTCCAGTCACGCGCACAAACACGAGAGCAAGGGCCGCAGTTTTGTCTGGATCTTACATGCCCTGAAGAAGGTGAAGGGAGGTTTTTTTATGTATTCCCTCATCACTGTGAACCTGCATCAGGATCATCTAGAATTTTGCCCTGGTGCAATGACTTTGTTAATGTGGGACTTAAGTCTAGGAGTGAGCAAACCTTGAGAGAGTCCTAGTGTCGATAGGTATTAGAAAGCTTGAATGTTTATCCGAACTATCCAAAGCCACTGAACCTGCCTATGTAATATGACAACTTACACTCATTTTCCTGGCCATGGGACCAGAGGCACAGCCTTGTGTTGGAGAATTCGGTGACTCCAAGGCATCCTTGGAGCCTGTTCTCTCCCCCTCTCAGTCCCTCCTAGCCCATGAATCCTGTTCTCTCCTTCCACCCACCCAGTACAAATGGCATTTTCTCTCCTCCCTCAGACTTCCCAGCCACCAGGGTCCTTGACTCTCTCTGGCACTGCAGCTCAGGGCCAGGATGGGGGGAAAAGGGTTTGGGGCAGGGGGGCTACTTACTCAGAGTGTTGGCAGGCAAGATGGTGGAGACCCATCCCTGTTAGCTACTCCCTTGGTAGTGCGGCTTCCCTCGATGATACTCTGCAGGATAGCTCTACCCTGCAGGCCTGCTGCTCCCAGAGGCCACTCTCATATTGCATCACTCTGAACAGTGGCCCCTCCCTTTGCATATTATAGAAAACTGTCCTTTCTTCAGGGTTTCTGGTTGTCCTGGCACAACCAAGCCCTGACTTTGCTTTACGTTAGGAGAAGAGGAAGCTGCACACCAAATTTGGTGGCCCTAGCTCTTACCATTTACGATGAGTTATGGAACAAACGGACTCACAGACGCAAAGACAGACACACAAACTCTAAAATATAGCTAGCGCTAGCTGCATGCCCCATATGGGGTTGACCTTCTTTAACTACTACCAGGATAATTAAATCACAACAACTTTTGCAAGTGGACAAAGCTTTAGCAGATTTTTCAGAATTGTTAAAATATTAGGTTCCAAAACATTATCTGAGGTTCTTGTTTTTATCTTAACCAGTTTTTTTCCATCCACATAATTGCATCCCAGTCTCAGTTTACTTGTAAAATACATCTGGAGCATTATGTAAAGACTCAGTGCCAAAACATGAAGCAGATTCTTAATTCAGGTGCTTTGTCAAAAGCAGCCAACTTGAAAACAAGAAGCACATTAAATATTAATAAAAGCAGTTAAAATATGTAATATGTAAATCAAATGCTACCGTCACCATATTTTTTCCAAAGCAATTACTCTGACAGGTCAGAAAAAGAAAAAGTCTGTTATTGTTTCAGCTTGGTTAAGCTGATAAACAATATTTTGGTTGCTTTTAAGCATTCTAGGACTGTTAAGCGATTACAAAACTTAATCGCGATTAATTGCACTGCTAAATAACAATAGAATACTATTTATTTCAATATTTTGACTATTCTCTACATTTTCAGATACAATTATTTCAATTACAACACAGAATACAAAGTATACACTGCAAATATTTGCACTGTAAAAAACAAAAATATATAGTATTTTTCAATTCACCTAATACAGTTTAAATTTCCCTAGTCCAGCACTCTCTGATCCAGAAATATCTGTGGTCTGGCATGATTTTAGTTAGCCAGATTTCCACTAATGATGGGTGGGGCCAAGTTTTCTGCAGTCCCATATCATTTGTTTACACTCTCCAGTTTTGGCGCTCAGAGTTCTGTGCTGTTATTTAGCTCTAATTTGCACCTCAATGTCTTCTAAGAGCCCAGTAAGCAGTGGAAGTTTTGGTAAGGCTGATAGACCAGTGGTTTTTGAGCTAGGGGTCGCAATGCAGTACTGGGTCATGGAATGTAAAACATTGGGTCTCATTGCTGCAGGGTGATCAGTGCAAGTGCTAAGGCAGCTACCTTAGCTGTGCCCCCAGAAGTGGCCAGCAGCAAGCGTAGCTCCTGGAGGGGCGGGAGAGGATAAAATAGTGAACATAGTGCACTTTGTATTCTGTGTTGTAATGGGAAACAATATATTTGAAAATGTAGAAAAACATCCAAAATATTTAATAAATTTTGATTTGCATTCAATTAACAGGGCAATTATATCTCTGATTATGATTAATTTTTTAATCATAGTTAATTTTTGAGTTAATCGCATAAGTTAACTGCTGTTAATTGAGAGACCTAATTTTATCCAAGAAACATTATAGCCCATCACCACAATTTTAAGAAATGACTGATTTTGTTTCTCAGTTTGGGGTGCCCATCTTGAGGCAGCTATAGTGGCTTGATTTCCAGACAGTGAACACACAGCATTTTCTGAGAATCAGTCTCCGCTGAGGTCCCTCAAATTGGGCACCCAGCATCATGAGTTTCTTGAGAAAATTGTAACAAGCAAAAGATATGAGACAGTGCTAGCTTACTGATACTACTGCCCCACTGAGAAGGCTGCAGGCCAAGCTGGAAGCAGTTAACCACTTTCTGTTGGGGGATTACAAGCACCTAAGTAGCAATTACTAGGCTATTGATACAACTGGCAGTAATTGAGAGGATAGAAGTGGGAAGAATAGAATGCCTGAGGGAGGAGCTTAGAGGGGGAGCAATGTGACTGAGAGAAGCCATGTGGAAAACTTTAGCTGCAATATAGCTGTATCATGTTCTGTTTGAAAAAGATCTGTGGCCTAAAAGGTACATGCGGTGAAAGGAAAACAGCATGCGTGTGTTTATTACTGAGAAGGGGTGGAAAATGGCAAGGCAGAGTGCCACACTGGACAGTGGCAGGAGCTAAAGAGGGTGTTACATTTTCAGTGAGTAGACAAAAATAGTTTATTTGCATATTGGTTACCCTGTATTTCTGTGTGAGAGCAGGCATTTCTAGGTGTACAAAATGTACTTTATACATAAACCAGGGTCTGGCTTGCACATGTAAATGAGTGTGTTTTGCCTCTGCACATGCAAAAGTTATAGCTATATTTTAGAGAGGCCTGTTGAAAATTTGGCCCATAGAATTTTTATGATTGTGACACATTTGTACACTATGACCTTTCTATATTATTGTAAATGTATAAAGATTACAGGTGTTTTTGCGTATACTGTACTTTACAAGAAGAAAATAAATTTTTCATTCCTCTGGAACATCTCGCTATACAACTGGAATATTACCTGAACCAAGTAAACAAAATTATCTTCCAACCTGAATAAGAAAAATGTAGCAAAAAGACTTTATCTTTCTTTTTTCAACTTTCTTATTATCTAAGTTTGGCTGGGATTTAAAAGAAGGAAGAAAAAAAATAATCCAACCACGTAGAGCATTGTTCGCAGGAAAGCTATAACGCCTGTGAAAGGCCTAGCTGAAAGTTTAGAATGGCAACTTTTTTTAATTTAAATTATCAGTGCAGGGTTGGAGTGCAGCAGCTGGGAGGTGGTCATGAAAATTGTGCTCCTCATTTGTACATTCTTCCTCCGGTCCTGGCTAATAAACACACCTTTTCTAATGTACTTATGTGCCTCTCCCCACATACCCATCAAGGCAGTTCTGAGCCCCTTACATATTAATGAATTTATCTTCACAACCTGCTGTCTTACTTCAGAGGCTGGGCCAGCCCAACACTGCTCTCAGGTTCGGAGGTTAACCAAGTAAACACAAATCGCTTAATGAAAATAAATGTCAGGTTTATTAGATGATATAAAAAGAAAAGGCAAGAGAAGGCTTACAACATCCCTTTGGCTTGCTGAGGACTCCAACTCAGCAAAGGATGGATGCCTGGGCCAGGTCTGAAAGGCACCTCTGTACAGTTCCAAGTCCTTCGGGAAGTCCAAAGGCCATCGTCAATATTAAGCAATATATAGCCTGTACACAAAATCCTAGAAGCAGCAGCTAACTCTGTGCTAAAGAAGAAACCAAAACAAACACCCGTCTCTGTGAGTAGATTCCCACAGGCAGGCATGTCCACTCTGAAGCTTATCTAAACTAAGCGGTGAGCTCACCCCCTTACTAGGCGCAGCCTATCTAACAAGCTAGCTAGCAGGGAATTTTCCTTGCTAACAGCAGGCCAAAGCCTATTTCCTAGTTTGCAGACATGAAAACTGGGAAGATTCAATAACTCCTTGAAGTACAATGGTCTTCCGGTTTTCCAATCACAACACCTTTCTGGAAATACCAGCATGCTGTGGATTCAGCAGGTGGCACTCTTCCTTCTAGGACAAAATTGACCCAAGCATGACACATGCAGGTGTGTGCTATTGGGGTAGCATGTATGCATGTGTCCCTCTCTGTGCCACATAAGCGGATGGATCAGCTACACATGTGACTTGGCTCTTTAAATCAGGTGGTAGACACACTCGTGTGTTCATTGCTGCACGTCTCTGGTTGAATTCTTGGTATCCACCAAGATGGCTATTGTGCTGATGGAAATGCTAGCACTCAGATAAGGCCTTAAAATGAGGCCTTGATAATGGTTTCTGATCAGGCAAAACCCCTGCCCCCTCTTTTAAGGAGAGGTATTTCAGCCCTATTTGGAAAGTAGTGTATTCATCTAATTAAATCCCCCTCTGTAGTTTTAGTGGTATTCACTACTCTTTACTTCCTTCCTAAATGTTTTTGCATGATAGTGACTTCATTTTAGTGGTGAAGGCAACCGAAAGAATGACGTAATGTTATCAGGTTATTGGGCCAAATTCTTGGCATCAATTGACACAACTTCATTGAACTGTGTCCAAATTCCTACTTCAATCAGGTAACACCTCAAAGCATGTATGACCATAAATGTTTGATCCTAACATTAATCCTTCCTTCCCTTTTAAGTTAGTGCCCCTTTAACAATCCAGTGACAGCAGTTGGCTCCTTAACCTCCTGCCATATTGAATTCTTCTGGCTGATCTATAAAAGCCAGTAATGTTCAATTTTTTGGTTCTTAAATTCTTATATTATACATGGGTGTCATTTTCATCCCCTGCTTGTCAGACAGTTTGTAAATATGAATGGTACATAAAAAGCTTTGTGAGCAAGGTTTGTGATCATACATAATTTTCTTGGTATTCCTGAAGCACAGTTAACCCTATAGACAAAGACTAAATATTAATTAACATGCATCTTAAGTATCTATAAATGCATCTCTCAATGTTTTGAAATTATGTTTTGTCCATCCACAGTTGTTTTTACTTAAACATTTTAGTACAGAATTTTGGTTTTCATTCCTTTTTCCACATGATCGTTTCACCCCATGGGCTTTTGTTTCATGTTTTGTCTTGGTCATGATTTTGGATTGATGAGAAGGGGATGATGGTTATTCTATAAAAATAATGTAATTGAACTGCAAGCTGTTTCCTAGATGTATTTTAAAGTAATTATCTTTACACAAAAATAACATATTCCACTAGTCAGCAAAAGTTTATTGTCAAAACTTATTAGCTACCAATGTTCGTTTGTGGAAACTGTACAGCATCTGCCTCCCTGCCCTGTTTTTTGTTTAAAACGTACACAAAAAACCCCGCCATCTGCTTCTCAACACTCCAAAGGAGACATCACTGTCCAGTGGGATGTTTATCATATGTTTGCCTTTTTTTATGATCATCTAAAAGTTAGATAAAAGGCAAGTCTATCTATTTTTGTCCTTAAACTGATGCCTTCATTTATACATTTAAAAATATCTTTGGTTTGCTAGGTGATGATTATGAAGTTTTCTAACAATTTTATTCTTTAATATTTAAGGCTGGGCACTTGTATTTGAATCTGAATCAAGATTTTTAGAGATAACTAGTGATTTAAACTGCATAACCTGAGATACTTAAAGTGAACCCAATTTTCAGCATGTGATTGCTTAGCGCTCTCTAAAAATCAGACCCGTTAAGGGAATTCTAGTTGGGAACACAAAGCCACTAACTACTTGTGAAAATATTGGTCTAAAGTATTATTTCCCTTCCAATCTATTACATTTTGTTCCTTATCAAAACTGAATGCCTCTAGGCTTTTATAAAATATTTCCATACTATTTCATGTTTCATTTGACACCACCAATTTCATCCTATTTTTTTAAAAAAATGCAGTATTTTGGGGCCTGATTATACAAACATTATTCGTGTAAGTATTCCCTTACTGCCACTGATTTCAATCGGACTTCTTGTGCAAAAAGTCCTTGTGTGGAGGAGAGCTGGGCAACATTATTCAGCCAAAACTTTTTTTCTGTCAATAAATGCAGTTTTGGCTGACCAAAATATTTTGCTAATATGTGCATGTGGGGAGCAGGCCTGTTGTCAGGGGGGACAAAAGTGGATAAGCGTTCCGCCTGGCAATTCAAAGGGCCCCAGGGCTCCTGGCCACCGCCCCC
Source organism: Pelodiscus sinensis (assembly GCF_052426305.1). Taxonomy (NCBI): domain Eukaryota; kingdom Metazoa; phylum Chordata; order Testudines; family Trionychidae; genus Pelodiscus; species Pelodiscus sinensis. The sequence continues at coordinate 12,683,532 of NC_143068.1, read as the reverse complement.
GCCCCTGAGACCACTGGCACCTCGGGCCCTTTAAATTGCCACCAGAACACTGCTGGGGGGTGGCACACTGCAGTCTGGGCAGCACTGAGGGCTGACTGGCCCTGCCACACCTCTCCTGCCTGAGGCCCCACTGTTTCTGGAGGCATGGAACAGGCCCACCCCCTACCTTGCCCAGGGACCCACGGAAGCTGTTAGCTTCCCTGTGGGGAGAACCTGATTAAAAAGCAGAAAAGATTTAAGCATTTCATTTATGCCTTTTGGGAATATTTTAATATTTCAATTCCAAATGATTCTTTATTCCAATATTTTATAAAATGCTTGAAAATGTTTTGTTATGGGCCAAGCTGCAACGATTTTTTTGTTCAATATTTCAGAATTGCCAGGAACCAAAAACTATTGTTCTTGAAGCTGCAGTGTGAGGAAGGGTTTGAAGGATCAAGTTCTGCTATTAATCATCTTGTTGTTAGTTGGGTCCCAATCCTGCAAACTCTTTAGGCCTGGGCATAGCCTTCCTCACATAAGTAATCCCCACAGCTGTCTGCAGCTTTCAATTTGGGGGAGTAGTGTGGCCTCCTATACCCTCCAAAATGCCTAGGTTAAAAAGGGTTAAAATGGGTTTTTAATGAGGTGGAAAGGCTAGAAATGTTCTTTGTGCCCAGTCTCCATAAATTTTAATGTGCTTCAATATATTTGCATTGTATAAGATCTGCAACTATAATTACTACTTTAATACAATATTTTGGTGCAGAATTACTGCAGCAATGGGTAAGGTAGCTGAGAGTTGGCGTTTTCTTTAATAGAGGTCATACATCTACTAGACTACTCACTTCATTGGATGGCCCAGTACTGACCCTTTGTTTCCCTGCATATTTAAACATATGCCAGCTTACATCTCTACATTACTGTCCTTTAAAAAAAAATAAAGATACAGTCTAGTTCCAGCCAGGTAAATGCCCTTATGGGTGGAATTTTGTAGATTAATAGTGACATCTTGTGTTCAGTGAGGTGAATACATATTCCTCTGAAATCATCAAGGGAAAATACCCACAATCTGCTCTCTTTAAAGACGTGAAGCTGTTTATTTTGTGAATCTCACTCATACAACCCATGCAATGTCAGTATATAATATTTTAGATGCGTGACCAGCTTACATATGTGTATATGTGTGTGTGTGTGTGTGTGTGTGTGTATTTGCACACACCTAAATATTATATAAACACACATACTTATACCAGCACCAAGACAAACAGAAAGGAAACTGCTTTAAGTTCCATGAAATCTCACTATCATTTAAAAAAAAGTATCAGAGGAACAAGTTACTGTGTAATATTTGATTCATCCATGTTATTTAAATACAATTTCATCTCCGCAGCTGACTCAAACCTAACTGTAATACAGTGAATGTTGGGGGATTATTCATATTAAGGTATGACTTTGATGCATAATGTCAATAAACCTTTGTGGCCCTTATTTTTACTACAGGTGTAAAGCAGATAATTAAGAAGTTAAGTAGGATATACACCAGTTTAGTGACATTCTGTCAACAAGTTCTATAGAATCTGGAGGGCTCAGATGAACACTGTTCCATTTAACTTTTCAGGTCATGCCATTCCTGTCAGCCAAATACAATAGGAATTACTCAATTTAATGCTGTTTCATTTCTAATTGAATTCCATTTGGTAAATCCTGAATAAATACATTATAACTGCTGCTTCGGTCAAACAGAGAGAAATAGCCATCTTTTAATGACTCCCCTGTGGATTTAATGTCTATTCTATCTGTTAGAATAATGATTCCTACATCACTGGAATATATTTAAAGGATAATAGTTATTTAAACATGCCAAGTCTTTTTTCAGCAGATAAGTATTTTTAATTTGCATTTATGAAATCAAAAAGAGGACTAGAATAACCAGTTGCATTGATATTGGGGATTTCCTTTCTCTTTGATAGCCATAAGCCCAAACACTTGTGGGGAATCACACAAGTATAAATCAGGAGTCATTTCATTTTAATCAATGAACTCACATTAGGGAAAGACTGGAGAAAGTGGATTCTATTTCCGTGTGGTTAGATCCCTAGACTAAGCATGCTTCCTATGATCTGTTTCTGGCTTTGTCTCTTTGTGCCATTGTCTCTTTCTCGTGGCCGATCATTTAATCTGTAAGTGTATCTCTACACAGAAGGGTTAAAGTAGGAATAAGCTACGCAACTTCAGCTATGTCAATTGCGTAGCTTAAGTCGCAATAGCTTATTTCGGCTTTTGGCACTGTCTACAGCAGGAAGTCGAAGGAAGAACACTCCTTCGTTTTCCCATACTCCTCATAAAATAAGGGTTACCATGAGTCAGAGTAAGAAGTCCTCCAGCTCACCATTATTTTGAAATAATGGCTTGCTGTATAGGTACATTCTTAGTTATTTCGGAATAATGTCAGTTATTCTGAAATAACACTGCTGTGTAAACATAGCCTAAAAATCCAGTAATCTCTGGGTAACCTTATGTGCATAGCTGGCCTGTAGTACACCTGATTGGCTGTACCACCCGAGTAGTCAGAAAAGTCAGCTGACCAGTTATTAGTCAGCTGTCTATGTTAATTCCTATGTCTCTTGACCCTCCCAACCCTGCTCTTGATTTGGTCCCTGCAGTGCCTCAGTCCAGGTAATCTGCCTCTGACTCTCGGCCCAAGTTCTTAGCTTCTGACTTTGACTGCGACCCTTGGCTTTGGCATCTGACTTCTGACCTTGGGCTCTTATTTCTGGCTACCAACTCCTGCTCCAACTACTGTACTAGGCACATCTGCCCTTGTCCTAGTTTCTGGCCAATTTCTGCCCCACCTTCTCATTAGGAGAACTAGTACTTCTATTTTGCAAATGGTTCAACTGAATGTAATAGATTTCTCAGGAAAGAAGGGACTGCTCAGTGGGAGTAAGGATGGTAGAAAGAGGCCATCTGTCTTGTTTTCACCATCTGTAAAATGGTTCTAATGCCACCTGCTTCTCAGTGGTCATGCAAATCCTCATGAGAACTAGTTGCAAAAATGTCCGATGGAACACTTTTCCACTGGAAAATGCTTGATTTGACTAAATAAAATCATTTCATAGGAACTTACCAATTTCTTCAACATTTTTCAATGCAAAACTATGGGAGTCGGGGAGCGAGACAAAAGTGCACAGTTTGCTGCACTTTTCACTCTGGCTGGGGAGTGCAGGGGGCAGAAGAACCTAGACCTGCCCCAGCTGGGACATATGCGCCCCTCTCCCTTTGTGCCTGCAGTAGTTGGTATGGTGAGGCGCTCATCATTTGGCTCCAGGTTGCTGTGGCAAGAGAGTGCTTGAGTAGTCCTTTCTCCCTGTGGCAGCCTGCAAACTAAACCCCTCAGCCCCAGAATGAAGCATATACATTTTCATTTTATTTCCCCAAAAACATTAATTGAGTTAAGGACCCAAGCAATTCTGGGTAAACCAAGTAATTTATATTAGTCATCATATATGTCAAAATGATAAAGATGAAACAGGTTGATAAAGTTGTTTTGATACTTCTGAAACGCTTTATTTTTTTATTTACTTACTTATTTATTTCCATGCGCAGTTTGGATAGTTTGTTCCAATTTGGTAAAGAAAGAACTTTTCCAAATGTTGGAATTTCCCACAGAACAAAGTTTTGAATTTTGAGCAGCTCTAGCCTTCATTAATTAGCATTTCCAAATGTCTGGATGAAAGATGCTAAGTGCAAAGTATTATTAAGGGATTACAGACCTTGTGTGGGTGTTAATCCATGCCACCAGCACAAGGGAACAGCAATTACAGGCATCTTACAAATATCTGTGAGCTTGTAAGAGAAGCATGGGATAAAAGTAGATTGCAACCTTTGTGGAGAAACATTGCCCTATTCAGGAGGAGGGGTTTGGGGAGCAGATTGCTGGCGGGTGGTGGTGCTGGCATGAGCAAGGAGCACAGAGAGACACAGCACAGTTTTATAATGTGGTCTCAATCTGCTTTAGCGCACAACTGCAAGTCTGTGTCGATTCAAAGACCACTACACAATGTATGATGGTGATTGCATATTGTCATGGCTAATTCTAAATAAACTGTAAGTACAATAAATATAACAAAGTGTCAATGTAGGGTTGCGAAGGGGCCATCTGTGCAGCACAAAAAAAAAATCCTGCAGAAGCAAGTCTCAGAGCCCAGTCAACTGACTTTGGCTCCTGCTGTGGAGCTAAAAATACCACTGGAGACATTCCAGCTTGAATTGGAGCAGGCCAGGAGGGAAGGTCTCAAAGACTGGCCTCTAATCAGAGGCCAAATGTCTCCATTGCTGTTAGCCCTGAGGCATGAGCCCAAGTCAGTTGAGCTCGGCTCTGAGACATGCTCATTCAAGGTTTTGGGGGTTTTTTTCTTTCCTGCGTTGGCATGCCTGAAGTGTTTTTAAGGTGTATTGCTGTATCACCTGAAATTCACTTCTGGGCCAGTTTAAGGCCTTTGCATCAGTTAAATCCTTCTTAAGCAGTGGTGGGCAACCTGCAGCCATCATCACGGGTCTCTGGGTAGTTTACAAGACATTTTGTTTACTGATGCTCACGTGCAGCGTTGCCAGGTTCCGTGGGTTGCCTTCTGTATAGGGTTTTATTTTTCCTCTAGCAATATGAACATGAACATAAAACAAGAGCACGTGAAGTGAGGTGCGTGCTAATTGCACACAACGTTGGTTGTGAGAGCTGTGCACTTGCACTGCATCCAATCAAAGCCCTGCTATGGTTCCATCGGCACATTCTGCAAATTTTAGGTACGCAAGCACAGTTAGCAAAATACCCGACCCCAGGAGACCGTCTTGGTTAACAACAATCTTGCATTCCACTGAGATGAGGGAGGGCCATTCGTGCGGCCTGCTTACTAGCCTAGGTTGCCCATTGCTGCTCTTAAGTCTTTGTGGGGGGAAAGGAATGTAGCTCCTGGCTGTGTGACTTTAGGCAAATCACCTATGCCTCTCCTTGCCTCCACTCCATCTATAAAATGATAATAATGATATTTGTCACCTCCCAAAGGAATTGTGAGGAGAAATGTACAGTGAGGCACTCAGTCCAGTGAGGAGGTCCATAGAAACTCTGCTGTTTTCATAACACCTCCCCACCCAAATTTATTGTCTTTGCATTTTGCCTTGTAATGGTCTTTGTAATGAGTCTCTTTATTCATTTTGCTGTAATAAAAAACAAGTTCTCAGTAATGGAGAATCAAAGAATGATAGTAGATTTGGTCTCAAAATGTTGCTTCAAAGGCTAACTGTACACAGAGTGTAAAACTGTTCATAAAATTTCTCAACCAAAATAAAGACAGTGAAGCTACATCCAAAATTCTTTCCACAACACCTTCAGATATTTATTTTTCTTTCCTCCTCTCTGCCTTTTGTTTACTACTTTCTGAACATTTAACAACTCCTTTGATTTTTTTTTCTTCCCCAAGGGTTTTAATCTTTTACTTACATTCTAAAAGCAGATCACAAGGAATAAATAATCTCTCCAGGAATTAGCTACAGTATAACTGTGGTGTACTATAAAGTATTTTTATGTGCAAATAAAAAAGGCTTGTGATTGATTGTGATTCATTCTGTTTTGGAGTCCCTCCTCAGTCCTTTGGAGATTGAGGTTTAAATGTGTCTAGGTGGCAAAACAGCTCATGCTCTCTCTGCCCATGTAGATTCTCACTAGTCAAAGAAGAGGAGAATTCTTTTAAAACACGCTGATGGCAGCCTGACATATTTTATCATAGCTTTCAGCCTATTGAGGTAATCAGGCATGTGTTGTTGAAATGACAAATGAAGCCAATCAGGCTCAAAAACTGAAGGATTGCAGCAAGTGGTTTTTATGTTTGTTTTTATGCTTTGAGTTGATGCGCTAGGGAGGACACTGGTGACATACAGGATCCTGACCCTATTCCCACTGAAACAAATTGATGCTTTTCACTGGCTCTGGTGAAACCAGATTCAGATCTAGTATGTTGATAGTAAATTAGTTTTCCACCTCTCCTTATAGATACCTGGGCCTTCGGGAGTCTTCTGAACCAGAAACCAGAAAAATGCCTTACCTACCTATCCTGCAGGGTTCCCTAGCAACTATATGCTACAAAGTGAGGCCTCATAACTGTAGCATGTAGTTGCCGGGGAACTCCTAAGGGCTCCCTAGCTTCCACATTAGAAGAGCTTGTCTCTGAGCTTAGGATAGAGCTGGTTTCAATGGGAGAGGTAGGGTTTCCTCTGGCTGCTGAGGCCTTCTCATTGACCATATTAGGGGATCTGCCTAATAAACCCCCTTGAAGATGGGAAGCCATGAGCTGCAATGGTTCCTCTGGATTCAGGAAGTTGTAGAAGGTGGTAGAAAATGTCTAGGTCTTGCTGAAGATAGAAACAATGCATGAGTTGGTCACAGAGCCTAGTGAATGGCAAGAAGAAAGGGAGAGTTGGAAAATTCAAATTGGGAGTGGAAAATTCAGAGCTTGATTCATGACCATCAACCTTATGAACTGAATGGCAGAGCACCATCCATGAACACCATGGCAAAGCAAACCTTGCCAGATTTGCAAGTGCAGCGTGTCTTTTTGTTTGTTTTTAAAAGGCTGGCCCTGTGAATAGTAGCCTATTTAATTTGCATAGTTTGGATTGTGTGTCTCACTCCCAGAGTTTAAAAACTGCTGGAAGAAATGATTTAAAGAAGTGCTTACATGCCATAGTAAGTGACTGCTTCTGTTGAAAGGTATTTACTGAGGGCTATGGGGGAGTATTGTTTTTACAGGGTGACCTTAAACAGTTATGGAGAATTCTAATCTAGGCAGATAAAAAAACCCTCAGAGCTAATAAAACTGGGAGAGAAACACTCCTAGACTTGTAGTACGGGATACAACTTTATGTGCTTATGAACTGAAATGCTTTGGCAGCAGACCAAATGTGTTTTAGCAGATAGAAACAATTATTGATCAAGAACTTTTATACTAGGAGCCAAAGTTAATAACATTTTATATCAAAATCAACTGTGAAACCTGAGGGCTAGAGGTGTATTCTGAAAATATTTACTCACCCTTTGCTATGAACAAGATTGTGGTGAAGCAGTTCAAATTCACTAGCATGGGAAGGTACATCTCGGCAGAAATTGAAAAAGAGCATGCAATCTACACCAGCAAAAAGTGCATCATCAGTCATTATTTGATTTTTCTGACTTATGGTGGCAACATGTAACTAGTTCTCCAACTATATTGTCTGTTTTGAGTTTCATCCACAGGACAATTTTCATAAGAAAGAACAGAGACATCTTTTTGTCAGGTCAACCAGAGCCTTTACCCACATGTTCACTCCAAGGTATCACCACATACTATAATGGCTTTACACCAGATTTCACTGAAGTGAATGAGAAGAGAATCAAGACCTTTGAGGGCATTTGTCTACTGAAAGCATCAGAAAATCAGGAAATGCCAATACCCACTAACAGAAAATCCATGGGTTAACACCCAAATAACTTATCTATGCTGCTAGATTTTGTGATTCTCCACTATTTCCAATCTCCTGTCCCCAACATTATTGCCCACAATGAGCAAGCTGAGAAATATGCTTGGATTTACTTTCCATTTCAAACCCTTCCTGTTGTCTGAAGACTGGCATCTCAAATTGAACAGTCTTGTACTTTTCTAGAACTTTAAATCTTTTGATTGGATATTGCTCCTATAAATAGAACCCTGCATGGATATAAAGTGTATATTTGTATCCACATCTATATCCACAAAAATGAGCCATCCAGAGATGTAGATACCCATGAATATCAAGTGGATATCCACAAATTTGCAGGGCTCTAGATATAAAATTTGTTTCTGCATCTGCAACTATATCTGCAAAAATGAGCTATGGATATCTGCATCTGTATCTGCAAATGCAGATACCTGCAAATATAAAGCAGATATCCATGGATTTGCAAGGCTCTATTTATAAAATCCTGGGTGTAATTCTATGTTTCTGGATGGATAGGTTGGATGGGATTTTTCCTTGATTAATTTTTTAAACCCCTCAGCCAGAAGTGAATTCTCTTTTTATTTTAAATTGAACAATATTCAGAATCTTTTTCTTGTCTTATTTTTATATATTGTATTTATTTTTATGACTTTTGCTAACTGAACTGCAGGTATAGACCTTCATTTTCTCTGTGTTCAGTAGGTCTTTGCCATTTATACTGAATACTTAATATAGGTTTATCTTTAGGAGAGGTTTGTAGCAGAATGAATTGCAATTTTCCCAGCAACCCACAGCACTAAGAGTTTGTTTTGTTTGAACATTTTTCAAACTAACTTTTGGCTTACTATAAAAGAGTAGCATTTCTTTGAAAAAAAAAGAATGGCATCTAAGGTCCGTCTGGTCGTTTGGAAGTTCTCACAGATACTTGAAATACACTGTTTCTTTCAGAAGAATGAACTACAGAAGATTGGTCACTTTTCTGATCTTTATGCTGAAAAATTCTGAAGAGAATGGGCTTTGGGTAAATCAAAAGCATCTGAGATATAGTACCCTAATGCCTATTGACAATCTATGAGACTTGATCTCTTAAATCACTTTGGTACTTTTGAAAAATGTGTCCTTTATCTCATCTTCTTCCCCCATTTCACCAGTCCTTGCATTGTACTACGCATATTCCTATTTTTATAATAGATAAATGTGCAGAGGAGGGTTCCATATGTTTTTCCTATCATTGAGTGTGTGATACACCCCAAGTGTCACAAGGCATCTTCCAAGTGTCAAGTGTCCCCCAAAAGAGCAGAATATTCTTCCTTCCAAAAGAGTCCAAGAACAGAGAGACCATCAGGTTCATTTAGCCCTCTGCTGCGTTGAGTCTCTCAGAAGTCTTCCACTCAAGAGTTTTGCCTCTGAGCTCATTTTGAACCTAATTAACATCTCAGCTTGTTAGAAGATTCTTCTCAAGTCTGTTTCAGGAGTTCGCTTGCTCATGTCCATACACAGATACGGATCAACTTGGGATATTACTTTGCCCTGTAAAGCTATCTGCTTCTTTAAGCCCTCATTGAAACTCCAACCAGTTTCATATTAAAATAGGCATGCTTTTGCCAAGCCAGAAGCCAAATTGCAAAGATGTAACTTTCAGTTGTTAGAGGTGTTAATGGATAATTTGTTGGCCCTAGGCTTTGCCTACCTGGAGACTTAATTTGCAGTTTGGATCAAACTCTTCTGAACATGAAGATCCACATGCAACACACTTGGCCTCCTCTGTGTGGTAGGGCAGAGAAGGGATGAAAGCTGAGATTCTGGAATGTTTCTGGACCTGCTTATGGACTTTGGAAAGCTCAATTTAGATCACTGCTTATAATGATTAGATAGGACTGTCCCATACCGAACATGCAGATGGGAATGGTACATCCCTCTCTGTCACACACTCCTAGAAATAACTTTCCTGCTTGCTTTTGTGCAGAAGAGGCTCCATAGGTTTGAGGAAGAGCCCAGAAGGGGTACACCAAAGACGCTGACAGACATGCTGGGGCACCATCCTCTGATCATCTGCAGAAGATAGCTAATAGTTGCAGAGTGGCCACAGGATTTTATTGTCTGGAGGGAGTAGGGCCAACCTGGATGGCTCCTGTGTCTGTGGATCTGGGAGTGGCATTTCTGGGTTCTGCAGCATGGCTACTTGCCATCTTAATAGGCCCTGGAGCCTGTGAAGCAGATGCATGTTAGAAAACTCTTAGATGACACTCATGTCATCTGCCTCTCTCTTCCTCTCCCCCAAGTTTTTTACATCGGCTTAAGGTCCACATGTTCAGAAATGTGTGCACACACCTGTGTGTTTCATTTGCATGTGGATTTCTGAACGTCATGAGAACAACACGTTGCTGCCAGGTCTTCTGATGCTTTATAGACAGCAGTGCAGGGGTCTTCTTGATTCCACAACATGCCTTTTGCAGTCACAGAGCAATTGTCTCAAAAATCGATCAGAGACACCTCATGCATGACAGTCAAGGAAGAAACCAGAGAAAATGTAAGATGTTGCCTCATCAAAACTGATTATTTTAAAGCCCACTTCTACAAATATTTGAGGTGAAGCTGAGGGGTACTATTAAAGTGAGGTCTGCTGAGTCTTGCCCCATCAAACTCAAATCACATTTGGCTTTGGGTAATTCACTTTATGTACTTGAAAATTAGTCTGTTTCCAAATGAAACTCATAAAAAATGATTTTGTGGTTAAATGTCAGATTTTCTTCTTTGTCCAAAAATTCTCATAAATAAAATAAAAAATCACACTGATCTAAAGATAAACTTGTAAATACTAATTGATGTTTGCATTTTATATAATTATTTCTGGTAGTAGATAAGAATTTGATGAGCCAATTTTTTGTCTGATTTCCTTAATTGTGCCTGTAAGATTTTTTGCAAGTGGGTGCTTTATGTGCACATTTGGTCTTGGACTCTCATATTTCTCGAGTGTAAAGAAGGCTTTCTGTAGATAATGAACATGCACACAATTTTGCAGATTCAGTAAGAGTGCATGCTGAAAATCTGAACCTCTGTGTCTATCGGTGGCAGCATACAAGGAGCAGCACTACTTATTTCATTGTAACCCACATTAAAACACTTGATGCAATACTCACATGAACAATTTCTATGTCATGGAATATGGAGCTTTTAATATTGACCGTTGTAAAAAGAAACTTTAAACGTGCCATATATTTTTGGCAAAAATCCCGAAAATCTTCATGACATACTTAAACTATCAACTAGTGTTAAATCCCTTAGTCTAGCTTTCAAAATATTTGACTCAACCAACAGCATGTGGCGTTGTGGCTGTGCTGTTCCCAGGATATAGGAGGGACCAGATGGGTGAAGCAACATCTTTTATTGAACCAATATATGTTGGTGAAAGCGACACGCTTTCGAGCTTACACAGAGTTCTTGACGGACCCACCTTGTGTCTCAATCAGTGGTAGGCTTTTTAAATGGTAACTTCTCTAATCGATTTGTCATGGGATACAGTTCTGGTGCAAATGAAATGCTGCCTGCTATCATGCAGAGCAATTGTATTTTGAGTTGGTAGGGGATAGAGGCTCTCATTCTCTTTATTACAGCTAGGCCTGCCCACAGTGTGTGTGGAAGGGGGCACAGAAAGGGGCAGTTGCCTCAAGACGTAGCAAATCAAAGGGGCTTAGAGTTCCCAGCCTTTTAAGTTGCTGCTGGAGTGTTGCACTCTGTGCAGCTCTGAAATCTGGGAGGGCTCAGCATTGAGGCCTGGGTGGTGCTGAGGGCTAGCTGTCCACACGCCCACCCTTCCACCCGAGATCCCACCCCTTCCAGGAGTATGGAGCAGGTCCCTCTCACCCTGCCTGGGGGCTTGTGGAAGCTGTCGGCCCCCCTCATTACAGCCATTTAGAGTATATCTTCACTGCCTGCCAGATCGACGGGTAGCAATTAATCCAGCAGGAGTCAGCTTATCACACCATGGATAGACATGATACACTGATTGCCAAGCACTCTCCCATCAGTTCCGGTGGTCCATCAAAAGGAAAAGAGTAAAAGGAGTTGATGGGAGAGTGCCAGATGTTGATTTACTGTAGGGAAGGTACCGCTATAAGTAGATCTAAGTACATCGACTTCAGCTACGTTATTCACATAGCTGAAGTTGCAAAACTTAGATCGACAGCCTGCAGTAGTATAAACTAGACATAGGTGCCATTCCAACCAAACCAGAAACTGGGGAGCATTAAGTCACCTTTGCATGAACACCCGCTGAGTTGCACCAATAATTCTTAATGTTGCCATGAGTGTTAACAAATGGATGCGATACACTCATCATGGCACAATTCTGCAGGTAGTCTGGGATGATGTATGGCAGAGAGATTCCGGCCCAATGCTCCTCCGACTAAGGTTAATATAAGATTTCCCTCTGATTTGGATGAGCATTAGACTAGCCCAGCAGTCCCACCGGCATATTTTAAAATGGACACCTCATGCTACCACTTCCAGATTCATTGTTTTGCTTCTTTGTGCCTCTAGAAATTAAAAAGAAAATATTGAACAGGACACAATGACAGCGCCTGGGTAAAATGATTATGAAAAATTCTCAGTAGATAAATTAGCCTGTGAATTAAAGAGACCTGTGCGTAAATAATATTGAAACTTGATGCAGGCATTATATAAGAAAAAAATATGTATTCATTGCTGAAGTTCAGAAGCTGGTCTGCAAATGGCTTGCCATTTTCTGACTTCAATCAGAAATGTGATTTCTCTACTTAATAAAATACTCAACTCAACAATCCTTAAACACTAGGCCTTTAAAAATGACACCTCCTGCGGTGTGTGTGTGTGTATGTGTGTAAGCAAGAGAGAGACAGTGGTGGAAAATCGTAAAGTTTCAACAAGGAAATCTGCACTAATGGGGAAACAGATCTTTGCACAGACAGATCGACTGGCGAGCTGTTCAGGATCATGAGAGTTTTTAGCAAAGAGAATTTAGTTTTTCAAGTAGCTTTTTGGTAGATTGGCATAGCGAGAAGTCCATACTCACTCATTCTGCTGGATGTGAGTAACAGATACCTAATGAGTATCCATAAAATAAGCTACATCTTAGATGACAGGTGAAAATTAATGGGCAAAGTCACAAGTGAGCTTTGAGTGGTTGTTCGTATCATCCAGCAGCTCATTATGCATTCTACCAAAGGGAAACAAAAGTAAAAGTTAATTCTTTATATTTCACATTAAAGGCTAAGGATTCAATTAAATTCAAATGATTTGTTATGAAATCTGACACCACTGTTCTCAACCTGATCCTTGCTTTAAGTAAAGAAACTGAATAATTATGTTGCCGCTAACAAAAAATTAACATTTATTCTACAACTTGCACTTCTTTGGAGCCGAAGTTTTGGATCCAGGATATAATTTTCATCATGATGAATAATCACAAAATCAGCTCCTAAGCAGGGGCATTGAATTTCCACTTCAGTTGTAACCCTCAAGAGATGGTTTTCCCATTAACCCACCTAACCTTCTCTATCTGTTGCTTTAATTCTGACCTTTGCAATCAACACACTGCACTGCTTGTATTGTTTTGCCAGAAACTCCAGGAGAGCTGAAAGAACAGTTATTCCGTGACTATTCCGGATGTGTTCTTAAGTAGACTACATTGTTCATAAATTCCTTTCTTTTTAAAAATCACAACTTCAGGAACAAAAATATCAACATGTAAAACTGGATTGTATGTAGATTCTGATGTGCAATTTATTTGTAGCTTCATTTTTTGGTGTGTTTGAAAGTAGTTGCATGATATATGATAGGGTGGCTGGATATAGAGCAGTAATATTAGTTTGGGCTGTGATGTCATTAACTAAGCAAAATTTGATTTGCATAATACTTGGATGAAAGATGTTCAAGGAAAACCCACACAGCTGTAAGAAGTGCAGGGGGAGACAGGCAGAGTTGTTTGTTTTGTCTTCTAGTTATAACACAGAGACTCAGCAGACACGGTGCTACTTTGGCTACGTGCAGTACTGCAAAGTTTTTCCTTAGTAGTCTTGCCAGCCAGATCTGCTGACAGTTTCCTTTTCCCTTGTGGACTCAACTTTTTGCCCAGGTCACCTTTGGGATTTTACCCTTTTGGGGTAAAGCAGAGTTTTCAATGAATAGTTACAGGGCCTCACATAAGGTCAATGACTCTGGTCCAGGGCCAATAGTTCTGGCCCTTTTGGTCTGGCATCTTTCCACTAGTCTTCACTGTCATGATGTAGGGAAACCCAGAGCCTCCTTTTTACCAGCCCAGAGCCATCCCACCCATAGGATGGTTTGGGGCGGCCACCCCCGGCCCTGTGTTTCAGGGGACCCAACATCAGCTGCCTCAACCATCTTATGGACAGGAGCCACAGAACCCAGGGTGGCCTGGAGGTTTGACTGGGGCAGGGGCCTGGCATGGGGGTTGGCTCTCCCTTCCCACTCACTGTGGCAGTGGGATGCAGAGTGGCCTGATCCTGGCCACAGCCTGCTCCACTCCCCATAGGAGAAGAGGGGAGCAGAATGGGGCCAGGGCACTCTGCTTCCCGCCATTGCGGGAAGATGGGCAGCAGAGTATAGCAAGAGGCTGGATCACTCCGGCTCCCACCACTGCGGTGAGTAGGGGAGGGGGCTGAACCCTGCTGCCGCCCCATGCCAGGCCCCCTGGGTAATCCCCTTGCTCATGTTGCTCAGAGGAGGGGGCTTTGAGGATGAGGTGCAATGGGAACAGAGCAGGGGTGGGAAGAGGTGGGGCAGGGCTGGGGTAAGGGGTGGAGTTGGATCAGGATGGAGCAGAGGCAGGAAGAGGTGTGCAGGGACAGGTCCTGGGATGGGAAGGATTGCCCCCACACCTCCTTAGTGACAGCCCTGCATGCAGCAAATAGCTACATTCTCTCTGATCAGTCCTTTTGCGTCTTCATCGGTCTACTTCCTATGTTGGCCTACCTTCTTCTCAGGGGACTTGTATTTTCAGCAGAAGGTCTGCTCCCTGGTGCCAAGCCCTAATCCCAGTTTTCAAGTCAACAAAGGAAAAGAAACTAATTAATGAGCATAAGAATTTGTCTTACCAAGATCCTCCATCCCTCTCCCCAACTGAGCTAATAAAAATGTTTTGAGCTGTTTTGTAACTTAATTTTTTCTCAAAAATTTGACCCTTCCATTGCTGAAAAAAACAGCTGTATTACTGATCGATTTTATTGTAGGGAAGAGATGGGGAGAGAGGAAAATGTCTCTTGAAAAAAAAATCCAAAATCTTGTCCTTGTAAACTTGAAACATGGAAACTTTTGACCAGGTTGAATATATAATTTTTAAAAAAGCATTTTCAAGATAAGTTGGCCCCATCATTTGAATATGTAAACAAAGATTTTACAAATGAGACACTCAGTATGCTTGTCCAGGAGCAAATGGAACTGGGCTATAAATCCTTTCATTTCATGCCTCCAACTCCAACATTGCCTGATTTCACGGAGGTCTTTGGCCTTCTAACTTCCAAGTCCACGCTAAGTCTTGCTCCTTGCCTCCCTTTCTGTGTTGATCATTTATACGCTGATTAGTTAGCTTTGCACTGAAATAATAATGGGGCCTGGTCCAAAGCCCACTGATCTCAGTGGGAATGTTTACTTCACCTACAATGGACTCTAGATTATCATCATAGTAATAAACTTCCACCTTAGGCAAGATGAGAAGGATTATTTGTTTGAGGGCGGGGAGCTGCATTCCCCAAAATTTGTGACTATAGCAATTCATAAAATAAATGCTACTAGAAACTTGTCGTGAAATTTGCTATGAAGGTGAAAAGCACAATGACATGGCAATTCAGTACACCTGATTTTTTTACAAACCATAAAAATACTCATCGGATTCTTCTATCCAGCTGTATTGTTAAATATTAAACTCTAAAAAAGGATGTCTGTCAATAAACATTACAGCAATTTGGTACTTCAGACTTGTCAAAAATTGAATGCTATTTTTAAGATACTGCAAGCTAATAGTTGTACACACAATAATGTTTCCAATGGTAAAATTGCCAGTTACGTGTAGTAATTCATTCACTGTCTGTCAGGCATGCTAGGTAGCAGAAAGCTAGGTCAGTTGAATTGGTTATTAATGGATCCATTCAAAAATAAGCACTTGGAATCTAGAATTTGCTACAACAGTAAAAAACTGTATCATATGCCTATATGAAACTAGTAATGTTTTTATTCTGCTTAACCAATTTATATTTTATGATCTCTAGAACAGTAACTTAATTTAAAGTTCCTGCAATTATTTGTAAATGCCTCACTTTTTGAGAGAGTTATTAAAATTGCAGTTGGCCAGAGCAGGACAGGCCCATGCATCATTGAAGAAGCTAGTAATTTACAATGCAGTTGCAACTCCACATTAACATTCTAGGCTATAACGAAGATTCACATCAAACAAATTCAGAAGCAATTTTATGATTATATACTTTCCAAATGCTATAAAAAGTTAGAATTGCTCTCCAGATTTTCAGCATAGTTATTTCATTTTGTGGTGCTTCATTAATCAAACCCACATAAGCATTGTTGTGTCATGTTCTTTCCAGTGCCCATCTATGTCAATGTATATACACTGAGCATTCTATACAGGGATTATAAAGTCATAAATAGGAGGTTTTCCTTGCTTAATATTTAGAGAAATGGGTGCAAGTGCTGTCCTCCTCTAGATGATAAAGTAGTTAATTTTCTGAGTAAGTTTAGACTGACCAAAATCTATGCAGAATTGAAATATGCAAGAGCTGAGTTTTGCTTTTCTATAATGTACTCCTGTCCAAACCAATAACAATTTGTGTAACACTGTACTTCAAATAGCTTGAAAAATGTATGTTAAAGAATTACAATATAAAGCAACACAAATGCCTTTGAGGGAGAAAATAGCCAGACAGTATAGAATCATTTTGATTGCCGATCAAAATTCTCCTCCTTTGAAAATGAACCTTCACAACTCTCTGTGCTCAACCTATGGCAAATGACACTCACTACACACTGGGTGTAACTTGAAGAATGCATAATACATAGTGTAAAAGTTTGAATATTACCATGCTATTCTGTTAATTGCGGACACCAGCAATGAACATGAATAGTGTTACCTACTGAAATGTCCCATTACCAACATCAGCTAGCCTTCTCCATACAAGTAGAAAAGCTGAATTCAACAAAAAGCTAAACTATACCAAGAGGTAAGGGGGGATAAGCAAGATAAATTCTGATGTGAGATTGAAGATGTCTGTGTCCATACTATCTAGTATCAACTAAAGGAAAACAGACATGCGTAAGAATGACCTACATGCCTCCACCATATTTATCATTATATTAGTATCATGAAAAAACATCATTAAGGCTTTATATTTTCCCTTTATCACCTATTCATTAGTGGATTCAGTACCTGATTCTGTGCCATTGATTTCAAGGGGTGCAGAATAAAATCCTGAGTGCACGAGAAAGTGAAGAACTAATGCCATCACTGTCTCGAGTCCAGGAAGGTTCTAGGTAAGCATTCCCTCACAATTTATCAATGCAACCCTGTCATTAGCAGCTGCATGCCAGCTTTATGATTCATAGTATAAGGCCAGAAGAGACCATTAGATCATCTAATCTGTCATATGTAGAATCTTGGATCATTGAATTTCACGCAGTTACCCAATAACTTCTGTTGGGCTAAAGCTTTTCTTCCAGAAAGGAATCCAAATCTTGAGATGGAGAATCCACCACTCCTTTGGTAACTAGATCCACTGGCTCATCTCCCGTATTGTAGAAGTTAGGCACAAACTTTTTAACTTGGAATTTGATCAGCTTCAACATCAATCTAGTAATTCTTATTATGTCTTTCTGTGTTAAATTAGTCCTTTAGCCCTCTGTGTTTTCTTTCAGTGAAGGTACAAATGCATTGTAATCAAGTCATTCCCTCTGTCTTCTTTATGATAAGCTAAATTGATGATGCTCTTTAAGGCATCGTCTACACGGCAATGACACATCCAGAACTGGCCCATGCCAAGTGGCTCAGGCACTTGGGGCTTGGGCTTAAGGGGCTGTTTAATTGCAGTGTAGACATTCCGGTTTGGGCTGGAAATTGGACTCTAGGACCTTGAAAAGTGGGAGAGTCACAGCCTGAACCTCAATGTCTATAGGGCAATTAAACAGTCCCTTCCCACCAGTATGAATTAATTGTCTCAGGTCACCTGTGGTAATCTAATTGCAATGTAGACCATTGTAACCTAGGTCTCTGGCAGTAAAGCATTTTCTCTAGCCCACAAATTGTTGTTGGGCTCTTCTGAACCCATTCCATTTTGCACATCCTCTTAAAAATGTGGACACCCACACTGGACACGGTATTCCAGTCAAGGAGGTCAACAGCTTCTGCAGGCCCTCAGGAAAGGTGTGTGGTGGTGGGGAGGGGGAGGTGGCTCTATACCCCTGGTAGCTGTTGGGCTTCAGGAAGAAAGGACAGAGCCCAGGGTAGTCAGCCCCTGCCCCCTCCAGCCTTCAGAGCCATGAGGAACATGTAGAGCGGTGCTCCAGTAGTGATTAAAAGGGCTGGGAGCCCCTTTGAATTCCCTGATCCCAAGGCAACTGCCTCTTTTGGCCCCCTCTTCATTTTTGTGGGCCTAATTATAGTATTAGTCCCACCAATGTTTCATACATTGGTAAAATTGTTTCCTTATTTCTACTCACTGGTCCCCTGTTCATATATCCAATGAGTCGCGTTAGCCCGTTTTGCCAATCCACTGTAGCAGGAGTTCATGTTGAGCTGCTCTCCCACCATGACTCCTAAATCTTTTAGAGAGTCACTGCTTTCCAGAATACAGTCTCCCATTGGTGGGTATGGCCCACTGTTCTCATTGCTAGAACTATAGTTTTGCACTTGGCTGGATTCAAAGGCATGTTCTTTTAATGGGGCCTGCTTACCAATCACTCTGTAGGCCCCTGTCTTCCATCATTTACCATTCTGCCAAACTGTGCCATCTGCAAATTTTAATCTGCAGTGATTTTTGTATTTACTTCCGGCTCATGGTGTAAATGTTCATAGAATCATAGGACTGGAAGGGACCTCGAGAGGTCATCGAGTCCAGCCCCCCGCTGCTGCCGAAGACGCGGTCGGCGGGGTAGCCGGGATGCGCTGCTCGGCAGGTGGCTTAGCCGGCGTGGCCCCGAGCAACGTGGGGAGTGATGGGGTGAGGCAACCCCGCACCGAGGGTGCCCCCCCCCAGCAGGGCAGAAAGAAGCACCGCGGCTTTTCCCGCCGCTGCTGAGGAGGCGGTCGGCGGGGCAACCAGGACGCGCCGCCCGGAAGGCAGCTTCACGAACGCGGTCCCGAGCACCACGGGGGAAGGACCCCCCGGGCTGGGGTTGGCAGGGGCAACAGGGGAGGAATGCCACCCCACCAGCCTCAGGGCGGGCGGCCCCGCAGATGCCCCCAGTCAGCCCTATTCCCCGCTGCTGCTGGGGGTGAGTAGAGACAGCTGGGGAGGAGAAGGTGGAGCCGCGGGGAACACAGGTGCAGGTGTTCTGGAGGGGCGGGGGCGGCACCCTCCCCAGGCATAAAACCAGCAGAGTCAGAAGAAGGGGGAGGCGAGGAGGAGGACGTCGGAGGAAGAGACTGAGAGGCACGAGGAGGCAGCGGGACAAGCCGGCTGGTGAGTGGACGAGCGAGGGCGTGAGGAAGCAGCCCAGGGCGGGTGTACTGGAGCACGTGGGCTGATGAGTTGAGGCTCCATGCCCCATCAGCCGGGTTGGGGGAGAGAGGAGCGTCTCCCCCGCCTTAGGGCCCTGGGCTGGGGTCTGGAGAGAGGGAGGGCCCGGACCCCCCTCACCTCCTCGCTCGAGGGATCGTCTGGGCGACCGAAGGGAGGGTTGACCGGGCGCCGCTTTATGGAGACCGGGAGCATCTAGGACGTCAACCGGGGCAGCGGGGCTTCCCAGGGCGGGGTGAGCCTGTGGACCCCGTAACAGCGTCCGTGGCCAATCTAAACGCGCTTTGCCGCAGAAAAGCCTCGATCGTCATTTTCGCGATTGGGGCTTTTTTGCGGAAAACACTACTGTGCTGTCTACGCTGACCCTTTTCCGGAACAGTTTTCCGGAAAAAGACTTTTGCCCGAACGGGAGCAGCATAGTTTTTCCGGAAAAGCACTGATGATTTTACATTAGATCGTCAGTGCTTTTCCAGAAATTCAAGCGGCCAGTGTAGACAGCTGGCAAGTTTTTCCGGAAAAGCAGCTGATTTTCCGGAATGATTTGCCAGTGTAGACACAGCCTTTATATCTAAAATATTTGTTCCTGCAAAAAGAATTGGGAAGAAATTCATCCCCTGCTAGAGAAGGGGAGTAGACGGAACACAACATACTGGAGCTTGGATAACAAAGTAAGACAGACCATGTAAACAGAGGGAACTGATTACATAAACTCAATCACTTGAAACTAGAAGTCACAAGGGTCACAAACAACTTCAGGAAATCTCTGAATCCATGAGTTCAAAGACCCTGGGACAAACTTCCTACCTTAGCTGTGGTGTATCTCTGACATTGTTAGCACTGTGGCAAGTTCCTGTTGCTATGATGATACAGCTAAGATGAAGCATGGCAATTATCTACATTAAGGATTTAGTTATATAACCTCCTGTGATTAGCACTTGCTTCTCTAATTGGAGGAGGGGAAGTGTTCATTTTTTTTCATAGCAAACAGGGAATTAAGTGTGCAACAACCATTAACAATAATGGAAGTCTCCTCCTATTCTCCTGTATCACTGTTTAATGTATTTATTAAACAATGCTGCACCGTTAAGTAATGTTCACATAAGCAGACTGCTTCTTCAATAAATAATTTCCTTCACTATAGTACTAGATAATTAGGATATTTGGCAAGTGCTGTTTACCAGCCATAATGGAATTGTTTCAGTCATTCAAGAGCAATACAATTAATAAGGAACAAGGTAAAAAATGACATATTTTCTATTAATTTAACTTTCCTTAGAAGTTGGTACCCTCCTCACCCACCCTCTTTTTGAGTAAAGGAGCCAAGGAATCTGGAAAAGAGAAGAAGCCTTGGGAAGATGACCATCTCACAAAACTAGCTCAACAGAAATGTGTAATGCTGTTCATGAATTCATTATGGAATCTGTAGGCATTGGGAACTGAGCATTTATTACATAGACCAAGTGGTCTACATGTGACACTCCCAGAATCCTTCAATGCATGTACAGTGTTCTGTAAACGTAAAGTGCAACGTCATTCTGCCTACAGTTCATTGAGTGGAAGTCACCATTCATAGTGTTTTGGCTCAAGATCTGTTGGCCCTGCAAAGGAGATTATATGCGACCAGTTCTGGTATCTTGTGGCCAGATATTTTTCATGGTCAGGCCATCACACTATAAAATACAAGACATGGTTTATAAAGCAGAGCGCCAATTCTGGAATGGTCACTAAAGATAATCAGTGGATGAAGAGTATGATTCAAGGCGAGAGGTGAATAAGGACTAGAAGACTGAACCCCAAAATATTATGATGCGGACATCCCCAGGTAGCCTGCCTGTCAAATGGATATTCCAAGTGAATGCTTTTGTGTCACACTTGAACATACACAGAAGATTCCTGGTGCCAGAGAACAGTACTGACTATAATCCAGACAGAGTGAAATTTTTAAACTGGGAAAGCCCCATTCCCTGTCCTGCCCTATTTTCCTTATGGGAAGTTGGCCTGAATTGCCACAGCAGGATTCCCCTTGAGTGCTGCCTGCTGATTTTGCGGGCACATTTACACTGCACACTTATTTTGGAATAAGGGTATGTCTACACTACCACCCTAGTTCGAACTAGTGGGGTAATGTAGGCATCCCGGACTTGCAAATGAAGCCCAGGATTTGAATTTCCCGGGCTTTATTTGCATGTTGCTGGGCACCGCCATTTTTAAATGTCCGCTAGTTGGGACCCCGTGCCCGTGGCTACACGCAGCACGAACTAGGTAGTTCGGATTAGGCTTCCTATTCCGAACTA
Source organism: Pelodiscus sinensis (assembly GCF_052426305.1). Lineage (NCBI taxonomy): Eukaryota > Metazoa > Chordata > Testudines > Trionychidae > Pelodiscus > Pelodiscus sinensis. The sequence continues at coordinate 12,662,012 of NC_143068.1, read as the reverse complement.
CCGTTACTCCTCGTGGAACTATCTGGCAAGTCCATCAGGGGGCTGTGCATATCTGTGAGGCCCTGAGGGAGAGTTTCACACAAGGACCCCAGTGACACTCCCCCTCGGGCCTCAAAACAAGGGGCCTGTGCATTGCCCTTCTTTGACTTTCCTCCCACAGCCCCCCCTTCCCCTGCAGAGACAATAAACTAGATTTTTTGTTTTGGAACAAATCACTCTATTTTTTTTTTTACCGGGGTGAATGTAACAGGAGAGGGACTGAGGAAAGAACCTGTGAGAGGAGAAGAGTGTGGTGGGAGGAGGAGGAGAGGCTCAGAACTGGGGCTGGGAGTGAAGCCTGCATCAGGTGGTTCCGCCGCCTCTTGTGCGGGACCCTCAGGAGCTATGGGGGGAGGGACTAAGGGGAGAATCTGGAGGAGTGGGATCTGGGATGGGAGAGGACACCAAGCTGTCGATGACCATGTGGAAGGCCACGCAGAGGGTTCAGCACAGTTGCAGCAGCTCCCATTGTGTGTTGCAGCACAGCTAGAGATCCTCCTCGAGTCTCCACTCCTGTAGTTTTGATGAGTGTGGTCAGAGTGGCTAGCAGGGCACCCATGGGAAGGGCTTGGAGGCCTGTTATTTTGAAATAACTGCAGCTGCCCTGTCTACACACACCATAGGCGTTATTCCTTGGACAATGAAGGTTACAGAATCCAGAATAAGACACCCACTATTTTAAAATTACTTTGCTAGCATCTACATAGCAAGCCCGTTATTTCAAAGTTATGCTGGAACAATGCTGCTGTGTAGACATGACCTATGACTCCGGCCCACAACATAGGGTATGTCTAGACTACAGGCTTTTGTCGACAGAAGTTTTGTCGACAGATTCTGTCGACAAAGCTTCTGTCGACAAAGAGCGTCTAGACTACATTCAGTTCTGTCGACTAAGCAAGTTGCTTTGTCGACATGGCAGTGTAGATGCAAAGGACAGTTTAGATGCAATAAAAGCCTTCTGTCGACAGAACTCTGTTGACAAAAGGCATTATTCCTCGTAAAATGAGGTTTACCAGCGTCGACAAAACTGCTGAGTTCTGTCGACGTTATGTCAACAGAACTCAGCGGTAGTGTAGACGCAGGTTTAGTTTTGTTGACAAAAGTCCACTTTTGTCGACAAAACCCTGTAGCCTAGACACACCCATAGGGAGTATATCAGAGAAAGAAAGTCAGTGGCTAGAGTGTGCAGTGAGACAGAGCCAACAGAATGACTAGGATGGTGAATGGTTTTCATACTCTGTCAAGGGAAGTAGCCTTGAGGTTGCTCTAACTTACACAAGGACCCAAATGGGCTCCCCCAGGACCAAGAGAAAGCAGAGATGGTATACAGTACCAAGCATAGCTCAGCTGGCGGACATGAGGATACTGTCCTAAATTTACAGATTTTGGCTCTGTTTTTCAAAGTTTTGAAACTTATAGTAAGAAATGCACATTTGACAAGGATTCTGTGACTTTATCCAGTGGGCTTTGCTGAAGCTAGGACAGGTGATGATGCATTATCCATCTCACCACTTTCATAAATCAGTGCAAAATATTTCATCTTCATGATATCACAAAGTCATTCTAAACTCAAATTCTTAATTTGGTTTTATTTCCTAGGTTATCAGTTCTCTGGTGACCAGACACACAGAGAAGTGAGTCTGTTAGCAAAGACCTATTTCAAGGTGTCATGAAGCACCTTTTCAGCTCTAGCCAATAGGAAAAACTTTCCCATTCATAGTACAAGGGGCCCTGAATGGTTTGAGGCTACCAGAGAGCCCCAGTGGCAGAGGTTGCTAGTGGCCAGAAGTGGAGCCCAGCAGGTGGGCCGGGGGCAGGGAGCACAGCCAGGTGCTGGAAGAAGTAGAGCCAGGTGTGGGATTGGCGACCAGGAGGGAAGCCCAGCCAGGAGTCTGGTAACCCCCTGGGAGAGCCCAGACCTACTCTGGTCTGGCAAACTCCCTTGTTCAAGGCTGCCAGCCAGGGAGGTCCAACCTGTACCTTAAAATTTTTTGTGTTATAGTAACATTCTTCTTAAAGCCAGATGCAGGAAAGCCGTATTGGGTAGCTATTGTTTGATACTTGACATGAGTGACTTTCTTTATATTGTATCTTCCAAAGTTGTAATCGATTTTTTGCAATAACTTGCTGTACCGTACAGAGATGAATATGCATATAAAATACATACATTCTACAAAGGAAAAATATCCACCCCATGTCCTATTCATAATTCAAACTCATTATCTCTGTTTTTCTTACTTTAAACTTCTTGCAATTTTAAACCAAAGCTTTCAAGTTTCTTATCCATTTCAGCCACTGTAGCAGGAATTATGTTGAATGTTTAAATAAGTTTTAGTAAGTGAGACTAGCACTGTTTGATAAGTAATATCCGAGTCTTTTAGTAGTGTAAAACCATGAAGGTCTTTAGCTTCCTGGGATCTTCTCTAGATTCCTCCTTAAATATAAGTAGTTGCATTTGCATTTCTCTGATTCAGTACTAAAGGTTAAACAAACTATGAAAGTTGGTTTCTGGAACTTTAGGACAATGGCTGCCACATGGGTGATGAAAGGAATGGAAGAATATAATGTTGAAATTGGTGGAGTAAATGCATGTGAATAGTGGGGAGCTGATGAAAAGCCATTAAAATTGAAAATAAAGGTATAATATATTCTGGGAAACAAAACGGTTACCACTCAGAAGGAGCAGCATTAATTATTTCCAAAAGCAGAAAAATTGCTTATAGACTGGATGCCAATTAACAGCTGGTTGCTCTGAGCTAGGTTTCACACACAATACGTGATTATAAGAATAATACAATGTTTTGCACCAAAAGATGACTATAATGATGAACAAAAAGGTCAGTTCTACAATTGCCAGAAATTCTGGATAATGTTTATGCGTGATACCTACTTTGCAATTATGGACTTCGATGTCTAGGTTGGGGATAGTGATAGAAATGTAGCCGTGTTAGTCTGGGGTAGTTGAAGCAAAATGCAGGACAATGTAGCACTTTAAAGACTAACAAGATGATTTATTAGATGATGAGCTTTCAGACCCACTTCCTCAGATCAAATAGTGGAAGAAAGTAGTCACAACCATATATACCAAAGGATACAATTAAAAAAAATGAACAAATATGAAAAGGACAAATCACATTGCAGAACAGGAGGGGGATGCGGGGGGGGGGGGGGGAGGAAGGAAGGTAAGTGTGGGGATGACAGCCAACTGGGTAGAACAAGTGGCAACCAAGGTGCTGGCTCCCAAAATCAAAATGACGGAAAAGCTATTAGAATCATGGTTCATTTTTGATGGCTCATATTTTGCACACACACACATATACACAGAGAACCTTGGAATTCCCCATATGAGGTCACCAGGCACCAGAATGACTGTCCATGGATGGTAAGAAAACTTAGACCAATGTGTCAGGATATCAGAGCAGAGAGGAGCAACTGTTGGAAGTGACCACAATTTTTGAGCAAGGCAAAGGAACCAAATGTGAAAAACAAAAATCCAAAAAGCACTGAGGAAAATGAACAGCAAAGGCTAACAGAAAAGACATGACAGCATCAATTTCCAAATGAAATGAAACAGATATCAGGGACTACAATACTAAAGTTTCATCACAACACATCCATGTTGACATGCCAGGGCCCTCTCTACTAACAGCACCATTGATGGTGCAATAACTGTAGCTGGTTTCCAGACATGCAAACCTACAGACAGAGTAAGTGAGTATACGTGGAACTGTGTGAAAACAATTTGGTAACCAGAAATCTACAATGTGAAGACCAATTGATGACATTTGAATTCAAATATTATCACATAAACTTCTGAATGTGAAGGCTGAAAATCCACCAAAGACACAGGTAGACAGGCATTCCAAGACAAATGCCTCAGGAATGAATAATAGGTATTTGATAGACTTCATTTCTAACAGATTGAGATTCCCCAGATTTTACCAGCCCCATATCTCTAAAATTATTCCCCCTTCCCCTCTCCCCCCAAAAAAGAGGGAGATATCTGGGGCAAGTGATACGGGAGATGTCAGAGTGCCTGTTACAGTGTGTGTGCTATTTTGCTGCTGTAAGAACAAGTGCAAGGGTCCAAGAGAGAGAATCTCTCCATTGACCAGAGGAAAGCTTGCAGGACTTGCCCAGAGAGAGAACATGCAAAGAATGGCTTAGATAGGGAGGTAAAGCTTTGTTCAGGCTGTGACATTTGATGGATTCGGATTCACTTCATTTGCACCACCCAAGTTTTCATCAGAGGCTTTAGTAGGACCTCCTAAAGTGGATAGAACACTGAACTGGGGCGTCAGAGCTCATTTTATTCCTAACTCTGCCACTGACCCACTTTGTGGACTTGAGCAAGTCACTTCACCTTTGCCTCGGTTTCCCTGACCATGCTTTGCCTATTTAAACAGCAAGCTTGGGACAGCTACTGTCTCCTAGAATGCATTTGTATCTAGATCTTGGTTCTTGCCTCCTCAGTCCCCATCTTCATGTATAAACACTAGAAGAAATATTAATTTTGTGGTTTTATATATTTTATCATTCTGTTTCAGTTTATAAATTATCCCTGTTGTCTCCAAGATAAACCAAAACCTCAGCCCATTAATACCATTTTAAGAATGGAATTAACAAATAGCTCTAAAAGTAATCACATGGAATGAAAATGCAGAATAAGGAGAAGCTACTGTTGTGATTTAACATAGCTCTCCTTAGGATGCCCTTCCTAAAGGACTACCAAACAACCAATGCGTCGGTTTGTTCTGGTAAAATGTATGTGGCAATCAGCTCTTATCCAGCTTTAAATCTTGGAAAAGAGATACCCATTTAACCTTTCAACTCCTAATCTAAATTTATTACACGGGAAAAATTGTGCCTAAATATCAGTGTATTTATTAGAAAAGCCTGCTGCTCTGTCCTGAAGTTCTTCTTTCTGACAGCTGAATCAGAAGACAGAACAACGCTAATACACAGGCCATCCATGCTGGAGCCTGCACCTAGGAAACCCCAAAGCAAGCATCACTCCCCCTGATCTTTCCTTGTTTTAGAAATGTTTTAGGGAGTGTGAGATCTGTGACCCTCCTCCCCACCCCTATCCCCCACAATTCTTCACCAGCATCACACCCTGCATTGTCACTTACATTCAATTTACCCCAGTGTGGAATGTTACTATTGGGCTACTGTGTGTTTGTCTGTTTGAAAAGTGACAGTTTGAAAAGAGTGAATTGGGAGTGCTTTGTTCCAGGTGGGCCTTGAGGGGCTAATTGGATCAAAGGCAAGGCTATGGGCCAGGACACCTGCTTGGAGCGAGCAGCCTTATAAAACAGGCAGCCAGAGCAAACAGGGCAGCAGCCAACAGGGCTTACAAGAAGTGCAAACTTGGACAGATGACTAGGGAAGAGTATAAATATATTGCTCGAGCATGCAGGGGTGTAATCAGAAAGGCCAAGCACAATTGGAATTGCAGCTAGCAAGGGTAACAGGAAAGGTTTCTACAGACATATTAGCAATAAGAGGGTGGTCAGGGAAGGAGCAGAACCTTTACTGAATGAGGGAGGTAACCTAGTGACAGGTGAAGGAGCAGAACCCGTAGGCTGCATCTAGACTGGCATGATTTTGCGCAAATACTTTTAACGGAAAAGTTTTTCCGTTAAAAGTATTTGTGCAAGAGAGCACAAACTGGCATGAGAACACAAACAAAAGCATCCGTGCCCAGTGTAGACACTCTCTTGCGCAAGAAAGCTCTGATGGCCATTTTAGTCATTGGGCTTTCTTGCACAAGAAATTAACTTGTCTGTCTACATTGGCCCTCTTGCGCAAGAGGGCTTATCCCTGAGCGGGAGCGTTGGAGTATTTGTGCAAGAACCACTGATTTTCTACAGTACAAACTCAGTGTTCCTGCGCAAATACTCGTGGCCAGTCTAGACAGGCGGCAAGATTTTGCGCAAAAGCAACCACTTTTGCACAAAATCTTGCCAGTCTAGATGCACCCTTACTGAATGAGGGAGGTAACCTAGTGACAGGTGATGTGGGAAAAGCTGAAGTATTTGATGCTTTTTTTGCCTCTTCACAGACAAGGTCAGCTCCCAGGCTACTGCACTAGGCAGGGCCAGATTAAGGGGGGGGGGCTAGCCGGGCAGCTGCCCAGAGCGCCAACCTATGGGGGGTGCTGATTGAAGTGATAAGGGGCGCTGCGCACCCAAGGGCGGGGCTGCGCATTCACCACGTGCCCGGAGGCGGGGCCACACATGCGCTGCGCGTCCACTGCCCGGGGCACAAGTATGGCTCGGTCCGGCACTGGCTCTAGGTAACATAGTATGGGAAAGAGGTGAGCAGCCCTCAGCGGAGAAAGAACAGATTGAGAAGTATTTAGAAAAGTTGGACATACACAAATCCATGAGCTGGATCTAATGCATCCGAGGGTACTGAAAGAGTTGGCTGATGTGATTGCAAAACCATTGGCTGTTATCTTTGAAAACTTATGATGATCTGGGAGGTCCCAGATGATTGAAAAAAGAAAAATGTTGTGACCACCCTTGAAAAAGGGAAGAAGGACAAGCCAGGGAACTACAGACTGGTCAGACTCACCTCAGTCCCCGGAAAAATCATGGAGGGCAAGTCATGCCTGGCCATTCTGATTAACTTCTATGATGAGGTAACTGGCTCTGTGGACATAGGGAAGGTGGTGGATGTGATATATCTGAATTTTAGCAATGCTTTTGATACAGTATCCCACAATATTCCTGCCAGGAAGTATGGATTGGATAAGTGGACTGTAAGGTAGATAGAAAGCTGGCTAGATTTTTGGGCTCAACAGGTAGTGATCAACAGCTCAATGTCTGGTTGGTGGGTAGGGAAAGGGTCCAAACTGACCTACACAAATTGGAGGATTGGGCCAAAAGAAATCTGATGAGATTCAACAAGGACAAGTGTAGAATCCTGCACTTGGGACGGAAGAATCCCAAGCACTGTTACAGGCTGGGGAATGACTGAGTAAGCAGCAGTTAGGCAGAAAAAGACTTGGGGATTACAGTGGATGAGACCCTGGATATGAGTCAGTAGTGTGCCCTTGTAGCCTAATGGCTAATGGCATAATAGGGTGCATTAGGAGGAGCACTGCCAGCAGATCTAGAGAAATTATTATTGCTTTTTATTCGGCACAGGTAAGGCCGCATCTAGAGTATTGTGTCCAATTCTGGGCCCCCCATTACTGAAAGGATGTGGACACATTGGAGAAAGTCCAGTGGAGGGAAATGAAAATGATTAGGGGCTGGAGCACATGACATATGAGGAGATGGTGAGGGATTTGGGCTTATTTAGTCTACAGAAGAGAAGAGTGAGGGGGGATTTGATAGCAGTCTTTAACTACCTGAAGGGAAATTCCAACGAGGGTGGAGAGAGGCTGTTCTCAGTAGTGACATATGGCAGAATGAGGAGCAATGGTCTCAAGTTGCAGTGGGGGAGGTCTATGTTGGATATTAGGAAAAATTACTTTACTAGAAGGGTGGTGAAGCATTGGAATGGGTTACCTAGGGAGGTGGTGGAATCTCCATCCCTAGAGGTTTTTAAGTCCTGGATTGACAAAGCCCTGGCTGGGATGATTTAGCTGGGGTTGGTCCTGCTTTGGGCAGGGGGTTGGACCTGATGACCTCCTCAGATCTCTTCCAACTCTATGATTCTATGATTCTACATTGGTACAGACCTTACTCAGGTGTGCAGGAGGGCAAAGAGGGAACCGGGCCTCCCTTTCTTGGCTTGCCCTTGTTCACATTGCAACTGAAGCTATAGTGAGCATACCAGGGACTACTCTCTTTGTGCTCTTTATAGCAAGCAAGTAGTTGTAGGGTGGGGGGAGGACATAAGAATAAGCAGTGGGGAGAGCTGTGTTCTATCTCCATTAACTCAGTTCACTAATGGACAGAATGGCTGGTAGGATGCACAGTGGGCAATAAGTTTCTTTACTATACGGAGTGAAATAACTTCTGAAGAGCAAGAAGGGAATGGGAAGGAGGGGAGGGGGGAATGTGACTAAGTCAGACTCCATTTACTCTTACGCTTCTGGGACAGCACAATTACATGCTGCTCTTACTCAAGGATTACTCAGTGCTGACTAAGGGCCTGTCTACACTTCCCGGGGGATCATTGCTGCAGTGATCAATTCCCCTGGGGTTGATTTAGCAGGTTGACTGGTGATCACTCTCGTCAACTATAGTACTCCGCTGGAATGAGACACGTAAAAGAAAATCAAGGGAAGAATTTCTCCCTTCAACCATCCACAGTGGAGATCCTATTGTAACTTGACCTAAAGTACGTTGACTCCAGCTATCGTATTCACAGTTGGAGTTGTGTAAATTAGATCAACTTTGCACTGTAGTGTAGATCTGCCCTTAGCTTCATTGGAGCTAAGGGCAGAATCTTTTAACTAAATTCTGCTGGCAATTACATAAAGATCGACATCTCCTTTTGTATCTCTTATGACCCTGAAACAAACCCTGGATTATTTTAAAATCTTCTTGACAGTTCCTTAACCATTACTTTTTTAACCCATTTTGCTAAGGGAAGTATTTAGAATACCTTTCCTTGTTTACCGTTCCAAAAGCCTAGCTTTTTGCTTTCAAAGGGGGCTATCAATGCTCCACAAAGCACATGAAAATAAACATTGTTCTCCAATAGCAACCAACTCCAGATTGTCAAGTAATGGGAATTTAAAATTCCAGAGGAAGAGGTTACAACACATTAGCAAATGGCATAAGAATTCAATATCCAGCTGCCTTTTCCGTATGGACTTGACATCCACAACAGAGGGGAGAAAGGCAGTAAGATTTGCATGAGAATGCACTCATGCAAAGAAATTGTCACACTCCCCATCATGATGCTAAGAACTTAATTCTGGGATCGAATGCATTGCAAGGTAATCCAAGCAATGTTTAACCATACTAGAAGTTACTAAAGCTTCCAAACTCTAAGAGGGATGTATCTACTGAAACAAAGTTCATCGGAACAAAATTTTCGAATTAGGGACAGTAGTATCTTCATAAATGTGTAATTATCTACAGAGCATGCAAAACACTAATATGTCTAAAATAGTTTTGCACAAAGGCAAATATTGTATGTAGACTGAAATGACTAAATTGCATGTTACTGATACATTTAGTTGTGTTAGTGCAAGTCTGTGTATACACTTTTCCTAATAAGTGTCCTCTTCTGATTTTCTGTAACTGGATTTTTTTTTTGCCAACTTGAATCACTTATTTCAACTTTTGCTTATATAAAAAATGAAATTTTTGACAGACTTAGAAATAACTATTGAGAATTAAAATGTATTTTAATTTATTTTAGTGCAATTCGCTGTGTGAATGACCCTTCAAAACATTTAGGCTTTGTCTACACTGCAGGGTTTTTGTGCAAGAAGCTTTTTGCGGAAGAAATCTTCCGCAAAAACTACTTGCACAAAAGCGCATCCACACCTCAAAAGCGCATCGCAAAAGCAATGTGCTTTTGCTCAAGAGAGCATCCACACTGAATGGACATTTTTGCACAAGAAAGTTCTGATTGCCGTTCACAGAATGGCCGTCAGAGCACCTGTGCTTTTTCTGATAGGCTCTTTTTGCGCAAGAAACCTCGGTTGAGCATCCACACACACCTTTTTGAGCAAGAACTCTTGCACAAAAAAGAGTTATTCCTCACAGAAGGAGGTATACCTACACCACAAAAATCCCTCTGTTCTGCCGTTTTACTGTAGATTTTCTTGCTCAAAAATGCACTTGAGGTGTGGATGTGCCATAGGTTGTTGTGCAAAAACCCTGTAGTGTAGACATAGCCTTAGACTTGAAACAATGGAAAAAGCAGAACAGGATTAACCAAGACAGGCATTGTTTTTTATAAAAACCAAACCAAAAAAGCTTTAAAACTATTTTCTGCAGTTCTCTTCCTCTGATGCTGAATGCAATGTCTTTGTATGTCTTTATTAATCTGGACTGTTTGTTTTTCCTCCCTCCAGTCCCACAGAAAGATTAAATCAGTAAAATGGACACTCGTTAAGTGCCTACATCAGCCTTATCAGCCTGACAATGCTCTGTTTTTCTCCTTCAGTTGTGGTATCATAAGGATGCTGTACTGTATATAGCACCACTTAGTGGCAGAAAACCTATTTCAAATCCTCTTTTCTGGAATCTAGTCTAAGAAAGTTTGTGTTAAGCTTAAAACAAAAACAAAAAAACTTTTTTTCACACTAAGATTTAAGAGAGGTTCACAGTCATGATAGCAAGATGACTATTTAAGTAACATGTAGCCTATTTTCAGGCCAAATCTCTAAAGCTGCACATTTGCTTTTGTGAACACAAGATTGTACCCCCAAAGCAGGGGTTTGTGACCCATACATTTGGTCATGCTTTCGTGCATCTTGCACATGCTAGCCTGCAGGGACACAAGCCCTTTGTCAGTATGATCAACTGCATGTACAGGTTTGATTTCCCTTGTCCAACACCCTCGGGATCCGAACCAAGGTGTTGCCAGACCACGGTTCTTTGCTGCTGGCCTCTGGGCTCCACTTCTGGCTCTGCAGTCACCGGACTCTACTCCCAGACACTGTGCTCTACTGCTGGGTTCCTCTATGGGCTGTCAGCCCTGGCCGGTCTCCACTCTGGACCGCCAGTCCCAGCCAGGCAACACACCTGGCTGTCAGGTCTCAAGCTTTCGGATCCCAAGATGGTCTCTCAGGATAGGGATGTTTTGCTCACTGCACTTGCATACCTAGAATGTGCATGGTGCTCTCAGGGCAGTGCTGAGGGCTGCTTAGCCTTAGCCCTGCCCCTTCTGCCCCCATCCAGGGGCACGGAGCAGGTGTCCCCACCTTGCTCAGGAGCCAGGCAAGGCAGTTGGCTCCACTGGCCTTGACCTAGTCACTGAGCGGCCAAAGGGCAGAAAGGTGCCTAAAATTTAGGCATTGCAATATCTAACTCTCTTTGTCGATCTAGCCCTTAAAGTCCTATTGAATTCAGTGGAACTAGTGCTTGTGCTGGCCTTCTGCATAAGGCTGAATTTTACTCCCTAACCACACACAAATCCTATGCACCACTGAAGTCCCATTTTCACCCTATTTTGAAGAGTTAGGTGGTGCATAGGTACAGAAAGGTTAATTTTGTCCTTTAAGCAAATGACCAGTAAGTCCCTGGGCAAGATGTGAATCATCATAGAAGTAAAATGCTCTATAACTTGTTTCAGATGCCCTCAGCTATCCAGGCCCCCATGAACTATATGAAATTAGAATTGGCACAGCTGAACTTCCTGCTGACAATAGCCAACTTCTTGACAAAATGTCTCATGTATAGCTTTAGCAACAAGGGCAAGACAGGGGGAAACCTTTGGGGAAACATTCCAGCAATCTATGCAACTAGTTTTACAATCAGGGGAGAACTTTAATGCCTAAAAATATAAATATATATAAAATAAAATGTGCATAGAACAAAACAAATATATTTTCTTAGAAAGGAGACAAAGCAATATCAAAATTGTTTTGCAATCTCTGACAAAAAGCTTCACTTTTCAGACACATCAATGCCACCAGCTAAAGGATAAGAAACATTGATTTAATTAAAATCATTGTCAGGTTCAGAGATGTATAGATTTTAAGGCCAGGAGGAATCATTACAATAATTTCATCTAATCTCATGTATAACATTGGCCATAAGTTTTCACCCAGTAATGCCTGCCTCTATCAAGCCCAATAAATCCTAGTTTCTCTACTGTAGCACACATCTTTAGAAAGATACATGATCTTGAATTAGACACTTCAAGTGATGGAAAACAGACCATATTCATTGGTAAGATGTTTCACGTGTTAATTACCACACAGTTAAAATTTTAAAAGTTCATTATTTCCAAATTGCTTATTTTCCAATTTCAATTTTCCTTTCTCTGGTATTTTTTGTTCAGGTTTTCTAAGGAGGAGGGAAAGAGTTTTGTAGTCATTTTAAACCAATTTTAAAATAGTCTTCTCTAATAAATTGTCCCTCTGACATTTAAATCTCACTCATTTAAACTTTGCAGCACAAACACCCTGTTTTTCCTTCCAGTTTGTGCATAGTGAAATATGCTTCTTGCCATGTGAGCTTTCAGTTTGTGTGCTGAGTAATAAGTAAAATATTTGCTTCTGCACCACTTGAACAAAAAGTGCTTATTACATTCCAGACTTTTTTCCCATTAGTGATGGCACTATCTGTTCATCATTTCAATAGATCACATTATGATTGTAAATAAATTGAAAGAACAGTAGTAGAAGATACTGTAAATCCCATTTTTGTGTACAGCTCAGTCTTTTAATAATGCCTTTCAACATACGGCATTTCCAATCCTGTACTATACTATGCATCAGTTGTTCCTACAGAGACATAAACGTGCAGAGCCAATTTGGTTAATTAGTTAGATGAACAAAATGCAAATGCAATTGTACACTGACTTGGGTGTACAATGCACTCAGATTCCATGCGTGTACTGGATAAATTCTCACACAAATGCAACTAATTAGTCACTTGTACATAGACCTTCCTATTTTCATGCATATTCATGACAATTCTGCATGTAACCCTCTTTGATTTAACAAATAAAGGCTGTGACACATTTGGAATAAAACAATGAGTTGTCTAAAAATATACAATAGCGTGCATATGGATCATTCCAATGCCAGCAACCTGCAACTGTTTTCAGCGCAAGATGTAGGCTCTACCTATTGCAACAGAGTTCAGAAAAAGCTGCTAAAATGAAATGTCAACCAAATCCCCAAATAACTAATAGATGGATTCCGGGATCCAGCCTTTGGCTTGAACCAAACCACATTTTCAGATCATTGTAAAAGGCAAATAATACAATTTTCTTATCTAAAATAATACGTATTCTTAAAAGGCTAAAGTTCTATAATATATGGTCTCAGTCTTGGTTGGCTAGCATAGCCAAGCAGAGTCCCAAAAATACTGACACTTACCTGAGCTCTATTTAGCAGAACCACCTGTATTTATTACAGTAAGTGGGTACAGAGGCAGATCCCCTTATTCTACTGGTACAGTATCCCCCTCTCTCCTTGAGCTTGCCAACCAGGGCTTTGCTTAGACATATGGGCTGTATCTACATTGGCACCCCTTTCCGGAAAAGGGATGCTAATGAGACCAGTCGGAATTGCAAATGCTGCAAGGGATTTAAATATCCCCCGCGGCATTTGCATGAACATGGCTGCTGCTTTTTTCCAGCTCGGGGTTTTGCCGGAGAAAAGCGCCAGTCTAGACGGGATCTTGCGGAAAATAAGCCCTTGAAAGTAGGAATAAGAGATCTTTCGGAAAAGGGCTTATTTTCCGCAAGATCCCATCTAGTCTGGCGCTTTTCTCCGGCAAAACCCCGAGCCGGAAAAAAGCGGCAGCCATGTTCATGCAAATGCCGCAGGGGATATTTAAATCCCCCGCGGCATTTGCAATTCCGACTGGTCTCATTAGCATCCCTTTTCCGGAAAGGGGTGCCAATGTAGACACAGCCATGCAGAATATGAAGCTGCATATGACACCTCTAAATTTTTGCCCCAAATTAAATAGTGCCCTATGCTGTGTATGCCTAGTGCAGGGCAAGGGCAGTTTCTGCTCAAACAGCACCAATCCCCCGCCCTCCAGCTCCTGCTTTGCCTCTTGGCCCAGATGGTCCAATCCCTCAGCTCTCTGGCCCCGGCTCTGCCTCCCAAGCCTGGCAGCCCAATCTCCCATGCCCTCAGCCCCTGCTCTGCATTCTGGCCCCAGCAATCCAATCTCCTGGCTCCTCATCCCCTGCTCTGTCTCAAGGCTCAATCCCTCAGTCCTCTGCTCCCTCCCCCACTTCCTAGCTCTGGTGGCTGAATCCTCCAGTCCCCGGCCCCTGCTTTGACCATCCCCCAGTTCCAGTGACCCCAATTCCCCAACCCCTGCTCCATCTCCCAGCCCGCAGCTCTGGCAGGCTTGCAACACTCCCCCTCCTGCCTGTCCCCCCAACTGACTCTCTGCCTTGTTCCTTCCTCACTGATCCTGCTCCCACAGCCCTGAGCACAGCCCCCCCACCCTTCAGAGTTGCTTCTCTGCTCCTTGGTAAGAGATGGGGTTCAGGCTGTGTAGGACACCAAAATACATAAGGGATAAGTCCCTTTTCCGATGGATATACTCTGATGCCTGGTGGTCAGGGGTCCGGATGGGATTGTTGGTACCATCAATGCCCCCTTCTCCCCACAGTACGGGAAGCCCATGGCAGCAAAGCCGGCAATGATGGGGGTCGAAGTGGGCTAGGTTGATGAAAATTCACAGCAAGCAGGATGGTGTTGATGGCCCTCACCACCTAGAGAAGGAGCCAAACAAGCAGAGAATCACAGGGTTGCCAGGGTCTTCAGGAAGTCCCTGATCCCCTCCTGCTCTTCCCCCTTTCCTCCCCCCCCCCACACACCAAGAGCAACCCCGACTTGCCCCACCCCCCATTAGGGCTTTGTGAAGGTAAGACTGAAAAATCTCCTGGGGAGGGGGCTTCCACCACCCCACCACCCTCCTCCACTTCCCTAGGAAACCTCACTACAGCTGTTTAGTTCAGCACCATACCCACATGACCACGGCCCTGATGGTTGAGCTCCCCACTCTAAGCTGGTTTCCGACAGATCAGTAGCTGTCCAGTGTGATGGCTACCCAGTTCTGGAGGGGGATGGCGCATCTCATTTGGGTGTCCCATTGCTTGAGGGCAGGGGCAAGCCACTCACATAGCTCTAGAAAGGTCTCCTTCTGCATACAGAAATTCGGGAGCCACTGCTGGTTGTCCCACTGCTCGAGGACAATCCGGTCCCACCAGTTGGAGCTGGTGTCCAGTCACCAGAAGCAATGGTGCACGATGTGCAGGGGAGGGCAGGTTGGGTCGAGCTGCAGGAGCAGCGCCCAGAAAGCGGAGAGGAATTGCCTTACAATGAGTTGGGAGTCCTGTTTCTGCATGGCCTGGAAGCCAGCCCACAGAAACAGCTGCAGGAGATGCACCAAGACATATAAGAGCCATTGACTGATGGGAGGCAGGTCCGGGTCCATATCTAGAGTGTTGAGGTGTCCACAAGGGCAACCACAGCCGGCAGAGAAAAGGCATGGCTGTCCCTCAAGGAGGTAAGCAAAGGTGAAGAGCCTGAGACATGGTGTTCAGGGGGGGTCCCTTTAAGCTGGAGCCTCCAGTAGCCTCAAGCAGCAGCTCCAGGAAGTGAGTGCTGTCCTGATACCCTGCCTGAAGTGCTTCCAGGTGGCCTTAAATATAATTCAGCATTAAATGAGTGTGGACACTCTATTTTGAAATTGCTCAGTGCTATTTTGATGGGCATTTGCTGTGTAGACACGCTATTTTGAAATAAGCTACTTCAAAATAGCTTATTTAGGAATAAGCATGCAGTGTAGACATGCCCAGAGATACTTCCTGAGACAGGGGTCCTTCCCATCTCTTGGGAATTCCCACTTTCTAGTGGCTGTCCAATGAGCTCTTACGAAGTCATGTAACTCACATTTTATTTTCAGTTTTCCCCTTCAAACCTTTTGGTTTTTAAGTTCCTTCCTCTGAAGTGTCTCATCTTCTATATTATTTTGGGCCAATGATGTTGACAGCTTCAGAAAATTACTTCATATCAAACCAGATAATGGTCGTTTCCTCCGTGCTACTCTTAGCATCAGCTCTTCACAATAAATACATTTAGACTCCCTTCCCTGGTGCTAAATTGATTGACATTCACAGAGGGGAAGATATTAAAGCTTAAAAGCCTGTTAGTTACTGGGGGCTGGTCACCTACCTCCCTTTGAAAATAGCACTGAGAAAAAACATATAATTTTCAGAGGAAAAAGCTCCATGTTTGTCATTGATATTCAAGGTCTAGTCTACATTTAAAACTTGGTATCAGTTAGTGGTATGATTCTTTGTCAGTACAGCTCTAATTTTTTTTTAAAGCCATTGTCTACACAGTTATAAAAGTGCCTTACTGGTATAAAAGTGCTTGAAACCAATATGGCCTATTTGAGTTTCTAAACTGGAATAAATTGTACCAATATGATGAAAACCCATGTCCACACTAAGTAGGAACTTTACCATTCAACTATAAAGGGTAACGAAAAAACATTCTACAAATATATTAGAAGCAAGAGGAAAACCAAGGAAAGAGTAGGCACATTGCTCAGTGAAGAGGGCGAAACAAGAACAGGGAACTTGGAAATGGCAGAGGTACTTAATGACTTCTTTGTCTCGGTTTTCACCATGAAGATTAATGGTGATAGGATGCCTAACATAATGAATGCTAGTGGAAATGGGGTAGGGTTAGAAGTTAAAATTTTTAAAAAAGGTAAAAATTACTTAGAAATGTTAGATGTCTTCAAATCACCAGGACCTAATGAAATGCATCCTAGAATGCTCAATGAGATGATAGAGTAGGTATCTGAACTGTTAGCGATCAGCTTTGAAAAGTCATGAAAGTCGAGAGAGATTCCAGAAGACTGGAAAAAGGCAAATATAGTGCCCATCTATAAAAAGGGAAATAAGAACAATCCAGGAAATTACAGACTAGTCAGTTTAACTTCTGTGCCAGGGAAGATAATGGAGCAAGTAATTAAGGAATTCATCTGTAAATATCTGAGAGATAACATGGTGATAGATAAAGCCAGCATGGATTTGTAAAGAACAAATCATGTCAAACCAATCTGATAGCTTTCTTTGATAGGATAACAAGTCTTGTGGATAGGGGAGAAGTGGTGGATGTGGTATACCTAGACTTTAGTAAAGCATTTGATATGGTCTCACATGACTTTCTTATCAATAAACTAGGGAAATACAACCTAGATGGGGCTAGTATAAGGTGCGTGCATAACTAGCTGGATAACCATTCTCAGAGAGTAGCTATTAATGGTTCACAAGTATCAGAGGGGTAGCCGTGTTAGTCTGAATCTGCAAAAGTGGCGAGGAGTCCTGTGGCACCTTATATACTAACTGAAGTGTTGGAGCATAAGCTTTCATGGGCAAAGCTGATCTGGAGGTGTGAATTCCAAGAGAGAAGAAGCTGCTTTTGTAGTTAGCTAGCCATTCACAGTCTTTGTTTAATCCTGAGTTGATTGTGGCAAACTTGAAGATGAACTGTAGCTCAGCAGTTTCTCTTTGAAGTCTGGTCTTGAAGTTTTTTTGCTGCAGGATGGCTACCTTTAGATCTGCAATTGTGTGTCCAGGGAGATTGAAGTGTTCCCCTATAGGTTCTTGTATGTTGCCACTCCTAATATCTGATTTGTATCCATTTATTCTTTTACGTAGGGACTGTCTAGTTTGGCCGATGAATATAGCAGAGGGGCATTGTTGGCACATGATGGCATATATTACGTTAGTAGATGTGCAGGAGAATGAACCAGTGACAGTAAAACTGGACAGTCATCAGCTACTAGAAGTGGGCCTCATCCTCCCTGATTGGATCCACCTCATCATCTCTAGCCTGATTCTGGCCTGAATATTTATATCTGCCTCTGGAAATTTCCACTACATGCATCTGACGAACTGGGTCTTTGCCCACGAAAGCTTATGCTCCAACACTTTGGTTAGTCTATAAGGTGCCACAGGACTCCTCGCCACTAATGGTTCACAGTCATGCTTGAAGGGTATAACAAGTGGGGTTCCATAGGTGTCAGTTTTGGGACCATTTCTGTTCAATATCTTCATCAACGATTTAGATATTGACATACAGACTTATTAAGTTTACAGATGATACCAAGCTGGGAGAGGCTGCAAGTGCTTTGGAGGATAGGGTCATAATTCAAAATGATCTGGACAAACTGGAGAAAGGGTCTGAAGTAAATAGGATGAAGTTTAATAAGGACAAATGAAAAGTACTCCACTTAGGAAGGAACAATCAGTTTCACATATACAGAATGGGAAGTGACTGTCTAGGAAGCAGTACTGCAGAAAGGGATCTAGGAGCCATAGTGGACCACAAGCCAAATATGGGTCAACAATGTAACACTGTTGCCAACAAAACAAAGATGACTCTGGTATGCATTAACAGGAGTGTTGCGAGCAAGATACAAGAAGTAATTCTTCCTCTCTACCCTGCACTGATTAGGCCTCGGTTGGAGTGTTGTGTCTCGTTCTGGGTACACATTTCAAGAAAGATGTGGCTAAATTGGAGAAGGTCCAAAGAAGAACAACAAAATGATTAAAGCTCTAGAAAACATGACCTATGAGGGAAGACTGAAAGAACTGGGCTTGTTTAGTTCAGAAAAGAGAAGACTGAGAAGGGACATGATAGCAGTTTTCAAGTAGTTAAAAGGGTGTTACAAGGAGGAGGGAGAAAAATTGTTCTCCTTGGCTCTGATAGGACAAGAAGCAATGGGCTTAAATTAAGAACATAAGAACATTAGAACACCCATACTGGGTGAGATGAAAGCTCCATCTAGCCCAGTATCCTGTCTGCCAACAGTGGCCAATCCCAGATGCCCTAGATGGAGGGATCACAACAGATAATCCTCACATGATCCCTTGCCCTGTCACCCACCTCCAGAGAAACAGAGGCTAGGGACACCATTCCTACCCATGTTGGATCATAGCCATTGATGGACCTAACCTCCATGAAACTATTTAGCTCTTTTTTGAACCCTGTTAAAGTTCTAGCCTTCATCACATCCTCTGGCAAGGAGTTCCACAGGTTAACTGTGTGCTGAGTGAAGAAAGAATTGCAGCAAGGGAGGTTTAAGTTGGACATTAGGAAAAAATTTCTAACTGTCAGGGTGGTTAAACACTGGAATAAGTTGCCTAGGGAGGTTGTGGAATCTCCATCATTTGGAGATATTTAAGAGCATGTTGGATAGACATCTCTCAGGGATGATCTAGATGGTGCTTGGTCCTGCCCTGAGGACCCTCTGAAGGTCCTTTCCAGTTGTAGTATTCTATGATTCTATTCCAGCAGAGTGAAAGAAGCATAATTTTTAAGTATACACTGGTCCGCTGGTCCTTACTCACCTCCTTTCTGTATCCATTATATGCTCAGGACATATCTATAAACTGAAGAGTCATTTTAGTGTCTATTTTCTAATTTGGAGGGGAATTATATGATGCTCTAATGTATATTAGAAACATTTGTTCTAAGGTCTTTAGGTCACATCCTTCCCTTTTCTGTTTCTGCCTTTCATTGAAACTGTGAATCTGACCATAACTCAGGGCAGGGCAAGACTATAATTTCCCAGTGATAGTGGTGGGAGATCAGGGATCATGCTCAATACACAGACAAAGCCATCAAAGTCTTTCTCGCTTAGGAAAAAATCAATTAACAATTGTATGTTATCTTGGTAAATTTCCCTCCCTACTCAGGCTACTCTTACACAATTATAGTTCCCTTGGACTGGGGGCAAGTCTACATTACAGATGTCATAACTCAAGCCGACCTGCCTGGTCTCCTGTAGACCAGGCTGCAGAGATTTAGGCCTCTGTGGTGATTAGCTATTCTGAGGCAGGTTTCTTTCAGAGGAATTGGCAGGTTTGTCTCAGACGTAGGAATTGCACAAGAAAGTCCTTCCTGGAGCCTTCGTTAGAACACTGTTTGAATCAAGCAGACTTTATGATGAGTCCGTTTTTTGGTGGTATTTGCGATAATCAAGACCCTTGTTTGATATCTCTTTAAAATAATTTACAGATATTATTTTGATTCACTGCCTAAGCATCTTTATTGTTGTTGCCACAAGTAAGGGAAAGAAAAGAGCATCAGTGAACAGCCCAGGAAGCAGGCAAAAGCCTGTAAAATGCTGTATACCTATTATAATATATTTCTTCCAATGTGCTGGTAAAGTTACAGAAGGCAGAATTTTGGGGCATAAGGAGTAGAGTCAAAGCTCCACCTATTCCCTTCTCCACCCCTTCCACTCACACTTGGAGTCGGGAACATAGCAAACACAGTGGAGTAACTAGTGTAAAAGTGTGCCTTTCTCTCCTTTATTCCCCTACACAGTTTAGCAATTATGTTATGGTTGTGTTGGCTAACACGAATCAAAATTATCTACATGGCCATTTTGTTTTTGGTCATGCTATATCAATTTCTGGCTATGGCATGCATATTCAGGTTTGCCTGGGTGGTCTGCAGAGGGTTTTTTCCCAAAAATTTTTAATTTAGTTCCCAGTGCTAGAGGGACATGGTGATAAACATAGCCTTACAACTTACCCCCAGAGAGCAAAAGAAATAGAATGGCTGGCTTGTAAAAATATCAGTGCTTTAAACTATAATCTGTCATAAGGTTACAGATGTGAAACACGCACTCTTTTGTCTGCCTTGGGCTTATTACTTTTTGGGTGGAGAAGTCATAAGAGGAAGAGGGAAAAGGTGTGGGGAATTACCTCATTTGCAAAAATAAGTAGAAAAACAAGATCAGAAATGTTACACTTTTGTGAACATCATAATTTAATTCTACATTATGTGTTTGTGAAGTACGTTGGTGTGTTACTTTACCAAAGGCGAAAATGAGTTGGAAAGAGGGTTTTTAATTGACTCTAATATAGCCAGCACTCAAATGCTGTCATGCAATGACTATACTGTTCAGAAAGTAGACCAGAGAGCCACTCCTAGCCATCCGTCCTTAGCATGGTTGTTTCTGTGATTCTCCATAATCCTCCTTCCTTTGTTACTGCTTTTGACATGGACCAAGATTAGTAGGAATGCCTCTCCAGATCATATCAGGACTCAGCCACCTGTCTCCTACTTTCAGAACCTGAAAGCATCAAATTTATACGAGACCCAAGGTCATGTTTGCACGTTGTATTAATTTAATTTCTTTCCATATGTCACTTTCTTTTTAGTTCAGGCTATCTTTCCCACTAGTACCTGGCCTGGACTTCTTTACTCAAGCAAACCTCTCAGTGAACTCAAGTTCCCATGCAAGTAAATTAATTAAATGAGTGAAAGTCCTTTCTGAGTAAAGAATTCAGAGCAGGAGCCTGGGTTAGGAAGGAATATGCCTCTTGGCTTTGTTTTCCTTCACTCTGTCCATTTAATTTCTTGTTCCCATGCTTTCACACATTTGATGCCTGCTTGACAATATTATTGTGCACTGTGCTCGCCCTCCTCGGTGATCACACTTTTTTCTATTTCGTTTTCTGCCCACAAGTAACTCAGCTCACATCTGATACTCATCTCCTTCACTAAAAGTTCCATTGTCCCCTTGATATGCACGTGTGACTCCCATTGCTGTCAATAGGAATTACATGTGTGCATCAAAGGGAGACAGATCCCCTGTGTACTCCGTTCTCCTCATTATCTTGGCACAGTCAGTTCTGTAAATGTCTCATCTATGAGCCTCTTATTCTCTTCAGTGTTGTGTAGTGTATGTAGCAAGTTGGCTCTCAGGCTCAGCAGTCCTGCTCCTGAGGTGTTTATAGCAAGTTAATTTAATGTGCACGTGTACATTCTGGAATACCTTCATCTGGCCAAAACCACGTCTTATAGGGTATGTCTAGACTGCGTCCCTCTGTCAGCAGAGGAATGCAGATTAGGCAGGTCGACATTGCAAATGAGGCAGGGATTTAAATACCCCGCACCTAATTTGCATAAAAATGGCCACCATGTTTTGCCGACTCAGCACTTTGTCAGCCAAAAGCAGCAGTCTAGAGGGGGCTCGATCAAGAAAGAAAGCCTTTTTTGACAGATGCCTTATGGCACCTGCAAGGAGGTTTACAGGATCTGTCAAAAAAGGCTTTCTTTCTCAACAGATCCCCCTCTAGACTGCCGCTTTTTGCTGACAAAGTGCTGAGTCAGCAAAATGCGGTGGCCATTTTCATGCAAATTAGGCACAGGATATTTAAATCCCTGCCTCATTTGTAATGTCGACCTGCCTAATCTGCATTCCTCTGCCGACAGAGACATGCAGTCTAGACATACCCATAGTGTTCACACATCACATGATAGATCTTCCTACTTCCATTTTTACACGAGTCTTCGTAACTAGTGCCCTGCAAAAAATTGAAAGTGAGGGAGTGGTGGGCAGGAGAAAAAGGAGGATGATACAAAATATAGTCAGCAAAGCACACTATCAATCTCAGCTGTGACGCATAGATTCAAACAATTGACTGCAGTTTGAATCTGTTTGTCAATGGATACAAACAAATTAGCCAAATCATTCTGTTTTCCAAGATCTGTTTTCCAAGATCACCTTCTTATGGGCACTTTAAAATGAATTAACTCTTTAAGGGTATGTCTACACTACAGCACTGATTCGAACTAACTTAATTTGAATTAGTTAATTCGAAATAAGCTAATTTGAATGAGTGCATCTAGACCTAAAAACTAGTTCGAATTAGCATTTTGCTAATTTGAACTAGCATGTCCACATTGAGTGGACCCTGAACCGAGGTTAAGGCTGGCCAGAAGCAGTGCTGGCAGGGCATCAGATTAGGACTTAGAGCGTGGAGCTGCTGTCTCAGACTAGCCGAGGGCTGTGCTTAAAGGGACCCGACCCCCACCCCAGACAGACAGTTCTCAGGGGTTCTCTGCTTGCAAAGCAGTCCTGGCTTGGAGTGCCCTGAGTGCCCACACTCGGCACATCACAGCACTCGGCCATCAGCCCAGCTGCACTTGCCCCAGGCTGCCATACAGGGAGGGTTCAATCGGGGGGCTGCAGGAGAGCTTCCACCCCGAGGAGCCCGCAGAGCCACCCCAGTCCTCCCCATCGGGGGCTCGTACCCCATTCCTCCCTCACCTCCTTCCACTTACCCCTCCCCAATCCCCCTTCCTGATGTACAAAATAAAGGACACGTGTGTTCAAAAATAGAAACTCTCTTTATTGAACAAATCTTGGGGAGACTGGGAAAAGGAGGTGGGAGAGGGGGGGCAACTAAAATGATCAGGGGTTTGGAACAGGTCCCATATAAAGAGAGGCTAAAGAGACTGGGACTTTTCAACTTAGAAAAGAGGAGACTGAGGGGGGATATGATAGAGGTCTATAAAAGCATGAGTGGTGTGGAGAGGGTGCATAAAGAAAAGTTCTTCATTAGTTCCCATAATAGAAGGACTAAAGGACACCAAATGAAATGAATGGGTAGCAGGCTTCAAACTAATAACAGAAAGTTCTTCACAAAGCAAATAGTCAACCTGTGGAACTCCTTGCTGCAGGAGGCTGTGATGGCTAGAACTAGAACAGCATTTAAAGAGAAGTTAGATAAAGTCATGGAGGTTGGGTCCATGGAGTGGTATTAGCCAGGGGGTAGAAATGGTGTCCCTGGCCTCTGTTTGTGGAAGGCTGGAGATGGATGTCACAAGACAAATGGCTTGGTCATTGTTTCGGTCCATCCCCTCCAGGGTGCCTAGTGTTGGCCACTGTCTGCAGACAGGCTACTGGGCTAGATGGACCTTTGGTCTGACCCATTACGGCCATTCTAAGCTCAGGGCTCAAGGTCGGGGGTCCCACTGGACCACCCTGATTTTCATGCAAACCTGCTCCTGGGTGGCCTGGCTGGCAGCTATCCTGCCCTAGATGGCCACTTTCCTGTGCCTAGTGCGGAAATCGTGGATGAGGTCCACAATCTCCGCATTAGACCAGGTGGGCGCCCGCCTCTTGCGGACCCGGGCAGGCTCCCGGGAGCCGCCAGCCTGGTCCCGGGAAGAGGTGGAGGGCTTGGTGGCAGCGGGTAGCTGGTTCGTGCTGTGCCAGGTGCAGGGTCTGCTGGCTGGGTGCTGGCAGGCTTGCACCTGGCACGGGCACGATAGCCAGCCCATGCCCCTTTAAGGGGTCCGGGGCCGGGAGGGGAGCAGACGAGTTTCCCTGGTGGTGCTCAGAGTGGCCACCAGGGAAAGCTGGGGAGGGCTAGCCTCCCACTAGTTTGAATTAAGTGGCTACACAGCCCTTAATTCTAATTCGAACTAGGCGTTAGTCCTCGTAGAATGAGGTTTACCTAGTTCGAATTAAGCGCTTCGCTAGTTCGAATTAAGTTCGAACTAGCGGTTTGTATGTGTAGCGCCTATCAAAGTTCATTCGAACTAACGTCTGTTAGTTCGAATTAACTTTGTAGTGTAGACATACCCTAACAGAGAAGGATGAAAGTAAAAGCCGCTAATCTGGTTTCAAAGTTTACTAAAGAAATTTGAAGTAGCATAATGGGGGAAGGCAAAGCAGGCACTATTTATACCCTACTATTTCTTTATTCTCCTTCCTTGATCTCTCTGAAAATACAATTGGCCTTGGTGCCAGGATACAGAATAGATCACACAGGTCCGAGTTATAGACCCTGAAATGAAAACAGTTCACAACAGATTGTTGGGTGAGTTAATGAAAAATTCTAGTCCACAGGCTGTTATTCCCCAAGTAGAGTTGGCGTCACTGCTTAGAAATGATGGTTGGTACACATGATACGTTATGAAAGCATTATAAAGAATGCACAAATTGAAAGAGTGCACTTGCATTCTCCCAGATCCAAAATACAAGGAGGTTTGATAACTATTTTCTCAATTGGAAAGAGCAGAAGACTTTTTGTTAAAGAAAAAGAAGAAAACCTTCTTGTTACTTAGGGTAAAAATACATTTTAAGAAGCAGTGGTAGATTAAAAAATGGTACGTACCATCAGATTGAACCTCTTCTCAAACCATACTGGAGGAAAAAACCTGCTCTGCCTTTTCTTCACGATGAGATGTGCTGTTAGACTTGTTTTGATAATACTGTGAAACTTGAAATGATAACAATACTCTTTTGGCCACACAAGTCCCATTTCTTAAAATCTTAGAAGTAAAACCAAGCTTGTCTGCAGGGCTCTTTAAACTTTATGTAGCAGCAACAACAGCTGCCCTTAAACCCATGACAACAGCCCATTCCAAACTTTGGAGCTCAGGGTGAAATTATGAAAGGGCAAACTTAGACTACATATGTTCAAGGAGATTTTATTTTTCCCTGTCATTGGGTCATGTGGTTATATAATATTCTGCCAAAAGCAGTAATAGCAAATACCAATTTAAAGTAATGGTGGATATTTACTTGATGTTACATAATACATATGGGCTACGTCTACACTGGCCCCTTTTCCGAAAGGGGCATGTTAATTTCACAGGTCATAATAGGGAAATCCGCGGGGGATTTAAATATCCCCCGCGGCATTTAAATAAAAATGTCCACCGCTTTTTTCCGGCTTTTAGAAAAGCCGGAAAAGAGCGTCTACACTGGCCCCGATCCTCTGGAAATAAAAGCCCTTTTCCGGAGGATCTTATTCCTACTTTCAAGGGCTTTTTTTCCAGAGGATCGGGGCCAGTGTAGACGCTCTTTTACGGCTTTTCTAAAAGCCGGAAAAAAGCGGCGGACATTTTTATTTAAATGCCGCGGGGGATATTTAAATCCCCCGCGGATTTCCCTATTACGACCTGTGAAATTAACATGCCCCTTTCGGAAAAGGGGCCAGTGTAGACGTAGCCTCAGATTATATGCTTCAAGTAGGTAACCTGCTAAAATGGAAGGAAGGGACTATTTCTCTTTGGCTACGTCTAGACTGGCATGATTTTCCGCAAATGCTTTTAATGGAAAAGTTTTCTATTAAAAGCATTTTCGGAACAGAGAGTCTAGATTGGCACGGAAGCTTTGCCGCTAAAGCACTTTTTGCGGAAAAGTGTCCGTGCCAATCTAGACTCGCTTTTCCACAAAAAAGCCCCGATCGCCATTTTCGCGATCAGGACTTTTTTGCAGAAAACAAATCTGAGCTGTCTACACTGGCCCTTTTGCGCAAAAGGGCTTTTGCCCAAACGGGAGCAGCATAGTATTTCCGAAAGAACACTGACAATCTTACATGAGATCGTCAGTGCTTTTGCGGAAATTCAAGCGGCCAGTGTAGACAGCTGGCAAGTTTTTTCCGGAAAAGCGGCTGATTTTCTGGAAAAACTGGCCAGTCTAGACACAGCCATTGTGAGTGTATGTGCACAAGCCCGTACGCACACACATTAATCTAAACAAAATCATGGTCTTTGATTAACATGATACTAATAAAGCTACATAATAGCAAAGCAGTAAGTGTACATGTCTCATTCTTATTTGTGTATCCAGCAGAACTATTTAAGGACCAGACTTGGCCCTGGAATCTGATTTTGCATTTTGGTATGTCCCTATTTGGGCAAATCAGGAGGTCAGCTGCCCACCTATCTAATTTGATCTTTCAAACACTGGTAATATGCACAATATGTGTATCTGATAATTTTATGTGCAGTTGAACTGCATGCATAAAAAAGAATGACCACAGTGGGATGTCTGGTTCAAGCTGGCAGAAAATAATAAATTATACTTCGTGCTTATCATGGCTTTACATTTTCAAAATGCTATACCTTTCCCTCAATTGAGGGAGGCTCTCTGGGTCTGATTAAATTCTAGTTTTACAGCAATGAACTCCACTGAATTACTGGAGTAAATGCTAATTTGCACTGCTGTGAGATCTGAATTAGATCAAATGTTTGTTTCCCTTAAAATTAAGTAAATAAATAAAGGGCTTGTTTGGAGTTGGGCCCATACAAGCCAGCTAAGGAGCTGAATCAAGATTTAGTTCTTTAAAAGCCTGGTTTTTACTAGCACTGGCTTTCACTCAAGTTACTCTGATCACAGGAAGGCACGTGCCTATTTCATTCAATCCTCACCTCTACCATAAATTTAATTAGAACAAACATAAGACCTATGGCTGCTTCTAGCCCCTAGTCTCCAGCATAATGCAATGGATGAAACCTCCAAATACCTGCATAAATAGTAATGTGTTTAGCCCTTTGCTAAAACTGAACATGGGCAAATTTTACTCCTTTGTAAACTCAGCCTTTCTTTTTCATGTCGTCTCTTTTCTTTTGGATTTTCTAATATGGGCATTACCACATTATCTACCGGTATCTATATAACAATTCATTCTTTGTCAAAATATCTTTCAGTACTTAACAGACTAACAGTCTTTTTCCCAGTTTGTGACTTTATAAGGGAAACTATTCCAAACTGATATTTAAGCTGTGATTCCTTCTGGGCCTGTTGATTTTTCTTCTCATTTTTGTTTGTTTGTTTTTGTGCAGCACATTACATTGTGGTGGATGAACATGAAGGAAAACAGGTTCCTTTCTTAGCTGCAAGCTGGACTTCTGTGAACACAACTTTGTATTTTTTCCCCTTTTCTTTACACAGTGCAGGTGCTTTTAAAGTGGCCCTAGACTTTTGTAACAGCCAAGACAGACGTAAGTCCTGTCCTCTGTAGGACCATAGGATACTGCCTAAATTTGTAGCTGGAGAGCAATGAAGCGGATCCGACACAAGACTGCTAGTCAACTGATGTTGAACGTATTCATCTCTACCGGACCAAAGGCAATTGTGCCCAACTAGGACCACTAGCTACATCCTTTTAAACGCCAGCGGTTTCAGAACGCTAAGTGAGTATCACACATGCGGATAATGAAGTCCTGGGGGGCTCCCGCTTGGGGGCTGGCGCTCCCATGGTGATCACTTTACCTCTTTATTCTTCGCTTCACTCAACCCAGTGCTCCTGGGGAGCCCCAGCAAGCTGGGTGTCTAGGGCCAGGCACACGGGGACCCAAGGGGGGGGGGCTCCTGCAGGGGTCAGCATGGCTCTCCGCGCACGGCTCCCCTCCAGCAGCCCGGTGCTCCCCTCGCCCCGTGCTCGCCGGTGCCTGAGCAGCAGCAGGGGGCTGCCAAGCGTGCTCCCGGCTCCTGGCGGCTGCCGCGCGTCAGAGCGAGGCGCAGAGCGAGGCTGCTTGCGGGCTGCCTGTCACTCCGGGCCCGGTGGGCCGGGCTTGGGAGGCGGGGACTCGGCAGAGCTGCACCGAGAGCGCTTCACCTGCAGTTCAGAGCGGGCGCGCGGAAGGGGGGACGAGGAGCCGGCGAGTTGATTTGTGGGGAGGGGGAGACGAGAAGGGGGCGGCCCAGGCAGGCTGGAGGGAGGCCGCCTGGGCGCGGGGCAAGCGGCGAGGAGCAGGGCCAGCCCGGAGTCCGAGCGCAGGCGGGGAAATGCCCATTGGCTCAGGAATGCTACTTCTGCTGCTGCTTCCCTTCTGGGGCTCGGCCCGGGTAAGTTGGGGGCCCGGCTCCCACGCCGCCGACTGGCCCAGAGGATGCATCTGGGGAGCAGGGCTCGCCCGGGTTGGGCTCGCCGGCCTCGGCCGTGGGAGGGGAGGGGGGAGGTAGCGTGTAGCTCGTGTCTCTTTACACACGCACCCGGCTCTATCTGCATACAGCTGGGGAGATGCGCGTGTGGCTATCCAGGCACGGGGCCGCCTGCCGCGAGAGAAGCCCACACATCTGTGTGTGTCGGTGTGCCCCGCACATCCGTGTGTGTGTGGCGATGTCTGTGTGTCCCACACATCCTTCTGTGTGTGTATCCCACACATCTCTGTGTGTGTGTGGCGATGTCTGTGTGTCCCACACATCCTTGTGTGTGTGTGTATCCCACACATCTCTGTGTGTGTGTGTCTGTCTGTGTGTCCCACACATCTCTGTGTGTGTGTGTCTGTCTGTGTGTCCCATACATCTCTGTGTGTGTGTGTCTGTCTGTGTGTCCCACACATCTCTGTGTGTGTGTGTGTCTGTGTGTCCCATACATCTCTGTGTGTGTGTATCTCACATCTCTGTGTGTGTGTATCTCACATATCTGTGTGTGTCTATCTGTGCGTCCCACACATCTCTGTGTGTGTGTCTGTGCGTCCCACACATCTCTCTCTCTGTGTCTATGTCTGTGTGTCCCACACATCTCTGTGTTGTGTCTATATGTCCCACACATCTGTGGGGGGTGTCCCACACGCTTTTATGTGAGAGAGATCGAGAGAGATCGTGTTTGGAGCAAGTGGCGGCACGCGCGTTATTTCGTCTCTTGTTGCAGAGAGTGTGTGCAACAATGTCAGGTCTGTGTCTCGTGCTGGAGCGAACACACAGACACACACGCGCGCGCATTCAGACGGCTCTCCCGAGCCATTCGTAGTAAGCACTGGCAGACGAAAAGAGCCTACATGGATAGGGGACGGGTGGCGAAGGCAGAGCGGCACGGAGCCCCTCGGGCGGGACAGGAGGGAGCGCCCACTCAGTTACAGCGCGGTGCTGTCCAGTTCTCCTGGGGGCGGCGGGCCTGGGTGTGTTGCTGTAGGTTTGCAGTAAGGTTAAGGCGCTGATCTGAAAGCTACAGAATGCAGGAACTTCAGCGCTGACTCGGCTCCAAGTGGGACTCGGAGCCAGCGTGTCACCCTCTCTTACGTGTTGCAGCTTCTCTCGAGAGTCCAAACCACGCAGGGTTCCCCGGCAAGAGAGTACCAGGCACAGCAGGGCTAAACGCGGAGCAGCCTCCTTTAACTTCTGAATTCCGTGCCTTTGGCAGATGTATGTCAGCTCCCTCGGAGCATCTGCTGTGTGCCATGGGTATGGCGCACGTCGTTTAATTCCACATCTCTCCATCATTACAGGTTTCCTGTCAGGGCAGCTGCTGGGGGGAAGGTAAGGGGGGAGGGGTTTGACAAAACTTGCCCGTAATTCTTAATATGCCTTTCCTCCCATACACTTGCACGGCTTGTGTGTGTGCCTTTGGGCGTAGCTAGAAATACTCTTCATTCTGTGCTCCGAGTCTGCAGCACACAGTTCCGATACAGTGTATGTCATAGGATGTTGAATGCACATTTGCAATCTATTCTGTAATGGAGGCTTTCTTCCGAATTCAATGTTGTGGCTCCAGAGGGCTAAATGTGTAGTACAAATCCCCGTGAGTGTTAGTTCCTTTTGCCTGCACTGTAGCTATTTTTATAACCTCCATCTTTTGGCTCTATAATTTACTGTACAGTATACTTTAACTGGGCCTGCGCTGTCCTGCGGGCTAATGGCTGGAAAAGTTTGTTTTCAATGTCTTAACGCAGTCGTATCAAATAGACAAGCAAATGAACCCCCCCGGGTTATATAATAGACACACGAGAAAGAATGAATATACGTGGATGTAGTCTTCGAATGTTGCCTGGCAAATGTGGCGTTTGTGTGGGGCTTCTACCTATAAACCAGCCGCGGCATTTATTTATTTTACAGGCGGAGCCCTTGTTGTGCCAAGTTTAATCAGTGGGAAACCTCCTTGTCCCAGTTATCAGCCATGAAAAGCGGGAGGGGGGGGGGGGGAAGCGCTGGAAACTGGCAAGCTTCCCTGTACAGCGGCACTAGCTTGCAGTTCTCACAACTGGGCGATTTTAAATCCAAAAGCTATTATCTTCAGGTAGACCTTCTGAAATGTGTCCTAATTGCAACATCTTGCCGGAGACCGTGAGAGTCCACAGAGCTGCTGCTTTCTTGCACTTCCCAGACAGGAGCTGGCATCTGTCTCCCAAGCGTGATTTCGAGCAGAGATTACCATTGGCTTTTCTTTCTGCTTAGTAAGCTCATCTGAAAGGACAAGCAGTGTGTGTGTTGCTGCGTGCATGTGCGAATGCAGCTTTCTCTCAGTTCATAATTATTTTAAAATCCACCTGATTTCCTGGTTTAAGGGGCTCTGTCTGCTGGGATTATGTGTGTGTGTAGTGTGTAGGTATGCGTGTGTGTGTGTGTGTGTGTGTGTGTGTGTGTGTGCAAACTCTTCCTGAGTCAAAAAGTTGCACGTTCTCCTGGTGGGTATCTGATTCGTTTGTCTAGTGCTCGCTGAGTTCTTCCCCTGTGAAATCGGTGTCCAGTAGCTCGCGAGAGATCATCTCTGCCCCTTGAGCTTCAGACATTCCCCTGCCACCAGCATTTAGCTGTAGGTAACTCGCTACGGAGCTTTATGGAGCATCGACCAAGGCTGAGCAGGGATAGTCCTACATTCGGGGGAATCCCGGCTGGGCGCTGGATGCATCGCGTCTGGAGTCCGGTCCCTGGCTTCTCTCTGCAGCGCGGAGCGAAGGAAAGAGAAAGTTGCTTGAAGCTGCCAAGTTTTTCAGGAGGCGCTTTCCCTTTAAGCCAGGCGGGTCTGGGGCTGGGCGATGCTAATAGGCTGCCGTGGCTTGGGGCAGCAGGTGCGGGGTCATCCTTAGGGGGTCTGCTCTCTATTAACCTGCGTGCGCGTGTTCTTGTGTTGCAGGCTCGCGGGCCCCCCTCGCTCCCTGCCAGGTGGTGATTGCTCAGCCAGTCTGCCCTGATTTGCTAGGCGAGGTACCCGGCCGCTTAATGTGTCCAGCGCAGAGTAACCGCGCGCTGCCTGCAGTTGAGCTGGGATTTCAGGAGGCTTTCTGGGGATGGGGTGGAGCTGGTGCCGAATTCAGAGAGGGACGGGGGAGGAGCGCCTCTTCCCAGTCCTCGCGGAATTATTTTTAATCGGGCTCCAGCCCGGCCATGTAAGGGGCCCGATCCTGCTTACGGATAGGAAAACTCCCACGCATTTTAAGGTTGCAAGATCAGGGCCTCCAGTAGAAAGGAGCCCTGTTGTTGTCACTGATGAATTGCTTATCCTCGACCCCACCCCCTTTAATCACACCCAGTCAACCAGGCTATGAGTAACAATTCCTTATTGCATTTCAAGCCACTATTTTCTGTCCAGGTTAATGTTTCTAAATACCCGCAGGAGCTCCTTTTACAGGCTTCTTGTTACATGCACAGACCCAGTCTCTTACTGCACACTGCTTTGTAGTTCAGGTTCCACGACACCTGAACGACATCTTAACAGCAAACAAAAATCATGTTGTTTGTTTCCCTTTGATTGTTCTCCACAGGCACACAATGGGGATATTACAGTCAGACCCACCTGCAAACCTGGCTTTTCAGAAGAAGATTACACCGCTTTGGTTTCTCAAAATATCATGGAAGGGCAGAAGTTACTCAAAGGTAAGTGGAGGAAAATGATTCCTAGATGCGGCAGTGAAAATCTTTTATGCTCATTTTTTTTCCTGATGGTGTGGGGAGAGGAGCTTAGAGATTTGCGAGGCCAGAATTTTCTGGTTTTGCTGGTGAAATTATCTGTAGAATGTTTGTAGGAGGATGAAGCATGAAGTGGTTTACCTGAGAGTAATAGTTTGTGAATTAGATGAATCATTCCATGACCACGTCACTCAAATGAATTATTGAACTATAGTACATGATGTCTTCCTTTTCACCTCTTAATCTCCCACTCCCCACCTCGTCACAGGAACTTTAGATTGGATTTTTACAGAGTATTTTTATGTATGAAATTCAAAGATCCTTAAATTATCCCTACTTTGAAATGCATGATAAAGCAGACGTTGTTGTTGGAAATGTGGTAAACAAGCCTACAGACATTCTGTTCACAAATGTGGCATTCATTTTCATTACTGCCCCACTGACAACATGAAAACACAAGCAGGAAGAAACTACCAATTAGCTTGATAGTAATTGCAGGATTATAACCACTTTTGCGAATGTAAACTCAAGGGCATCTTCTTCATAACCCAAATGACACTAGATTATCCTGCGTATTGATCTATTTCCCCTACAAGTTAAAAATAATTAAACTTTATATTTGCATGATCCAGAAAATGTATCCTTATTTTACTGCTGTGGAAATTTTTAAAGACAAAATATAACACTCTTGATAGTCTCTAACAGATGCTGTATAATAATTTTGAAATCACAATACAGTGAGAACGGCTAAGCAGCACATCGGGGTTATAATGTTTTACAATGGATAGTAAACTTTCTCACAAGTTTATTTTGTCACAAGGGGCCTATTTCCAGCATGGTGTGAATTATGTCCCCTTCTCTACTTCCCCTCCCCAAATAGCTGACACTAGCTCTGCTGCTTGGATTCATTAGAGAGACAGGACTGCTGTAGTTCTCTCTCTGGCTTCATCACCTGGAACTGAACATTTTGCTTCAGTTATATAACCCTTTTATCTCTCCATGGTCTGGCAGTCAGTTTGGTTTTTCAGCCTAGTTGTCTTAGTTCCGCGGTGCAGGAATTCACCTGGCTGCCCCTCACATTAATTAGCAGATTTTTAAAAAAGTTACTATTTTTTTATTTGAAAGGTAACTATACAGACATGTCATATAGGCAAATCCCAGAACACACGTAAACCATGAAATAACAGAGAAATGCTACCAGGTAGTCACATAGCTAATATCTCTCCCTTCACTGCACAAAAAATGTAGGATTTTGCTGATCAGTCTGTGAGCTGAACGTGTAGATTTTGACCCTTTGGCTATGGGAATTCATTTTGATTTACAGTGTTTTGCAAATATTTATTTCTATTTTTCATCTTACTAAATAATGTCATTAGTCTGCTACTTTTGGAGGAGTATTTGTGATAATTTGGTGTTGATGAATTGTGCTGCAGATTGTGTAGGTGGACAACAGGGATGGAGCAGAAGGTCTGTTTCGAAGAGTTCAAAGTTATTGCCAGCTAAGCCAATGGAATAGCTGTCATTTCATTTCAATACCAGATGCCATCTTTATATAAATATAATTTCATATTTATTTAGTCACTCTAGTTGAGCTGCATAAAAACATGTACTTAATGAACCCTGGTTTTATCCTTTAGGCTACGTCTACACTGTCAGCTTCTTGCACAAGAACTCTTTTGCAGAAGAGTTCTTGTGCAAAATCTCTTCCAGAAGAGAGCGTTTACACTGGCATGTGCTTTTGCGCAAGAGATGTGCTTTTGCACAAGAGCATCCATGCCAGTATAGATGCTCTCTTGAGCAAGAAAGCTCTGATGGCTATTTTAACCATAGGGCTTTCTTGCGCAAGAAATTCATGTTGCCTGTCTACACTGGCCTCTTGCGCAAGAACAGTTGCACAAAAGGGCTTATTCCTGAGCGGGAGCGTCAGAGTTCTGGTGCAAGAATCCCTGATTACATACATTAGAACGTCAGTTTACTTGCGCAAGATACGCAGCCAGTGTAGACAGGCAGGAAGTTTTTGCGCAAGAGCAGCTGCTTTTGTGCAAGATCACGCCAGTGTAGACACAGCCTTAGAATCCAGTGGAGCTCCCACTGAAGTCATGGCAAAACTTCCACTGACTTGGTGGAGAATTGGCCCTCAATCTGTTATTTAAACACATATGTAAAACATATATATATACACACCATATGCAAAATGTGTGCTATGTAACATTGCCAGGTGTTACGTCAGTTGTAGAGCATTTTATCAACTGTAGGAGAGAGGGAAAAAAGTGCAAATGTTGTGTTTGCCAATAGTTAAAGTGTCGTCTTTACACCTTTGGAATTGTACACTCAAATACATGCTGCTGTTTATCATAGAGAAACAAATATCTAATTAATTTGGATAATTGTTGGAGAAAATATGCTACATAAAATTCCACGTTGTGCTTATGTTATTCTTATATATACTCAAGCATGCAAAATTGGTAGTTTTCCAGTTTTGATTTAATTTTACTTCCTAACACACTACGTCTGCGATATAAAATGTTTACTTCTTTCTTTCCATCTGGGTGAAGCATTCAACAATAGTTCATCCCCAAAATGGGTTCATGTTGCTTACATTAATGTGTTTGATGGATTGGCATATGTACTGTTTCACACTATCTAGCCAAGCAAAGCTTTTCTGCCAGTTACCACAATCTTGTCAACAGTATTCAGCAATTCCTCTTCAGGCTCTGTGGGACTGTTTGCGTGAGAGAGGCATATAGGGTTAGGTCAGCCAAGATTTTGGGGTAATTCAGGGACAAAAAAAAGTGGTGTTTTTTTTTTCTTTTCAAGTGACTCAAAATGTGAAATGCACCTCTCTGATGACCAACATACATTCCACTTAGCCCTAGAGGGTAGATGATCAATTTGGTTGACTTCCCTAGAGCTCTGGTGATTTTCACCAGTTGAGGATTTATCCCCAGAGGATTTATATGGTGTTATAGACCTTGTGCTGGACCTCAGGCCAGGAATTAATTTCAACTAGTGTTAATAAGATTCAGTATGAATAAATGAGATCTATTTAAAAGCAGTGAGATGTTAAATACAGTATTTACATACTAAATACTTGTCTACATACATACATGTTACAAACACACGTATCAAAATAAAATGTTCCTAGCATTCCTGGTTTGAATAAAGTTAAACAGCTAATGACTACTTATAATTGAGTTATTCCAATGGAAACAGCTTAGCCTTAGTTTGACGACAAAAGCTTTAACGGATTCCTTGTTTTATTATCAGTGTGTCGTAAGCTATTAACTACTACTTTGTGGCTCGTCTTATTTGCTTGAGTCAGCTTTCTAACTTCCTCAAAACATACAGATTCCTGCAGGAGTTATTTGTTACACAGTAATTAACTTGTTTGTGATAAATGGATGGAAGAAATGTCATGGCATTTTGTTTTATGTCTAAATGAAAAGTATTTGCATTCTAAAAATTTCATGCTAATTAGGCTTTAAATAGTTTTCCCCACTAGGGCTGCAAATGCTGTATATTGCATCTTATTGCAAATGCCGTGGCTTAATATGGGGCATTAGCGCATGTGTTCCATAGAGCCAGTAGTTCCCTCCTCTTTTTTATCATGAATCATTTTGATGTAATCATCTAGATTTTTGTCTGTTTTTGTTTTCAGGATAATAAACTTACAGCCATGATTACTGAGGCATGGTAATGTGTAAAATAGGATGGTAAAAGTATTTTTCCTTAGGCTAAAACTGAACCTTCTCAAAGCTGCAGCATAGCAGAGGACAATTACTGTGCTGGTATCTTTTTCTCTGTTTGTTAATAATTAATGTAAACTAAAACTGGTGAGAACATCTATCCTGAGGGGCTGGCGGCAAGGAGATGTTGCTACCCTGGAGACCAAGTTCAGGAACAACCAAAGGGGTTTGATCCTTGGGCTAGTGGAGTACAGGTCTACTAGGGTGATAACCTTTTGGCTTCCTAAAGAGGAAGGGGTAACTATTCAGTAGGTTGCTGGTAATAGTGGGCTGTGTGGTTTAAAGGTGACTGGGAAAAGTAAATTAACACATTGGTCTGGGGCCCTTTTTAATGCTCCTTTATAAAGCCTAAAAGGTGGGATCGCATTTTTTTTTAAATGTGGGTTTTCACATTTAAAATTCAGACATTGTCTGCTCTAGCATTGTGATGTCATAATTTCCCCAGGCATCATCATAATCTGGTTAGGCTCTTACAGAGCTTGCATCTCTCTCTCTCTCTCTCTCTCTCTCTCGTGGCTAGAAGCACAGTAAGTGTTGTGACTTGTCTGTCACCGAGGCACGCTAATCAAGAGACTGAAAGTGAAGCTATTGAGAAGGATGGGTTTTTTAGTGAAACCGTTTAAAACTCCCTTTTGTTTTCTGTGGTTCACATCTAGTTTATATCTTCTGTACTGTCCACAAACCAAGGTGGTGCTTTGTCTCTTTTGATTTAGTTAAAGTGGTATAAATCCCCTACTGTGGACACACTTTGATTTCTTTTTAAAGTGTTCAGATTATGTCTACACTACAGCCTATGTCTTCACAATTTATGAAGCTCAGCAATGTGCATAAATCACCTTCGTGAGTGACATAAGGTACATCGACCAAAGGGCGTGTTACACAGCATCTTATTAGTGTGGGAGCTCCTCTCCCCAACGCATCTGCCGCTCTTGGAGGTTGTCTTTTTTTTTTTTTTTTTTTAAATGCCAGCAGTGGGGAGCTCTTTCTCATTGGCATAGAACATCTTCACCAGGTGCAGATGTCTCTGTATGCCTGTGCTGCAGCAGCATTATACATGCTTATTTCTGTGTGGGAAGAGGAACAAGCTGACTGCTACAAAACAGTTTTATGCTAGGATAACTGGATCCACACTAGGACTTTGACTGGCATAACTAATTTGATTAAAATAAAACTCTATATCTTTTACTGAAATAATGAAATCAATATGAAATTGATATGTATACCTAGCCAAGTGATATTTTTGAATAAAGTAAATTTTTTCTTAAAGGAACTTGCAGCTTAAATGAATGTGTAGGGAGTACGAGCTCCTAATAGGAATCTTCCCCACTCCCCGCATCCCGAGACGTCTTCTGCAAAGTCAGGGAAGATCAGACTCCACATTCCTGATATTTTAAAAGCTTAAAACAAGCAAAAGAGGAAAAAACCTAACAAACCCTTCAGGGCCTCTTTTATCCAATAGTAGTCAAAAGCAAAAATAAGCAAAGTCCCTATTTTATATATCTATATCTATATAACTCTAGCTCACATTTCATACCAGCCTCTAATGTGCTTTTTCGAAACACCTGACTGTAAAATAGACGCGGGGCTCCCTGTTGCTGCCACCACATCCCAGGCAGCAATGAAGGGCTGGCTAGGGGAGGCTGGCTCCTAATCCCACCACTTCTGGGAGCATGTTAGGCTCTTACACCTTCCCCTTCACTTGGCCCAGGGACCCGGCAATTCCATTGACCTCTTGGATGATCTCGTTGCATGGAAAACATTGATGAAGACATTTTCAGGCAGCTAGCCCCTTCTGTCGCTTGATCCGCCGTAGCTACACTTCTATCTTTCGCACTCTAGCTCAATCGGAGTTACCCTGGGTAAGTCTGCCTGAGCTGGAAATTATCCTCCAGCCCCACTGATCTGAAGACATACCCTTAGAGATTACAAGGTATTGATGACTAGAGCAGGGGACTGGACTTGATGACCTTCTGAGGTCTCTTCCAGTTCTATGATTCTATGACTGTGTGATCTGAATGTAGCTAGGTGACATACACATCTTTCCTACTGCTCACAGAATTTAATTAAGCTCACTGAAGACCATTCCACTGTCCATCAGGATAATGGATTTCAGTCACTTTAGTCCAGTCTGTATTCAGTTTATATTCATTCCAGGTTCCCATTTGCCAGGTTTGGAAATCAGTGAGCCAGTCACTCTGAAATCTAAAATTTGGGTCTTGCCTCGCTAGGTCCACCAGCAACGGAATGGGGATGTGCAAAGAGGGCAATTGTCCCAGCGTCCAGTTGATTCCAAAGAGCTGAGGCTCCAGCTGCCAGCACTGGTACCAGGAACGTCAGGCCTTGTAAATTGCCGCTGGAGTGCCATGAGGCTGCTCTGGATGGCTCTGAGGACGGGTAGGGTCACACACTGCACTCTGGATGACACTGGGGACTGCGGGAACGGCGTGGCGCACTGACTGCCCTGCCCCTTCTGCCTGAGGCCCCACTTGGCCCCTGGTCTGTGCATGGCTCCCTGCCTCTCAATCTCCAGTTCAACTGGATAAGCCAAGACCAAAAAGAGGGAGGAAAGCATACTCAGGTATCCTAGTGCGAGAGAGACACGATCCTGCCGTTTACTTACCGTGATGGCTTTTCAGTTTCTAAAGAAAGTGGTCATAGTGTTTAGGGTAAGGATGTTAAATTGTGGTTGTCTGGATACACGATTAGTTGATAAGGGCCGCTCTGCAGAGCCGCAGCAGGGGCAACTCCTGGAGCAGGCTCGAGCTGGGGCCGAGCAATCCTGGTTTGTGCCAGCTCCAGGAGCCACCCATGCTGCAGCCCTGCATTTTAAATGTAGTAAGAACTGCTGGGCTCTTATTACATTTAAAATGCAGAGACCCAGCATCCCAGTCTAGCATGAGCTGGGACTGCTCAGCCTCAGCTTGCACTGAGTCTGGCAGCCCCTCTTCACGGTGGCCAGCCCTGTGTGCTGCAAATGGGGACTGCTTGGCGGCAGCAGCCCGTATCCATGGGGGGGACCTACCTCCCCACTGGGACCCCCAAGGACAGGGCTGCTGCTGGAGCAGCCACTGCCAATGGTGAGCCTTGGCCCTTTATAGCAGCCTCCCCTATCCCTCTGCTGCCTCTAATAGAGACAGCAGGGTGGGGAAAGGAGGGGTTTGCACAGCAGAGATGGTGCTGGGGGAAAATGAGTTTTAAATCAGCTGCCCCCTAGCACTGGCTCCTGTCTTCCTCCCCTCCCCCCGGTTGCCTCATAGAGGCAGTAAGGGTGTGGGGGAAGCCAGTAGTTGATACTTCATTCGACTACCTGATTATGCTTATTGGGTAGTTGACTACTTGCTAACATCTCTAGTTTGGGGACAACACTCCCTAACTTAAGAGCTGATTCTGCGTTAACGTGTTCTGGCTTGGCTGAGTTGCTGTGTTTTTTGCCTAAGTCCTTTTTATTCTTTCTTAAAAAAAAATACACCTTTCCCCTCACACACACCTCTTTTCTTCGCTCTCAGTTGCATTTAGTGGCTACTGGAGAAATAATAGGAGTGATAAGGATTGCAGCTGTAATATTCCATAGCCTCAGAAATGTTTAACATTTAAAAGACGTAGCTTCATAGTGAGTCCCCAGGCCATAACCTTCTGTTCTGAGGGGCTCCGATTAATTACTTTTTATTGCAGGTGATTTTATGAATCTGCCCACTGCTGAAAGGGAACTACAAACCTGGCATGCTAGAGGCATTTAAAGCAGGGGTTTCTTCCATGTCTTCTGGGGGTGGGGAGAAAGAGACACAGATGTATTTGAGCAATGTGTTTAAAAAATGGAAACAGTTGTTTAGCTGAGGCTTTTAGCCTTGCATGTGTGCTTTAACGTCCAAAAATAAAACCCTATGAATGCAGCATCTCCAAAATCATGCATGGCTACTTATGTGTATTGTAGCCTCCTCAGTAGCTTTTTGGCTTCTAAAGCTTAGTGGGGAAGAGGGAGACCTGGTCCCTGGAGACATTCTATCAGTCTTCAGCCTAATGGGCAGAATGTCTTTAGTGCCACTGGGGGAGGGGGCATCATTAGAGGCAACATTCACACTACCTTCACGGCATGCATGTGTACTACTTTTCCCCTCCATGCCATCAGTTCATAGAAGGTGCACAACCATCATCCTGTCTTTGCTATGTCGTATTATGTTCCCTTGATGTGTCCTCTTGCTGGAATTTCCAGGAAGCAAAGGGAAGGTTACTTGGTCCCCTGTTCAGTACCAATCCCAGTCTGCCCTAGTGTGTTCAGTGGGGAATTCTACTACTGCCTGTTCTAACGATTCCCAGAACCTCTTCTGGTTTGGTGTGACTTGGTGTTTCTAGTGGCCTATGCTGTATGCTTAGGGTTGCCAGGTGTCTGGTTTTGAACTGGACACTCCAGTATTTGAGCTTTCTGTTCGGGCAACAAATTAAGAAAATAGAAATGTCCACTATTTTCTAAATACGATGTAATGCAGATTGTGATGTAATGTCAAATGTGTCCAGTATTTTTGTTGAAACCATCTGGCAACCCTATGCATGCTCCCCAGTTGATGTGTATTTGAACAGAAACCTACACCAGCCTTGTAAGTTCTACATGATTTTTATATTAAAGCCTGAAAGCAGGTGAGCATCCAGTTAGCCCCAGGACTCTTCCCTACATATTGACCAGTCTTCTGTCCTTACATTTTGAGCAGGGAGCTGTTTGTTCTTTCACTCTGTCTTTGTCTAAGTGGTGGTTAGTTGGCTGGCCACTTCTATAGTCTTCAAGGCTTGTTCCAATAAGCTTGTCCTCTCCCGCTTTAAGCCCAAAGTTTTCCAGGAGAAGGAGCCTCTCCACCTGTCCTACCTAGGAAATGCTTCTCCAGTCCCACAGCTGTCTGATTAAAAGTATTTAATTCACCTCGGGCTTATTGCAAATCAGAATGTACCAGATAAATAGGGAATTCAAGGGAAGTCCCCGGGCAAGGACCAATATGTTGACTCAATGAACATTTCAGGATGGGAGACTACCATGGTGTATTATTCATATTGTGCAGTACGTTCCAGATCCTAGATCTAATATAAAATTGATTTTGGTGTATGTATTTAATGAGACATGACTATTTACTAAGAGCCTGCAAATTAAGCCTCTTGTATTGTTAACAAATATTACATTCCAGATCAGTGTTTCAAACCAAATAGCACAAAATAAAATCAGCTTGTCTCAAATTCTGGGGAAGCAACTGATCCTTATCTTTTTGGCTTTTTCAATGAGAGACTCAGATGTTTCTCTTTTTCTGTAATTTGACTATTCAAAAACTGCACTGCTTCAAAGTAGTCCTCCTAGACAAGGCAATATCTAGGAGAAAAATTAAATAAAACAGCATTTTTTTCCACTAGAACTTGCTATTTGGAGTATATTTTGTTTTCCTGGGACGTGGCTCAGTTATACTTGGCACAGTATAGTTTTGTTAACCAGTATAAAACATATTCTTTTGATATGTAAACCACTGACACCTACATCTTCCAATCTCAGACATATTTATCATAAAGCAACATCTACATTAGCAAAGTGACCTGTCACTGGCTATGTTACTAAGCAGTGATCCCATTGAGCTGCTGACCGTGTGGAGTTTCTAGAATACTATCTCAAATAGTGTTTAAAATGTTATTGTTTCATCTATCCACACAAATGGTTAAACTCTTCCCCCTCACACCTGTTCCCATGGGCCCAAAGTTGATTCCTGTGGTCTCCTCCACAGACATTCTGAGTGACAAGTCAGTTGGGCAAGTCAGTTAATATCCTGGTGTCTCACTTCCCCATCTGCACAATGGGGTGAATAGCACAACCCTGCCTCAGAAGTGTTGCGAAGATAAATGTATTAAAGGTTGTGAGGCATTCAAATGCTGTGGCAACCGGGGGCATATAAGCACCTTAGTCATCAGTGGGTCAATTTACTAGTGTAGAGGGGGCTTAAAAGTCTGATTCAAAAGCACTATTGATTATGGGATTTTCAAAGGAAGCCTCAGTTAAGCCCCCTGATTAGTTTGATCCTGCCCACAGAAGTCTTGTGATATGGTCCAGAAACCCCAAGCATTAGCACTCTCCTGTGCGACTGGAGCTTGAGTAGAGCCCTGGTGTCCCAGGTTGAGTGTGAATGAGGTTTGTGTGTTTGTGGGGTTTTTTTTCTCATCTGTTTGTGGCCCCCTTTTCCCCCCAACTAATTTTTTTTTCTTTTTTCGTCAATAGTGTTTGACTGAAAAAGGTTCCCCACTCCTGATCAGGGTGGATTGATTTAAATCATAATTTAAATAGCCCCAAAAATCATTGTTTTAAATCAAGTTACCAAAAAAGCTAAAACTGACTGCTTAGAGTACACTTAATTTTGGCGTAAGCCTCCTTGAACTCACTTGCACTTTTTTGTTTTGTTTTGTTTGAGAAAGCAAGTATAGATTGGGATTGCTTTGGAAAAGCTGAGTCATGCTGAAGTGAAACAGGAAATAGAATCTGATGCTGAAACTAAGGTTTTCTGCGCCTGCGGCAAGCTACTGAACTGTGCCTCTCCCTGCCCCCAAAAAGATACAATTCTTAATTTTTTGTATTAATTTTGTTCATTGCACATTGTTAATTGCACATATATTGAGATTGTAAATAGATGATAGTAAAGATATAAATGAAATAATATTCTAACTTTCTAATTTTAGGGGCACATTTGTGCCCCTAAATGTACTGTCTTTTTTTTTTTTTTTTTTTTTTTTTTTTTTACGGCTCTGAATAGAATTATGGCATCACCATTATGGTCTGTGGCCATGGCCTTTTAAAGTAAGGGGCATCTATTGTGTAATATAACATAAGAAAATGACACCGTGGCAACTGGCAATTCTAGATTTCTCTTACTGCAGCTTTCCGTATTGTATACTTGGGTGATAGATTCTAAAACAGGCTGTGCAAAGGGGCCTCCGCAGGCCGAATCTGGCCCTCCAAACGGGTTGATCTGGCCTGCGGCCACCCTGCCACTCCTCTGATCCCCTTCAAAAATTGTTACTCACCTCTGTTCTAAACCTAGTTAACTAATTAAACAAGGCAGAAGGGTTAGCTGAGCTAAACTTTTTTTTTTTTTTTTCAGTATCCAACACCTCAAACAGCTTGGGAATTTATTTGTCAAATCACACTTGTACTAAAAGGGATAGAAAGTGTCTTCAAAAATGATGTATTGCACTGTGAATTATTTGAGTTACTAACCAGTTGATCCACTCAGCCATATCCACATCTTCATCTACACCATTTTCTCCCAATAATCAGTTTTCCTTATGATGTTTCATTCTTGCAGCTACGCCTGCATCATCTTGCACTGCTTACACTTGACATGTTTTCCTTTTTCACATATTCCCAGATAGGGTCTCTCTTATGCCAAGAAGCCAACACATTTTTTTTTCCTGTGGCAAAAGTGGGGGGGAATATAGGAAGCTGGGTGTCTGTTGAATGTTTTCCTTTTTTCTTTCCAGTCCACTCCACTGTTCTTTTCTATGCTGCCTCTATCCTTTCCTATATATTGTCTCTCTGTCCTAAGACAACGTCTTAACTAACTCCTCTGCTGTGCTTGGCTAAGGTCCACCACCACTGAACAAAACAATCCTATCCAGCCTGTGTCTCCTTGCACATGTTACTTTTTAGTTTGCTGGGAAACAAATTGAAAGCCAAGAACTTTCAGATGCAAGATCCAGTAGTTAGTCTGGACAGACTAGAGCTGTTGGTTCACTTTTATGAAACTATGTTTAAGTGTAGCATGTTTGTGATAATATTTAATTGTAACTTGTTTTAAGTGATAAATTTAGTATTTTATTGATTTTAAAAAATTCAATTTAAATAATTGGATTTTTAACTTTTTAATTAAATCCCAGCTTTTTAATTTTTATTTTTTTAAATAATCAATTTTTATCAATCCTGATCATGATCTAGAAGAAAACAGGTACCTAAACGTAATGTAGTTCATGGAGCCTGGTAACATGTTGAAATACTATGTCCACTACTAAGTGTTTACAGGATCGTGTCCACTGCTTGCCTCTTAGATAAAGTTTGTAAAACTTCAGTTTTTCAATGGCTTAAGGAGTTATTCTTTATAAGAATCCCTTCCCAATTGACTAGAAATGAAGTTCACAGTGGGATTGATCCTGGACCATTGAAGTCCATGGGGAATCTTCACATGTATTTAGAGGCAGAAGAATTTACCGTATCTATGTATTTTTCTCTGTATGAAACCATGTTTGTAGTTACAAAACCTCACTGGTTAACTTTTTTTATTGTATCTAGATCATTCCATGGTCCACATACATCATCCTTGTAATTTTATTTCAATGTCAATTTTTTTTCCTGAAACAATATGATTTTTTTTAAAACTATTTTTAATTGGCAGAAGGACTTTGTGGAAATCAAATAGAGTCTGCAAAGATGGATGCTTGCAGGTGAATGTACTTGTCTAGCTTCTAGCAATGCTAACTTCTAAAGAGGTGGTAATTTAAACACAAGGGACTAAAATTCTGCTGTGTGCATCACCACTAAAGTCCAGGCATAACTCTGAGCGTTATTTGTCTCCCTGAATAAAGGAAACATCAGACTTCTTCAAGAGCATCAAGCATAAAGATTTTGTTTTGAACAAAATAAAAGGAAAACATCTGTTCTTTTTCCTCAAAATATTTGTCAGTAATACTGCTTTATTTCCTTCAGCAGAATCATTCCCAAGTGAATTCCTGTGAAATGCATAAAGTTGTTAGTTGAGCAAAATTCCTTTCTGCTGCTGTCTTTAATGTTGTTCTTGCTTATATTTGACTGAAATAGAACTGCATTCATGGCCTCTTAATGTTG
The DNA here is from genome assembly GCF_052426305.1 of Pelodiscus sinensis. Classification (NCBI taxonomy): domain Eukaryota; kingdom Metazoa; phylum Chordata; order Testudines; family Trionychidae; genus Pelodiscus; species Pelodiscus sinensis. The sequence continues at coordinate 12,617,568 of NC_143068.1, read as the reverse complement.
CTTATTTATTTATTTTAAATTGCAAGTGCATGGAAAAAGAGAGGAGAAACAATGTTTTGGCATCTGGGTTGTACAGTCATTAGAAGCTGAGATTTTCATTTACTAGTCTGCGCTCTCTTCCCAACGCATCACCTGTTTCTATGACACTGACTCATTACATGCCAGCCTCATCTCTTGCTTATTCTCTGTTCACATTTAATGCAAATGCTCAATTATATTTGCTTTGCCAGTCCCGGCAATCAATGGCTATTAGCCAGGATGGGCAGGGAGGTGTCCCTAGCCTCTGTTTTGCCAGGAGTTGGGAACAGGCGACAGGGGATGGATCATTTGATGATTCCCTGTTACGTTCATTTCCTCTGGGGTACCTGGGATTGGCCACTATCGGAAGAGAGAACACTGGGCTATATGGACTTTTGGTCTGACCTAGTATGGCCATTTTATGTTCTGTCGCCTGCCTCCGCTCCCATTTGCTGCCCTTTGGTAACACCAAGAGCCAATAATAGGGACTAGTTCAAAACTCCTTTGGCTACATTGTGACTAGCTGCTATGATGGGCTGGGTATGCTACTGCCTGTTAAAATTTCTGCTCTTGTAACAATCATTTTATGGAAGGCCCAGTTGGAGGGCTGCATCCATTTGTTTTACCCATGCAATAGAAAACTAAAAATATAAATCCTTTCCATTTAAATCAAGACCCAATCTATGTGTTACATTGGTATCCAGAAGCATTGCTACCATTAAGGTTTTTGACATGTGCTTTATAAATCACAATTTTGTAGTTGTTTATAGATGAAGAATAAAAACTAGTTCCAGCCTAGTTTGTCTGGGAATGATCACCCTGCTTTTTTTTTCCTTTGAAATAATTATAAACATAGCAGTTAGTCAAAGATAAAAAGCCACGATTACAAAATTTGTCACTTACAAAGCTATTCATTGGCCCAAACAATCAATCCTGGCTATAGGAAGTCCCCAGAAGGATACCACGAAGACGTGTCAAAGAAGCAAATAAAACTATTTCTTGTCTGAGAGAGTAATGTAATGTGGGATTCTTGGCATGCAAAGCAAAACCACCAAGACTTATAGTAGCAACTGCTTTAATTAAAAACAAAATCATGGTTTGGCAATTCTGTGGGTATAAATGTGAAAACCCAAACACCAGAGTAAGCGGTTGCACTTGAATAAGTACAAATCAGTGCTGATTTAAGACATAACATGTAACAAGCTATTTATCCATGATGAACTTATCCATGAATTAAATAAATAAAGTAACTGTGATATTAATCAACCCTAAGAGTTACTACATGCACTTGCTGCTGGAGACAGTCCTACTGACTTGAGAGAGACTACTCATGCAGGATCGGGCTCGTAGTACGCTAGCAAGTTATTACCTTCGGGGGCAGGGATACCTCAGTGGCTTGCACATTGGCCTGCTAAACCCAGGGTTGTGAGTTCAATTCTTGAGGGAGCCATTTAGGGATCTGGGGCAAATTTGTCAGGGGTGGTACTCGATCCTGCTATGAGGGCAGGAGACTGGACTCAATGACTTCTTGAGGTCCCTTCCAGCTCTGAGATAGGTGTAGTGCTTCATAGCCTTTTGGAATGCTGGGCTGGCTTGAATAATGCTGCCAAATATGCAAATGTTTGTGTTGTGTTTAAGTCTCGTGCATCAGTGCCTTGTGATCTGAAGTGGGAGCCGCTTTCTATTAACTTGGCTCTGTCTTGTTTGACAGCTTGGACCAAGCTAACTTTCCTCTGCATTGTTGCTTTTGCGTATTCCGAACCACCTTCCTGTTGAACAGAAAACCTCCATCATCTACTTCTCTGGTTTCCTCCATAAACACATTTTCCAGTCCCAGATACTTTGCTTATTGCAGCATAACCCAGTTCTCAGGGCCTCTCATGGGGATGAAGGGCAGTTGCCCTGAGGTCCAGTGATTTTTAAAAGGCTTGGGGCCACTACCGTGGCAGCTATGGCACCTGGAGTTGCAGGCCCTAAATTGTCACTGGAGACATGCATGGCACAGTGTGGGTGCCAGTTAGGGCTGGCTGGGGGAGGCGCAGCGTGGTCTGGGCAGTGCTGAGGGCTGGCTGCCCCCTTCTGCCTGAGGCCCCACCCTTTCCAGGAGGCCCAGAGCTGAGCTTCCTCCACATTGCCCAGGACTTGAAGTCTGCCTTCAGCCCTGCCTGTCCCCAAATTAAAGCTGTAAAATCCCATGGAATTTAACGGGTTAAACTATAGGTTAACTGGTTAACCACCCATTGTGGATGGGGTATGTGCTGGAGCAGCCCCAGCACTTGTTTCACAGTGGGCCTGGCTGGGCTGGAGCAGCCCCTCTCTCGCGCTCCCCTTGGCTGCAAACAGTGAACTGCAGCTAATGGGAGCTGTGATACTCCGTGTCTACAGACACTTAGATAAACAAAGCATCTTGTGGCCTGCCAGTGGCTTATCTGGGCAGGCCCGTGACTCAACTTTGAAAACCCCGTCTCTAAGCATGTGTATGATGTGCCTTTCTGTGGTGTCTGAATCCCTTTGGTTGGCCTGCTAACTGTAAATATGTAGCCCAGAAGCTTAAAAGTCACCCCAGTTGTAGGGGTGTTCCTCTTCTCCAGTACCTCAAGAATAGCATTAAGACATATGAATGTGGTTTGGATGGGGAAATTTCCACTGGGACCACCTGGACTGCCTCTAGTCTATGGTAGACAACATCAAGAGTCAGTGATGGCAATTTGGTGGCGCTCTCTCGGCCTGAAAGTTTTTTCTGTTTAGAATGTATTTTAATTATGTGAGACAAAACTGGCTGAGATGTCATCTTGCCCTTTGCTGCTATGAATATGTAATAACTATATTTCTCATCAGCACTGAGTATCTAGATTGTAAATGGACAATAAGGCTCATCAGGAGGCCTGTATGGTGTATTGGTCTTTTTTGAGGACCTATCCTACAGATGGGAAAGCTCAAAGGCAGGCTTAGACATTTGTCCACATTTCTGAGTATTTTAAGGTTCCTTCCCCAGAACTCCTCCCTCCTTTGCAACTCTCTAGCTGACATCCTGGATCTTTTTTTTTTCCCTGTGACTCTCCAGGTGACTCTGCTTCTAAACCAGCATGTAAAGACTCCCACTGTCTTTCCCAAGATGCCACTAAATCCAAATTTGCGTGGTCATACTCCTGTGGTCTATACTTACTGTGAGATTGAGACTCCAGGGATGGATCATTTGGCGTTTGATTTGTTGGGTCGAATAAGAAGTGTGGCTGTGAATGGGTAATGGCAAAGCTGACCTGTGGGCTGAGGGCTGCTCTAGCTGGGCTGGAGCGGTCCCCCACCTGGGATCCAGCTTAATGTTTATCTGATTAGCTGATTAAACAGGATTTTACATCTCTAGTAAGGAACCACTAAATTGAATGCTGGTGGTGCCTCCATTGCTCCACAGAGTCGCAAAGAGTAAAGGAAGTCAACAGGAGAATTTCTCCCCATCAACCTCGCACAGTGGGGCCACCACAGAAATTCAGTGTAAGGTACATAGACTCCAGCTACATTATTCTCATAGCTGGAGTTGTGTATCTTAAAACAGATTTCTCCCACACTTTAGGCCTGGCCCAAGGCTGCATTACCGCTTGTCCCAAAGTATGTCAGATTTGAATTCAGTAGGGACTTTCTTTCATGATTTCTGGGCTGTGCCACAGATTTTTCAGTCAGAAGTTAGAGCCATATACCTAGCCTGAAAAAGGTATAGAAATGTTTGTTTGTCTGATTATGGGGGAAAAAGACTGCCTTGGTCTGGAGACTAGATAGCTATTTATCAAGTTAATTCTGTTCCCCCATCCCTGACTGGTTATCTCATTTCTAGTAAATTGTCCTGTTAAGTAGGAAATGAATGAGAATGTGTTGCTACATCCCTATAACCCCCTGCCCAATGAATAGATTGCGCTCTGCACTTCTGTTATGGGAACCACCAAACACTTCTGAGCTAATTTAAAGAATGCAAGAAAAAATGTAAAGAAAGTGATATTAAAATAACGAATCCACATCTAAGCTATTTGTGCAGGGAAAACTTGTGCTGACTTGAAGTCAAAGAGCCAGCAGCAGACCAAATGTTGTGTTTTAACTAACCTGTGAAATCAGGAAACTCAAAGTTCAAGAAAAAACTCCATACAAACCATGCCCTGTTTTACTGCCCCTGAGAAACCTTAGTAATTGCTCTATGGCATTTTTTTTAAAGCCTACATTTCTGGGACTGATCGGTAGCTCAGTGTAGCTGGGATGGGAAAGAATGGAGTTTAGTCCTCAGTCTGCTGAATTTAATAAGTGTGGACATTTTCAACTAGACTATATTGTTTTTAATGCGTTTTAGTATTTACTTGTACTGACTCTTAATATCTTGGTGCACGAACTTCTGCCTGGATTTAGGAAGAATTAAGCTTTCAAAGATATATATATATAATAATCATAGAAACTAAGAAACGTGAAGATAAGAACAGTGCAGGTGCTAAACTAGAATGTGTGCTAGGGCTGTGTATTTGGACTCCAAATGAATCCAAATAAATGCTAATATCAAGTTGCATTTGTCTTTGCTTTTTGTGGCTTTTGTAGGTCAGAGTGACACAAAATGGTGTCTTCTCACTGAAATTTCACTAACTAGATACACACATCCATGAAAATGGCCCAAAGAGTTGTTTCAGCTGCATGAACTGCATACTCTGCCTTCAATAAAATTCCTGTAGCACACTTAAAAACAGATGCAAATATTTGCAATGTAAGTGTACCCTCCTAATGTGCACATTACTTGATTCATGAAGACATATACAAAACATTTCACTGTGAGGGTGATATTGTGAGCATGTTTCTATTAATAAAGAATCAATGTACTGGCAGTTTCATCATATTGAGATTTTAAATGAAGAGGGAAGACACACTGGGTTACAATGGTGGTGTACTGCTGGTACAAATGTATATTATCCCTGGGAGGATCTGTTTTACGATACAATTGGTGTTTTAAGTGGAGCTCAGGTGAGAAAAGTGGAGCAAAGCAATGCATTTCCCTTCTATCCAAACTGCAAATGAGACATTCAGGTTGCAGTGTATGGCATAAAACAATTCCTCTGACAGGAAGACTTGCAGGCAACATTTGTTCTCATCAAGCGATCCCTTTCTGTCAAAGGGGAACAACAGAATTAAGCTGTGCCTGCTAGACTTGGCCCCCCAGCCGGATGCAATGCCGTGGCTGGAATGCGGGGATCTGTGGTTCCTTCTAGCCCTACCTGCCACATGTGCAGAGGCCGCATTCCCACTGCTATATGTACCGTATGTTTGCTAGGGATGTAAAATCCTGTTTAGTCAGTGAATTGGTTAAACATTATGTTTAACCAATTAATTGCTTAAACAAGGGCAGGCAGGAGTGACCCCCAGTTCTTGGTGTACCCTGCCTCCCTTGCCATGGGTGGAGACTGCTCTGGCCAGGCCAGGCCTATGGCAGGTGGGGGCTCTTCCATCCAAGCTGGAGCACTCCTTGCCCGCAGTGTGGTCCAACAGGCCCAGTACACTGCATTGTAGGCCTGTCTGGGCTGGAGCAGACCTTCCTCCTCCAGCTGGGTCACCGGTAAAGGTGATGCTTACCGGTTAACCATTCACATCCCTAATATTTGCACAGCACCTACAGCAAGGGGGCCTATTCTCTAGGCCCTACTGTGATATCTGTTAAATAGTAGTAATATTTCTAAGGCTTTGTTTATACTTATGCAGAGATCAATATGCCAGTGATTGATCTTTTGGGGTTCAATTTAGTGGGTCTAGTAAGGACCTACTAAATCAAATGCTGATGGCACTTCCATTGACCCTGGTCCTCCATGGGAACTCAAGGAGTAAGGCAAGTCGACTGGAGAGTTTCTCCCTTTAATCTCCCATCATGGGACCACCTCAGAAATTCAGTTTAAAGTACGTCAACTTCAGCTACAAAATTCTCATGGCTGGGGTTGCGGGGTCTTAAATCGAATTTCTGGTTTTTAGTGAAGACTTGGCCTAAAAGAGGTACTGCTTTGTTAGCTTGTTCAGAGAGCTAAAATGGTTGATGTCGTGCCTGCCCCACACCCAGTTTTTCCCTGAGCAAGGAGCAGTCCATGCACCTGGGGGCGATGGGACCACAGGCAAAGACTGGAATTGTGTGCTTGCAGGAGAGCGTGTGCACAGGGAAGGCTATGCTGGCTCTGCTCACCATACTGGCGCATACTGAGGATTAGGGTGAAATAATCCTGTATAAATATATGGCGATAATTAGCTAATCAAAGGGCCCAGCCTGTTTCCTGAGGTTGCTACAGCTGTTTAAAAGGCTCATGACTCTAGCCCCTGCAGAGATAGTGCCACAAGCGGGAGCCCTTTTAAATAGCCACATCAACCCTGGGTGGCTGCCTTGCAATGTGGTAGCGCCGGAGCCATGAGCACTTTAAATTGCTGTTATTTAAAGGGCTGGCAGCTCCCCGTCCCTCTTCTACCACATTGCCTGACCGCTCAGTGGGGTTGCCGTGGCTATTTAAAGGCCTTGTGGCTCCACCCCTGTTGGGATAGTGACTGTGAGCCATTTAAATAGGAGCCTGAGCCACTGCCTGGAAATTCGGTGGCACGGGCAGCAGGATATAAATAGAAAGTGGCCAGATGCAGTCTCGAGCCAGATCAAAGCGTTAGGTGGGCCGGATTCAGTCCCTGGGCTGCATCTTTCCCAGTTAGCTGCTGCATTGCTTGTTCTCATCATCGCTTTATATTCTACAAGCTGAATCACATTCCAGCACGTTTCACCATTACGCTAACTTGTTTGTGTGTCTTGTTCACCTGTTGTGACTGTGTTTTAGAGAATTGTTTTGAGCAAAACTCACTGCTTTGTTGTTAAAGGGAAAATCTCCCCCTGTTGATGAGATCTAGAGCTGCACATCTGAGGAGAAATGAGTAGGGAGAGTGATTTTTCCAGATGAAAAATTTACAGAATTTTCCCACTCGCACTAAAAGTACTCTCCTTTGGGATTGGGAGAAGGCATCGTTTCAGGTCTAGAAAGTCTTACTACTTGTCTTTCAAGAGCTTGATTTTTTGCTGGCTGGTTGCTTCACTCCCCTGAGAACAGAAGGTTTATACAATTACATGTAAAAGGCAACTGTTACACTTGTCTCCAGAAGGCTTAATTTTTTGTTCCTACATTACAGGGGTGAATTATTCTTCTGTTTTTCCCACCATGGGACTCTAAATGTTTTTCTTTTTTGGTTGACTTCACATTCCCGTTTGGCTTGTGATTCTCCCAGCACGATAGAGGAATGTGGGTAACTGGCATCAAAAGAATATCTCATTCTTGAGTTTAGGTTTTGGGGTTTTGTGTGTGTGTGTGTGTGTGTGTGTGTGTTTTGTTTGAGGTTGAAGGGAAATGTAGTGTAAAGTTACTGTAATGTTAAGTGTAAAGACTAGGATTGGGTTGAATATAGGGGTGAAATCTTTCTTTTCTGACAGAAGGATACTGTCAGAATGCAACAAAACATTTTTGATGGAACAGCCAGCTTTCAGCAAGACACTAACGGAGAGAGCTTTTAGTGTATGTCTCAGTAATGTGAATTTCCAAATGACTCATTCAAATGAGTTGTAAAAAAACCTATGTAATGTGCTGATGCTGTATGCCATGAAAAATAGTGCGTTCCATTCCTCAAGAGGAAATTTGATCCATCCTGAATAGAATCCAAAGTACCGTAATTCAGGTTTTATGGGTAGCGAGCTCTCTGCATTCAAAGGTTGTGGACTGTATTATAATTATTGTGTGGCTTCATCAACACTATTTTACACTATGGAATAGAGGTCACTGTGTGTGTGTGTGTGTGTGTGTGTGTGATTTTTCCATATAGATTGATGCAGTGCCCTTTCCTCAGTCCCATCCCAAGCAGATGACTGGTTTAGATGGTGGGCTGGCGTAGAGGGCTCCTGTGAGGCTATTGGCTTGCAAAATACAAACACCAGCCTTGGCATGAGGCTGGAATCTTGTTGGGTTCTGAAAGCTATGCACTTGACAGACCAAGGATACCCATGTGAAAGTGAATCAGTAAGTGATGCTCATGGTTGTGACTCAATATTGAACCAACAATCTAAAAACCTATGTAATGGGCTGATGAGAGGGGTCAGTGTTCTGTCGGGTGAGACCTCAAACAGAGATCCTGACCACCTCTGGTTATTTCAGAGCACATTTTACTTTGATAGCAGTATGGATGTTGACTCCAAAGCTCCGACAGAGCTCCCTGGCATATGAAGGCATTTTACCTGTCTGAATTCTCCCTCCATTATCAATAGGATGGGGTATTTTTTTCACTTCCTGCCCTGCGCTCCTACACAGAGCTGCTGGTTCCACCCCAGAGCAGAGCGCTGGTGGACGTGCTCTCTGCATTTTCATGAAGGGGTGACAAGTTCTCCTCCAAGTTCTCCTCCAAGTACCTGAATGACTTAGTGAATGGGGGAATCGTGAATGGGGGGATGACTGTGGCCCGTCAAGGTCACCTGATTGTGGGCTGAGAGACATTTTGCTGACATTGACAATCCACAGGCACCACCTCCTCACAGCTCCCAGTGGCCACAGTTCTCTGTTTCCAGCCAATGGGAGCTGTGGAAAGTGGCAGCCAGCACATCGCTATAGTTCCTCTGCCTGCATGCATCTCCGCCCCAGCTCCCATTGGTTGGGACTGTTAGGACAGCCCCTGAAAGCTATGGGGAGGGCACTACATGTGGATGGTCTATATCATCAACATGTCTTGCAGCCAGGTCTGCCAACAGGGTGAGGAAGGCAAGGGGGCAGTTGCCTCAAGGCCTGGCGATTCAGGGGGGCCCGAGCCTCCTGGCCACCACCACTGCTACTGTGACAGCAGTGGCAGGCAGAGCCCCAGAGCCTTTAACTGGGTTTGGGGTGGGAGTGTCATGCTCCATGTGGCACAGAGGGCTGGGTGCTCCTAGCTCCACCCCTTTTACTGGTCCCTGCCCCTTCTGGGAGTGCAGGGCTGGCCTCCCCTCCCTTGGCCCATGGGCCTGTGCAGGCTGTTGGCTCCCCTACTAATGGGCTGCAATCAGATGATCCTGGTGGACCACAGGTTACCCGCCCCTGCGCTCTACCTTGGGTGTGGTACCCCTTTCCAGTCCATCTCTGACTTCCGAGAGGAAGAATTTAGTACTTAGCCTATCTTTTGTTTGTTTGAAAAAAAGGCATGCAGTGATGAATGCTGTGAAACTGTGTGCACCTCGGATGCAACTGAATCTGCGCTCTGTTACTTATTTCTGGTTGCCTCCAAGATGTGCTAATGTTGTTACAAATATTCTTGCCCCAAAGAGATTACAGTTGAAGCTAGGGATGTTAAATTATGTGTATTTGTGTAAACACGTAACTGCTGGTGGGAGCTGGTGCTCATGGGAAGCCGGCTTTTACAGAGGCAGCAGTACAGTGGGCGGGGGAGGTGACTCCACAGGAGCCAGTATATGCAGAGAGCTGGCCGAGATCCTGCTATTAGAGGCAGTAGTGTTGGCGGGAGGGTTTGTGGGGCAGGAGCAGGCAGTTATGTGGGATATTGCACATTGGCTCCAACCCACTCCCCTCTGCCTCCGATATAGATATGGGGACCATATTTTCTGAACCAAAATTAGGGTCATGTTAGCCACGCCCCCTGCCGCAAGAAGTCCCACCCCTGGAAGTAGTACTCTCAGGGTCAAGACAGACACATCACCAGAAGTAAAGGATGCCATGTGACCACTGTAAGAACTCCTCCCACTGTCCTCTACCAATAGGGATGGGTTTGGCCCCTACAGGACCCCCTCCCCCATGCAACTATCCTGCAATTGCAATGACCCAATTTGCATTGCATTAACGCGGGGGGATAGGCTGGAGGAAGTGTTCCCTCTAAGATTTTCCTCCCATGAGCCTAGTGAATTTTGTCTTGTGCACCAGCATTGAGTTCATGTGGCTTGTTCAGATGTGTGCCACTGTGGCACCCAAATTATTAATAAATATCTTATAAACCTCTTCCTTTTCCCTCTGCTGCCATGTCTCCAACCCTCCCCTTGCCCCATCTGCTCCACGATCCTCCCCCCAACCCTCTCCCTCCTCTGCTGTCTTGGCTCCTGCCCTTCTCACTCCCCTCAGCCCTTTGGGGACCTGCTCCCCTCTCCTGCACCAGCCCTTCTCTTCCCCCTGTGTCCATTCCTCCTCTAGCTCCACTCTGATCATCTGTAGCTAGCCCTCCCCATCCCCTCTCCTGACACCTCCCTCTACCCACCTGTCCTGCCTCACTCCTCTGATGCCCGTCCCTCCCCTCCACATGTGTGCCCTTCTGCTTCACCCCCACAATCTCCTGGCACCTGCACCTTCTCTTAACCCTGCACCTTCCTGGTGCCTCCCCCTTCACTCACTGCCCCTGCCTTCCTTGCCCTCTTTCTCCCTGGTGCCCACCCCTTCAGCACCCTCTGTCTCAGTTTTCCTCACGCCCCTCTGTGCCCTCCCACATGACTTGCTCCATCCCCTGCCTTCCTCATGCCCACCCCTCCTTTCAACACTTCTTCTTCCGACATCCACTTCTCACCTCTCCTTTTCCTCTCTCTTGCCTTTATTGTCCCTCCCCTTTCCTCTTCCAACATCACCCTTACCCCTTCCTGCTCCCACCTCCACTGACACCTTCCCCTGCCCTTTTCCTCATTGTCTCCTCTTGGCCCTCTGGCATTTGTCTCTCCTCCACCCTGCCCCTTGGTGCTTTCCTCTTTCTTCTCCTACCCTGCCCCTCCCTCCACCCCTCAGCGCAAGCCTTTTCTTCTCCTCACCCGCACCTCCACCTTAATTCTCCCCCTACCCCTTCCCTCACCTTCTGCTTTCCACGTGGAAAGCAGTTTGCAGGGCTGGAGCCAGGCTGCAATGCTATTTTTATTACTGCAATCCTGGCCCCAGCTGCTCCCGGGGAAGGACCGTGTGCTGGGACTGCAGCAGAGGCTGCCCGCGGTGCAGTTTTTAGTACTGCAGTCCTAGTCTCTCTGGGCTGCCCGGCATCAGCTGGAGTCAAGCGGCAGCCGCACAAGGCCCGTTCCAGTGAGGCTGCCCCGGCTGGAATGCTCCTCGTGCAGCTACCACTTGACTCCAGCTGGACCCAGATAGCCCGTGAGGACCCGGACCAAATACTAAAAATAACACCATGGGCATCCTCTACTGCAGTCCAGTACCTGCTGATCCCGAGCATGCCCCACTGCGCTGTGTCCCAGCTGGGCTCCACGTGGCTCCTACCAGGGCTCCAAGGCGGCCTAGAGGAGGAGGAGGAGGCGGCAGTGCTGCTGGACCAGGATCCCATGAGGAGGAGGCGGCCTCATGAAGGGAAAGAGGAGAGGGTGGTGAGGAAGGGGCTGCATGCCACCGGAAACTGGCTCAGCTGCAGTATGCACCCTGCTGGGGAGGAGGGAGAGGAGGCTGCTGTGCCGTGCAAGGAGCAATGGCATGGCGTGGCGCTTCTTCCCACAAGCCGGTGTCCCCATCAAGTAGTGAAATGTCCAGCAGGGATTTCCGTGACATTTCACTACTTGATGGGGAACCAGGACAGAGTATTTTAAATTTGGGAGAGTCCTGGAAAAATTGGGCTGTATGGGCAGTGTAGATATAGAGCGAGGAGGGGGTGTACGTGTAATAGCGCTGGTTAACTGATGAGCCTGGGCTTATCCATTAACCATGTACACAAGTACATGTTAGCATCCCGAGGCATGAAGAAGCTTTATGAAACAATGCAAAGACTTGTTCATAAAATATTGGCTAGCTCAAGGGTGCATCTCAGGTCACATGAGATGTTAATACCTTGTAAATATCAATTTAATGCAACTCCAGCTAATAAAAATCCCTTCAGAGGTATAAAATTCAGTGCCCTTAGAATTACAGAAGCCTTTGAAGACAGTTTAAAGATTAATGCATTGGAAGGAGGGGACTTCAACACTCTTGTTACCTGTTTATTGTTAAGTATCAGAGGGGTAGCCGTGTTAGTCTGAATCTGCAAAAGCGACGAGGAGTCCTGTGGCACCTTATAGACTAACTGAAGTGTAGGAGCATAAGCTTTCGTGGGCAAAGACCCACTTCGTCAGATGCATGTCACATGCATCTGACGAAGTGGGTCTTTGCCCACGAAAGCTTATGCTCCTACACTTCAGTTAGTCTATAAGGTGCCACAGGACTCCTCGTCGCTTTTGTTTATTGTTAGATGCTCACAATGGAAGGAAGGAGCCTACATGTTTGAGTGACAAGCCAATTTGGCTTAAATTCTTCTTGGGCTATAATTTTGAATCATTTACTTTAAGTGCTTATGAAATGTGTCAGACTTACAGAACTAGTTAATGAGTCGTCCTGTGTATCAGGGGTGTGATCCAAAGCTTGTTGTAGCCAATGGAGAGACTCCCATTCATCTCAGTGGGTTTTGGATTAAGCCGTTATGCAACAGGAGCAGCATGAACAATGGCTGTGCACAAGGCCGGTGAGACTTTGCCGGGCCCCGGACAAGGTGTGGGGGGGACTCAGCTCTTTCCCCCCCCTGGAAAGAGCAGAGCCTCAGGCAGAAAGGGGCAGAGCTAGGGGGACCAGACCTCAGTGACTGCCCAGCATGGATTCCAGCACTGATTTAAAAGGTCTGGGGATCTGACTACTGTTTCTGTTACAGAAGCAGTGGCCTGGAGCCTTGGGCCATTTTAAATCACCAACCCCCAGGGCAACTGCCTCTCCCCCCTCCCCCCCATTAGTAGCTCTGAGTATGCAATATTTCTTGCTATGCCCTGCCAATGTGCACTGTTACTCTCCAGCTACTACTGAGCCATTTAAAAGTCTTGTGCATACTAAGGTTTGTTTTGTTTAAATCTGTTTTTTCTCTCACAAATACATGCATAGTTTTCACTGAGGTCAGTAGGAGATGTATATATGTTTCTGGGCCCTTGTTTCTTGAGTACTCTGGTGAGAACTAAAAAACCCACAACCCAATATTAGTATTAGTCTTCGAGATTGGAGCGATTAATAACTGGTCTTTAACCAATGCCACATGCCACAAAGCTCATACAGTGACGAATCATTAGTTGGTAACAAGATTTTTGTCCTGTTTGGCTTGACACATGACAATAATTGTATTTCAAATTCCCTTTTTTGCCCAATCAGGATCCCATTTTTTGTATTTCTGTAGAGGCACTAGCTATTGCAATTAGGAAAAAAAATCAAGCAACCTGTGATCCTTTTTCTTGGCTCCAAGTATGACTCATTATTATAGAATACTAGAACTGGAAGGGACCTCGAGAGGTCATTAAGTCCATTCTCCTGCCCTCTCGGTAAGACCAAGCACTATATAGATCATCCCTGATAGTTAAGAGCAGGTTAGATAAACATCTGTCTCTCATGATGGAGATTTCACAATCTCCCAAGTAATTTATTCCAGTGTTTAACCACCCTGACAGGAAGTTTTTCCTAATGTCCAACCTAAACTTCCCTAGCTGTAGTTTAAACCCATTGCTTCTTGTCCTATTATCAGAAGCCAAGGAGAACAATTTTTCTCCTTGCTCCTTGTAACACTCTGTTAGATACTTGAAAACTGCTATCATGTCCCCTCTCAGTCTTCTGTTTTCCAAACTAAACAAACCCAATTCTTTCAGTCTGCCCTCATAGCTCATGTTTTCTAGACCTTTAATCATTCTTGTTGCACTTTTCTGGACCTTCTCCAATTTCTCCACATCTTTCTTGAAATGTGGTGCCCAGAATGGGAAACAATACTCCAACTGAGCCTAATCCGCGCAGAACAGAAGAATCACTTCTCTTGTCTTGCTCACAACACTCCCGTTAATGCATCTCAGAATCATGTTTGGTTTTTTTGTGACAGTGTCACACTATTGACTCATATTTAGTTTGTGGTCCACTATGACCCCAGATCCCTTTGCTATAGTACTCCTTCCTAGACAGTCATTCCCATTCTGTATGTGTGAAACTGTTAGGAAGGAACAACGTAGAGCACTTTGCATTTGTCCTTATTAAACTTCATCCTATTTACCTCAGACTGTTTCTCCAGTTTGTCCAGATCATTTTGAATTATGTCCTCCAAAGCACTCTCAATCCCTCCAAGCTTAATATTATCTGCAAACTTAATAAATGTACTCTCTAGTCCAATATCTAAATATTTAATGAAGATATTGAACAGAACCTGTCCCATAACTGACCCCTGTGGAGCCCCACTTGTTATGTCCTTCCTGCATGACTGAGCCATTGGTCTCAGACTGGTCTCTGAGAATGGTTATCCAGCCAGTTATGCACCTATCTTATAGTAGCCCCATCTAGGTTGTATTTCCCTAGTTTATTGATAAGAAGATCATATGAGTACATATCAGATGCTTTACCAAAGTCTAGGTATACCACGTCCACTGCTTCCCCTGCATTCACAGGACTTGTTATTCTATCAAAGAAAGCTATCAGATTGGTTTATCATGATTTGTTCTTTACAAATCCATGCTGGCTGTTACCTATCTCAATTTATTATCTTCCAGATGTTTGTTTACTATGATTAGCATGTATGCTGATGATTTTTCATTATGTACAACCAGATTAGATTTTAAAAAATCATTAACATTTTCTCAAGACAGATTATTTTTCCTTTCTCTGTTGGGGGGAAGGGGGGATTTATTGCTAAAACTGAAAGTTCTCAGTAAAACTTGTTCCTACAGGCTCAATTTGCCCCAAGAACAAAGGTTATTCCTCTTGCATCATTGATCATGTACGCATTGAAATTTGCTCTCAATGTGGTTCATAGCTATTTTAAAGGACTTCCTTTTATGCCTCCTTTTCTCAAACTTATCTTATCCAACAAACTGTCAGAATTACAAATGGCTCATTGCCCTTCCCTTTGCTTTCCAGCTCATTCAGGATCCCTCCCAAACCTTGGTTTCTTGAAACATCCTAACGTTGCCAAAGTATTAATATAATTAAAAACAAAAATATTAAATTTTAAGGCCAGATTCTCAGGTGATGTAAATCACTGTAGCTTCTGATGTCAGTGGAATTAAGTCCACTTAATAATAGTCCCATAATATTCTTGTAGGATTTCTCCCCAGTAGTTGTTCTATGTTAAGTTGGCATTACGAACAGTTCTTCCTCAGAGTAATTGATAGACAGCAGCCTGGTTTCTAGCACTGCTGATTCAACTCGGCAAAGCCCATTTTCCTGATTTCTGCGTGCACTGGATTAAATTTCTCTCCTGGCCATATTGGAGCCATGTGCTACAATTTTATAGTCTCTTGTATCGTAGTATTCTAGTTCATGGCATCTAAGTGCATCTCCTACTTATTTAAAACACTTTATTTTATTGCATGTAATCTTTGGAATTTGTGTGTTGGTCTCCTTATAAAAATATAGCTTAGAAGTATTACAAATAGATCACCTGTCTAGTGAATACTCGGTAAAATGATCAGTTAATTGAACAAGGGTTGAAGTTAGCATGAGAATGCAGCTGGGATTTGGTGTGCATGATCATCTTAACTTTAGGTCTCATTTGTGGAAATTATAAAATCATAAAAGCCAGGGGAGCCAACAAAATTGCTGGGCCCCTGGGCAAGTTGTGTGGGGGCATAGCTCCCTTCTTCTAGAAGGTACAGCATTTTGGGGGAAAGGTGTGGGGCTGGGGCAGCCATTTGTCCAGTGCCATCTGCTTTATACTGCACCCCCTCACCCTCCACCAGCCTGTAGCACTTACAACAATCTTGCAGTCCACTGAGATGAAGGAGGGCCACTCATGTGACCCACTCTCTAGCCTAAGTTGCCATTGCATGCCTAGAGAATAAAGGGGAATGGCCCCAGAAATGACACTGTGACTATTGTAAGTCTTCATTCTTTTGTGCATGAGCAGAAGTGCTGGCTAATGTATGTTAAAGTGTACCAAGCTCCAATGCCAGGACATGTGATGTCCTTCTAAGATTGGATAGGCTTCTTAAGTCAGTGGGCAAGGCTCCATTGGTGATGGTGATAATCAGCACGAATGATATAGCATTCCGGGATACTTTGCAAATAATACATGATATCTGGGACCCCAGAAGCATGCTGAAGAAGAAAAATGTCCAAGTAATCTTGTTTTGAGATCCTCCCTGTACTGAGAATACAGGAAGCCAGAAGATTCTGGAAGAGACCTGTAGGCTAAGTAAGTGCTGTAGAGTTTAGATTTTGTGGACCATTGGCCCACTTGTCATAGGTAGAGGGAGATGTATAATCTGGGTGGCCTCCACCTCAGTAGAAGAAGAGCCAAACTCCTTGGAAACAGGTTGTCTAGCGGGTAGTCAGAAGGCTGTTAGTCCAATAACATAAGGGAAGGATAAATAAAGAGAAAATATGAGCATTCGTTGAGCAGGGAATCAAGAGGCTAAGAACAAAGTTAATCAAGGAAGCAAAGGATGTGAAGAGAATATATGCTTAATGGCCTATAAACCAATGCTAGGGTGTTGGTAACAAAAGAACAACTGGAATTGCTCCTTTATTAGCATAAATTCGATCCAGGTGATAGTCCTAGATATTACTTGTGAGATGACTCACTTGGTTGGAATGTTACAATCAATGGTTATAACCTATGTAGGAAGAATTGAATGAAGAAAATAGAAAGGGAAGTGGCACTCTGTCAAAAACAGCTTTACCTGTTTCCGAGTCACTGATAACTTGGAAGATAATGATTTTGAAGGCTTATGAATCAACATCCTAACAGATAAAGCACAAGATGGGGTATTAGTTAGCATCTGTTACAGGCCACCAAATCACTTTAGAGACCTGGACGACTAGCTCTTTGAGCACCTGTCTGTAACATGTAAAGAGAAAAAGGTGTGTGGTCACAGGGGACCCCAGTTTGAAATATGCTGGAGATCTACTAAAACACTGCCATTGCTAACATTCTTAACATTGATAGTTACCTAACACAAAATATGTTGAATCTAACAAAAGGGAAATTCTGTATTAGGCCTTAGCAGATAAAGAGGAACTTATAACAGAATTAAAAATTGATGGTAGCTTAGGTACAAGTGATCACATTTAGAATGTGTAAGTAGAATAGAGTCCAAACCAGTTCACTTACGCAAACACACAGAAGCACAAACCAGCTGGAAGGAAGAATTTAATCAGGAACTGAAGAAAATTGATAAGAGAAGCAATGGCATGCAAGGAGAAATTAGGGTAATAAAGAAACTTGACAATTCTATTGGTCCATTACTAGGTGGGAACAGTAGAATTATCAATCATCAGAAAAGGCAGGAATGTTCAAGTATTTTTGTTGTGTATTTGGGAAAGAAGACATTTTAGTTCTATTGCATGGTGATAGAAAGTGTTACAATTCCACAAGTATATTGGGAGGATGTTAAAAAGAAGCTATTAAAGTTAGACATTTTTAAAGCAGAATGACCTGGTAACTTGCCTGCAAGAATTTTAAAAGATCTGGCTGAGGAGCTTGCTGAATTATTAATATTGATTTTCACCAGATCTTGGAACTCTGGGGAATTTCTAGAAGCTAACTTTGTGCCAACGTTTAATAGGGTAAACAAGACGACCTGAATAATTACAGGCTATCAATATGACATCTGTTTTGGGCAAGTTAATGGAATAGCTGATGGGAACTCAATTAATAAAGAGGAGGTAATACAATTAAGCCCATGTTGATTGACATAATGGAAAATAGATCCTGTCCAACTAACTTGATTTTTTTTTGGATGAGATTACAAGTTTGGTTGAGAGGTAGCCATGTTAGCCTGTAACTTTAAAAACAACGAGGAGTCCTGTAGCACCTTAGAGACGAACAAAAATATAGATAGTATCATGAGCTTTTGTGAGCAAAACCCACTTCCTCAGATGAGCAGGGTGGAGAGGAAGTGGGTTTTGCCCACGAAAGCTCATAATATTATATATATTTTTGTTTGTCTCTAAAATGCTACAGGAGTACTCATTGTTTTTAAAAGTAAATAGTGTTGATGTTCTATACCGGGGTGGGCAATACGTTTTGATGGGGAGCCTTTCCAAAAGTGGTTAAGGGCTGCACTCTCCCATGATATTAATGGAGGAGGTACAGGATCTGTGATGGAAGCTGGATACAGAAGGGAGCTTGGAGTAAGGGATTTTGTGAAGGAGAGTGTGTGAGGTCTGAGAGGGAGTTTGGGTGAACGAGGCCACTGTGACCTGGGGCATGGTATTGGGGTGCAGGGATTTGGGTTATGACCTAGGGCAGGGGATTTACAGTGCAGTGATTTGTGTTGTGACCGGGGGCAGGAGGGGATTGTGATGTGGGGCAGGGTCTGAGAGGGAGTATGGGCTCAGGAGGGGGCAGAGGGTTTGGGGTATGTGGGGTAATGGGGTAGGAGTGGGGGTGCAGGAAAGGGCTGGTGGAGAAGGGAGGGGCTGGGGTGTCAGAGGTAGGCTCTGGCCGGGAGACTTACCTATGAGATTCCCAGCTAGCAGCCCAGCACGTTTCTCAGGCAGGAGCCTACCCTGCCCCCATGTGCTCTTTGAATAAGCGCCTGAGAGTAGGGGAAAAAGGTGCTTCGTGCACTGCCTGCTCTTGAAAGAGGCAGCTCCCATTGGCCAGAAACCAGCCAATGGGATTGTGCTGGGAGTGGGAGCAGTGTGTGAAGCACCATTTCCCCCTCCCCCCTGCTCACAGTTTGTGGAACACAGCCCAGCAGCTGCTTTTCTGAGCAGTGTGTAGGGGTGCGGTATGCAGGGGAGTTTGCTTGAGGCTTCCTGCTGCATCCATAGGATGGATCTGGTGGCGTGCTGGGCCTTGGGATCTATGGATTTGGAGCAAAATTTGGCTCACTCTTCTTAGCTAGGTGTAAATGCTGCTGTGACCAACTTGCCTAGTACCTGGGTTTCCCACCAGGCTGAAAGAAGAAAAAAAAAACCCTCAGCAACCCTCATGAACTAAGAGAGAAACACTATTAGTGAAAACACATAAACATTGGCTAGAGGTATTAATAATAACAATGAAAACTGGGCTTCTTCCAGCCTGAAGCTGCATCTAAGGCTTCGTCTACACTTGCAGCATAAAAGTGCTGCCGCAGCAGCAATTTAATGTGACCGAGTGGTTGCAGTGCCCACACTGGGAGAGAGCTTTAGGAAAACCATCACTGAGGGGTATAGCTCCCAGTGCTGGGAACCTGTCTTCTTCGGCAAGTTACTATGCTGAAACTGGCTGTGCACTGGAGGGGTGGGGTTGATTTTTCACAATTCAGAGTGAGAATGTTTGAGCTCAGTAACATGCCAATGTAGACGAGTCCTTAGTAAGTGCTACTTAATCCACATCTTCATATGCAATGGAAATCAAGCTTAAGGAATGTGCACAGGTGGAAACTAACTTTATTCCTCCTGTTTCCCCCTTTCCGGCACCAGTATCTAATCACATTGTTTTCTCTCTTTAAAGGACTTATATCAGAAAGACAGCCTATACTCGTGTTTATCTTGGAGTTCCTTTATTGCTTTTCAGCTTTATCAGTGTAGTGAAAAAATCATTTTTCCTCCTAGCTCCTACAAAGCTGACCAAAATTTTACAATTAAAAGGTGTTATCAAATCAGAATATTTTCCATTGTGATAATCCCTTGTGCGATATAAAAATGTGGCTTGTGTTGATGGTTTCGATTACAAAACAAAAGTGGGCTGATCAGGGAAAAATTGCTTTTTAACAGTTTCCTCTGTTTTCTAAGACTTTGTTCTATTCTCACAATATCAGCTAGCGTTGCAGAGCAAAAGGCTTATCTATTTATTTCTGAACATATTGTGTTAATCTAAAACTCCTTCTCCCAATGGAATGTCTGTTCAGGAAGCTCTAACCTTCCTCAGGAATGTTATTTGATTTCAGAAGGTTTTTTTTTTTTAAGGGACTGATTTATTTGGATTTTGGTGAGCTTGATCTTCTAGAATGATAAACAGCTTTCTTCATCCTGGTTTGTTATAGAACAACAATGCAGAGCAGTGATATAGGGCATGTGACGATCACAGCAGTTCTGCTATTTAAATTTAAGTTTAATGCTTTACAATGCTAAAACGATAACCTATTCTGAGGAAAGTTGTAAAACCAATCTCTGTCACATAAAAAACCCAAACCTGTTGGAACAGCTTGGATTGTATCGTATAAATCTGTTTTGTTTTCTCAACAGAAAAAAATCATGCTTATGTTTTAACCATTAAGCTAGAATTTTATGCCAACAATGTAGCTATACATGTTTCCTACTATAAAGCTATGGCAAAGTGGGGGGAAAAACATGTGTAAACTCAATAGGCTTTGCACATGTTAAATGATCTTAAAATATTTGTAAGCTAACCCTTTCCGAATAGATTTACTAGGAGGTAGAGGGACAATAAGTAGCTTGATCTTAGTTTTAGTGGAATTTTGTTAGCAGCATAATCCTTGATTAATTGGAATTGAGTTGTAAAAGTAGGAGTTATTGCACTGCAGCAAATACTCATAGCAAATGCCTTTTGTCTTTTAATGGCTGTGGGATCAGCTGTTACCTGAGCCTCTTGGGTGCAGTACAGGGTGCTGACTAGCAGATGAGAGATAATTGGATGAAAATGGGGACAAAATGAAAAAGCAGAAATATTTTTAACCATGCACAGGTGTTGGGGTCCAATTCTACTCCCATAAATCTGTTTGAGATTTGCCTTTGACTTCCGTGAGAGCAGGATTGGGCTCTTAATAGGATTATACTCATTTATTAACCCATTACCAAATTAAATCAAGGAAAGTGGATTTGTGTCTAAAATGAGCTTCCTTGTGAACATTACCTGTCTCTGGAGTACTGTAGTTGGTTAGCAATGACAATGATTGCTTCCTATGTACGGAAGTATATTTGCTGTTTTATTTATCCAGGAAATGCAGCTCTTTGGAGATGTATGATTAACCATAGCCATTATTATATTACATGCTCAGATGGGAAGCTGGAAATTAAGGGCATGCCTGAAGAATGACATGCATATATGATAGAAGATTAGCTGAATTTTAGAGTTAGTCTTTGTCAGTATTATTTTATGTTTCCTAAATCCTTGAGGACCAAGTTCTGTTTGCTTTACCAGCATTTTCCCCTTTTCTTAAGAGGTGTTTGTATCAAGTGATCAGAAACAAACTCTTCTAAGAGGTCTCATCTTTACATGCAGTGAAGGACCAAACCCAAACTTTGCTTTCTTTACTCACTCAAATCTCCTGTTGAGGTTGCGGGTTCAGGGAATAAAACACTCAGGATTAGTTCCAGTGAATCTTTTCAGAATAACTGAAATTTACCAGAAGTGGGACTGAGAATTTAGTGATTAAGACTGTGCTAAAGACCTGTGTTTCTGAACCAAAGTAGGACCAATCTGTATTTTGTTTTTTCCCCCTTCCCCTATGTAGAAATAAATGCTTAAGAATATCTGAAACATCCACCAAGTATCCTTTCCTCACTGAGAACTGGGTAACCATGTAAAATTATATTGTCCGGAGGGGATTGAGATATAGAAGTGGCCATGTGCTTAACTGTGCAGGAATCAAACTGTTTTACTGATAACATTTTATTGATTCATCTCCTCTCTCTGTTACAAGTAGCCTGAAGCCTCGCAAAATGAGCTGGCAATGTTTTTGTACTGTGGACATTGCAACATTGCAGTTCCTCATAGGTACTGAAATTTTATATACGAGCTTGCAAACTCACATAATTATCATGACTTGTAATGACTGCAACTGCAAGGTTTCAGTTCAAGCTAGAGAGCTAGTAATTTCTCTTTTATGCTTAAGAATCTGCTTTATTCTTCAGCTGTTGTGTTTTTTTTTCACTGGGAAAAGTGGAATCTTATCTTTGACTTTAATGAAGATGGGTAACATGATTGAAATCAACATAACAAGGCAGCATTCTATAACACTACCGATGAAAAATGTTGTCACGTGGAAGAGTTTTGAGATGTTTGCACGGTCTACCACAGGGGTGGGGAACATCAAGCCTGGGGCCCAGATGCATCCTCCGGCTTGCTTGGATCTGCCACCTGAGGCTCAGGGCCGACCCACACCCCCCAGCATTGGGGAACCTGTACTGATACTGCTGCCCCACCACCGAGCTAGAGCACACAAAATCTATTAGGTTGAGCCTTCCCTAGTCTCTGGTGTGTGAGGGGGAATGTGGGGAGTGTCTTTCTCCTTCTCAGTTGGAGGGCCATGTCAGTGAGGGTTTATTTTATTTTGCTTCGCTTCTTATTTTTGTGTGGCCCCCAACTGATTTTTCTATGGATCAGCGGCCCCTGACCCTGAAAAAGAACCCCCCATCCTGGGTCTACAAGAGATATTTTGTCATTTTCTGAAAAGAATTGCAGTGTTTTAATAGCATTTTTTAAAAATTCTTTTCATGACACATCTTTAAGAAAATGAGTGGCTTCACAAAATAACAATGGCATATTGTGAGTTTAACCTGCATGTATTGACTAATTAAATTATTCTGAAGGAGCTAATTTGGTATATTTCATTTAATGAAGACTTACTTAAAATTTTAATGATGTGTGGGTCTTTTCTTTTCTCTACAATGCCATATTGACTCATGACATATTTTTACACAGGCTTCATTGTACCATGAATAACAGTAGTTGAAAGTGTGAGCACTTGATGAAGTATCATTAAATTAGCTTATTGTAGTTGCAGATGTTCTGTTATACTAATTTATTGTGGTATGAATTGATCATGTCATACTCAAATACTCAGTAGTTTTTAAAGCTACACTATTCTTATTGATTATACTACTCTACCTTGAGTGTTTTATCAACCTTCTGGCAAGGCTGAGCCTTATGCAACTCGATGGTGTAACCATCTTTGACTGTTTTCACTGTTGTCTTTTTAGTTTGTAAACTCACTGAGAAAGGGACTGTGTTTGTGCAGTGCCTAGTGCAACAGTACTCTGATCCTTTGGCTCTACTGGTACACAGTAATGCAAACAGATGTCAGGTGCTTTTGAACATTATGTTGACCTCCCCTGGCTGTCTCCCTGACAAAGTGTGGACCTCTAACTACCAATAGATACAGTACTTCTGCTCAAGCACTACAGACCAGCCGGGCAACACAGCTTCACAGGTGATTAATCTGCTGCCCAGTCAGTCAGCTCCATGCACAGAGCCCTGAGCCTCTGAGTGGGTGGGGCTGATTAATCACCCACTGTGCTTCCCCACAGTTAGAGGGAACACTGCTCCAGACCTGCATTTGTGTGGCAGAAAGAACACGGTTCTCAGCCAAGTATTTATACCATGAGTGACCATAGGGAATGACAGAGGAAAATGGTAATCAACTATTCCTTGGGCAGGCAAAAGTTTCATAGCGTTCTTCCCATTAAGTTCAGTGGGAGATTTGCTGTGTAAGGACCCAAGGGTCTAGGCCTATGAATAACTATGAAATCTATTGTGAAAGAGACACTGTCAAGGCTAATGTATTTAATTAAAACACTGCACAAATATCGAAGGTGCCATTTTTCTTTGAGACACAAAACCACTGTTCTTGCCATCAGTATTGATTGAAATAACATGGGTCTTTAATGAACATTAACTTTAAAAGAATCACAGAACTATATTTACAGAAGTAGTAGCGTTGCACTGCCATCTTCTAACTTGGTTTACTAGTAAAGTTTCACTATATTCTACAGACCTAAATGTATTTCAACTGCCTATGGTATTCCTCATTTCCAGACCTAAACTATCATTTTGCTGATAAGCTGCTGCCACATTTCACTCCAAAGGTGGCTACATTTCGCGCCTTGATGAAATAAGTTGTAAGAAGCTCATTATCATAAAATTGTACCTGCCCACTGAGTTTATGATCACAGACTATGTTGCCGCTTGCTGTGTCTCTCCACTCTTTAATGTAACAGAGAAAGTTATAACAAAAACCAATGGCTGGAAGCTGAAATCAAAAACCAAAATTAGGCACAATTTTTTTTTTAACAGAGAAGGTGATTACTCACTGGAATAAACTTCCAAGGGAAGTGGTGGATTCCCCAAGTTTTCAAATCAAGCCTGCATATGTTTCTGGAAGTTATGCTTTCAAAAGACGTAAGTTACTGGTCTCAATACAGGCGTCTGGGTAAAATTTAATGGCCTGTCATCTATTCAGGAGATTGGACTTGATTGAAATAATGGTCTCTTCTGGCTTTAAGTTCTGAATTTGTCTGCCTGCCTGCCTGCCTCCTGTCATCTGACAGTTCAGAGTTCTCCAAATGTCAATACCTGGCTTTCATATAGCAATGGAAAAGAAAGTAGACAGCAAGGCCTGAGAAGGATCAGGTGCTTTGCATGCTAGCCTTGGGGAACTAGTTAATGCAGAGTACTGTAACTGTTAGCAAAATACAGTAGCATTTTTTTAATTGAACAGAAATCTGAAGAAAATGGAGTATTTCTATACTGTAAGTTTGCTTTTGGTCTGTCATCTTTAACTACTCTTTTTAACAAAATACAACCTGAATCAAATACTTGTGAAACTTACTTTTTCATCTGCATAATCACAGAAGTGAGTCAGGGGAAAATAAAGTGCTTGCAACCAACATTTTCGTTAAGGATAAACCATCAAGTATGGATTTGGGATCCTTCTCTGTTTTAGCTTGGGGAGCTTCCATATAATATGTGTGGTTGAAAAGGAGTCAACAAAAAGATGCTTTAGGGTGTGGATTACATGATACAGTGATGGCTTTGGTGGTCTTTAATCAGTGAGAGACACAGATTAGACAAATTGGTGGAGTGATATCAGTACCTATCACATAATTAATATTGTCTTACTCTTTCTTTGTAGTCTTCCATTTGCCTGTATCCATCTTTTCTCATCTTACATTTAGATTGCAAGTTCTTTTGGGGAGAAGGACCATCTTTTTGTTCTGTCCACATAGTGCAATGGGGCCTTGGTCCATGACAGCTCCTAAGTGCTATTGTAACTCACACACTTAGTGGGTGTGATTCACTGTCCCAAGTGCAGGGGCATTTAGGCCACTTATAGCAGAGATTTAAGAATGAGTGAGCTCTGCAGCCTAATCTGAAAGCCAATTGACTTCATAGCTCAAGCTGTAGAGGTTCCTATGCTAACCTCCAGGTTCAAATCTGCCTAGTAGTGGTTATACTACCATAATGGAAATTGATAATATTTGTTTTATGAAGTATGGAGTGTCTTTGAGATGTGGTTCTTACCTTCTGTCTTTTTGAAATTCTAACTATTGATAATCACACT
The DNA here is from genome assembly GCF_052426305.1 of Pelodiscus sinensis. NCBI lineage: Eukaryota > Metazoa > Chordata > Testudines > Trionychidae > Pelodiscus > Pelodiscus sinensis. The sequence continues at coordinate 12,592,358 of NC_143068.1, read as the reverse complement.
CATTTGCAAGATGGTGTAGATGTATTCGAAGAGACCCAATGATAAATGTGAAGGACCAACAATGTAATTCAGCACAATGGTGCTGTTACAGAAGTAAACACAACAGTTGTTACTATTGACATGATAAAGGCCTGAATTAATCCCATTGCACTTCCTGAGTATATAATTTCTGACAACACACACAACCCATGCTGGTGAGTAGAGATCGGAGAACCAGGTCTAGGACTAAGGGGAACCCAGAGAGCCCTTGGCAAGGGGGAGGGGCGAGGAAAATGTCACTGGCACTGGAGGAAGAACAGGGGATCCTGATATGGGAAAAGATGGGCATTGCACGGAGTGTTAAAATGTCTCCTTTCACTAAAATCTGGGTCCTCCAAGGTGTCTAAATACTTGAAATAAAATAATCTCTTAAATTATCAAAAGTGCTACTGGTAAAAACCAAAGGTAAAAATGATGAATCATTCACTTGGTCCTCACCTAATACTTGACATTCCTCAACTCCCATATTTGGTTGAATAGGCCTGATCTACACTGGAATGGAAGGTCAACCTAAAATACGCAACTCCAGCTATGTTAATTGTGTAGCTGGAATCAACATATCTTAAATTGCTGTTCACACAGTGGGAGGCTGATGGGAGCACATGCTTCCACTGGCTTCCCTTACTCCTCGCACGGAGCAGGAGTACTGGTGCTGATGGGGGCACCCTCTGAATTTGATTTAGTACATCTTAGAATCACTCGACCCACTAAATTGAACCCGGGAAGATCAAATGTGTCTATCTTCCCCATAATGTAGATTTGCCCATAGGGAAGTCATCCATTTTAGTCTTGTGGAGTATCCACTCACTTAAAAACTTTGGGTGGCATTTGGAAGAGGTGGGGGCCAAAAATGCAAGCAGTCCCTGACATTTGCAGAGAGCTTGGCCAACACTATAATGTACAGTCCTCCCTAGTTGGCATTTTTGAGCAAGCTGAACCCTTGTTACAACATACATCAGTGAAAAGCAGAGGTCTTAATTTTCTGTTTAAAAAGAAAGCTGTGTCTGCCACATCCTGGTAAATAGCATTGCTAAGTGAGGAAGAATCAATGAAACCCAGATAGTACTTGTGTGTAATTATAATATGAATATGGAAAATGCAAGACACAGACTTAACCCATGGCAGCTGGCTTTACGTATCCAGACTTTTCTTCTAAAATGAAATGTGAACTAGGAACCCAAGCAGTTCTATGTCACTCAGCTTAGCCATCTGTAGAATTCTTAGTATTTGAATACAATAGTCACGTAGTGTAAATTGACATGGTGCTTTGCAAAATGTGTTATGAAAAGTGTATGGCCTAAATAAGAGAAGAAAACCACAAGAAACAAAAAGACAAACAAGATAGAAGACATCAGAAGAGGAGGCACTTCCTCTTGAAACACCATACCTTGGAAGCAGATGTTGCATGTTTCGGGAAAGAGTTAAATACATGTGGTTGTTGCACACAGACCAGGTGCTTTATAACTCAGAGAAAGTTGAGAGTGGCTCTCTTGAGAGGAACTAAGGTGTGGACTTGAGTAGGCTTGAGTGGACTTGAGAAGGAGGAAACTTAGGAGAATCAGGGCTGGGGGAGAACATTTTAGCTGAATTTGATCTTATTTTTATTTTCTCCCTTATCATGAAGTGTATGTGTGTGATACACAAGAAAACAGAAAATATCATAATGCCATTACATAAATCCATGGTTTAGCCCCCACTTGGAATACTGCATGCAGTTCTGGTTGCCCTGTCTTAAGGTGGCTCCTGGGTTGCAGGCTGTTGGGCAGAGCAAGAAATCATAGGATTTTAGGACTAGAAGGGACCTGGAGACATCATCTAGTCTGGTCCCTGCACTCATAGCACTAAGTATTATCTAGACCAATCTTGATGGCTGTGTTTGTCAAATCTGCTCTTAAAAAATCTCCAGTGATGGAGATGCCACAACCTCGGGGCAATTTATTTTAGCGGTTAAACACACTGACAGAACGTTCTTCCTAATATCCAACCTAAACCCCCTTTTCTGCAATTTAAGACGATGGCTTCTTGTCTTCTTCTTGGGGTTAAGAACAATTTTTCTCCCTCCTCCTCGTAACAACCTTTAACATAATTGAAAATAGTTATCATGTCCCCTCTGTCTTTTCTTTTACAGACTAAACAAATCTAATTTTTCCAATCTTACCTCCTAGCCCAATCATTTTTACTGCTCTTCTCTGGACCTTCTTCAGTTTGTCTACCTTTTTCCTGAATTGTGGCACTCAGAACTGGACACAATACTCGCACAGTAGAGCGGAAGAATTATTTCTTGTGCCTTGCTTGCAATACTCCTGCTAATATATCCTAGAATGGTGTGGTTTTTGTTTTTTGTTGGGGTGATGGGGTTAGCAACAGTGTTATAAAACCCTCTTCCACAGTACTCCTTCCTAGGCAGTTATTTCCCATTTTGTATGTGTGCAACTGATTTGTTCCTTTCTGACAGTCAATACCGTACTTTGCATTTGTCCTTATTGAATTTCATCCTATTTACTTCAGACCACTTCTCCAGCTTGTCCAGATCATTTTGAATTTTAATCCTATCCTCCAGAGCACTTGCAACCCATCCCAGCTTGATATTGTCTGCAAATGAGGGTTTCAGGATGGCTTGGGGAAGGGTATAGGAGTTTGGAAGGGGGCTAAGGGCTGGGGCTAAGGGTTGGGATATAGGAAGGGGCAAAGAGTGCAAGGTCTGGGCAGCACTTAACTCAGGTCATTCTTAGGAAGTGTCCAGCATGTCCCTCTGGCTCCTAGATGGAGGGGAGGGCCGGGCCAGGGAACTCTATATACTGTTTGCACAACTCCTATTGTCCATGATTCTTGGCTAATGGGAGCTCTGGAACTGGAGCTTGGGGCTATGGCAATGTGTGGCACACTCATGGCTGCCCCTATGCTTAGGAGACTTTGGGACATGATGGCTACTTCCTGGGAGCTGCTTAGAGTCAGGCAGGGTGCCTGCCAGTCCCGCACAAACTGGACTTTTAAAGACCCAGTCAGTGGCGCTGACTGGAACCACCAGGGTCTCCTTTCAACTGGGTATGTTGGTCAAAAACCAGACAGGTGGCAATGCTAGATGGAGAGATGCAAGGGGCACAGAGATGTATGCAAGGCCTTGTGTGTCAGGATGAAGAGCTTGGACTGATGTGTTAAGAGGTAGGAAGCCTGACACAGGTGAAGCATGGCAGTGAGGGATGCATTTCGCAGTCACATTTTGGAGGGGCATGGCCAAGGGCAGGGAAGGTGCACCAGAGAAAGTTCCAGTAATCAAGGCAGGACATAATTAGTAAACAAAGTGAAAGAAGGAAAGAAAGAAAGTTATCAACTATTGATGTACATCTTAATCGGTTTTGTTTAATGATTTGTAACTGAAAATCTGTAGTTAGAAATGAGCTGATTTTTTTTCCCATTCCTTTTCTTTCTGTTCCTTCTAGATAATGAAATGAAAGGATTCCTTCATAGCCATGCAATCCAAATGTCAGTGTTCCGGCTCATTAGAGAGACCAGCACACAGTTTGTACTTTTTAGTGGACTGTCAGAGTGACACCGTTCTAATCACCTGCTTAGCTGTGCCTTTATCACACATGAGAGTACCTTGTGGCTAAGTCTATAGTGGCACTTGACAGCACTGTAACTTTTTGGCTCAGGGGTGTGAAAAAACACCCCCTCCTCAAAGTGCAGTGAGTTACAGCACTATAAAGCATCAGTGCGAATCAGGCTACCGCTACTCCCTTGCTGGAGGTGGTTTACATAGTGTTGGAATAGCTCTTTCAGGTTTCATGCCATGACCACACTCAATTGAAAGTGCTGCTATGGCTGCACCTTAAGTTTTAAGTGTGGACAATGCCTTTGTCCAAAGGGAAATAGCATTTCTAGAGATTTGAAAGCCTTACCTGAGTCTGAGGCCTGTGACTGATTTAGTTCTAAATAGAGTCCGGAGGCTGGTCATTGCTTCTGTGCTGATGAGTTGCATTATGTGTTAGTTTACATCTTGCTGACCATTTCCATTACCATGTCAGTGACCGGTTGTGTGCGTCTCATGGCAAGGCGTTTGCAATCAGTCAGAACAATGGGAACCGGATTCATTGTGGTAAATGTGTCACTTAGTAAGTGCCCCTTCATCTTAAAGTGTAGGTTGAAAATCAGATTTAAAATTGGGCACTCCAAAGTGTATTGGATTGACCAAAACCTGATTTTTTTTGTTTTGTTTTTTTTGGAACCTTTTATTTGAAATGCGTATTGAAAGTTTTTGTTGAAAGTCATTCAGATTTGTGCGTTGTCCCCTGCCCCAACCCCGCCTCCTTTCCCCCTCTGTTGGATCAATACTTAGCAGTAAGTGTGTGCACTTCGCTTCAAAGCCAGACGTGACTCCAGAGGCACTTTTTTAAAAAAAATAACTAGGAGAACACTGTTGAATGTGTCTCTTGCATTTGAGAGCTGGTTTAATTGATGATTCAGACTCCTTCGTAGTAAACCCATTGATGTGACCTTAAAGAAAACTTTTAGGGTAGGTGATCTCAATTTCTCAGAAAATAAATGTATGTTATGTGTGCACATTTTACTGTGAGAAATGGGTTCTGTTGAGTTCAAAGGCTAAGAGCAGTGGCAAATGCCTTTATTTAAGGGCAAGCATTCTGAGATTGCACTTCTGTTTAGTATGTTTCCAAAAACAAACATATGACGGTGTAAAAGCTTTTAAACAGCACTGCGCATTGGCTTGGTCCAGAAGACATTAAAAACTGTAACCAAAAAAATCAATGAACAAAAGGATGTGTCTGCCAGATTGCATGCAAGTATCCCTGAATAGCTGACGGGTTCATTTTTTACTTGTTTATGGGCAAATTACAGAGGTGCATCTGTTCCTCATCTATATAGAGTCAACCATTTCTAGTTTTTAAGACACTCTTTGACATTCTTTGAAGATTTAATGCCAAACAGAAGATTGGTTAGAATTACAGATACAGTAAACTTTCAATGAAATGTTTCTGCCTGAAGACTATTATACTTTTTGCTCCTAATTTTAACGAGGCACAATATAAAGGTCGTCATAACTAAAACAACACACATACACAAACGTGTCTTACCACATATGTATAATGCGAAATAATGTTTGGTATTCATGAAAACTCCATTCTACTATATTTACTTTGCTCACATACGTACTCAAGGTTTTTTCTCCTTAGGGGGAACCATAAAACAGTGGCAGTGTTAGCGTATGCATGAAATGTAAGGTCAGAACAAGAACATTTTAACTGGTCACAAGGTTATTATTTGTAAAAGTCTGATGTACAGTGGCATATGCTATCATCACAAATACATGTACAAACTAGGCAATTGCAATCAAAGAAGGACCAGTTGCTATTTGTGTAGTTTTGTGCCTGCAGTTAATTGTGAGTGCAAATGCTATCCTTTAGATATCAGACAACCCAGTTTGCGTGTACAGTCAGGCAGCTAGATGTCCTCTAGCTGGCATTTGCAACAGCAAACTAATTCCGCCTGCAGTTTTGTGCTGACAAAAGTGGAGGCTGTTCTTGGAAATCACACCTTCAATGTAAATAACTTTAATGCTATCACACTGATTCTTCTAAGTTCAATCATATAGTCCAGGAAATACATAAACCCCTCTGAAACTGCAGCCAGAGGAAACTGACAGTGGCCATCAGTTAGTGGATTTTGTTTAGTAATTGCTTCATCTATTCAATACTATTGAAAACACCCAGGAGCAGAATATAGCTGCAGGGGAACAACACTCTAAAGCAGCCACCTAATTAATGAATCTCATTGCCACTTAGGCAGCATTATATAATTTGCCTTGCTTGTCAGAATAGATCTGTTCCTACCAGGTTATGTACTTGCTCTTCAGAAAAGTAATATTATTATCTGAAAAATTAGTGAAGTGGATTTGGAAGCCTGGTATGCTAAGATCCACAAATGAAGAGGATTGTATGTTCAGCTTGTGTTTACATTGGTGAACTTACAGGTAACTGAAATAATATGCAGCAACACTACACAACTATTGAAGGTATAAGCTGTCTCAGCTTTATCTGTACTGCAGTGGCCAAAGTTAGCCATTCTATTCAGATGAAGGGAAAACAAAGCCATCTCAACCACTGAACTGTTTTCTTATGTAAGCAGGGGAAAGCAAAATTATGCTTTGAGAAGAGTAAAAGGAAAATTCTTTCTGATATTAAGGTTTCCCCACTCAGCTATACAAAAATAGAGAGCAGTCAGGTTATGTATCATATCCAGGTGTCATAACTGTGTATGACAGAACAAGTGGGGCAGCAGTATGGCTGGGAATGAGTTGTTTACCTGCTTCTCTCTGAAGATTTTTTTTTTTTTAAGTCTAATGAAAACTGGTGAGGTCTATAGCCAATTGTGTGTTAACCTCCAGCATTAAGAAAATCAAAGTCATGATTAAAATATCAATGCCTGAAATTGCCCTCTTGGCAAAAATTAAAATCTTGCCATAAGGCAGAGCTAATATTTTTAATTGAATTAAAAAGTGATGTATCTCTTTTTACCAAGTTACAGTCAGATTCATTTAGTGATCGATACATTCAAAGGCATTTTATAGCAATCAGGATTCTCTTCATCATGTAAATGAATGGCTATAATAAAACAGTAGACATGTAAATTCTTGATTACATTGGGCACTCTTCCTAGCCCACATCTGCAGACCCATGAGGGCACATGGTAGAGTCTGTGCTGCATATGGTAACCTGAACAAAGGGCCCCAAACCTTCTAACCTTTGAGGGGAGCGTACATCCCTTCAAGCTTCTGACGGCTTTGATGCTTGGCGCCCTGCTTCTGTGTGGAGCTTCATTGAAGTCATGGGAGCTCTGCACAGGCTCAAGGGATCCACCCGTGCGAAGCTCATTGCTGGAGAAGAGCCTTAATTCATGAGCTCCTCTGATAGGAAGTTTGTTCCTTATCCTGGTCTGGCCATTTTATTGGATCTAGATTTAAGTGGACCTAGATTTTTGCCTCTAGTGGATCTCTCCAACCGTAGGCAGCTAACATAGTGACTCCTTTGCCACACCACTGTTTCTTTACTCTTACAGCCCCCACATGCTGTATGAGCCATTTGGGAAAAAGCAGGCTGATGCAGATTGGCCCCAGGATCGGGGGAACCTGAAAGACCCTTTGATGCCTTTCTTCCTCAGGAGTGCCCAGCACTCCTTGTCTACAACTGAGAATCAGGCGCCTTATCTTTTACCTCGAGGCACCTAACACACTTTTCGACACCGTTAGAATAAAAATAATAATAAAGGTTTGAAAATACAGATACATTAAAGTACATGCAGCAAAATCAAAACTGTTAAGTATTTTAATGCACTAATTATTACTTTATACTGGTGTGCATTTTTGTGTGATAACCCCAACAATAATTTGTTATAATCTTCATTGGGCTTTTCCCAATGTTTTGGTGGGTTTTGAAAGCTAACTAATATGTGCACTTGGCTGAACTTTGCATTTATCTGTAGGGAAAATGGAATGAATATATTAAAGCAGATGTGATATGAATAATAATTAGGAAGTATTAATCTGCAGCTCCTCAGATTTCTCTGTCAGTAAATTCCTAGTTCATTTATTTACTCTACTCTGGGTTATAGGTCAAATACAATAGGCGATATGATCTTATTTTGCTTTCTAGCTTCAGTGTAGGCCTATAATGTTGGACAGGTATGAAATTCTAGTAAGAATTTTATCAGAAAGTGGTACTCGTACAAACGATTCCAATAGCTCATGTATGCAGTGAAGCATTCTTTGCCTATGATTCAAGCAATAGAAGAAATATAATTTAACATCTGTGATTATGTACTGGGAAATGATGTTATCCCACTGTATGCAGTCACTATATTTCTCTGGACATGAGCACAATAGATTTTAGAGCTGGGCAACCTTTCTCAAGCCAGCTAGTTTCTGGATTGGTTATTAACTGGCAGAGAGATCAATTAAGATATGTGTATGTGTTGCAGGGGTCAGATTAAGGTATATGGATTTGAATGGTCAGTTATCCTGTACAGTTAACAATTCTCCCCCCCCCCCCCCTTAGTTATTTCATGCATATGTTGACTCTGGCCAGCAGTAATTTATAATTTGCTGTGTTTCAGAATTCTAAAATTTAAAAGGACAATGATCTTATACTAATAACTAACAAACCATTGCAAAGTACTATTATAATTATTATGCTGTGCAGTACAAAAGAGCCATTATTTTTATTTGTCTTAAAGTGTTTATTATGCTTCTAATTATAAGGCTCACTAGTCCATTTAACAGTGCTCCAAATAATTAAAATCTCTTTGTAGTTCTTTTTCCCTCTGCACATTTTCCTGCAATAATGTAAATATTTTGTTGAATGATTGATTGCCATGTGTGTGTGTGTGTGTGTGTGTGTGAAGTGTATTTCATTGTATTCTAAATGAAATGTTTGCATTTTTTAAACTTTGGTTCAAATACGTCATTGGGAATTTTAGGAGGACCATTATCTGGTACACATAAAACCATATCAAATGTGGGTTGAAACTCTCTAATCCGGCATTCTCTGGTCCAGCAACATTTGTGGTCCAGCATGATTTTGGTTAGCCAGATGTCCACTTATCATGTGTGTGGCCAAGTTTCCTGTGGTCCCATAAAGTTTGTTTATAACCACGAGTCCTGGCTCTCAGTGTTCTGTGCTGTTATTTAGCTCTAATTTACTCATAGACTCATAGACTTTAAGGTCAGAAGGGACCATTATGATCATCTAGTCTGACCCCCTGCACAGTGCAGGCCACAGAATCTCGCCCACCCCTCTTAGAATAATCCTCTCACCTATGTCTCAGATATTGAAGCCTTCAAATACTTTGAAGGCCCCAACATGCAGAGAGTCCTTCAGCTGTGATCTGTGCCCAATGCTACAGAGGAAGGCGAAAAACCTCCAGGGCCTCTGCCAATCTACCCTGGAGGAAAATTCCTTCCTGACCCCAAATATGGCGATCAGCTAAACCCTGAGCATGTGGGCAAGACTCACCAGCCAGACACCCAGAAAGTTCCCTATAGCAACTCCTATCATCCCTCCATTGACCTATTTCCAACTGATAATGAATGGTCAATTAGTTACCACGATCATGTTATTTCATCCAACCATCCCCTTATCATAGAATCATAGAACTCCAAATAGCCTGGTCAGCAGTGGAAGTGTTGCTAAGAGTGCTAGACAATATTGATCTCCAGTGATTCAGCAAATTCTCTGGTTTGGCTCTTGTCAGGTCCCAAGAGAGCTGGATCAGAGAGGTTCAACCTGTACTTCACATGAAGACAGATGTGGATGAAATCCTGGCGATGCTAAAATCAATAGCTAAGCTCCTACTGACTTCAACAGAGCCAGGATTTGTTTTGTGTGGTGTATTTTGTAAGAGTAGTTTATGGGAGTCTCAGAACTAGAACCAATATAGTGGCTTTTACTGTTTTGCCCAAGAGTATCTTCCACATGCATGATGGTAAAGGTTTTCAAAAGTGGCTTTTGCCTACATCATAAAGAAGCCTGACTTTCAGATAGAGCAGAGCAACAGTCTCCTGAGAATTGAGCCCTTCTATGATGTCTTTTGTGGCACACCCCAAAAATGAGGTGCCCAAACTGAGGCGATACTTTAAAAAAAATTGAAAAATGAAAGCACAAAAATGTGGGGGGAGAGGAGAAAGTGTAATTCATACTTTAAGAAATTAAATGAAAACAGTGAATGCTCTTTGTTTTACAATAGCAAAAGCAGTTAGAGTTGTGAGCATCTGAATCAATAGATAAAGTTTGCTTAAGTTCAGTTAGTGAAAATGCTTCAAAAGATTCAGCGGAATGTCACCATCCAAAACTTTGAGATAATTTCTGAAAATAACAGGTCTGCCAGAATGTCAGTATTTGAAATGAGAAGATTACTAAGGAAGAATTGGCAAGTAATAAGTGCCCTAAAGAGACATGAAAAGTTAGCAGTTTCATTTTACTTTGAGATGGGGAAAAAATTGCTTAGCACCACTTATGGCATCTTTCTTTCAAGATCACACCACTAAATGAACCAGTTATCATCCCTTGAAGGTAGGTAAAGGTGAATGATGTGATTATTAACCCAAAGTGCAGCCATCTCTGTGGTGGAACATAACTATTTGGCAGCAGGCGTCAAAGCAGCACAATAGCTCAAGACAGGAAGTAAAGGAGAATAATGTATTGAGTCAAAACTGTAGGAGGATGACTGGGAGGCAGAATATACTGAAATGCAGCTTGTTAGGTCTGGATACTGCCACTCTTATGAAAAATTCTGTGGGATGTATTCCTTTACTCTGGACAGCCATGGGTTAGTAGTACTTAGGCATCTTTGTTGAAGTCCAAATTTGATTAAATGTCCCAAAAGTTTCTCAGCTATCTAAAACCAAAAAGCCTGTTGGCTTTGTGTTATCCATTTGTAATTTTCTCCTGTGAACCACATGCAACCGCCTTTAAAGTGTTGGAGATTCCTAAACCAGTTTGGAAAATCATTCATGTGTTTTGCAATTAAGACAAAATTAACTAAAGTGCTTCATGGTTTGGATGGTGGAGTCAGTGGGCCTTGTTCTTGTTTCATCCATTTTTACACACGTATGTTACATGGAGAACTATGCATTTAAATAAGTCTAAATGAGAAAACACACACAATGAATGCGCATCAGCAAGCACCAAGTGAATGTATGATGATATAGTGACAGGGGTGACTCTCTGCTGTGGTGCCTCCTACTGGCCATCTTGGGGATTAGCTCTGTTTCTCAGTGCACCTTCATCTAGTGACATCTCACCGCTGTCACTTCTGCTCCCGGACCTGTGTCATTTCAGGACCATGGCATCCTCTTCTGGACATAGCTGTCTGGCTGTGCCCCATTCAGTTCTCCCTTCTTTGAGGGACCAGCAATCCACTGTCTACCCATTTCCTCCTCAGTGGTGAGGGTAGTGGCAAAGGGTTGGGAGGAGACCCAAATTCACCCACTACTCTGAGTCCTGGCCCAGGGACCCTATTGTTGACAGCCACATACTGCATCCCCTTCAATCTTTCAGTCTGTTTCCCTTGTCCATTTGCACCTTCTCTGCCCTTGTTTCATGGCCTCTATCAGCGGGTAGTCAGGAATTAACTCCAGATCCCCTGATCCTGCCTAGCACTGGTCCCACAGGTGTTCCCTTTTTTCCTTCTGTAAGGCAGCCAGTTCTTCCTCCTTGAGCTCCAATGAGTGACTGAAGCTGCTCTACTTATATGGCACAACTTGGTCCTCATTGGCTGCCCCTATAAATCCTCTCCTGATAGGTGGCCTCCTGTGCAGCCTCCCAAGAATTTTTAACCCCTTATGGCCCAGTGTGGGGCAGAGGCCTTATCACACATATATAATGGTACTATTGAGCTACTGTCATGGATGATAAACTTCTGTAAGTTTGCAGAGTTGTTGTAGCTGTGGTGGTCCTACCATATTAGAGAGACAAGATGAGTGAGGTGAACTTTTATTGGACCAACTTCTGTTAGTCAAAGAGATTTGCTTTCAAGCTACATTGACCTGAAGAAGAGCTCTGTGCAGCTCAAAAGCTTATCTCTTTCACCAACAGAAGTTGGTCCAATAAAAGGCTATTCTTTGTAGAGGTATTGTTTCCAAGATACTGTGAGTGTAGCATCAAAGCTTTTGCAAACATAGATCCTTGCCCCAAAGACTTTATGGTTTGAAGCCTGTATACTGAAAAATGGGTTGCAGGATCAGGTTGTAAGTTAGAAAAGAGAGAGAAACACCCAGGAAAGCAGTACACAAAAGTCAGGTAAGAGAATAAGCAGGAAAAGTAATATCTGTGATGGCTAGAAAACATTTTCAAGGAAAATATTATTTGCTCACCCTGGTGTACAATATCATAACATTTAAGTAAGTTAACCACATTTATACTTAACTCTTTGAACCTCAGTATGGAGAAAGTATTCTAATGCCCTATTAAAGACTATAAGCAGAGAAAGTTCCAAATATTACATTTGGTTCTGTTTTTCCACTTGGTGCCAGACAGCTCTCAATAGGTCTTAATGCAGCTCCAACAGTTTATGCTGTTTAATAAATCTAATCTGCAAAACAGGTCACGTAAAAACTAAAAACTTTTCTTCTAATTACAGTAAGATTTTATTGAATGCACATTATACATATAGATCATAATACTTATTAAAAAAAGACTATTAAGATTTTACAGTTCAAGTTTTTACAGGCAATGGGAGCTGTAGAAGTCTAATGCTTTCTGAGAATCATATCTGCATTAGCAAGATAAAGGACAATTTAGGAAGATTACAAAAGCAATGATTTAGAGTACAACATAAAAATCTGCTGAGAACTAATTCGCAATGCCAGCTGCTGCTAAGCTTCTTAATCTTTATCTAGTTCAATTAAAATCTGAATGTTTGGGATTTCATTAACAACTGGGGACTTGGAAATTACATGCACTTTTACACTGTATTCAACTTCTTATTCGCATTATTGGAAGTTTCCCAAAATGTCTTCAGGTAGACTAAGATATAATTAAAACTTAAGTACTTAAAGGATAATACAGAAGCAAAAGAGGATTATTTTAATTTTCTCTGTCAGATCCAATTGACAAAAAAAAAAATCCTGTGCAAGTAGAAATAAGTTGTGGACCAATAAATATCACAATGTAAGTGATATTTGTCAATGATGGGCAATAGCTGTGTAGAAAGAGAGAGGATGCCACTGAAAGGCCAGGTAATGTTTTGGAATATCTTAATTATTGTCTCTGTTCCATGCTTTTTTGTTTTTTTTTTACGAGAGAACTTCACACCTAACTGTTTGCTTCAGTAGACATGTAACCATGTTGCTATTAATTAATTATGCATTTCAAAGGATCTGCAAGTAGGCCTTTCTAAATTAAGCAAAATGATGAACAAGCTTTTAATCACTTAATACGGTGTATAAAAAGTTAATTTCCATTAATTCCTCAGGAACAAGTCTTTTAAAAAATCAGGGTTAAAAAGAACCTTAATTTTTATGCCTCTCTCTCTCTCTCTCCCCTGGTGGCTTTTCTGTTTTCTGTAAAAGGGGTTTTTACACTTTTTGGCACCTGCTATTTCAAATTCATGAAGTGAAATACATAATGGTGGACCCCTTGCTCCATTCACCTGAAGAAGTGGGCTATGCCCACAAAAGCTCATGATACTATTGACATGTATCGTTAGTCTCTAAGGGTATGTCTACACTAGCCCCCTAGTTCGAACTAGGGGGGCTAATGTAGGCATTCGAAGTTACAAATCAAGCCTGGGATTTAAATATCCCACGCCTGATTTGCATCTTATCGAAATAACGACCTGTTATTTCTCCTGGAATGAGGTTTAACAGGTAGTTCAAACGAGGGCTTTAATTCGAACTACCGGGTCCCTGCCTCATGTAGACGTGGGCAGTTAGTCTGGACTTGTAAATTTAAAAAATGGCGACCGGCCAGGAAGATGCAAATCAAGCGTGGGATATTTAAATCCCGGACTTTATTTGCAACTTCGAGTGCCTACTTTAGCCTTTCTAGTTCGAACTACGGGGCTAGTGTAAACATACCCTAAGGTGTTGCGGGACCATTCATTGGGTTTTTTTCAGTTACAGACTAATACGGCACCTCTGAGACCTTGGAGTGTGCTTGCTGACTTTGGATCAGGCCCTAAACTGTTCCAGACCCCAACAGGAACCTGACCGAAAGCCCAGTGAGATCACTGTGCAACAGGATTCTTTCTGTTGACTTCAATGGGCTTGGGTCAACCCTTGGAGTGCATGCTGCCAATTGTCATTATTGGAGAGATTCACAATGACTTCTGCCTGCTTTGGCTCAAACCCCATATGCAAAAACTTGTAGTGGGGCTAGATATGGAGAAATAGTCTTCTGGAAGAGCTGTATAATCCTATCCTACTTCTATACAATATATCCAACTATCTTGGGAGTTTATATTGCTGCCCATCACCATAGTACAGTGAAATCTTTGTTATCTGGCCCTCTGTTAACCAGAATACTGTCACATCTTCAGGTGCACAGGCCTGGCTTGGTTTACCATGATGGGCTTAACACTTTTTTATTTAAGAAGTACTAATCATATTTAACTCAAAATAGAAAATGTGAAACCAACTCTCTCACACTACAAAACTACCAACATTAAAAACTTGAGCTTTACTATTATTGTCCATTGGTTTTTCCTAGGTTGATGAGACCCTCAGATAAGTGGAATTTTTAGATAACCAGAATACCCTAATCCCCAAGTGTGCTGGATAACACAGGTTTTACAGTATCTGAGTGCCTTCCATGAAAAAGATATAGCTTTGGTCAGTTCTCTAGGGTGAAGCTCTCCCCCTTTTCTGGGGTAAACATTAATTGGCAGGAAACTAGAGAATAGATCATGTGATATTTCTGATCATATCTGTAGATATAAGCTTTTATTCTCTGATTTCATAAAAGTTCTGTTTTTAAGCATCTCATAACAATCTGGATGTCCCTTTTGACTATTCAGCCTTGCCCCTTTCAGAAATTTTGGAGTCCTATCAAAGATTTCAGTGAGTGGTTGAGAAATTTCCTTTTTGTAAAGAGAAGAGAGAAATAAATAAAATGAAGGATGCTGATATATCACAAATGGATGCATTAAATGTGTCGCTAGGGAGATGTGTGGGAGTGCAGCACTAGAGATAACGACAGATATAAGTATCTCTGCCTTTGGTTTCAAATATAGAATTCTTTGCCACAGATTGATCCTATAGGAGTCATAAATACACATTATCTGTAATTATACTCAAACTGTATAAACCTTACCTTATTAACACTTACTGCACAAAGGTTTTTTTCTTAGATCTTTTATTTTCATGACAATGTCAGGCATTTTAATTTACAGAAAACTGTTCCAGATGTTATGGATTTTGTTTTAGCTGCTGGAATGTATGGTAAGTTGTCCCACTCCTGTTCTCCCTAAATTAAGTCCATTATTTTATTACATTGGCTTTGCAGAGTTTTGGTACAGTTTCCAAAAAAATTGATTTTTTTTTTTTTTTTGAGCCACAGGCGAATGAATCTTTTTGGAAGATTTGCAAGCTAAGAATTTTTCAGCCTCTTTTTTTGAAAATGCAATTTTGGAAGCCCTAGCATTCTATCCATTTTTGTGTAGTGCACACACTTTATATCAAAAGAAGAGCTAAGTTTACAATAGCATAAACATTATGACTTTTGAGTGCTACAGTTGTGGACTTATGTCTGGGACAGAATTGTAGAAGGACTCCCAGGCCTTATTTTAGCATCCTATTGGACCCCATTCTGATCTCACTTACACCATGTAAGTTAGGAGTAATGTTACAGAAGTCACTGTAGTTACATTGGTGTAACTGAGGAAGAATGGTTTAAGGAGATGAGACTGGGATGTACTTTTGTTTATGTGATTTACGGGAAAGATGTTTTAATTAATGTTGCATTGTAAGAAAACCTATATTTAAAAGATTTACCAATATATGTTATACAGGGGCTGTCTCTACACTGGGCCACTTATTCCGGAAAATCAGCCGCTTTTCCGGAATAAGCTGCGAGCTGTCTACACTGGCCCTTGAATCTCCGGAAAAGCAACGATGCTCTACTGAACAAAATCAGCCGCTATTCCGGAAAAACTATTCTGCTCCCGCTCGGGCATAAGTCCTTATTCCGGAACACTGTTCTGGAAAAGGGCCAGTGTAGACAGCCCAGTAGTCTTTTCTGGAAAAGCGCATCTACATTGGCCACAGACGCTTTTCCGGAAAAAGAGCTTTCCGGAAAAGCAGTCTGCCAGTGTAGACACTTCTTTTCTGGAAAAACTGAAAATGGAATAGTATTCCGTTTTAAGCATTTCCGGAAATTCATGCCAGTGTAGACACAGCCAGTGTGTTTTAATGCAGTCTATAGGCTGTTTTTTTAAATATAAACCTCTGAGCCTAAAAATCTGTTGTGGAAATAAAGTAACCATCATATTTGAATGCGCTGGACAATAAGCATCCTTTGTTTATGTGGGAAAATAGAGCAGATGCATCAGCTTTCAGCAGTTCCATTACTACAGAATAAGCAAGTGTCAGCCAGAACATTGAGATAGATACTGTTGTGTTTTTTTTCTTTGCTGAAGTGAACTTGCATATTATGATGTCCCAAGAGGATGTGGTTTAATATTAACTGTACCAAGACATGGGTATCTTCCTAAAGCAATATGAATGGGTGTAAGAGATGTGTCTTTATGTCTGTATTTGCGTTCCGTGTTTCTGAAACATGGACCTCAAAAACAGACCTGAAGACACATCTACTATACCCATTCATGTACTGGCTTCATAGATTGCTCTAGGAAGGTACTCAGATCTTGGCACAGTTAAAATTGGACAATATCATTGTCTGTACTTCCTCAATAGCAAAACAATATTTGTGCTAAAGAGAATTGCAAGATAAGCTGTACCATTTGTCCACTCTTCATACATTTCTCCTTCTCACATATATAATCTATCAACCATTTTTTCCCTTACTAAACAAGCAGTGATTAAAGGGCAGGGATAGAGAAACATTAACTTGGATGTAGGGGCAAGAGAACCCCAACAGATGGTCCATTAAATCACAACACCTGCAAAAAGGAACTAATATGAAGATACATACCTGTACTGTAATTTAGGAAAAGCACTGCAGATTTTAATACTCCAACAACCTTATAGCCAGATTCCATGTGAGTGTAATGTGAAAGTTTGTCTGACTTCAGGGGAGCTGGGCCAATTTACAGCACAGAAAATTTATTCCCTATTGTTACATAGGACTAAAAACCAACCTTGAACAGAGAATAGCAAAAGTAATTTTGATTTAGGGACAAATTCTGCCTTCCTTATACAAATAAAACTTTCATAAGGGAAAGCGTGACAGGCCCATAATGTTACATGTCACACTTACTTTACGACATCATATCCAGAGATCTTTAAGTAGTGGGTAACTTTACATCATCATTGTGCTCTGTTAAAAGATAGTATGTGCACAGTGGGGTTGATTAAGAATTGTAGGACAAAATGTGCTCTAGAATACCCTTATATAGTTCCAGTTAACTGCACAGAAGGTCAACATGGGCAGAATTTCTTCCTACTCTGACTCCTGCTATAACATTACTTTTTAGCTTTCCTTGGTTTATTAATTTATCCAAGGATGATTAATATTTATATTTAAATGTGGTTAAGAACTTTTCTGGTTAAAAAGTTATCTCAGTCAGCTTTTAAAAGCCAATGCATGGGAAAAATAAGAGTTAACAGTATCATGAATAGAAAATTGTGCCAATATGTAATACTGTCATAAACAGTACCACTGTATCTGTATATTTTTACCTTATGAGTCATGCCAGAAAATACTTAGTTTGAGGGGAAAATGGTCTGTATCTCAGGGGTAAAGGCATAAGTAGTGTGTGGTCTGGGAGTTGTGTTGGAACTATAATTACTCAAGCTTTACAGAATTGTAAAGTAAATAGACATGTCAAACCCGTTCAACTTGTTGATACTTAACTGATGCTGAAGCTGAACTACGTTAACACACACATACCATCCTGATTGATTCCCTCTTTTTATATTTGTGCACATTTTGTGTCTTTGTACCCCCCAATCTCAGTGTTGGCTGCTTTTTTCGTGCATACACGAAAGGTTGATTTGCAAACAGACAGAACTCATACTGTGCATTTAAGTCACAATGTAAATTCTGAATCCTTTGCTGGTCAACTGCATGGAGTAAATTATGTTGATCCTAAGGTGACAGCTGTGTCATCTGCTGAAGATTTGTCCCATTCTATAATTTATGTTGACCAAGGCATATCAAGTCAGTTGGCTTTCAACCATTCTTTCATGTATGTCTCTGTATTTCTTTACTCTTTGCATGTACATATGAATGTGTGTGCTTTCGTCTATAATTGGGAGACTGGAAGATCAACTATTGTATGAGGCTATTGTTAATAATGCACTATGACTTTTTAACCCAATGCAAAGGTGAGGGCAAAGGGAGAAAAGTAGAATTGGGGGAACATGGAAGTCTCTTACACCAGCAGACTGAGACCTAACGAAGAGATACAAGGACCTCTGCAGACCTCAGATGAATCTTAATGTTACTCCTAATGTCAAGTCTACTGTGGGTTAGGCGTATAAGTAGTCTAAGCCAATCCTTTAAACCACCTTGCTATTATATCTTTCCTCTCATTAAAGAAAGCATTCATCTCAGATTTTCACCCATTGTTAGATAAATATTGGCTTTCTCAATTTTTCAATGCACGGAGATTCTCTTGGGAGTTGAGCAGTCATTCTCTACCTTCTGTAAACTCTTCACTAAATGAGTGTTTACTGAGAGAGCTGTTAATATAATGTGTGAATTGACAATAAAACAAAGTCATATGATTGGCAAGAAGAATGCATATTGTTCATGCAAGCTCTGAGGAAAGGCCATGTAAACCACATTCCATTATGGGTAAATTTTATTATTTTCAATAATTTTTTGTTATTGTGAACAGTCAGTTAACTTCCAATTAGAGTACAGTACAAACTGCAGTAAATCTCAGTATTACAATAGTGCTAGTTAATTGCAGATCGATTGGCACAAATCAGGAAAGACAAGTCTTTGCTTTTAGGGAATGAACTATTTTTTTAGTATAGAAAATTATAGCATTCCAGTTCCCTCTGTGAACTATAGAAGTCTCATTGCTCTTTAGAAGCGCAAGGTGTCGAGGATGGTCCATAATATCTTTCAGCATCATTGGTCTTACTTACTGGAGAGTGAAAATTGCCTAATTTACATGAATTAGCAGAGGGCTGTGTCTGAAATATCTAAAATGCTCAGTTGCCCAGAAATACTGTCAAAATACCCTTTGGGGAATTACTTAGGGCTCAGTTGTGCATCTGAAGGGGCCATTGCATAGAATACATCATATTTTATACAGGCTTGAGTCCTCCTCCGACACTCAAGCATAAATCCACAAGTGAGACATTACGTTCATAATTCCCTCTTAAAAACAGCCTTTCATAAAGTAGTTTCATTGCTATTACCTGGGTTATGCCCCCAAAATCATCCTTGGGATGGGGATTGGGGAGAGAGTCCTTGTATGCAGGAGGAAGAGAGGAGAGCATGTGTGTGTGAAATAAAAAATGGGCTTTGTTGCTAAAAAAGCCTGTAATTAACAACATTTATGACTCATCACAATTGAGTGTTACAAAGAAAGGCAGTGTGTCCTAAATCAAGTCTGTGGTGACAAAACAAATTTATTGTTTCAAGTGATACTGAATAAGTCTTTGGCTGGGAAGGAGGACAAACTCATCAGCCTCTGAGCTATTAGGGTTTTGCAAGATTACCCTTTTTCATCTTGTGAGAAAATGAATCACTTTGCCTGTTTAAGGTAGAGCGGGTTGTCTGTGGCTATGGTAATTGAGTAGGCCAGGAATGATGCTGACTGATGGTATTGGTATTTGGTTGAAACAGACTGGTTCAGAAGTAAAATTAAATGCTAAGCTACAACATTAGAGTGGGGCTAAGCAGCTTGTGCTTTCATTGGTTTCCCTCATTTCTTAAGCAAGGAAAGACAGGCCTAATCCAAAGCCTACTGAAGTCTCTAGGAGTTTTTCTATTCACTTCAGTAGACTTTGGATCTGGCTCAAAACTAGATTACACGGTTTTGCTTGATTATTTTTTAGGTTATGGAAATTCTGTGGTTGATCATATGATTTGGTTATCTGATAGAGAATAATTTATATAAACATTCTATAATCATTTGCCAAAGACTGGGGCAGGGGGAAAGAGGGTTAATGGCAAATAAAGCCCCTACCTCAGCCAAGCAGAAAAAGTGCTCTCAAGAGCCAAAAGCTTCTTGCCATAGTTTTTCTTTCTTATCATCCCATCAGATGAATGGAAAGATAGCTCCCATGGCAGAGGGATGCGGCTGGGAATCTAACCCAAATCATATATAGGTTGACTACAACATGTTGATATGCTCTTTGGGCATATCTTCTTGGTTTGGACACCACTGTTGACTCCTAAGCTATGTTGTCCACCTCTGCTGCCCATTGCCACCCCCAGGCTATTAATGTGGTAGAAAAGTAGATTCAGGTCCTGACTCTGCCCCTTGTTGGGGTTCAGGCCTGCCAATGCTGGGGAGAGTGAAGAAAAGGGATAGCTGCTCTGGGGCCTGGCAATTCTTGGGCCCTTCACAATTGCTGCTGGAGTGCCAGCTGGCACACACCAGAGCCTTGTGTCATGCTGGCTGAGGGAGATGGGGTGCCTCATGATCTGGGTGGCACTGAGGGTTGGCCCCAGCCCTTTTGCCTGAGGCCCCACCCCTCCTGGGAACACAAAGCCAACCCCCACATTTGCCCAGGGGCCCGACAATCCTATCGGTTTCACTGGCCCAATCACTTAGTGAAGGGAGTACAGCCCTGCCTTCCTAAAGGCTTTCTCCAAAGTAGCCTCTCCTACAGCCCTTGAATACTTGGGCTAGGGAGGAGGGAAGCTGAGTTTAAATTCACCTCTTGCTCACTCGTGGCTAGATAGTATCTTTACACTTTGTCACTACACCTGATTCATCCACCCTCCCTTTTCTGTTAAATTACAAAAGCTGAGTAACATATGGTACATGTGCTGGCCAGTCTCTGCATTCCTTTACCCTAAATTCTTTCACAAAGAATATGTGGACTGCAATGTCTGTTAACAAGCTGAGATCATGGGGTCTGACTGGACAAAACAATGTTGGGGGCAATGTGCCAGAACAATGTGTATTATGTGGCAGGGTTGGCCTCATTAGCTGGAGTCTCTCTGCATTGCTGTCTCAAGGGTTTCACTGCAGAGGGTGTATTTCCTTGTGCCAGAATCTGTCAGTGCAGTCAAAGAGATTCTGTTGCAAACTTCCAAAAGAATGTGTCTAAGGAGATTGGAACAACAGTCTTAATTGCTCATCACCTAATGAGCACAAAATGTTTCTGGGCACATGATGGTTTGGGACAATACAGTGCTTCAGAGTTACGAAACTGGTTTTTTTTCCTACGTGCATAGCTCTGAAAAGACTAAGCAATTTAATTATGGATGATCCACTTGACTAAATACTGTGGGGTGTGAGTATGCACGTATGTGTGTAATGGAAAAGCCATCAAAAAGGATTCCTTTTACTACAACAGTGCTACATGCGTCATTGGTGGCCTCCTTCTCTTAGACTTCGGAGAAACTTTTATCCCTAAGATCAGTGAATAGGTGCACCAATCTCTGGTAAAAAGACATACACAGATATCCCACTACCTTAGAGCTTAAAAGGATGGAGGAAAATTATGTGTCTTCATATCCTGCATTTGTTTGAAAGGGGATTGGTGTGTGACTGAAAAGCTAGTAAACACTCATGGACTGCATATGGTGGCATTGGTGAAATGGCGATCTATTAAAAGAGCAAATATCAAGAACTGATATTTATCCAAAAGCAGAATGGAAGCTGCTGGGTTTGCATTTGCATAGCCACCTCTACCACCCATCTTAAACATGAGGCTTCTTCTTTACTGCAAATTTTAAAAGATTCCTATCCCTAGTGTCAGTTGGCTTTCACAGCTTCTATTCTGCATATCCGCTTTGATGAAGGATGTGCGGTGAGGCATTTGACACACGTTGCTGCCTTTACTTAGGTGCAGAAGATGGTGTCATGGGCTGATGGTAATACTACAGGGCAGTTATTGGGGTAGTATAAGTGGGGAAGCCAAGGCACAAACTGGGTGAAGTGACTTCCTTTGGCCTCTCTGCAAATCTGCAGCAAATTGGTGTAGACCAAGCCCAGTTCTCTTGTTTCATAATCCTGTGATTTTACCACAATAATCAGTTTTGACAGCACTGTTGTAGTTTAGGAAAAGTATGTTGCAACTCTGTCACTGTTGTCAACAGCTATAGGTGCAGACCATCCAAAGTGAGTTCATTCTGTAACATGAGCTGAGGCCATGGTTTCGCTAAATGGAAGATCAACGCTGCCGTGATTGAATTTTTTCCAAAGTTCAGTGTAGCAGGGTCTAGTTAAGACTTGCTAAATTGAACTGGGAGGGCACCCCCCTCACATCCAGTACTCCTGCTTCTGAGAGGAATAAGAGAAGCCGATGAGAGTGTTTGCTTTCATCAACCTCCTGTTGTGGGGATGGTGGGGAAACTCAAAATAGGGTATGTCGACTCCAGCTATCTAAATTCATGTAGCTAGAGTTGTGTGTCTTGATTCAATGTTCCCTTTTAATGTAGATCTTGCCTGACTGATGACCCCTAAATTGGCTTGTTGTGGCATTTCCCTCCAGTTTCCAGAAGTGGGACACATGGTCTCCTTCCATTGATTCCACTCCATGTATTAGACTGTAGGGAATGCTGCAAGAGAAGAGCAGTGAGCATATTGAGTCCCCTGTGGAATCCAAAAACATTGCTACATGCCAAGTCTCTAAAGTCTCTGGGAATTACTGTACCAAGGTCACGTGTATACATCACCTTCAGTGGCACAACATGCTGCTACGGGTGTCAAGTCAGCAATATAATGATTCTAGATTTTTAAAATATAGCACGACACAGCTCTCTTCCAGGATGTCTCATTGGCTACATAAAATGAAGTTCAACAATACATGTGTTTCACTATCATTACAAATGAGACGTGTGCATTGTTTTTTAAAAAATTAAAGACTAAACATGGGTCAAAGCTTCATTCAAAGCAGGCAGACTGGGGGAAGAAAAATAACTCAGGTAATTTTTGTCAGAGTCAAAAAGGATCATAAAATCTGTTGCCTGACGAGTAAATATAGTTGCTTCAACTTCTAGCGAAGGAGCTGTATTCTAAGCTGTATTGTCTATAAGTCATCTTAGTTTGTAAACACCTATAGTTTTTTTGTTTTGTTTTGTAATTTAGTTAATCACTATGCTTGTCCTTTTCCATTTCCTAATATTTAGCACTGTAAAACTTAGACACCTGAACACGTTAGCTACCGAACTATTCTTTATGAAATATCAGAAAGAGTTCAACTTCACTAAAACAGTGCTATCTTTGCTGACTTCCTACTCTTAGAGTTTGGAGAATTTTTTCCTTCGCCATTTTTTTTAAATCCCTAAGGTCAGTGGGTGGGTCTTTATCTCCGGTATAAAGACACAGAGATACCCCACTACCTTTGACCTTCTCTGGATGCCTGATCTTGCCCACATTCAGCCTTGCACCCACTCCAGCCCTGACAGGGTGGAGATGGCTGTCAGCCAGGTCCCGCGAGTCGAATCCATCACTCTGAGTTTAAAGGGGTGGAGGCAAACTGTATGTCTTCATATCTTGTACTTATTTGAAAGGTGATTGGTGGCTCTTGACTGAAGTTTTCTATTTATCCAGACAGCAGCTGAAGCAGTATGAGTTTGCCCTCAAACACATCACCGTCTTGTCTTAGAGGGACCATCTTGCAGTGTGAGTGGGCAATGGAAATTGAACAAGCCCAATCAATTCTTGCTTTTTCTGCCAAGACTTCTAACAAAAGTGGAATTTTGTGCTGGATGTGGAAGTTTCTTTTCTGATGTCCACTTGATGGATGCAGTTTCATATGGAACCGGGGTCAATGGGATTTATGTTCCTAAAGCATTTAAGGGCTTTTGGAGATTTTACACTGCAATACATTTTGGTTTACTTCAACTAGTATCCTAAGTATGAAAGGATGTCGGTATTATTACTGATGACTTAAACCATTCATGCTCCAGGGCTGTGTGGGGAGGCTTTGCTCAGAGACTGAGCAGAATGAGGAGGAGGGGAAGGGTAAGTTAAGACTGAAGCTACTGTGAAGGCAAGAGAATGGAGATTCACCTTAACATGAACAAAATCTAAAAACTCTACAGGATACTCGGGCAGAAGAAAGTTGCCTGTAAATTTGTTTGCCACATTTTTTTCCCCCAGAGGGCAGGCTTATGTTCTGATATTTCCTGGGTGCATTGATTGCTGTGTGTGATGCTCAGAGCAACGTGTGGCCCTGCATGTGAATTTCAGGTACATAGTCCAGTACTACTTGTACTATTAACCATTGAGAGTTATATAGAATGCTTATATAATTAGCTACGTGCACTCGTCTATGAGCACTGTCTGAGTGTTCAATATCAGGTGGTTCAACAAAGTAGTCCAGGAAGGAAATGTATCCACTTCTTCAGAGATGTTTGCAAAGCAAAGAAATGGTGACAGGAGACCAAATTCCATTTTAAGGCTCTGGTCAGATGCGCAAGTCACTTGGTGCACGCAGCATTTTAAAATGCAGGTCAGAAACTTGTCAGGTAACTAAATTTTACTTGTCTAGACCGAGCTCCGGATAATTCACAATATTGATCAATAGCTTTATAGCACCTCATGATATTATTTGTAAATAGAACTGTGCAGTGATTTTTCTAACCAGGCTTGCAGACTGAGGAGTAGGTTTTGCAGCCTTTTAAGTGTGCTTTGAATTATGCTGGTGGTACAAAGCAAACTTAAAACTGGTTTAAAGGAATGTAGAAGGAGCTATTCTCATGGCACAGGATTCGCGCATCATCTCAGGTCATGTCTCCATTTGCTACGCCAGAGATCGAGCTTCTGGCATTGGATTTAGTGGGTCTAGTTAAGACCCGCTAACTTGAACGCCGAAGGTGGCTCCAGTTAGTGCCTGTACTCCTCACAGTTGCTCTCGTTGGCCTCTCACTGTGAAGATGGCACCGAGCTCAGCTTTAAGGTAAGCCAACTCCAACTACATGTTTTACATAGCTCGAGTTGTGTACTTTAACCCAACCTTCCAGTCTAGTGTAGCCCTGGCCTCATATGTTACCCACAAGTTTCATATTAAGTAATAGTTCCCGCTGGCTGCTGGCAGCTAGCCTTGTAGGTGACTTAATGCCTTTTTTGCACCTCTCCCCATGCTGATATTCGCAATAGCAGTTCAGCTAGTCCGAAGGATCTGGTCATGATAACGTTGTGCTCTTGGGAGTTTTGGTTAGGATAACCTTGTGCTCTTGGGAATTTTGTATGCTTCAGTTACTTTGTATATTTTGGAAATATGGTGAAGGTAATGGTAGGTGTCTGCTTACTAAAATGAATAATTTGTAATCTATTCTGTCCATTGTAAATATTTCTTATTGTTCCTGCTCTGAATATTTGCTTTAGCCTCTGACTATTTCCTCTGATACTGAAGAAGAAATTCAACAATTGTAATGATAGCTTTAGGTAACAATGAACTGTGGTACTCAGTCGGAATGTGGTATCTAAAGAAGGCCATAAGATCACAATCTTCACATTGGAATTAAAAAATAAACTGGCATTCTTTGATTCTCTTGACCATGTGTACATTTTTGTACAGTATATACATGCTAGAAACAGGAGAGAAGAATAACCAACAAATCAAATAACAAAACATTGAATAGGTCCAATTAATACATTTTTCCAGACATCTTTCACAGAATGGATGAGTCATTAATATTCTGATTATATGTTCTCATGAGACTGATTGTAATGAGAGCAGGAACCACCACATTATAAATCCATTCTCCTGGTGATAATTGTAACTAGAACAGTAACTGGTACAAATGTAATTCATTAATTCATTCTTATGAAAATGTAGTGACTGAAATTTGGTTGTTATCGTATGCCCCTTTGATGCAGTATCTAGGACAATTTTTGTGTTTACAAAATTAAAGTATTGAAATTGAAATAGATTATAATACAAACGGATGTAAACTTCTTACGATTCCTCCTTATCACAATCCTCTTTCTTTGCAAGTTTCTTCTTGCAATTAAGATCAAATTGAAATAAAGTTAAATGTTAGTCTTGATTTGTGGTGCTCAGGATGGATGATTAGTATAGCTAATTTGATCTCAAGTTTCCTCGAATTCCTCTTCACACAACACACAGTCGTCCCGTGGAACTCCTTGCTAGAGGATGTTGTGAAGACCAGGACTTGAACAGGGGTTCAGAAAAGAGCTAGATACATTCATGGAGGATGTCAATGGCTATTAGCCAGGATGGGTAGGAATGGTGTCCCTAGCCTCTGTTTGTCAGAAGCTGGGAATGGGTGGCGGCGGGGAGGGGGATCACTTGATAATTCCCTGCTCTCTGGGGGCACCTGGCACTGATCATTGTCGGAAGATAGGATACTGAGCTTAGATGGACCTTTGGTTTGACCCAGTATGTACACTCTTATGTTCCTACTGGAACATCCAGGGATCCTTGTTAATGTCTTGATCCAGTACTTCTTGAAAACATCTGCTCTGCAAAGCACAAGTAATTAAAAGACCATTCAAACTGAAAAATATCTTTTAGGATGAAACTTGAGTCAATATAATTTTCTGAAATTTTGTTACCCAGTGTTGTTATGGAGCTAACAGCATAACTCTATGGTGATACGTTTTTCCTGCTGCTTTAGAATGCCTTATGATGAGAAGGCAATTTTTTGTCAAAAAACTTGTTGTGATTAGTTTAGCAGAACCTGGAGAGAGGGGTTATGAGATTTTAGGAGATAGAAGCATCTAATATTTGGGGTGATCATTTTTTAATGATGTCTCCGGTTATCCTTCATACGCCTCACCACAGGAATAACTGAAGGTCCATACTATTTCACATAAGCTGTGTGTAATTTTGATAGCCATTATTGGACACTGCTTCATTTATGTTTTATTTTTACTAATAACAAAATACTCCTTTTGCCTAATTGCATAGATTGCATGGAATTCTTCTTGTGCTCTTTGTTCACTTCTGCAGCTGATAAATTTCATTTCGTGTATCAGTTTATGCTTTACTGCAACCAGCTTTCTCTGCATTTTCAACTTGGAAAATGTATCCTGTGTGTTATCCTCAAAACCTCCTCTATGAAGTACAAAAGATCTTATAGATAAAACTTTTTGACGTGATACTCAGCTGTGGTACAATCAATCCTTCCTGCCACCAAATATCTTTTGAATGATCTTTAGTATTTTTCTATAAGTAGCATTGATGTTGGTTTTTTTTTATAATCGTGCTACCATTAAATCTTTGGAAAGACCCAGATATTTCCATAAAGATGTCTTTATTGGAACTTTAATGGCACTGTTGTTCTGAATTACAGTGTTTAGATTTTATTTGGCCTTGTTGTTAAACAATAATGCATTACTATGAAATAGCAATTTGTTTTATCTTCCTAAAATCAAACATTCTTCATAATGTGTAGTATTATATTGAGATGTCAATCACTTGAATAAAATACTCTATTTGGAATACAAAAGTTTATTGCTCTTAAAACCAAACCAAATCCCTTCAAACCGAATAAATTATCTTTGTGGCTTTATAGATTTTCCATTTTTAAGTAGTAAAATTAGGGGTGTAATATTCTGGTTAAGTAGTTAACCACTTAAATTGATGGTTAAATATTTTGCTTAACTGGTTACCTGGGATCCTGTGGGTGGCGGGGGAGGAGGCTCTCCAGCCTGTCTGGGCCCACCACGCAGTGGGTGAAGGGTTGCTTTGGCTGGGACTGGCACAGCCCAACTGGGCTGAAGCACCCTCTACTTATGACATGGGAGGCCTGCCCGGGCGGGGCTGCTGGTTAACCAATTATACGATAAGCATCACCCTTACCTGTTAACGTCTCTAATTTCAATGCTCGCCTTCCCCCTCCCCCATCCCCAAGGGAAGCATTGCAATAAATGGAGCTACAGTTGTGACAATCCCTGGGTGCTATTATTAAAATTCCAAAAGTATAAGCAATAAATTAGTACCCATGAGCCATAGATTAATGGAACAATAATAGTAAGCTAGTCTACAAAAAAGGTCATTGGGTAATTAGGAAATGCTTAGTGCAATGTCAAAATGCAGTTTAGGTTGGTTAAAATGAGGTGATAAATGCTCCTGCTGCAGTGCAATCACTGAAAAGTAATTTTATGCAAAGACCTGCCCCTGTGGCTAGTTTACTCTGGCAGTGTATTCTAGTTGATGCAGGATTGGGAGATAAAGGGCCTGAATTGTTAAACTAGAAAAATTGAAGCAGCTGCTATGTGCTGTGCCTGGATAGCACATCAAAGTGCAGCAGAAATAAAGTGCCCTGCATGATGCTGTCCAGCTCCAGAGTTGATAAGTCAGTGGAAGGGCAAGATATTATAATGTTTATAGACCCTGTATCAAAGTGACTAAAAATTAATGTCTGGCCTTTTGGGCTAGCCTAGTGAGCAAACATTACGGCATATAACTAAAATGCCACTATTTTTACTGTAATCATTAGGTGTGTGCTTGTCCAGGTCTCCTGGTGCCCATCTATAGAACATATAACTCTGTTATGACCCTAGATAGAGAACCATGGCTCCTAATCTCATGCTGTAGCAGCTCACACCTTTAGCTTTGCAGGTGTGCAATGCTCACAAAATTGATACTGATCTCAATCTTGTAGGATCCTATGAAACTGACCCCCACTCTGCGGCTATACTGCCTGGTAGGACTGCACTGTTGTTAGTGAGGTGGAAGACCTTTAGTAAAATGGAGAGAAGACCAGATGCATCATCCAGGATGTCCCTTACATGGGCACATTCTACCACTTAAGAACCTGAAATCCGGAAACAGCTTTGCCTCTGAAAATCCCTTACCAAAAAATACCACTGTAGAAGGCAACAATGGAACAAAATGGCAGGAAATCCCAGTGACTTTGGAGAACCTGTTTTCTTCAGAACAACTCTCTCAGACAAGGACCTCAAATGAAAACACCAGCATGCTCTAAACTAGGGGTGGGCAAGTTGCAGTTAGCGGGCCAGATTCATCCTGCTAAGCTGCTGTATCCAGCCTGTGGCCACTTCGCTGGCACTCTTACAGTAGCTCACGCTTTAAACAGCAGCTGCTAATTGCTCAGCACGCTGGAGAGTGATGGGGAGGTTTCACAAGCTGTCCCTACTTCCTAGCAAAATCCCTCGGCTCCCATTGGCCAGTTTCTGGCCAATAGAAGCTGAGAAATTTTCCTGGAGGCAGGACCAGTGAGCACAGAGTCCCTCCCTCCCATGCTCCCCCCTACCCATGCTGGAGCAGAGCCACATGGAGCAGTTAGTCCAACAGGCAGGTGGGGAGACTGTCTCTGGTTCCTGCAGGGCTCCTGGCTGGGAGCCTCCTAGGTAAGTGCTTCCCAGCCAGCGCCTGCTTCTGGCACCACAGTCCCTATCTTCCCCCCAACTCGCTGCCTAGGCCATCACCCTCTCCTGCCCTAGGTCACTGCCCTAACCCTCTGACCCCACCTCCTCTAGGTCAAAACTACCTACCAGACCCTGCACCCTCTCTTACTCCCCTCTCCTGCACCCATACTCACTTCTGGACCCTGCACTCCAAGCCCCTGCCCCAGTCCACAACCTCCTCATTCGCCAAAATTCCCTCTGAGACCCCACACACCCTCCTGCATCCCAGTCCTCTATCCCAAACTTCCTTCTACCCTCCACCCATGGTCCCAGACCCGACTCCCTCTGCATAAAATGTGCCCCTTGACTGCTTGCCAGAATCTTTGAGTGGCCCATTAAAAATTATAGCCAACCCCTGCTCTAAACCGAATGAGTGATTAGATGGCAAAGACTGGATGGTAATACGATCATTTTGAAATTGTGGAATGACCCAAAATGTGAATGACCCCACCAGATCTTGACTGTGGTTTTAGAATGCTACATTGTGAAGATGAGCTCTGTAAATCTTCAGTTAATTCCCAGTGTGTCAGTCAAGAGAGAGGCCATCACAACATGACATGTGGTGTGCATGTGTATTAGATGAAATTAATACCAACAATAATATGGTAGCAGAGATTATTAAATTAGCTGATAGAACCAAGTGTGTGATTGCCAGTTGTTCAATGCACACACAATACTTCAGAATATTAGGAAATCGTTTTTGTAAAGCATATCTTCCTTGAATGCCTGAAATTAGATATCGTTGCTCTTACAATACAAAATTTTATTTATCTCAAGATTTATCCAGCATGGTCCATATGCAACTTTCCCAAATGCACAAGCTGTAGCTGTAGATTCTGCATTTGTAGGAAACTGACCTATTCAGAACAAAGGCTGAGTTGTTCTGAAAACCAGAAAAACAAATTTACAAGACAGTTCCATAGCACCATGCTATTGAGACTACCCAAAAGGCTTTCTGTTACATTGTGGGTCATATTCTCAGCTGGTGTAAATCAGCCTGGCTCCACTGAAGTGTGCATTTTCCTGACGGAACATTAGAGAAATGGGTGAATGGTTGATTTTCGAATATCTGGTTTCTAAGAATCCTCAGATCCAAATTCCAGCAAACTTGGGTGAGTTCTTGTGAACTGGCAAGGACTCAGCCACATCAGGAGTCTAGGAATTGCCAATGCCAGAACAATGCAGTGATTCATCTTATCTAATCTAATCTCTGGTGGTAGTTTTTATGAAACTGCAGTAGAACCCCTGTTTTACAAACTAATTGAGGTGTTCATAAAATAAAAAAAATCATAGAAGAGAAGATCTCAAAATTGAAGTAGGCACGGCGCTCTGCATTGCTGTCTTCTCATTCTTCAGGTCACTGCAAAGCAATTTGCAATGCATTGAAAGTAGTGGGATGTGAAGGGATTTCAGATTGTTTTTCTTGGCCATCACTTGGGTTATGTGGAATTTTTTACCTGGTCTGGAAAAATGGCTCACATAGTTGTCATTCATAAAATTGAGATTGCACTGTATTAACGTGACATTGTACTACCATATTCTTTATAGAAATTAGAGAATGGGTAACCAGTTAACCAGTTATCTAGTAAGCCGGTTAGGTGAGACCAGGAGCAGAAGCTTTCCCACCATGCACTGTGCTGCTGGCTTCTGCTGTGACTTCCACCCCCCCCCCCCATGTGCAGGGCTGTCCCTCACCCTGTGCCGAGGGCTAGCAGCTGCAGCCCAGCATCAGGGGTAGGATGGGAAGGGGATGGGGGAGGGAAAGGGAGCAGGATCACACTTAATAGGTTAACCAGTGAACTGATTAATCAGGATTTTATATCTCTAATATACAGGCAGTCCCCGGGTTACGTACAAGATAGGGACTGTAGGTTTGTTCTTAAGTTGAATCTGTATGGAAGTCGGAACTGGCATCCAGATTCAGCCGCTGCTGAAACTGACCGCCAGTTCTGACTTACATACAGATTCAACTTAAGAACCCCAAGCGTCCCCAAGTCAGCTGCTGCTGAAACTGACCAGCAGTGGCTGAATCAGGACGCCTGGGGCAGAGCAGCTGGGGTGCTGCCGGGTTGGTCCAGTAGTGCCCAGAGTGGCGCTGCGGGACTACCCGGCAGCACCCCAGCTGCTCTGCCCCAGGGTCCTCAACAAAAGCCTGGTCTGCTGGGGGGGGGGGGGCGCACTAGCTGCGCCCCTCCCCCCCTCAGCAGACCAGGGACACGGGGAGCAAAGCCGCAGCAGCAGCGGGGTGCCGCACCTCTGAGGCTTTGCCAGAGCAAAGCCTCAGAAGTGCGGCACCCCGCCACGGCTGCGGCTTTGCTCCCGGTGCCCCTGGTCTGCTGGAGACGGTCCCCAGCAGACCAGGGGCACCCCAAACAGCTTTTCTCACCCCAGAGGTTGAGGTGACGGGACCGCTGCGCTCTGGGCGGTCCCGCTGCCTGCGAGCTCCGGGGCGAGAGAGCCCCCCGTAAGTGCGGATCCGACATAAGTCGGATCCGCGTAACTCAGGGACTGCCTGTATTTATATTCAAAATCTTATTTCTGCCTAACTTGAATATGCTTTATGCAAAATGTGGTGTATAACCTGTGCTTGAAAAACTGCTGAATGATTGTATCCTCTTTGTGAGCATGTATCATTCCTGTATTTGAAGTTAGAATATGAAGTATAAAGCTGTTTATATATCTAGATCGGGGTGGGAAATCTTTTTTGGGTCGGGGGCCACTGAACCACAGAAAAATCGTTCAGGGGTTGCCTGCAAGTGAGAAGGAAAAAACCCCAAACAAAAAAACCAACCCTCGCTGGTGTGTCTCTCAACTGAGGAAGAAGACACCTCCCATATTGCCTCACACACCAGACCCTAGCGGGGACCCAGCCTAGTAGATTTTGTGTGCTCCAGCCCCATTTGGAGGGCTGGAGCTCCAGCACAGGCTCCCCTGAGCCTTGAGGGCCAGATCCAAGCAAGCTAGGGGTCATATCTGGTCCCTGGGCCTGAGGTTTTCCACCCCGATCTAGATGAAGGCTATTAGTAATACTCAAGAAACGTAATGGCCCAGTACTCAAGAAGACCATGATCTGCGAATAATTTTGCTTTCCCTATAAGTCTGTGCTATAGTTGATCTGTGTGGACATCATGCAAAATTACTTGAGGTAGAGTATAAATGCCTGGTTTTCTAAACTATAAACCCAGTCTATACTTGGTAAGCATCAAATTTCTGTTCCTTAAAACATCTTGTCATTTATTTTTCTTCATTGTGGCGTCTTCTTTTCTATTAGCTTGTATTTGGTAAAGTCAAATGCCCAGAACACTTCCAACACAGTAATCTGAAATAGATCTTTCTGCTATGAATCTATTAAGAATGCTTGTGCAGACCTCAGTGCCCAAAACTGTATCCTCCGTTCATTTGTAAGTACACTGCATTTCATTGTTTATGTTGAAAAAAGCTTTTCTCTGGGTGCCAATTATAGAATATCAAGCTTTTATTGCATTGACACACAGTACAATGGAGCAAAAATTACTATTTTCAATCAAGCATTCTGCTCTCTGTTGACTGGAAAGCCCTAATGTCACATTGCATACTGCAGACTCCAGAAACGTTCAAAAGGGATATTTTTGTCTATTCAAATAGTCGCTATAGTTTTCTGTATTTTGTGTTCTTTTCTGTCAGCCGTTTCAATATGTTAGTATATTTTCAATTGCAGCTTGTACCACTTTATCCTGTAATACTAATGGATTTCACGGTGTACGTGGTGTTGGTCTACATCTGTACTTTGATGGGATGTTTCCAGGGAACAACTAGAGGAAAAAGAAATTAAGACAATAGATAGACCTCTTCCTTCTGTCTGCACTCCAAAATGGTGTTATATTCATGAAGCTAGTGACAGTGGTTGATATGTTCAAAGTGGACTATAGCATGTAGCCAAACAATTCTCAATTAAATTAATGTCTTTGACTCCGTAATAAAACTCTTGACCAGTTATGATCATTACAGATCCTGCAGCATTTTTTTGCAAGAAGAGAGAAGTTCAAGAACCAGTCGGCCAAGCACCTACAGAGAGAGAATGCACAGTACCACCAAATAGCCCTGTCTCACCCCACTCAGGGTCCCATCTCTGACCATCCCTGATGCTTCAGAGGAAAGAGATTTAAGAAAAACCTCCTAGAATACATTGGGGGAATCCCTTCATGAACCTTGCTAGTTGCCGGCTGAAAGCCTGATGCACAAGCATTAGGAACATCTACTATATATATATATATAATATATATATATATGAGAGAGTTTACATGTGAGCAAGTGAGTGTGTCTGTCCATCCATCTGTCTATTTTTTCAAGAACTCCTCCTAAATGGTAAGATCTAGGACCACCAAATTCGGTATGCATAACTTATAACTTAAAGCAAAGTGAGGGTTTGGTTATGCCTTGATAATGGGATATACCTGGAATGCATTTGTTTTTCATAACTAGGAAAGGAAGGGGGCTGATAGCAGGGACATTGTACTGTGTAATGACTACAGGAGGGCAGTAAGGGACCAGAGATGGGGACCGGGACAGCAGCAGCAAGGAGCAGGGATGTGCCTGCCCTGGCTGTGGTCAGCCCCACCTCCATCAAGGCTAGTCCCAGGGCAGTCTGCCTCCTGGGCAGTGCAGACTCCAGTGTGGCCAGCCCCCAGAACTACTGGCAAGCCAGTGCAGCTCCCACTGTAGCCAGCCCTAGGGCACTGCCACCCAGCCAAGGTAGTCCCTGCTGGTTTCTGCACTGCCCACATCCTTAGCTTCTGCATTGAGCCCCTCCTCACCCCCGTAACTCTGACTCTGCACCCCCACATCCATCCCCTGCCTTGAAAGACCTGAGCCACCCTGGATAAATCTTCTAGTAAGATATAAACTGACAGTGAGCCCCAGGGCTGATGACCTCAACCCTCGACCATCACATGAAATCCTCTTGCCCCACTGCATTCATTCATTTGTTCAACTGTTTCTTAAAACTAAATTGTTTGCCCTCTCAATTCCTCATGGGATGATGCTCCAGAACCTCACCCTTCTGATGACTAGAAGCTGCCGTCTAATTTCCATTCTGAATAGCTGCTTTATATTCATTTATTCTTTTACCAACTTTGCCCTATAACTAAAACAGTTCTGGTCTTTACCCTCAAGTAAATGTCTAGAGAGCAATCTGATCCTCTCTCATCCTTCTTTTTGCTAGACCAAAACAAATCAAGCTCTTCAAGTCTTCTTTCATAAAACAGGCTCATCATTCCATTGACCATTTTAGTAGCTCTTCTAAATTTATCTTTCTTGAACTTGGGTGACCAGAGTTGTACACAATATTCCTAACCCGCTCTTGCTACTAATTTGCCCAGTGGGATTAGTCCTTTTCTATCGCTACTGGAAATACCTTGTCTAATACATCCTTGGATTTCATTTGCTTTTTTCAGGGCTGTATCACATTGGTGGCTAATAATCATCCTATGGTTAACATATGCTAGTGGCCCAGCCAGGGAGAGAGGTTCTAGTCATGGTGTCTTGTTCTGCTCGGTCTGCCTAGTGCTCCTACTGAGATCTGGGGTAAGGAGTGCAAGACTTGCCCCTCTCTGTCCATCTGGTGCCCAGTGAGGGCTCATCTAGACTACATTCCTCTGTCGAAAGAGCAATGTAAATGAGCCCCATCGAAAGTGCAAATGAAGCGCGGATTTAAACATCCCATGCTTCTTCTGCATATTCATGTCTGATCGCGGTTTCGAGAAAGGGTATTTCAAAAATGAAACCGCAGTCTAGATGCAGTTCTTTTGGGGGGGAAAAACCCTCTTTCAAAAGAACCCGTACTCCTGAAAAAATGAGGAGTACGGGTTCTTTCGAAAGAGGGGTTTTTTTCGAAAGAACCGCGTCTAGACTTCAGTTTCACTTTCGAAATACCCTTTTTTCAAAACAGCGATCGGACGTGAATATGTAAATGAAGCATGGGATATTTAAATCCGCGCTTCATTTGCACTTTCGATCGGGCTCATTTACATTGCTCTTTCGACAGAGGAATGTAGTCTAGACGTAGCCTTTGGGACTTGTTCTGCTCCTCCCGCCTGGCACTCTTACCGGGGAATAGGATTCAGGCCTGGAGGCTTGTAAGCTCTTAACTCCCACTCTCCAGCAGGAACGTCAGGTGGATGGAGTGGAGCAAGCCCCCGTGGCCCGACCCAACTCCCTGGCAGGAGCACTGGGTGAGCTTTGAAGGAGGTGGGGACAGCACAGGTATGGGTGCACTTTTCTTCACTTCCCCTCACCTCCCAAGGCGCTAGAGGTGGGGAGAGGCGGGTCTGATGGCTCCTGTCATTGCCCACCTACCCTAATTTGGGACCCACTCTGTCCCAGTCAGCTCATGCCACTGACCTACACTCGCAGACATCTCTTCTATTCTGTTGCTTCCAACTGATGAGACCCCTCCTTGTAGCAGAAATTCTAATTATTATAGCCTTTGTGCATGATTTTGTAGCTTATGCCATTGAATTTCCATGTGTTTCTGTCAATCCAGTCTTCACACTCATCCAGATCTTCCTATATAATGTTCCAATCCTCCTCTGGAGTCGTCATGCTTCCCACCTTTGTGTTCTCAAGAGATTTCATTAGCACCCTCCAATTCTTGTGGTAAGGTAACAAATACAAATAATGAATAAGGATGAGCCCCAAACAGATCCTTGTGGAACTCTGCAGGTAAACACCCTTCTACCTGATAATTCACCTTACAGCACAACCCGTTGCTCTTCCGCTTTTAGCCAATACCTTATCTATCTTAACAATGCTTGTACTGATCCCCATCTTCCTGAATATAACTAGTAATTTCCCATGTGGCACCATGTCAAATGCTTTTGTGTCACCTTAAAATGTCTTACTGAGAAGATAACTTAGAAGCTGTCTCAGCAATTTTGTGTGTGTGTAATTGTCAGGAAATGAGCTTCTAACTGCTATATGGATTTCTGTTGCTATTTTTATTTCATTGTTTTCATTTCCTAACGTGGCAATACAATAATATAAATCCCCGTTATACTAGTTTATTTCTAAATACAGCCAATAAAATAATTTCTGGTCCATTTTCCATTTCCTGTACTGAAATGCCCTATATAGTCAATGAATACATTTTTTTTCTTCCATCCAGTACTGCAAGTTTAGTATATTTAAGCTGACATTTATTGCTTTCATTTTTGTAAGGAAGTATGGCTGCTATTAATAAAGAATAAAAATTATAGTCGTCATTTACCAACTTCTGAGGAAAAATTTCTTTCAGCAGATGTGTCAGAATGCAGAGAACATAGGAGTGTTCGATTGTATTTCTTCCTCTTACCACATTTATACACTATTATTAGGAGTAACTAGTTAGTAACTGCTTTATGGAATGTTTTTGGGGATGTTAGATTATCGAGACACTCGAGTTTAAAGGTCAGGACCATTATCACTGCTTCTTCTGACTTTTTCTTCAAGAGATTTATAACAATCCTACATTGGCAGAGGCATGAGCTATTTTATCTAATAGCTCTTTCTAATCTTTAATTTCTCTGGTTTTATGATAACTAAGGTATTTAAAATCCTAATGGGCTGGAACTTTACATGCCAGCTGCTAGAATACTCTTAAATTCTGTTCTGGGACCAGTAGTTCTCTCTCATCTTACATTTTAATCATATACCATTTTTATTTCATGTTCTTATTTTTCTATTGTTTCCCATTTCTTGCTTTCTTAATTAATGTGCTGAATAATGTGTCAATTGAAGTCATTATTGGCACCCCGATGAGAGGAGCTCACCTTCAGTCTTTAATAATAAAAATAACAATTTTTCCTGCCTAGTTTTGAAATTATTATTTCATATTGCAATAGCACCTAGGAGCTACAGTCATAGACCAGGATCCCATTATGCCAGGCTCTGTATAAAGACAGATAAAAAAGATCCTTGCCCCAAAGAGCTTTCAATCTAAGTATAAGACAAGAGACAGACAGACGATGCTAGATGAGGGGGGAAACTGAGACAATATTGGAATATGCATTTCTGAGCTGTTCGGTTTATTGTTCAAGCAATAGGGGGTTAATTGTTATGATCTAGGAAACTGCTCAGTGCCTCAGACCCTTCTCTAAAAGGCTTATTCCTACAGGGATGGGAAAGCACTTCAAAAAGCCCCAGGATTATGTGGAATTTCAGCTTTCCTAATACATTCCTGTTTTCCCGCATTCGCGTCTGGAAGCATTGACAAAAGGTCATGGGGCAGGAGAGAGAAGGCTTTTGTCTAGAGGTGCAGCAAAGCAATAGAAATTGATTATAGTGACTTGTAATCTACTGATACACTGGAAGACTTACTCACTGGTTACGTAAAATTGATTTTTTTTCAAGACGTGGCCCAATAACATAATAAATCACCCTCACTTGGATTGGGGAGGGTGGAAAGCTTCCATGGATCTCACTTACAGATTCTGCTCCTTGCCCCCAAAATCTATATACCATCCGTGCACTTTTTCTAGATTGACTGTGACTGAAATCCATTGACAATGCCTGCATTCTTTAACAATCTAGGGGAATGTTTGTGGATCTACAGCTTTCCCTGTAAGTACTTAACTCAATTTTTATTAAACCTTTTTGGTTTTTTGTCGGTTTGTGTAAGAAACAATCGGTCTCTGTCAAATATTTCATTACATTTTTTTTGGCTTCCTTAAAATAATTACCCTAATAGTACTGAGACCAGTTTGTTGTGAAAAGTGCTGTATACTCTTAAATGAGTGCAACATGTTGGATGTTTTGTCTCATATTATTTCAGATGATATATTTGATCAGAGAAAGATAGTCAGGTTTCAGGAGATACCTGATTTGATGTGATACTAAGAGTAATAGCTGATAGCATGACTCCTACCAAACACACAGAGACCTTTTACCATGTAACACTGGCTTCCTGCATGTTCACTAGCAATATGTCCCACGGTTTTGTCTGCTGCAACAGTTATGGTGCTAACTAAACAGATATGGCCTTGTCTACACAGGTCTTTCTGAGATTCTCCCACTATTCCTTAGCTCAGCTATGCCATACTAGGGTAAAGTCTCAGAGGGGTAGCTGTGTTAGTCTGTAACTCAAAAAACTTAAACAATGAATAGTCCTGCAGCAGCTTACAGGCTAACAAAAAATGTAGATTGTATCATGAGCTTTCATGGGCACAATGTTTTTTGTTAGGCTCTAAGGTACTGCAGAACTAGTCGTTGTTTTTTTAGGTTTGTACTAGGGTAGACAGACACCTAACATTTTTACCTCAGAGCAGCGGAAACATAGATTTTCTGCAGTTGCAAGGAAAGGAAAGACACGCACTCAAACAATTCACAGCCAACATAGTGCTCTTAGGGTATGTCTAGATTACACACTTCTTTTGAAAGAAGCTTTTTTGAAAGAATCTTTCAAAAAAGCTTCTTTTGAAAGAGATTGTCTAGACAGCCACAACTTTTTCGAAAAAGCGTATCGCTTTTTCGAAAGAGAGTACCCAGGCGATCTGTTTGCTCTTTTTTGGAAAAAGCCCTGTTTGCAGTCAAGAATGCCTTTTTTCGAAAGAGCTCTTTTGAAAAAAGGTGTTCTTCCTCGTAAAATGAGGTTTACCACTGTTGAAAAAACCACTGCGTTCTTTCGATTTAATTTTGAAGGAACATGGCAGCAGTCTAGATGCAGGTGAAGTTTTTTTCAAAAACAGGCCATTTTTTTTTTAAAAAAACCCTGTAGTCTAGACATAGCCTCAGTGAATGCTGTGTGTGGATGTGGTGCACAAATAGTGCCCTATGCCATTGTTATTGCACTAACTGAGGTACACTAATATCTAGTGTAGATACAGACTAGCTGCTCCCTGAACGTTTCCCATCCAGTTGCAGAACTAACCCAGCCTTGCTTAGTTTTGCGTGATCATAAGCATAGCTTCAAGTTATGGTTTCAGTCTCTTTTAATAGTGAGACACAAAAGTTGACTTATTTCAAGCCTCCTATCATTTTTAAGAAAAATTGTATTACTGGGAAAACGCTTGATGCTGTGGTGCTGGTCTGTTTTTAGTAAACTCTTGTAAGAAGAAAACCTAGCACATAGTTTATATCAGGGTCTCAAACTCCCAGCCCGTGGGCCCGTCCTAGCCAAAGCAATGGTGTAATCTGGCCTGGGAGGTCCAGAAGGCTGGGGTGGGGAGCCTGTCTATTACTGGTCTCCAAAGCTTGTCCCTTCCTGCCATCGCCTTCTCTGCTGTATGGCATCCTGTCCCCAATATACATGGCTTTGGGCATAGGTGGGCAGTAAATTTTTGAAGTGGCCCTGGGCTACACTGGAAGGGGCGGGGCCTCAGACGGAAGGGACGGGACCAGGATGCTTCTGGGCTTCCACACCCACAAACCATGATTGCTCTTGGAATGGGGGAGCCCCTATCCCCCTGCTTCTCACTAAGCACCCATGCCCCTGGTGGTGAGAGGAGACTTCCCGTGCTCCCCCACCCCCAGGCCAATCAGGTTCTGGGGACGGAGGAGCACACGAAGCCTCCTCCTGCCCTGCCAGGAGCATGCAGCTCTTCTAAGTGCAGCGCACGCATCACAGGGTAGGGCTAGGATGGAGGAAACTTTGTGCACTCCCCCCACCCCCAGGCTCTGATTGGCCTGGGGGCAGGGAGCAGCAGGGCCTCCGGGGTCCAGATCAACCCACTTGGTGGGCTGAATTCAGCCCGCGGAGGCCCTTTTGCTCACGCCTAGCTTTGGGGATCACTAAAGGTAAGGGCAGGGCTTGGTGCTGCCCAGCAGCAGCTGTCATGCCCCCCACCCCATGCTCCCTGTGGCAGCAGGAGGGGGGGAAGTGGAGTGCACTGTCTGGGTACGCACTCTTCTCTGTCCTCTACTTTCTCCCTGGCTCCTGTTGTCTTGGGGAGTGCGGAGGACAGGGCACAACAACTGTTGTTGTGTGGTGCCATGCCTCACCCAGAGATCCCCAAAGCTGCATGCTCACTCATCGCCAAGAGTGGAGGGGAGGTGATGGCAGGAAAGGGTGGGGCTTAGGGCCAATAACGGACAGAACTCCTTGCCCCAGTCCACTGGGAATCTTGGGCTTGGATTGTACAATTGCTCAGAATTGGCTCATGGGCCAGAAGTTTAAAATCCTTGGTTTAAATGGAGAAATCTTTCCAGAATACAGTCCCGTGTGAGAAATTTACAAAACAGAGTCTGTGGCCAGCTCTCTACTTCCCTTGTTCTGAATTATAGCAGTGACTCTCCTTAAAAGCAGTGTTTAATTTATTTTTTTCAACAGAGTTTTGTGGACAGGGACTCCTGATTAAGCTGCTGCCTGCTTGTCTTTCTCATTGCTTTTTGGTTTCCTGGCTGAGATAACCAAGAAATGTTGCAGTCTCTCTAAGGGTACGTCTATTCTACCGCATTTTGTCGATGGAAGTTTTGTCAACAGATACTGTCGACAAAACTTCCGTCGACAAAGAGCGTCCAGACACATTGAGTTCTGTCGACAAAGCAAGCTGCTTTGTCAACAGAACTCCGTAGTCTGGACGCAATGTTACAGGCAATAACACCTTCTGTCGACAGAAGGTGTTATGCCTCGTAAAATGAGGTTTACCAGCGTCGACAAAACTGCTGAGTTCTGTCGACGTTATGTCGACAGAACTCAGCAGTAGTGTAGACGCAGGTATAGTTTTGTCGACAAAAGTCCACTTTTGTTGACAAAACTCTGTAGTCTAGACACACCCTATGTGAATCTGCTGGACTATGGCTTTTCCTTGATGTTTTCAGAAACGTAAAGGATGAGACATGTTATATTTTTATTGGGAGCTGGAAATTAAGAAACTGTCGAATAAGTCTGGCAACTACAGCAGACTGACTCCTACAGAACCGATAGGAGACCTAACTCACTATAACATAATCTTTCTTTCTCCATGACTGTAAATATCTTCATTCTGTGTAATTCTATAGTGTTGTTAACTGAAGACTACTAAATGAAGTAACTCAATTTTCTAATGCCTGAACACACTACAGTGGAGTGGAGTGCAGGAACTGTCCCCATCTTCTCTTCGGGCCCTGGCCTCTTGCCCCACCTCTTCCTCAGGGCCCACCCCCTGTTTGTTCCTTTCTCTCCCTCCCCTAGTCATGACCGATTCTCTCCCCTTCCCTTCCTCACTGCTCGGTCCTCTACATTTGCCTCTTCCCCCAGTTGAGGTCCCTCTGTTCCAGGCCTGGGACAGCAACTGCAGCCTGTTATGTGGAGCCGTCCTGACCACAAGATGCAAGTAGGTGGCTGCCCAGGCTGAGCAGGGGTTGGTTGATGGTTTGATGACCCGGTGCCTCCTCTCTTCTTCTGACTAGAGATTGCATAGGTTGCCTTTCAGCCAGACTTTCTGGTCGAAAAGCAGATACCTGGCAATCCTAGCACTAGACTCATCTGCTTGTCTGTCTCTCTCTCTCTCTTTAACTCTTTTCAGAAGAAAAAAACAATTTAGTGATGAGGGTAAACAGTGAACACTAATGGGTCTGAAGCTGAGAGCTCTTTGCTTGGAACACTCAAAGCCCTTGAATTGGAGAATTTCTGAATAAGGAGACTTTTCTTAAAGGCTAAGGGTTTCTTTTTCTCCCCTTCCCCCCCCATAGCTTTAGTAGACTGCAGGGTGCTTGCCAAAGTTAGGATATTTAATCCCGGGGTCTTGAGCTCATAAAATATTTAAAAAATGCAAAGGCAGCACTCAGTTGCTGCCCTTTGGCACCAGTGACATTGTGTCAGGATTATGGATTGCTGCCAGTCGTGCATTTCGGTCTGAAAAATTGTGAGTTTTAACTTTCTGCGAGGGTATCGATTGTAAGGTCAGTCCAAATCACTTGTTCTACTTCTATCAGTGTTGTGAAAAAAGACCCCATAGACCTCCCCTCCCTTATTCTGATAAACTATGCTCTGCAGTTACTCTTTTCAATATAGCTCTCAAATGATTTAATAAAAGGAGTAAAAATAAAATCATACTCCCCAAATGAATGTATATTCAAAAGAGCATGAACATAGTTGCTTACATCCAATTGTTTTTCTGTTTATTGTTCCCTCAGACTCGCATGTAGGCATTTTATGAGGCCAAGTAAAGATTCCTATTGACTGTAGTAAGAATTCTAAGCAGTCATAAAAAGCATTTTTAATCCTTGACTTTGAAACCTCTAGTTAGCAAGGCAAATAAAAGGTATTAATTGTTAGAAAAAAGCAGGCAGAATAGGAGGCAGACGTAACATTTGCAGTAGCATCTTAAACTTTTAAAATAATCACCCTTGTAGGAAAGAATTGGAGTCTTACACTTCCAATTAAGTGAGTAAAGGAAGATTTGCCTGAGATAAGGTATCAAGATCCCACTGGATAAGGGGAAGGAAGGAAGGAAAATAAGTGGAACCATGGCTATGCCTCTCTCCTCCCCCCTTTGCTGCTCA
Source organism: Pelodiscus sinensis (assembly GCF_052426305.1). Lineage (NCBI taxonomy): Eukaryota > Metazoa > Chordata > Testudines > Trionychidae > Pelodiscus > Pelodiscus sinensis. The sequence continues at coordinate 12,549,716 of NC_143068.1, read as the reverse complement.
GCTCTGCATACCAGGAATAGGATGATCCTTTAAGAGGGCATCACACATTTTTTTCCTCCTTGCCCCTGGTGGGAACTCCGAGAGGAATTATGCTTTACTCCTGGTTGTGCTTGACAGACACCATATATCCCATAATCTTTTTGAAATGGAAGACTACAGCTACTCTAAGAGAATGAGGGATGGTTTAATAATATGTTGTTTCTTTAAAATGCACCTGACATCTCTTCCAATTCTCATGCCGAACAGAGAGGAAAAATGTAACATAGGATGTGGACTCCCACGATCCGTTGCTGTGCTGACTACATATAAATATCTATGAAAACTTACACAAGGATGCTTTAATGGCAGCTGTCAGAGATGTTTGAAATGGATTGGACCTTTTCGGTTTTCTCTCTAATAATGAATATTTGGAGAGACTTTTAAAGCTATTAGTACCTAAAAATATGATAATGTTCAGTCAAGCAGGAATGAGCACATCATTGTATGCAGAAATATGTTTTGCATCCAGCTCTTGTGGCATATCTTTATTAGTTTGTATTTTTTATATAAATAAAATACAAGAATTTATTTTAATAACAAAAACAGGTAGTAGTGTAGTATTACCCTTATATGACACAGCCATACTGAGAATATTCATATCGTGGAGCTAAAATAACAGATAAAGGCCATATTAAAGTTACATTTAGTAAAATTGAATTATCACACATTTAGTTCCATTGTAGGCTTTCAGATTTCTACTCATGAACCAATATTAGTGTGGAAATTTAAGTTTAGTCTTCAGATCACTAACAGTGTAGTCCATAGTCTTTTATTGTTGTTGTTCTATGTGCAGATAAGAAAAATTCTCTTTCTCCTTTCTCTTTCAATTCATTTATATACTCAGGGTTACTTTCACACAATGGAAATAAATAGAGTTATATTTCTACAGTTAAAATAAATGTTGCTCCTGTGGAAATAAATGACTTATTCCAACAAAAGAAAGCTGATTATACTATTGATAAAGAGGCTGTCAGTCAAGTAATTCTCATTTATATATTCAAAAGTCTTAAGTAATATAGCTTTTTTTATAGCAGCACAATAAAAAAAGCAGCAGTAGCTCTGTTAAATTTTGATCTTCAGGATAATTTTTTTAACTCTCTGCTGGAAATCATCTTCCTTCTGTATCTTGCAGTTACTTCCCTGGTAAGTAGTTTCCGTGGCTTTAAGGATATTTTCTTCTACTACTAACACCATAGCTATTTTTGGTACTTCTGGTAATATGACATATGGTGTGCCTCCTCAAATCCAGGTGACTTGTACACCTCTTAGCCTGAGCTCTGTGAGCCACATCACGTGGTAAAGACCAGCTGTGGATGTCTGTCTAATTGCAGTGTAGACATATGCTTGCACCCTGTTGTGCATAGCCCCATTCAATGCTCTTGCTGCAAAGTGTAGCCCATTGATGCTATGAATCTGCCTCTATCTACTTAAATTACCCCCATTACTAAAGTATCTGAGAACCTCACAAAATTTAATGTATATGTATTCACAGCATCCTTGAGAGGTAGGGAAGTGTTGCCTAATGGATAGCACACTGGATGGGGACTAAGGAGACCTGGGTTCTTCATGGTTTGATCAAAGGCCTGCCGGATGATCAGGGTCATCCCCAGGAATACACAAAATATGCAGTTGCATAGAGCACGGGAAAATTTGGGACAGCAAATTTTTGGGTGCCCCATTAGAGATGTTAAAATTAGATTTATGAACTAATTGAATAGTCGATGGAATTTCCATTGATTATTCGATGAGTCGATAAGGGTGCTTCCGCTTTGAAATGTAGCAAGAGCCCGCGGAAGTGCCGTGCAAGGTTCAGCCTTTGAAATGTACAAGAGCCCCAGCAGCCCCTCTTGTACATTTCAAAGATTGAAACATTGCTTGGAGCTGGGGCCCAATGGGGGACGCCCTGAGTTCCCTGCTGTCCCTAGGCACCAGCAGGGGCTCTTGTGCATTTCAAAGGTGGAGTGCCACCACTGGGCCCCTGCCCCCCTACTACAGAGCTGGAGCTGGGGGCAATTGGCTTTTAAGCAGGCTCCTCCCAGCACTCCCTTCTCTCTTTCTCCCCCTCCTCTTCCCCGGCTGCCTCTTTCTGATAGATGCAGCAAGGGGGTGGGGAGCGACTAGATAACTATTGTGTCAACTATCCAATAAGCTTTTGCTTAACAGATAGTTGACTAGCTGATTAGTTGCTTACATCCCTATGCCCTATGCCCCATGCAGCTGCATGTGCTTGTAGGCAAGTGGAGAGTAGCCCTCATTCTCTATGCAGATGGGGAGCTGAGGCATGAAGAGTCCAAGTGGCTCGTCCCAAGTTGGACAAATCTACCAAGTAGGAGGAACCCCTTCCCAACTCCAGATAGGGCAATGCCAGTCACTAGTGTAGGCCACACCAACAACATAAAGGGAGGGAAAGGGGATGGAAGAGACCTGTGGCTTGCCACCTATGGATCTGAAAAGATTCCTCTTGATGATTTGTTTGTAGTACAGGGGTGGGGAACCAAACTCACTGACCTGGCTCCCAACATGATGGTGTTAATTCTTTAGTCTCCCCATGAGGGAGGGTGCTGAAACTCAGAAACCTGAGGGGAAGCTGGAGCTTGAGTGCTGTCTCCCACTGTCGCAGGGGGAATCTCCAAACCTAACTGCAAGTGGGATCCAAGTAAGCCGAGGGCCAGATTTGCAAGCCACAGGTTCCCTTGTTTTAGGAAGTAGGAACAATTGAGAGTGAGATGGAGAGAGAATGTAGGGTGAAGAGGAAATATTACATCTTAGTTCCACTCACACTTACTTCTTATTTTATTTTAGATTTCATATTAAAAAGTCTGAGGGGTCGCTGTGTTAGTCTGTAACTTTAAACACAACTAGTCCTGTAGCACCATAGAGACTAACAAAAATATATAGTATCATGAGCTTTCGTGGGCAAAACCCACTTTATCAGATAGTGAAATGCATAAAGAAACTCTCACAGATCCAAACAATCATCTTCCTATGCAAGTGCAAACAGATGATCATCATACCCAACGGACTAAGGGGGAAAAACTCATTACAATCTACATACTGCACAGACTACTGAGAGAGAATATGCCCCTCGCACACTCTCAAAGAAACTGAGGAACCACCTAATCCACATCCTATACAACACAAAGAAGATAATCAAGAAGGAGCTTTCAATGTCGGAGAGACTCCTAAAAATCAAGCTTGCACGCAAATTTCCACGTGGCAGGACTTTACAAAAATATAATCTGAAGAAGTGGGTTTGCCCATAAAAGTTCATACTACATACATTTGTTAGTCTCTAAAGTGTCACATTGTTTTTAGATTAATGTTAATATAAGAACTCCCATCCCTTAGCTCAGCCTCCCCTGATAATTACACTTACAATAGCCACCCAGCAACAGCATTAACTCCGCTCCCTCCAGCCAACAACCTGAAATAATCAAAAGCATCAGTAGTGTTTACTGTGGCCAGTAAAAAGAGAGGAACTTCCCAAAAGCCTCTCTTCTCCAAACCATAGTCAGGAACATCCCTGCAGTGCCTGTTGAAGGCAATAAGAGTACAGCTTGGACCTCCCTGGTCCAGCACCTTTGGGACCTGACTGGTCCTGAATGAGGGATTTTTCTGGACCAAGGGAGGTCATTTCAGGCCCCCTGCTGTCAGGCCCCATGCCTACCAACTCCTCCCTTGGTCTTCCTGGCTCCCCCTCGCTCCCAGTCCCCCCTCACAGCCCAACTGAGCCGCATGCTGTCTCCTGGCTCCCCCTTCACAGCCCACTGAGGGTATGTCTACACTAGCACCCTAGTTCGAACTAGGGTGGTTAATGTAGTCATACAAACTTGCAAATGAAGCCCAGGATTTGAATTTCCTGGGCTTCATTTGCATGTTGCCGGGCGCCCCATTTTTAAATGTCCGCTAGTGCGGACTCTGTGCCCGTGGCTACACGCGGCACGAACTAGATAGTACGGAATAGGAAGCCTAGTCCGAACTATCTGTACGCCTCGTGGAACAAGGAGTAACGATAGTTCGGAATAGGAAGCCTAGTCCGAACTATCTAGTTCGTGCCGCATGTAGCCGCGGGAACGTAGTCCGCACTAGCAGACATTTAAAAATGGCGGCGCCTGGAAACATGCAAATGAAGCCCGGGAAATTCAAACCCCAGGCTTCATTTGCAAGTTCGTATGACTACATTAACCACCCTAGTTCGAACTAGGGTGCTAGTGTAGACCTACCCTGAGCTGCGAGCTGGCTCCTGGGGCCCCATCCTCACTGCAGCGCACTGGGACTCTCTGATCCTTGAACATCCATTGTCATGACCAGAGAATCCCAGATTTTAGAGGTGCAACCTGGATTGTGTGATTGCAGAGGCTTTTGTCAGAGGCTGGGAATGAGTAACGGGATGGATCAGGTGATGATTACCTGTTCTGTTCACTCTTTCTGGGGCATCTGACATTGGCCACTGTCAGAAGACAGGATACTGGGCTAGATGGACCTTTGGTCTGATCCAGTATGGCCGTTTTTATGTTCTTATGTAGCACTGGCTGGGTGATGGCTCTAGATCCAAATGGATTTATTTATTGTCCGGAAAGCTTTCTGATAATGTGAAAGGGGTTAATGTTTCTTTTCCTTGCGTATTACCCCTCCATTCAAGGCACTGGGTTTTGTTACTCTTTTGTAATAGTAAGCTATTGTTATTATGCGAGTACCACCCAATTAAGTTTAAAAACAGCCCACACAAAAGAAATAACAAGTCACGATGATTCATGTAGAAACTAAATATGTTTCAGGAGGACAAAACCTGGAATTAAGAAAATGTGCATGTTCAAAAGACATTACTGTAGGAAAAAGTGTAAGAGGTGTAACAAGCTTAGCTGAGTTTGCCAAAAAGAGCCTACCCATTTAGCTAACTGGAGGATGCACTGCAGACCTGTTAGTTGAAGATCTGCCCCATAATTCCAAAATTAAAGCAACGCCCTCAGTGTTTTTAATTTTAATAATTTAATTTTATAACTTCTAAAAGGAACCTTCCAGTGCTGACTTAATACAATCACGTTAAAAAATGAAGTTAATGTAGCAATGGTGCTAGAAAGAAAATGTGTTTCAACCACAAGGAGCTGCAATGGCAAATAAGGGTATGTATGCACAGCAGCATTATTTCAGAATAACTGACATTATTTCGAAATAACATAGAGTGCGCCTACACTACAATCCTTTATTTTGAAATAATGGTGAGCTGGAGAACTTCTTACTCCAACTCATGGTAACCCTCAGTTCATGAAGAGTAAGGGAAGTTGAAGGAAGATGGTTCTTCCTTCGACTTCCTGCTTGTGTAGACTGTGCCAAAAGCCAAATTAAGCTATTTCGACTTCAGCTACACAATTGATGTAGCTGAAATGCATAGCTTAATTCAACTTTAGCCCTGCTGTATAGATGTACCCTTAGAGATTGTGTTCAAATAAGGATCTGTGACTGTAACAGGTGACTGCATATATGATGAACTTTTACTTCTCATTGTAGACTGGAAGTTACCTTGGTGGGTGCTAATTAATTGTTGGTATTTTTCCTAAAGAAATCCTACCTTCAAATGGCCTTGAACAGAAATTTCCTTCCTCTTTCAGTTAAGAAAAGCAGGTATTCAAATAAAACTAAATAGAACAATGTCTAATACCAAGACTTTTGCCCTGGAAAACTTGAGGTTTGGTCTGATTTGATTTTAAATGAATCTGATCTGTTTTGCTGTATTAATGGTGCTATAAAGTGTATTCTACTATGCTAATAAATTTCTTTGAAAACATTTTCTGATACATATTAAATCAAGTTTCACTTTAAGGGTGTGTCTAGACTACAGGTTTTTTTTGAAAAAGTGGCTTTTTTTCAAAAAAAAAAAAAACTTCCCCTGAGTCTAGACTACCACTGCGTTCTTTCAAAAGTATAAAGCGGCTTGCTTTTTTGAAAGTACTGGCTGTAGTCTAGACTCTCTCTTTCGAAGGAGGCTTGTAGTCTAGACGTTCCCTTAGATAGTGACAGCTGGAAAATGTACATTGAAATGTATGGAAAAAAGATAGGGGGAAATATCCATGCTGTTCTTTTTACTGTTTAATGTGCCAAATCAGCAACAGAGAATGGCCTAGATTTCCAAAGATTGTAACTTGTTACCCATGTTATTATGTTGACAATGCTCTGTTTGGATATCACAGAATGAGCAAATGATCATAACCAGCTGTCTGAGGTGGGAGTAACTTTATTTATGATTATGGCCATGATGCTTACACCCACACAGTATGTACCATTGCATATATGCGTAGCTATCTTTACCAACTTCTAACCATAGTCATGTAATAAAAAGTATAACAAATAACCATTTTGATTAAAGAATGATTTGGAAATTCCCAGATGTGTCACAGAGAGTGAAAATGCAACATACCTAGAGCTAACATTTATTGTAGGACTTGCACGAAATTGTTTGATGCCTTTGTGCTCCCTCTGCTGGCTCCTGCCGTATAACAGTGTAATTAACCTAAGGTTTCCTTGTAGCACCTTGAAATCTACATGTTGCATATAACTACAGAATACAAAAGCCCACAACTAAGAGGCATTTTTCTGTTTCCGCTCCTCTGAACATAGGAGAGTGAGAGACAGACAGACTATCTTTTAAAAGCATTTGTGGTTTTCCCTTGATTTGCCAATCCTCTTGTTCAGGCTCAGTCCAATTTTTTCTGCAAGCAGCTCCATATTCTAGGTGGTATCATCAGGGACACTGTTCTCAGTGCCTGACTGCCATCTTCGGGGATCATGGATGAGCCTTGAGGTATGTTATGTTCTAGACTTCTGTAGTTTAGGATCAGCCTTTTGAAACCTGCTCTGCAACGAATGGAGATCCAGCAGAGTTTGCAAACCACACATATGATGTGTCCCCCTCATCTTTTGTCATGATAGAGCTTTGCTATTAAGTGTTATGTCAACTTTAGTTTTCTAACAGGCTGGTGGCTTGAGATGTAGAGAAACAGACAGTCTTCTAACTGGAAGGATTGGATCCCCATGGTGAGGTTCTCAACCCAGAAGAGTGGATGCAGCTTGCAAGATGAATGAAGGAGAAATGAGGTTATAATAGATTCTGAGGCCAGAAAGAACCACTGGGTCATCTAGTCTGACCTCCTGCATAATGCAGGCCATGAAATGTCACCCAGTTTCTTTGTGTGGAGACTAATAACTTGTGTGTGACTAAAGTGTGTGTGGTGGGGGAGAGATTGTGTGGTATTTGTGTGTCCAGGGCAGAGCTGGTTGAAAAATCCAGTTCTGTTTCAACCAAATTTTGAACAGAGTAATTTCATTCAGCATTTTCGTCAGAAAACGTTGATGTTTTGATGGGAAGAAATGAAACAAGATGACATGTTAACTTCCAAAGGAAATAAAATTTCAATTCAACACAAAATGAAATCTTCCTCTACTTTACCAAAACTGAACAGTTCCAAAATATTTATATTTCAAGAACAACAACAAAATTTTGAGTAGCTCTGGTTGGGGTTTATTGTGGAGTCCAACCAACCAAAGAACCTCCATGCCATCTGGATTATGTTTAGTCAACTGTTTTCCCTCTAAGCTGCACAGTTGTGTGGCTGCCCAGGAGTGATTCAAGTGCCGCACACTTCATTGGCAGAGCTGTGCACAAGCCACACTGGTTCTGTTCTCGGCCTTCGAGCCTGTGGCCGTGCAGAGCATGGAGGGAGAAAGGGGTGTTGATGTCAGTGTCCTCCTCCTATACCCCATCTCCACAGAGCAAGGCAGAGGGGACAAAGCTCAGGAGGATGAGTCGAGCTTCTGAGGTCTGAAGGAACCATCAGGGCTGTGAGTGCCTTAAGAGACAGCCCACAGTCTCTGAGATTTCCCCAGCAGGCAGGGGATGTACATACATGCGCACACATACCAACACACTCTCTCTCCCTTGCCCATGTACCTCATCTCCACAGACGGGGCAGTGGGAGCAGGTCTCCAGAGCAGGAGAGCTTTCAGTGAGATTGCCTTAAAGAAGCAGCGCATGGTATGTCTCAAAAACTTCGCTGGCAACCAGCACACATACAGTCTGTCTGTCTCACACACACACACATGGTCTTTCACACTCACCTCCCACACGTACTTGTGTTATTGTTCTTGTTATTTCTTGGTATTTCTGGAATGCATAGATATTTGCTGTAATTTTATTCTTTCAAAATGTGAGATTTTAGTTTTTTGACTGGTCTGTGCATTTCGTCATTTTAATTTCTCTCTGCTGAAATTTAATTCTGTAAGTATTGAATTCTAAAATGCCTCCCCTGTCCTATAGTAATTATCCCTATGGTAACTTATACCAAAAAAAAGTGTAAGCTTTTTTGTTTTAACTGGTGGTGCACATCCTCACATCTCTTTGGTGCACATAACAAAATGTATTCTGTACATAGATGGGAAAAATTGGACGAGAAAAATTGGTCTTATGCCCTTGATGACTTGTGGACACACTCTGGCATGTTTCTCAGTATATATCCCCTTTCCTGATCACATCACTGCTGACTGTCTTGGGCTGAACTTATGCCAGATGCATTTCATCCAATTTCTGATTTTTCTTTTTCTTTCCAGGCATTGATAAAAAAGATGGACATAATATCAGAAACCTAAAAGGGTCTTTGGCTTTTGAGTATTCATGAGCTATACCAAAGAAATGGCAGACAGACAAATTTCAGACTTTCACCTTTAAATGGATTTATATTGATTTAAATAATGCAGCGTATAATAATGAAGAGACTAGACTGGCACCATAAATAGGTTCTATGTCAATATAGCTTATGACTAAGATTTTTAAACTATGGGATTTGAATGCCCAAGTGGTCTCAGTCTTTGAATAGTTGCTTTGAAAATTCCCACATGAGTGGGGAGTATTCTCCTCCTATGTTAAAGACCACATGAAAGTAAAACCAACTACAGGAACAGATTTCCAGAAGTGGTGAATGCCTTTTTGCAGACGTGTGGTACCTGCTCACAAACACAGCCAGGATTTGCGCACGTGCATGAGGTCACACGTATTTGCAGATGTGGTTCTGTCATCTCAAAAACAAATCTACAGAAATCGGAAAAGGTACAGACAGAGCCTGGAGCTGCCATTTTCAAGGGGCTGCTGACAGAGCCCGACAAAAGCCCACTCAGGACACGCAGCAATTAAAGGGGCTGTGACTGCATTTTGGCTTTTTTGGGGGGGGGGGGGTGGTCGCCTGTGCCTGCCAAATGGTTAGGACTGGCCCTGAGTACAGATTAGGAAATAACAAAAATTATTTGGGGTAGGGCATGGCTTCCAGATGAAGAGAGGTTAATAAGATTGGGACTTTTTAGCTTAGAAGAGAGACAATTAAGGGGAGAGAGAATAGAGGTCAATAACATGACAGGTGTGGAGAAAGAATAATACTTCCTTATTTATTTTCTCATAACACAAGAACGGTGGGTCACCAAATTATATTAATAGGCATCAGATTTAAGACAAACAAAATGAAGTATTTTTTCACACAGTGCACAGTCAACCTGTGGAACTCCTTGTCAGAGGGTGTTGTGAAGGCCAAGTTTATATCTGAGATCAGAAAAGAACTGAAGTTCATGGAGAATAGGTGCATCAATGGCTATTAGGGTGGCCAGGGTCCTTAGTCTTTATTTGCAAGAAGCTGGAAATGAGCAACAGGAATGGGCAACTTGATGATTACCTGCGATGTACATTTCTTCTAACATTGGCCACGGTCAGAAGACAGGATCCTGAGCTAGATGGGCCTTTGGTCTGACCCAGTATGGCTGTTCTTATATTCTTAAACATTTGGGTCTAAGTCCACAGAGGTGATTTATAGTCAGCATTGTAGCCCCTAACTTTAGGCTCCCTGTCATCTAATGGAATCCCTAGCCCCAGAGTAGACCCCCAGGCTCCCTGTACAATGTATGATGATGAGAGTTAGGTGTTCCTGGGGGAATTACGCAATCATGCACCCAAGTAATTTAATGTATAAAAAGTATGACTGCACATTGTCACATGATATTGAATAACATGCCTTAGCAGAGAAAGTCAAGGGGAGGATTGATTGCTTTTTGCCAGAAAATGCCATAACAAACGTGTCCCATTGCAAAAAATATACAAGCAGAAGAGAGAGTAAAGGCTTTTCCTGGACATGTATTTAAAGATGGCAGAAAACAATTCTGCAAAATGTGCAATGTCCTTCTGGATCATCAGAGAAAATCAACAATTGCAAACCACCTCACCAAATCATAGAGGCACTTACAGAGAAAAGCTGCATTGCAGGGAGAATCACTAAAAATGCAGGTTACACGCTCAACATGTTTCAGCACAACCATAGTAGTACAATGTAAGCATTTGGATGTTGTCCATGACTGGGTCTTTACTTGTGCTACTGAAAATATTGTTATCTACAATGGTCCATTTTTGCATATGCCAATTTTTAAGTAGTCTAATCAAGAATGGAGGAACAATTCCAAGAGGTTACCACTTTCAAGATGTGTATCTTACAGATGTCTCCAACACAGACAAACTTTCAGACAAAGTGAAGGATAACTACACATCGGTTCTATTTGATAGAATGACTGATGAAAGGGGCTGCTATGTACATGAGATTTTACATGAATCCACTGGTGAAAGATGGTACTGTAAAGTTGTCCTCCTATTTTGCTGACATGCCCTTCTGCAGAAAACAAATCACAGCAGGTCTCAAGCAGTCTTTCACACTGTTTACAAATGTGGCTGTCTTTGACATGGATAATGCCACATACACAAAAAAAAGTTTAAAAAAATGTATATTTGGACTGTTTTCAAATAGTATCCACGTAACATGCTCACATAATCAGTCTGATGGTGGAAAGTTTTCAAAAGCCATACAAGGATGTCAGTGCATTGGTAAAAGCTTTCTCACAAATGTTTTGTCTGTACCTCAGGGGAAAAAAAAGTTCCCAATGCAATGTTGGTACCAACCCTACTAGCAACCAGATAAAAACAGCTGGTTTGCTGCTGTTCAGCACTTCCAATATATCATGGCTTTGCTGAAAGCTTATAGGTCTATAAAATCATGACTGGTGTGGAAAAAGTGAATAAGGAAAAGTTAAGTATTTATTCCCACAATAGGGGTCACCAAATGAAATTAATAGGCGGCAGGTTTAAAACGAATAAAAGGATGCTTTTCTTCACTCAGCGCGAAGTCAACCTGTGGAACTCCTTGCCAGAGGATATGGTGAAGACTAGAGCTTTAACAAGGTTCAAAAAAGAGCTTGATAGATTTACGGAGGTTAGGTCCATCAATGGCTATTAGCCAGGATGAATAGGAATGGTGTCCCTAGTCTATCTGTCTGGAAATGGGTGACAGGAGAGGGATCATGTGAGGATTACATGTTGCGTTTCCTCCCTCTGGAACATCTGGTATTGGTCACTGTTGGCAGACAAGATGCTGAGCTAAATGGACCTTTGGTGTAACCCAGTATGGCCATTCTTATGAAAAAGAAATGGAGGTGGTTGGTTACTTGACAACACATCCTTTGTGGACCTTGGAACAGTGCTGTCAGAGAAACCCAGTGTTTTATGTTGACGATTACATTGTGTTTTATCAATGAAATATACAATCCAATTGTTGACTAGATGGCTATATTTGAAAGCCACAGACCATGCACTCTCCTTGCTTTTGAGAAAATGCAAGAAATCCTGTTTTTCCTTGAGACAGATACTCAGTTTTCAGAGGAAACTGCTGAACATGTCATTAATGCAACAACTAATTAAAGTAGCAAGTTGGTGAACCTGTTTCATTTGGGCTGTTGACAATTCAACTGAAAAGCTGAAGTTGTACAACAGTGATACTGAGAGTGGGCAGCCCACAATTAATTTCCCTGAAACGGGTAAGGATTTTCAACTCTAGAAGAGTTCCTATTATGTCCTGATAAAGATTATGCTTCAATTCCTGGCTTTCTTAGCAGAGGAGTTTGGTTTGTGTATTGGGAAGGTGGCACCCAGTGTGATCCAGAGAGTTCTACAGTCGAGGAAAATTGATGTTGCCATGTTTTGGTCATCCATAGCCAATTGTTTTCAAATTCAGAAGACATTAGCTTTCAGATAAATTCTAAGAAACTCAGCTATGTGAGTGCAGCAACTCTTTACATAACCTTGTCCCTTCCAGTTGGAGGTGTTCTCTTTCAGAAGATAAACTGAAAGGGCTGGTATTCCTTTTTTTCAATCTTGGAATTTAAAAATCCATTGGTTTAACTTTATTGATACTTTTTTCTTAATTTTTTTATTCACTGTGTTAGTATTTTCGTAAGCAATATCAGAGAAGAACCTAAGGTAGCTGCACAATAATTTTGTTACATTGCACGGCACATTGAGATACTACAAGGACTCAAAGCATTCATTTGTTTGTTGTTCCACACACAGACTTTGAAAAGATGTGAGCAATTAATTTATGAAAGAAAAATAATTTTGCTGCAAATCCTTAAAACTGATACCAATTTAAAAAGTCCTTACTTAACAACATTATTTAGTTTTAAAAATCACACCTGCTCGGTCATTTTTGTTGTTGCTCAAGGAATGCTAAAACACTGCAGTAGATTCTATGATAAAATGTTCTGTCTGTGCTATATAAATACAAAATACCTGCATATATGTGTAAAGAAGGGTCAAGTAGTTCTATCATTTAATAATAATAATAATAATAACAATAACAATTTAATTTAGTATTTTTAAAATGTTTCCTTGCATAATTTTCTAGGGCGAAGTCAGACACTGAAGAATGTAATCTGCCAAAGCCAGCCAGCAGGTTGAGTGGGGAGCAGCATAAACTAGCCAATAGGAAATGCCATAGAGAGGGGTGTGGCCCAAACCCTATCCTTGGTAGGATTTGGGCAGTCGTTTCTGCTTGGGATTCACAGCCATGAACCCTGTGTTGGAGTTACGTGTCTGTAACAAGACAGTCTGCCCTTTAAGAGCCAGGAGACCTTGGGCCAGTCTATTCTGTTCAGTAGCCCATCACTCCCATTACCTGTGTGCAAGGGCTGGGACAGGGGTAGGGAACCTACGGCTTGGTCCCCTGGCTTATATGGATCCAGCCTTGAGACTTGGGGCCTTCCCCCCCCCCCCCCCCAGCACTGGGGAGCCGGCGCTGGTGATTCAATCCTGTGGCCACCCCTGCCCGTTGCTGCCCCCCTTCTCTGCTCCTGCACCCTGGGTACGTCTAGACTACAGGCTTTTGTCGAGAAAGCTTCTGTCGACAAAGAGTGTCTAGACTGCATCCAGTTCTGTCGACAAAGCAAGCCACTTTGTTGACATGACAGTGTAGACGCAAAGGACAGAGTAGCTGCAATAACGCCTTCTGTCGACAAAACTCTGTTGACAAAAGGCGTTATTCCTTGTAGAATGAGGTTTACAGCCGTCGACAAAACTGCTGAGTTCTGTCGATGTTATGTCGACAGAACTCAGCGGCAGTGTAGACGCAGGTATAGTTTTGTCAACAAAAGTCTACTTTTGTCGACAAAACCCTGCAGTCTAGACACACACCCATCTTCTGCCCAATCCTCCCACCCCCAGTCCTGCTGTCTCCCACCCTTCCAGTCCCACCAACTCCCAGCCTGCTCCTGCACCTTGCTTTCCTCTGAGATCCACCACCCTAAGCACACTTCTTGGCAGCCCCCTCCCACACACAGAATCCCTCATTTTTGGCTCCACCCTACAGTCTAGGGGAGCCCACAAAATCTACTAGCCTGAGTCCAGTAGGCTGTGCTGTATGAGGGGAGTGTGGGAAATGTCTTTCTGCTTCTTAGTCAGGTGCCACGTGAGGTGTGTTTTTTGTTTATTTGTTTTGCTTTGCTTCTCTCTTTTTTTGAGCCCCCCCAACTGATTTTAATGTGGGTCAGTGACCCACAAACCAAAAAGAATTCCCCACCCCTGGGTTAGGATTTAAAAGGTGAAATATGCAGTAGTTGAATGCTGGCTATGGTGGAGAGCTGATAGGCTGCACTGACATGAGGCAAGAAACTGGGTTTCAGCTAGGAACGTGCTGAGGGCTGTGGCTTGCCAGAGGTCCTTGGTAGGTGAGTAGATCTGACCTAGATGGCTGAGAGAATTAGAACCCATGAGTTGACAGTGAGATAGTCTGTTGCTAGGGTGAACTCATCTGCCAGGAAGGGGGCTGAAGGCTGAGTCCGGTGGGGGCCAGCTACTCTTGTTTTGAGGTTGTATCGAATTGAGGTTGTATTGGATTACGGAACTTTGTTAACCCAAAAGGGGTTGAATGCTTTTAAAGTGGCTTGGTTGGAGGGTCACCTCTATGGCAGCAGAGGCTGAAAGTGCCATGAGTCTTTCTGCAGGGGGGAGGGTGCTTTGGCATGGTAACACCCTTTCTTTTGGGGTGTGGGGGAGAGTCTGCAATAGAGGTGGAGAGGAAGTGAATCGTATAACCTTTAGCCCAATTATGAGAGCACTCACCCAGCATGTGGGAGATCTGAACCAAGATTTCCCCTCTGCTTGATATGGCTCAGGGATTTAGACCCTTGTCTTCTGCTCCTTAGAAGAGTGCTCTAACTACTTGGCTATAGACTATTCATTCGTGGAGGGGTCTCTGTCTCTCCTGGTGAAGCCATTCTGCTTTGAATAGCTACTTATGTACTCATTGGGCCATGAAAAGAGGAGAAAAGGACTGTATAACCTAGTGGTTAGAATATTCAGCTGAGATGTGAGATATCCAAGTTCAGTCCTTGTTGCAATAATTTTTAAGCGCCTAAGAAATTTTATTAGCAGAAACACTGGCACCTGCAGGGCCATCGCTATCAACATGCAAAACATGCAGCTGAGTAAGGCATCACAAAATTTGAGGCACCAAATTGCACCAGTTTTCATGATGCCCTGTGCACTTGTTTGCTGCCTATGGGTCCTGGGCTGCCCCCAGTACCATCTCCCACCACAGGTTCTATGCCATGGCTCTGGCAGCTCCTTGCCACACCTCCCTCTCCTTGCCCCAGGGCTCTGGTGACTCCCAGCCATACTCCCTGGCTGCCCCCCAAGGCTCAGTGCCCAGCCGCCACTCAGAGAGTGGTATTTGCAGGGCTGGTGGACTCATGGCCCAGGCGACTGCTATGCAGCAGGCCTCTGAGGAGAAATGCTGTTTTCCCCTTATCAACGCCGCTTCTAACCGGTGGGCTGTGTGACCATTCACTGTTCCTCTGTCCTGTGCCTCCCCACCCCTGTGCGGAACGGCTTTTGATGGGGAGGGAGGGCGGGACTGGTGCTGGGCTGCATAGGGCACCAGCATCAGTAGCGACAGCTGTGAGCACCTGCAGGGTTAGGTGGCAACTGATGAGGGATAATGAGGGGAGGATCCAAATTTTGTATTTAGATGCCTGAAGTGGACATGACATTCCTATATCTCTTTGCAGAGCCAGTCCTTGTACCGCCTTGGCTTGTACATGCATAACAGGCATGATGTTCTGAATGCATAATGGCTGCATAGGTACTAACACACTATGGCTACGTCTACACTGGCCCCTTTTCCGGAAGGGGCATGTAAATTTCACTAGTCGTCGTAGGGAAATCCGCGGGGGATTTAAATATCCCCCGCGGCATTTAAATAAAAATGTCCGCCGCTTTTTTCCGGCTTTTAAAAAAGCCGGAAAAGAGCGTCTAGACTGGCCCCGATCCTCCGGAAAAAGTGCCCTTTTCTGGAGGCTCTTATTCTTACTTCAAAAGGGCACTTTTTCCGGAGGATCGGGGCCAGTCTAGATGCTCTTTTCCGGCTTTTTTAAAAGCCGGAAAAAAGCGGCGGACATTTTTATTTAAATGCCGCGGGGGATATTTAAATCCCCCGCGGATTTCCCTACGACGACTAGTGAAATTTACATGCCCCTTCCGGAAAAGGGGCCAGTGTAGACGTAGCCTATCTGTCTTCTTCCTTTTAAAGTATGTAAGGGATAGGACCTTACCTGGGGGGAAAAAAAGAGGGTGTCTTAGAAATCATCATTATATTCTATTACATGGATGAACTATTTAACTTGTTTAAAACATAATATTCACTGTTTTTAAAAATTTTAATTCAGGGTAATTAACCTGCCTTCAAGAAGAATAGCAATTTTAATAGAAAGCTTGTCTTTGTGGGTCTGGAAGCACAATAGTTGATGAAAGTTTTTGTGGTGGAATAGATAAAATATTTACACTATAAATTTAGTTTTAGTTAAAACAGAAGTCTAATTTTGCACATTGTGGTTCTGAAGTAGGACCATGCTTACTCACCCATGCAACTATGCCCTTTAATTAGGCTTTTATAGTTGAATAATGAGTCTAGCATTAACATATTTTTGATTGTTTCCTGTTTGAATCATACTTCATCAAGAATGGCAAACAGAATTAGTCATTTTAGGTGAAGCCCCAGGTTCAGTTTATTAAATCTGGAAATAAAAATGAGCTCATGAACAAACCTTGTATGGTCCAGCTAACTTGAGAATGACTCAGATTTAGTCCTGACTACAGTAAAAGGTTTTTTTTTAATCCAGCATGTGTGTGGGAAGGGGTGAAGACTTTGGATGGAGATGTGGCCTCTGAGATGGGGCTAGAAATGAGAGGCTTGGAATTCAGGTGAGGCCTCCTGTCTGGGAGTGGGGGTATGAAATGGGTTTTGTGATGCCGGATCCGGGCAATGATCAAAGCAATATCCGTCTTTGCTGCTCCTAAACGGTGTAGTAAAATGAAGTCCTAAAACAATGCAGCACAAGTCAGGTCTGAGGCCTGAGGCCTAGCTAACAATGGATAAAACATGGCTAAGCTGTGAGCAAGAGGCAGGCCCCAGCTCACAGAACTTGGCACAAACAGGGCTGAGTGTGCAAAACATGAATTGGTAATAGTAGGGTTGCCAGGTGTCCGGTATTCACCAGGACAGTCCAGTATTTTCAGCTCCTATCTGGTTAAAAAAAAATTCAGAGAATACTGGACACCTAAAATGTCCGGTATTTTCTGAATTTTTCCCCGGCCAGGAGGCGAAAATGCCGGGCACCTGCAACCCTACAAACACTCAGCGCCTGGCCACCCTCCTTCCCCCCCACCTCCCAACACCCCCAGTCACCCGACCCCAGCCCCCATGCTTACTGGTTCCCCAAGGCTGCCGGCATAAAATGGCTGCCGGCCAAGAGACCGAGGGGAAGCAATGCTTTCCCCTGGGTCTTAGTGCTGAACCGCTCCCCTGTTCCATGTCGTGCTCAACCACTCCCCTGTTCTTATACCTGCACTAACTCTTAAAGGGGACATGCTGTTTGAATGCTGTTTTTTTCCTTTGCTCAACAACTTTGGTCCCCCCCTTTTCCCCCCCTTCAACAGAATTTTTTTCCCATTTTTTTTGGGGGGGGGAAGAGGGTGTTTGGTATTTTTGTTTCAACCATCTGGCAACCCTAGGTAATAGGCCCAGGTGCAGAACAATAATTGGTACTGGTCATAAATGGAAAGCACATGATATCACTAGCTCATTAAAAAAGACCTTGTTACCCAGTCCTCAGATACAGACTCAGGTTCAGGAAAGAGTCTAAAATGACAGCTTGATGGATCGAGATGATCTAATCAAACCACGAGGTACAGGGTGCTGACCTGACAGAGGATGGTAACCTGACAACATCTAAGGGTAACCTTACAATGTCAGAGGGTGGCAACCTCATTTAAATGAGGTTCTTTAAATGAAGTGTGACTTGTTGTACCTGTATATAAGGTGTTTTTTGGAGGACAGCCTTTGAATGACCTAGGGGGCAGTGGAAATTTCCCACTTACTGAGACATTCCATTGTGGCAAGTACAAATGTGTAGTGGTTTAGTAGTCTACTGACAACTATTACTGTACTTCACTTTACAATAAACCTGGCCTGGCACCTTCGATCCTTATCTGGTTTGTGGTCTTTGGGTTCTCTCTTGGGGTCTGCTGTGGAAACTTAAGTGCACAAGTCGACACAGCACATATCACTGAGTACATACACAAGCAGCCTTCTGGTTATCATCATCAATGGAGCCAGAGACCTGTGAGGATACCTCAGCAGTAAATTCCAACCCCCCTCCTGAAGAGCTACATAGCTAACTGTGGAGCCAGTACTCTTGATGGGGCAAGGTCACATGCAGAGCTCCCAGGACTGTTCTTCTGCCTAGGAGCAGGAAGAACACATTGCTGCTTCTGGGAAGCCATTTGGAGCCAGGTAGGCAGCCCGCTGGCATTGTGCCAACTGTACTGTCAGTCGGACTTTCCAAGAAGATCAGAAATGCTGGTTTATACAGTTATCTGATTGGTGAAGTGTTGGATACAACAGATTTTACTGTACAAATGTCAGTGTTTTAGAGATGAAAAGTAAATTTAGAATTTGCATTATAGTCTGTTTACATCTCTTAACATCTCGACGACTTCTTTCTCTAGAGAGACATACAGTATCCTGAAGTAAAAAATAACGTGTTCAAGTGATCTTAGAAGAAAATTCTTGTGCAAACATTGGAATAAAGCCTACGGAGGTTATTACCTGTGAATTATGGAGTGTGCCATTTAAAATCACAGTGTGTGTGTATATGACAAGCTGGCTGGTCCTTTAAGGAGAGTTGGGTCTACTCTCACCAGTGAAGGATCAGCTACCTGCCAGCTGAGACTGATCAGCTAGGGAACAAAGGATTATAAAAGCAAAGTATCTCAGTTGGGGTAGAGATGTTAAGAGCAGGAAGCTGTGTTATAAAGCTCTTGGTCAGGAGGAAAGAGTGGCAGCAAGCAGGCTGGCACTTCTGGAAGGCCCTGGAGCATGGCGACTTGGGCCATCTCCATAGCAACAGGGATGATCCATCTCAAGTAGATGTACACATGCTAGCTGTACTGAAGCAAACATCTGAAGTATCAGAATGGTCATGACACTGTGGGTGACAGCTTTAGTCCTGCCCAAGTACAACTCTGCCTGATCCCAATATACATATACAGGTGGACTACCCACGCCTCTGCTCGTGCTGCTGTCACCACACTAGCCCAAGTACAGTTAGCAAGTTTGTCTATTTGAGCTGGGAATCACATCTCCTGGCTGCTGTATAGACAAACCCTGTACACATGCAGGGGATAGATAGTAAGATCCTGAGTTAGAGGAAAAGGACAACTGAGGTGCTGCATTTGTGGCATATGGAGGGAAAAAGTTAAACCCCCTAAGAAAAAGAGCCTAACCTAGACTTTAGCTGTGATATCAATTCTTCCTCGGTAGGGACACAGGCCTGTGGCCTACAGTGTTACTAGAACAAGTGTCTTTGTTTCGTCCCCGTGTTTTCCAAATATTTCATTGTAGATGTGCATTGCTGATCCAAAATTGGACCCTACCAATCTCCAGAACATAATCATATTCTGAATACATGCAAAAAAATTCTAAGTTAGCCTTTATTAGTTGAGTGCAATAGAAAGTTTCTAGTCATAGTGCTAAAAACTACATGAGTGAAATCCTGGTGGCATGAAGTCAATGAGAGTTTTATCATTGTCTTCAGTTGGGCCAGGAATTTACCCCATTTATACTTTTCTAAAATTTTGTCCAATGCATGGGCTGAAAGCGGGGTGGGAGGAGGTTGTTTCCAAGGCGTCCTTTCCAAGTTACTAACTGAAATTAGACTGGCTCAGGTTTGGCCTGGATTTTTTTGATTGCCTTAAGCCTGGTTGGTTTGGTTCAAATGATTGTTTTAAATAAAACAGCAGTCCATCTGACCTTATGTTATATTTATCTTAGTTTGCAGCACTGTACAAAGAGCCAATGAGCCAATCATTCAAATTTCCCTAAGGAAAAAATTCTGTAACTGTCACTCTGCTTTTGTTTTTTTAGTGAGGTATTTTGAGCATCCATCATGCTACCAAAAATGATGTCGGAGTGTGAATTAGCATTAGAGAGAATATGGTTCAGCTCTTAGGTGTTGTAACAGGTTTGGTCCTTTGTGCAAGCACCCCTTGGTGGCTGAAGGGGGTGTCTCAATATTTACTCACCTGTCTGCAGGTGAGTCAATATCCAGTCCATGGTCGGGGTTCAAGCCTCTTCTTTTGCCCTCCTTGCTCAGGTGTGGTTTGCAGGGAGGTTGGGGGGGGGGAGGACCAGGCCCACCCACTCCTTTGGGTCGCGGCCCAGGGACCCTACATGTAGCAGTTACCTGCCAAGTTTCAAAGTCCATAATTGTGGTCACATCCCTGGGCCACTTCCTCCGGATGCTGTTTCATCCTTCTCTAGGGCCTTGTTGCTGAATTCTCCTTGTCCAGGGTTCTGCAGGGTTGTTGTTGTTGACTAGCCTTTAGCTGCAGGGTCCAGCTCCAATCAGTTACGAGGCCCAGCTCCCACTTGGAGCTGTCCAAGGTTCCAGTGTTTCCCAGTCAGCCCACAGGACTGTCTGGGTTGAGCTTCAGGAAGGAACTGACAGGCCTTAGCTAGAAGCTCCTTATATAGCAGCTTGCTGCATTCTGATTGGCTTCAGTGAAGGCTGCCCCTCTACCCTGCTCAGAGGACCTCTCCACTGCTCCTGCTGCTGGCCAGGGTACTGAAAGGCCTCCAGTGGGGAGGTTGGGCTTTGTCCACCCCATCACAGGTGTGCAGGCATTGGTCTTAAAGACTCCAGTAATCTCTTCTGGCATAGACTTCCAGGTAAGCCTTCAGCAAGTCACTACTAGGTTCAGATCCTCAGAGATATTTAGGTGTCAAAGTCACGTGAATCTCTCTGTGCCTCAGTTCCCCATCTGTAAAATGGGAATAATAGAGCTTCCCTACTTCACATGATTTAGTGAGGGTAAATAGCCTAAAGAGTGTGGCGGGCTCAGGCACTAGGCTGATGGAGGCCTTAAGTATCTCCTGAAAAATATTTTGAACTTGCTGCCCTGATGAAGGGATCTCTAAGCTGTTAATGTTTTCATGTGGAAATCTAGTTACTCAAAGTGAGAGCAAGATTTTTCAGGAGAGAAAGAAGGAAGGGGACTGACTTTCAACCCTGATGAAGATAAGGTCAAAGGGTTGAGTATCCTCAACTCTCATTGATATCTCACAGCAGTTGAGAGTGAACTTACAGAGATGGACCCAGGATGTACAATTGGTGGATTGGTTTCTGCTTTAGAGGTATATCTAGCTTTGAAGGGAAGGGAAAGGAAGGAAGGAAGGGAAGGAAGGAAGGAAGGAAGGAAGGAATAGTAGGTGTGCTTGCAGAAAAGGCTGTCCCCAACTCCACAGTTCTCCTAGCTCAAATGGGAATCGTGAAACTGATCACAGAGACAACTCTGTGTAGTTTGCCTTAGTTTAAATGGAGGAACATGCCAATATTTCCACATTTTTAAATTTTGAGTGTTTGTAGTCCTTTGCAGAAAATCTCTCTTGTTTCCTCCAGCAATTATTTTAAGAGCACTCATTTGATCTGTTGTCTATCTAACTTACGCTGGCTAATTACTCAATAAGGAACTTTTTTTCCCCAAGACCTTTTTCCTTTCAAGCATCATCTCACAAGAGTGAAGTCTCTTCCTCTTTTGATTTCACTCCATCACAGTTTAGCTTTCATCCAGACATGCGTCAGAATTTGATGGGAACAGTTAGTGCACAACAAAGCCTTATTTTTTTTTTTTTTTGCTTGCTTGATAAAGTTGAAAGATGAAGCATGTGAGAAAAGGTTAGCTTTAAACCTCTCACCTACATATAGAAAGGAACCAAGGGCCTGGCCAATATAGGAGAAATTTGAGCAGCATGCTTCATTTACTTTGTGTAGATGCAAGAAAAAAAATAGTTTAGGCCATCTTGATGTCCTCACAACTTATTGCGCTGTAGGCAGAGTGAACGCAATGAACCTAGTATTTATAAGATAGCAATGAACTGGGAATAAAGGTGGTTTCAAGACAAATGCTTGTAGAGGAATCATGCAATATGGGCCCAAATTCTTTCAGCATCACGTTTCCTATTTCTGGGGAATTGGGCTCAGAAATGAATGTGACTAAATGAATCTTCTTGACTTAGCTTGTAAAAATGAAAACAACCCCTCCCCTACACACAACAATTGGGTAAACTATAGTTGTCCCAGAGAGAGGCTTATAAAAGAACCATAATTAACTATTGCATATCTTTTTTAAAAAAAATTTCTCTCTTGAGAGAGAAATGCAAATGCAGACACCTGAAATTGCAAATGAAGCGGGGATTTAAATAGCCCATGCTTCATTTGCATAATCATGTTATGGCGCTATTTCGAAATAGCACTATTATGAGAGAAAAACCGGGGTTATTTCACGAGAAAACCCTTCCCTAAAAATGACCCTTGTAAGGGTTTTCTCTTGAAATAGCACTATTTTGAAATAGCCCATAATGTGATCATGCAAATGAAGCATGGGATATTTAAATCCCCGCTTCATTTGCAATTTCAGGCGTCTGCATTTGCATTCTGAGAGAGAGAAGAATGAAGTGTAGACATACCCTAGTTGATTCAGGACATTTTTTGTTAATGAGATGAAAAGTTTGAGAATAGAAAGTTATTGACCTGAAGTCTGGCTTCACTTGGAATTAATGAACTAGCGCTATTATAAAATAAAAATATTGGCATATTGCTTAGCTTAAGCTAAACTTCTGAATTCAATTCTTTTTCTTTACATGTATTTGTCTGATTCTTGAAGAGAGAAAAAAATGGAATATGAACATTGTAAAGTGAGACAATGAAATGACCCTGAAGCATTGTGTGGGTGGGTTGCTCCAGGGTGTGGTAGGGAAAGCAGACTGTAATGTTCCAATGTGGCATGGTCTTTATTCCTCAGAATTTTGAAATCCACAATTTGGGTCACCACGGTCACTTACATGACAGCGTGCTTTTGTATCAAAATAAATATATAAACAAACAATGGCAATATTATTAAAGTAATGGGAGTAGAGAAAAAATCTGATTTAAAGTCAAAAGTTTCTATTTGTACACATCTTTTTATAGGGACTGGAAGGGGAAAAAAGGATTGAAAAGGACTGAAATGTTAATTGAGTTTGAGAAATGCCCAGTTACACATGCACACCTAATCTGGGTGTGCAATTTCAGTAACTGTGGTTGCTAATTAAGTAGGTTCTTGGGCTTCTGACCATTTGGCAAAAAATCAGATGTTTGATGCTTTTTTTAATTCAGTGTTTCACTGTATTGTTGTTTCATTTAGATTAACATAAGTAAGTAACGGAGACATGTTCATCTGTATCCCACTGAGAAGAAATGCTGGTATAAATAGGTGTTTCATACTATAACAGTCAATCCCCACCACCACTTTTTGCACTGAAACAAAATGCCTTATCATGTAGGCTAAATAAAGCAGGTCAGTAAATTAACAGACAGGAGGAGAAGCCCTATGAATGCAATGGAAATATCAAAAATAAGCTGCTTAAAAACTAATATCCAAACAAACAGCATTCCCTAGTTCATAAACATTCTTCTGTGTTGCATACAGAAGTTCAGACTTAATTTTCTTTGGGTTGCATCGCAGCTTTTAGGCTGTGGCTCCGAGTAGGTGTTGGTACAATGAGAGTTAAGAGTGTAGGGGGCAGTGCCCACTGTTCTATCTCTTTAGCATGTGGAACATACCCTGGCAGAAAAATGGAATCTTTCCCCACATGCTTTTCACTGGCTCAGTGTCCCAGATGCAGCTATAATGGATTGCAGTTGGAAGAGGGAGGTATGATAGATATAGAGAGAGGTGTCTTTAGCTCTCCCTGTTCCTTGCACACATGCACTCAATCTGGCACTTTGTCTTTTGCTCTTTCAACAAAAATGAAGCAATTTTTATGACTTTAGGGTGTATATTTTTCTCACATATTAAAAATAATATTTTGGCATTCGATGTGTAGGTGCTACTAAGAAAAATATGAGAACAATAAAGTTTCTGTGCTGGGTATTGTCAGAGCAATGTTATATTTTTCTCACCACTTGAATTCCCATAGGTCTACACTGTACTCCCATAATGGCAGTGCTTTCTTTCTAATTTATATAAAACCCTGTCTTATAACCCTTTACACCATGGGATCACGATTCATATTGCATCCCCCAAGTAAGACCTTCTACGTTGTTGTCTGCATCACCTTAACTGCTATCACACTACAACAGGGGTCTCCAAACTACGGCCCGCGAGGCCCTCTCATCCGGCCCGTGGAGACCTTTTTGTCTACGGAAAAAAATTACGGAAATTTACGTGTATCCTGCCAAGATCAGCCGCCGCTTATGTGGACGTTATGTTTTTACCAAATTAAAATAGAGGCAGCTAGAAGTCATTGAGTTGCAAGCAAAGTTCAAAATAGGACTGGTGGGTTTTTACCAGTTTTTCCCAAGGAAGACTTTCCTAATGTCAAAACTTTTGCATCAAGGTACCTTTCAATCTTTGGAACAACATACCTGTGTGAACAAACATTTTCAAGAATGAAATATGTGAAGAACAATTTGAGAACAAACTTGTCCGATGATAATCTCAGGTCACTGTTGATGTTAGGGACAACAAATCTAAAGCCAGAAATGTCTGCTATTTTGGCATCCAGGAAACAATTTCACCATTCACACTAATACAGGTGTTCATGTGTAGTGTATCAATGTGTTATTAAATAATAACTGAATAAAATAATATTAAATAAATAATTAAAAACAACATCCATGTTTTGATTGTTTTTTATTTGGACCTCAAGTGTGTAGTCGGCCCCCGAACTGCTGTTTGATAGTTAATGCGGCCCTCGGGCTGAAAAGTTTGGAGACCCCTGCACTACAATAATGTATGAAAGAAAACTAACAGTCAGAATAAAATCAGTAGAACAAAAGGTATGTGAGTATTTTGGTGATCAGATTTTTCTGCCAGACTGACTAACCAATCTCTTCTGCTGTTCTTCATGGATTACAGGACATTTTCCTACCAAACCAATAGTTAATTGCAGATCTGCAGAGTGAAGGAATTTTATATCTAGAGCAGTGGTCAACAACCAGTTGATCGGGATCTACTGGTAGATCTTGGAGCTTCTGACAGGTGATCCTGACTGGTTTGGCCAGGAGGCTATCAAGTGCAGTGCTTCAGCTGCCCCTCCCCCCACTGCTGCTCATCTCCTTCCCTTTGCCTTGGAGCTGCCCCCTCCCCTGAGCCTTCTGCGTCCTGTGCAGAGCAGGGAAGGGAGAGAAAGGAGTGCTGATGTCAGGGTGCCTCCCAACCTGTATTCTACCTTCACAGAACGGATGCGGGCGGGGGGGGGGAGGCACAACAGGGCTTGGGATGGAGAGAGTTTGCTGGCTGCTTTTAAGAGTGGTACAGGGACAGGGAAGGGGTGAGCCTGCCTTAGGCCTACTACACCACCACCTGAGGTAAGCCGTGCCCAGCTGGAGCCAGCGCTGATCCCCTGCCCAATCATCAACCCTCTCCTACACTCCAACTCCCTGCCCTAGCCTTGAGTCCCCTGGACCCAACCTCCCTTACAGAACCTGTACCCTAAACTCCCTCTGTCCTCTCAGCTCCCTGTCCCAGGCTCAGTTCAGAGCCCCTCTCACACTCCAAATCCCTTAGCACAAGACCAGAACCAGTGTCCCAACCCTCTTCCCCTACCTGGTGAAAGGGAGGGAGAATGGGGGAGGGAGGATGGAGTGAGCAGGGGCTTGGCCTCAGAGAAGGGGCAGGAAGGAGACGGGGCAAAGATATTTGGGTCTGAGGTAGATCCTGGATTGCACTTAAATTCAAAAAGTGACCTTGTGCTTAAAAAAGGTGGAGTTCCCTGATCTAGAGCATGGTTCCATGTAACAAAGGAAAAGGAACATTACATTCCCATAGTGTGAGATTTATTTCATGTTGCCATGAGTTATATAGAATGAGGATGCAATGTGCAAGTCAAAGACATTGCTCTAGGTTCTGTTGATGCTGAACAGAATGCCATTGCTAAGATGTTTTGCGAAATATCCTTCCTCCAACCTTTTCAACATGGCAATTCTGTTCTGATCCCTTATTTAGGAAACTGCATTAGATCATGGGCCATGTGTCTACTCTAATCCACAGTAAAGATTATTTTTGTTAATCTAAATTACTAATATCATCTGGTTGACGCTAGTTTTGTGTGTCTGAAAACTGTGTTTTTCATTTTCCTTACAAATTGTGATGAATGGAACAGGTAAAAGAGAGTCAGATTTCCAAAGGGACCTAGTAGAATGTAACAGCAAGGATACTAGACTGTAGGATGGTGTGGGGGAGTGGACTCATCACCCTGCCTCAGTGACCCTCTGCCAGTCTTCATCTAGCCCCCATCTCGGGGGCTAACTGCAGTCTGTAAGGGCCACTCATCACCAGCGAAGGGATGTGGACCTGCTACCCCCGCTTACCACGGCTGTCCCTCTATGGCCCTCCTAGCCCCGAGCCGCGCTCCAGGCCCTACAGCCTGGGATCTCGCTTGACCAGAGCTTCCCCAGGCCCTGCCTTGCTGTCCCAGCACTTCTTGAGCTCCTGGGAGCCTCCTGCTTTCCCAGCTGCCAGCCCTGACTGCTCCCCCCTCCTCCAAGTGGGGAACTACTCTCCTTTATATAGCCCCCAGCTGGGCCCTCATTAGCCCAGCATGCCTTTGCTTCCAGCCTGGGCTCCGGGCTTGGGTTTTGCCCTTAAAGGGCCAGTGCAGGGCATGCGCCATGTCACACATCCTCCCCTTCTCTTCGGGCTTCCCTCGCCCCACCTGCCTCCGTTCCGGGCCTGCGGCTTACTCTCACCCCGGACTGGTTTCCCCTCAGGGCCCTAGCTACTCCCAGGTTCTTTCTAGACACCTCTGAGCATGCACAGCAGAGGCAGTGTGCCAGCCGATGCACCCTCCCCTTCCCCGCCCCCCCCCCCCCCGAGAGTCATGGCGGCGCTGCTGTCAGTGCGGAACAATGGTGCCCCATCACAGATTGGGACAGCAACCTACTACCAGACAAACACAAGCCTCTCTTCCACACTTGTAGCATGACTAATTGTTAATGAAACATCTCTGAGTAAATATTGGTGCTTGTGACTGGAAAACTAAGTCTAAATTTAAATTCAATATCAACATTTCAAAAAAGAGTGCCTCTCTAACTGACCCCATTTTTGGCAAATAAGATCTGCTTTTGCATTTGGCAGGTAAGATCTTTTCAGACAAGGCCGAAGAAAGATCCATTATTAAACTGTACGTGTGAATGAGATCACTAGGAAAGCATATGCACATTTTGTTACTGTGTTTTAAAATTAACACTAAAATTGCTATGCTTTAAAAGTGTGTGTGCATGTGCGAGAGAGAGAGAGAGAGATTATTTTCTAGTTCTGAGTAACTCTTACGTATGTGTCAAGAAAACTGAATAGTTTCAGATGCTTTATTTCTTATGTAACTGTCACTCAGGTGCATCGTGATGCCAATTGGCAAAGGATACGGGTACAGAGATCCCTTGGGTTGACCAGAAGGGGTCATGCAAGATCCCTGCAGAAATCTGGTATATACATTTTGTGGTGATTATGTTTACATGAAAAATATCTGAAGTTATGTGTATATGTAACGCCTATAGATCCTGGTATTCTGTGGGTGAAACCAAACCTGGGATTTCTGGAGCTTAGTGTATGATACTCTCTGGCATGATCTAAAGGGCAACTGGCTATTAACTAAGGCCATATCTACATTGAGAGATAAGGCTGAATTTATTAAGGTTGATTTTTTTTTAGCACCCAATTTTGTAAAGTTGAAGGTGCATGTCCCCACTGTGTGCAAGAATTTGGCATAGTTCGAAGTAGTGCATCCCTGCTAATGATATATTGTGGATAGCTATCTCTCAGTGCCTGCACTCCTTTGCATTTTGAGTTAGGTTCCCAGTGCAAGCTGGGACCAAAACTCTGCAGCAAGTGGTTCTGGGTACATGACAACAGCATCCCATAATGCACATCTCCTCTCTTTCCCCACTGCTTGAAAGAAATGGCAAACAGTATTTTCACACCCTTTTTCCCCCCTGGTTTTCTGCGCAGACATCATAGCAGCGTAAGCATGGAACCCATCATGGATCCTATTGAGGTTCAAAGCATTATGATGATAATTATGATGATAATATTAACCGTGATGTGCCTACTGCTGGAATATATCCAGAACACATTCATGGTCCGCAAGAAGGAGGATGAATCTCAGGGCCATGAACATACTCTTTTGCGGAGCACTTGAGCTGAGTGATTGGCAAATGCTGTCAGCATAGGATCCTCTAGAAACAATGCAATGCCGGTTCTGGTGCTGTCAGACAAGCACAGGCTGGTGGAACAGCAATGTGATGCAAGTATGGGACAATCTGCAAAACTTTTGCATGCATAAGGCCACTTTCTGAAGCAAAAGAATACCAGAATGAGACCCTCTCTGACAGTAGAGAAGCACGTGGCAATAGTCCTGTGGAAGCTTGCAATGCCAGACAGCTACCGTTGGGAATCAGTTCTACAATGTGGGTTTTTGTGAGCCAAGTAGCCAATGTTACTAATATCCCTCTTCTAGGGAGGGCAGTGACTCTGGGAAACATGAAGACCATAGTAGGAGGCTTTGCCATGATGGGGTTCACTAACTGTAGCAGAGCAATGGAACGCACATCCCCATCGTAGTTTTCTGACCACCTTGTCAAGGAGAATGTAAACTGCAAGGGGTACTTCTCGACAGTGCTGCAGGTGCTGGTGGATCACAAGGGTCATTCAATTGACATCAGCGTGGGATGATTGGTAAAGATGCATTACATGTGCAGCTTCAGGAATTCCTATCTCTTCCAAAAGCTGCAGGCAGAAACTTTCTTCGAGACTGGATTAATATTGGAGGCTGTGAAATGCCAATAGTGATCCTTGGAGACCCAGCCTACCTTTTGCTCCCTTGGCTTATGAAGATAACATGGGCAGCCTGAACTGCAATAAGAAGTAGTTCAACTGCAGGTTGAGTAGGCGCAGAATGGTGGTAGAATGTGTTTTTGGGGTGTTTAAAGGGAAGATTTTGGAACCTACTGACTAGGTTAGACCTCAGCAAAAGCAGCATTCCCATTATTTTGGCAGCCTGTTGTGTGCACCGTCATATTGTGAGAATAAGGGAAAAGTTATCTTGCAGGGTGTGGGGGCTGAAGCACAGTGCCCAGCCAGTGATTATGAGCAGTCAGACATCAGGGCAACAAGGAGAGCACAGTGAGGGGCACTGAAAATTAGAGAGGCTTTGAAAGATTGCTTTATGAATGGCCAGAATTGAGAGTCATGCATGTTGCTCTTAACCAGGTGCCAGAGAACAAAATGTAATTAATACATAAAACCGGTGTGCCTGCCTGTAAATCCTATAAGCCCCCTCCAACAGAAGCAATAAAGAAACTGTTGTTCAGAAATCATGCATTTTTATTTAGGGAACACAGCAGGGACAAAAAAGGAGTCCAGGGTGGAAGCTTTGCGAGGGGGCGGTGATCACAATTTCAAGGAGGACTGCCTTTTTCTTTACTGCACATCCCTAGGGGTTGAATGTGAGGTTGCCCTTGATTACCCCGCTCCCACTCCCCCCATGTTCTAGGACCTCTAGGAGAGGAGGCTATGGAACACAATGAGAAGGGAATGTTAATCCCCAAGGGCTGGAGGGGATTCCTGTGCATATATGCACCCTGGAAAGCCACGTTTTCTGTCACATCTGCCATGGATGTCAAGGCTCTCTCCTGGTTCCTCACTTCTAATTCTCTGCATGCTCTCCTGTCCTCACACTCCATGCACATCTTCGCCAGCAGCATATTCCTTCAGTCGCTTACAAATTCCCTGGCTAAGTAGGTGGATTGCATGTACTCCTTGAACATGTCATCCCTAGTTCATTTTCTCCTGCAAATTTGTGCCAGCCGGACAGCTGGAGGAGCCAGGGGACTGCACAGGAGGCTCACTGCTATTCCTGCTGTAATAGAAAGTAAAGGGCAGACTTTTCAGGAGATACATTGTGGAGTGTAAAACTTAATCTGTTAGAATAAAAAGAAGGGTTTGCCTGAAGACAATAGGGGTGTGTTATGTACAAGGCCACTGGAATGCTCGTACGCATCTACAGGTATACCACAGAGTTCATAGGGAAATAGCCGGACTCAATTTGGTGGCAGGAATGGTAAGGAATTGGCTGGGGCATGAGCCTGCAGGAGGGAGGGGATCCCGGCATGGCGACAGGGCAGCGCAGGGGTTCACATGGCGCCTGTCTGTTTGGCACCCGCTGTTTGCCAGGAGAGTGCAGCTTTTCTTTCCTGCAGGAGCATGCAAGTGGGAGGGGGGAAGGGGTATGGTGTCAGGACAGGGGCTCATGTGGCACCAGTGTGTTTGGGACCTCTCTGCACACACACCGTTTGCTGGGACAGTGCAACTTTCCTTTCCCGTAGAAGCATGTGGGCAGGAAGGTGGAGGGGGCTTGGCATGGTGGCAGGGCAGGGAATCTAGGGCTATGTCTACACTTGAGGCTTCTTGTGCCAGAAATATGCAAATGAGGCTGTGTGGAATATCGCTGAGCCTCATTTGCATAGCTAATGAGTCGCCATTTTTGCAGAAGAGGCTCTTGTGCCTGAAGGAGCTGTCTACACTGCCCCTTCTTACGCAACAGAAACTCTTCCACATTGCTGTTCTTCCTGAAAAGTAATCTGCGTAACGGCATTGCGCAAGAGGGTTTTTGTTGCACAAGAAGGGGCAGTGTAGACAGCTCCTTCTGGTGCAAAAGCCTCTTCTGCAAAAATGGCGGCTCATTAGGTATGCAAATGAGGCTCGGAGCTATTCCACGCTTAGCCTCATTTGCATATTTCTGGCGCAAGAAGCCGCGAGTGTAGATATAGCCATGTTTTGTGTTTGGTACCCCCCACCACCATTTGCTGGGAGATAACTTTCCCTACCTGCAGGAGCACGCAGGTGGGAGGGGGAAGAGGTTCCTGAGGTGGCAGCAAGGCAGGGGCTCACTCAGTGCCCGTGTGTTTGGCACCCTGCTCCCCATTTGCCAAGAGAGTGTAACTTTTCCTTCCCGTAGAAGCATGCAGGCAGGTGGGGGTAGGGAGTCTGGGTGTGGCGGCAGAGCAGGGTCATAAGCCATTCTTAACTGGGGAAGAACAAATGCTGGTTTACTGCAGAGGCATCAGCTAACAGCTTTCCCTTGCTTCATCCAGGTTTCCATGCACAATATCCATCTTCTCCAAATCCCACAGAGTGAAAGGGATCAAATGCTGACTGAATGGAACCAGAAACTTGGGCCTTACGTTGCACTGCTTTGTGCTGCAGTGATGCAAGACCTTACTGCTGGCTTGGCATGGAAAGGTGTCCTACCATGGAGGACAGAATAAGGCAGCCTCCCCAGTAATCTTGTGAGAAGGATTAAAAAGTTACCTCTATGGGGGTATGTCTACACTACCACCCTAGTTCAAACTAGGGTGGTTAATATAGGCAACCGAAGTTGCAAATGAAGCCTGGGATTTGAATTTCACGGGCTTCATTTGCATCTTGCCGGGCGCCGCCATTTTTAAATGTCCGCTAGTTCGGACTCCATGCCCGCGGCTACACGTGGCACGGACTAGGTAGTTCGGATTAGGCTTCCTATTCCGAACTACCGGTACACCTCGTTCCATTTGTATAAACATGGCTGCCGCTTTTTTCCGGCTCGGGGATCTTTCGGAAAATAAAGCCTTTTCTGAAAGGTCCCTTATTCCTGATTTTATTTAAATCCCCCGCTTCATTTGCAATTCTGACTTGTCTCATCTGCATCCCTTTTCCGGAAAAGGGGTGCAGTGTAGACACAGCCTATGAGTCTGAGTCACATGGGAAATGACATTCAAATTTTCCCAGAGTTTTTCTGTTCACCTGGAGTATGTCTACACTGCACAGTTATTTTGGAATAAGCTATTCTGAAATAACTTATTTCAAAATAGCATGTCTGCACTGCAAGGAAGCCTCAAAATTTGTCCGAGGCAGGTTTCCCTAATGTAGACATGCTATCTTGATTTAGAGCCCCACGAGAAATAACTTTGAATGACCCTGGTGAGAGGCAATTTTGAAATAGCAGCAGTGGAGCATCTACACATCCCCTATTCCAAAATAGCTATTTTGGAATAGGCATTATTCGTCG
Source organism: Pelodiscus sinensis (assembly GCF_052426305.1). Classification (NCBI taxonomy): domain Eukaryota; kingdom Metazoa; phylum Chordata; order Testudines; family Trionychidae; genus Pelodiscus; species Pelodiscus sinensis. The sequence continues at coordinate 12,517,629 of NC_143068.1, read as the reverse complement.
TATAATGAGGTTTACAGAAGTTGGAATAAATTATTTCAAAATAATACTATTGCCTTGTAGATGCTGGCATAGTTATTTCAGAATAACGGCAGACACACCCTTGGAGAGCAGTAGAGTTGAAAGTCCTGGCTAGAGCAGTCAAGGCAGGGTACTGTAGGACACCTACTGGAGGCCAAGAATGTTGACTTTCACAGCACCATGTACTACCGAAAAGCTGACTATGCAAGGTTGAATTTAGCATTACTCTTTGTGAAAGCGGGAGAATGGAAATTGACTTTAATAGCCCTTAAAGTCAATAGAATGGATGTGGTGGTGTGGACTCATTGTTCAGAAAATTGACCTAATGTGGCTAAGTTCAACTTAAGCTCCCAGTGTAGACTAGGCCTAAGGCTTTAGAGCAGTTTAATTATTCTCTGTAAGTGGTCTCAGTGACACTATATATATACATATATATATGTGTGTGTGTGTGTCTATGTATATCTTACCTGTCCCTATGGCGGAACATTGTGTATTCTATGTCAGATTTCAGAAAGAATTTAACAGGAAAAGTTAAGCAGGGAGGGACCCTATTCTGTGGTGATCATCAAAGGTCTGCTCTGCTACATTTGTGGGTTCAGAGAGACTCCCTACCATCCTTTGCCTAGGAAGTAAACTGTCAGCAAGTTTGCTTCATGCATGAAATGGGATCTCAGCAAGGCTTGACTGAAAATGCCGGAAGAAACTGGGTGAGATACATTTTTGTAGATGTGAAAATAACTTATTAGCTAAATTTAGGTTCAAGAATGTGTGTTCTGATTTTATTTTATACTAGCAGAAGTACCCGGCGTCGCCCAGGGAAAATATAGTAAAAGATGTGATGAATGAACTACATCAGTGACATTAACATAGTATATTTTATTGGAAATACTTTTCTCTTGTACGTCTACACTTGCAACCTAGTTCGAATGAGGGACGCAAATGTAGGCGACAGTGCGTTACTCTGCTCAACAGCTGTTCCCAAAGTGAAAGTGCACGCCGGAACACGTTAGTTCAAACCAAACCCCTTGATTTGAACTAACGCGTTCCGGTATGTATTTTCACTTGCGGAACAGCTGTTGAGCAGAGTAACATGACAGCGAGATCATGCTAATGAAGCATGGGATATTTAAATCCCTGCTTCATTAGCAATTTTGGTCACCTACATTTGCGTCCCTAGTTTGAACTAGGGTGCAAGTGTAGATGTACCCTAGTATATTACTTTAAGAAATTAACATAGCTAGTACTTTTTCTGTTATCATAGGGAAAGGATCTCGTAGTTACAGTTTGTGACATGCTTAAGAGAAGAGTCCAGCAAATTCCTATGATCAGGCTCTACTCAAAGCTAATTAGCGGCCTAGTTGGGGCTCTAAGGGCCCAATTGGGGCTCTGGGGAAATTGATTTTGAGATATAACCAATCCAGTTATTTAAGTTAGGAAATCAGGAGAATCTGTGCAAAATTTGGTGTTTCTAGCTCTTACCGCTTTGGAGATCTTTCAGGACAAATAAACAAACAAACTTTCAGAAATATTTGTAGGAAGATAGAATCATTTGCTCCCATCACGCACACTGGTTTTTATTTGCATCTCTATTATTTCTTAAATGAATTGCCTGTTGGTTTATAATTGAACTGTGCATAGTACAGGAGCTGTGGTCTAAAGTAAAACAGGTCCACTGTTCCCTGGGAACAGAAGATCTGGGATTTCAATGGGTATTCAGTTATCAGGCGTTGGATACAACAGGGGGACACCCTCACATGCCCTCCCCTTCCTCCGGTCACTTCTAAGGGTATCTCAGGTGTTGATCTGCCCGGCAAAAACAAGGCTGGTGTAACAGAGTGAGTGCTTGAGCAGCTGGCAGACTGTGTTAGGGAGCTAAAACCCAGCTCACATAGGCTAGATTCCCTTGGGCAGGAGGCAGGCAGTAAGAAGGCGATGCACAACTCTGAGTCACAGTAACTAGAAAGATTGCAAAAAGTATTGCAGACCACAGGCACTTGTGAGCACTGTTCCTATCCTCTCTCCATGAGCTGAAAATACACATATTGTCAGGTGCCTCTAGCAGTCTTTAGCCTAGTCTTTCCTCCCTCAAAGTTTTCATAGCATTACGTATTGTCTGCACGTAAAAGGTACAAGAGAAACTGAGCTACAGCCATGTCAAAGATTACAGGTCAAATGTGAGAAACCATTGAACCTCCAAAGAACAACAAAAATGTGATTGGTTTACTTTTGCTCTTGAGAGGAAAAAAGCCAAAGTTTTTCCCCCCAAAAATGAGAACTCACAACAGGAAAGGTGTATTTTCATTTAATGTATTAACGCGTGGTCAAGGATCTGCCATCTACAGAGTGTGTGTGTGTGTGTGTGTGTGTGTGTGTGTGTGTGTGTGTGTGTGTGTGACTAAAGCAACAACAGATGTGGTCTGAAAGATGCTTAGTAAAGTTATGGAAGGAAAGCCATTATGTCAATTGTACCAGATTTTTTATTATATCCTGCCATTTTTGTTTTGCCTGTATTATGGAAGCCAGTGTATATACTGTTCTGTGTGATTGTTAGCCGCAGGAAGCTGGTATTTTCATATATCTATATACCGCCAGTTTCTTTCACATTCCACACCGTTCTGTAGTTTGTTCAGTGACTCTGCACATCAGTTAAAACCAGTTTTTGGCCTTATTGCACTGGGATCTTTTCCTCCAAGGTTTCTTGAGCAGGTGGTTATGAGAGAGTCAAAAAAGCCAGACATCTGCAAGTTACACCCTTTACATGGAAGTTTGAGAACTTCTCAGGTATTTCCCAACTGGAAATTATTTGACTTGATGAACAAAACCAGGTGGGGACAGCAATATTTAAATATGGGTGCGCTGATATCATTCCATCCTTGAATGTTTATGTCAACACTTAAGCTGGGACGTTCAAAAGCTCTAGACTGAGGTGCACAATTCCTATTGATTTCAATGGGGCTTGTGATCTTAACTCACTTGGACATTAATTCCACCTTTAGTGCACAAATGCTCATATTATGCACCTGAGCTAATTGGAATATTTTTATAATTTTGTACATTCCAAGGCCAGAAGGGACCTTTGAGATCATCTACTCCGACCTCCTGTGTAACACATAGGGTTGCCAGATAGCTTCTGAAAAAATATCGGAAAAAAAGGACACTGAGAGTTGTTAAGCAACCCTTCCCCCCCTCCTCTCCCCCCAAAAAAGTTGTGGTCCCTTTAAGAAATGCTTTTGAGGCTTTTTGGCCCCAACAGGCTGCCGGCAGCCGGCCGCCATCTTTCCTCACTGTGCCAGGCCGGACATCTCCCCTGCGGAACCTGGCAAGCACCTGGGATTTTTGCCTCCTGACCAGGAAAAAAATCAGAAGATACCGGACATTTTAGCTGTCTGCTATTTTCTGAATTTTTTTACTGGATAGGAGGCAAAAATACCAGACTGTCTGGTTCAGTACTGGACACCAGGCAACCCTCGTAACACAAGCCATAGAACTTGCCCCAAATAACTCCAAGAGCAGATCTTTTCTGGGACTTCCTCTTGGAATATCTTTGAAGCTGATTGGTTGGGCAAACCAAAATTTCTCTCCTGAAATTGCCTTTCCCCTTTATGACAGAAGAAAGCATCAAGATTCTGTTGAATGGATTTCATTGAATTACCAGTAACTTATTGCCTATGCAATAATTAAGTAAAATACAAATGACATTTCCCCCCTCAAAAGTAGAGTCATTTATTTTGTTCATACTGTCAGATCCTTTATAATGACTCCTGACCTCATCACTACTCACTCAAAGGTGCTACTTTAGGCATTTTGGAGTCAAGGCATTGACTCACAAATATAGTTTTTCCAAAATGATTTTTTTTTCAATATTTAAAATGATTTTAGTTTGAAATCATTGATATTGTATGGTGAGGTCATGATTAGGAATGTGCAGGACTAATCGACTATCCAATATGTGGAGTCTATAAGAAAGAGGCCACAAGAGGGGGAAGATGAAGGGTTACTTCAAAGTGGCAGCGCCGCATGGAGACTAGGGCCAGGCCCTGGACTCCACATGGCACTGCCAATTTGAAATGTCGTGTGCAGCCCGGGGCCAGCTGGGGTGTCCCCGGCTGTATGTGGCATTTCAAAGCAGTGGCACTGCATGGAGCCCAGGATCAGCTGGGGACTCCCCTCCTGACTCTGGAGTCCACGCAGCGCTATCACTTTGAAATGCCACGACAAGCCTGATGCCGGCTCCTTGCAGTGTTTCAAAGCATCAGCACCCCATGGAGCCTTTGAAGAAGCCCTAGGTCTGTTGCTACACTTCAAAGGCAGAGGCCCCCTATTGATTAATTGAATAGTCAATGCAAAACACATCGACTATTCGATTAGTAAATTACTTGCAATTTAACATCCTTAGTCATGATTACAAATTTACCAACTGCACCAGTTATTTAAAGCATAATTCAAATGCTGCATTCCAATAATATTGTTTTACCAGGAACATAATGAGAGTATGTTTTTAGTAGACATTAAATCCCTTAATGAGGGGACAAAATGTAATTAATACATAAAACCTAGTGTAAAACAAGCTGTGCTGGAGTTAATATCACATTAAACTAGTAAGTTTTTCATTAAACAGATTAACTGCCTCTTCTTCAGAGCTGTGGAAGGAGGATATTGCAAATGTATTTATATATCCCTGGATCTCTGCTTTGTCAGTTTATGGTCCTGTTGGCCATGTGCCATTGGATGCATGGAGGGAAGTTGACAGACATTCTTACTTTACAATATTCATACCTTTTAATTGCCCTAATTGTTAAAGAATTCGTTTGTACGGAATTAAAAAAAAAACACAGGACTGTTGCTGAAGCATATAATCTGTTTTCTGATGTATCCTTGGAACAAGAGTGTAATGCCGAATTGTCCAATAGTTATGGGATTGGCTTTGTGTTTCACACTGTCTTTCAAAGATCATATAAAAGCAGAAGAAAGCAAAGATGTTTGTCAACTTGTTTCACGTTTGCATTGTGCTAACCTCACGGTAATGTGGCTATTATGGTCTCATTGTTGTGATACTTGAGAGAGCTCTTCCATTGTAAGCTCTTTCTGTGAGGGCCTTCAGACTCCCAACTAGGTATGTGAGAGTGCATCTACCCAGCACCCAAAACTCAAAATAAGATACACAATTTGAGCAGTGAAAATTGCATAGCTTATTTCAAGTCTATTTCAAAATAAAGCGCTATTTTAAGCCGTCCCTTACTCCTTGTACAATGAGGTTTACAGGGATGGGGAAATATTTTGAAATACTATATTTTGAAATAGTGGACGCTTTCAAAAGATGTAGGGTAACCATTTCAGGATACTTGTGGTATCCCGAAATAACTTTGCTGCGTAGACATACCCTCAGTGTGTAGTCGACTACATGATTAATCAGTAAGCCTGGGCTTATCATTTAATCTTACTGACTACACGCACTCCCTCTTTCCTTGCTCCTCTGTATCCCCCTGAGCTGCCTGCCCCCGCCCCCACGCTGCTGCCTCTGATAGAGAGGCAGCAACGTAGAGGTGGGGGGACAAGTAGGAGCCCATACACTTGAGAAATGACTTTCAAGCTGGCTCCCTATGCATATCCACTCCTGCGGAGCCACTTGGCCCCCTGCGCTGTTTGTCGCTTTATCAGCTCTCCACGAGCACTGGCTTCTGCCTGCTCCCCCACCCTACCGTGTGTGTAAATGTGTAACAGCTAAAATGTCAAGCGGTTACATGTTTACACAAATACCCAATAGTTAACATCTCTACTCAAAATGGGCATACATTAGATTAGAGACAAACTCCATGTTCTGATTGCCAAGAGCTTATAGCTTTTCCCCCCCCAAACATACTTTTTGAGGCTGACTTTTCTAATACCAAGCCTCCTTCCAGAAGTGACTTCTTTTTTTTTTAACAGGTTTGAAGAAAACCTGTTAAAACTGCATTTGACTTATGAGAGAAGCAAGAAAAATACTTTAAGAAAATTGTGCAGATGCATTTTTGGATTCAGAAATTGCTCGGAAGCAGAACTGGATGGCTCAAGGGACACACAGATGTTCTCCTTTAGTAATTTCAGGAACCAGCTAGAGGAAGAGTCTGTGGAAATGGCCTTCATGTACAAATTTGATACATTCACCCAAGGAATGAACAAAGACATGTCTTGGATGGGTCATTATATTCAACACCCAAATGACATCAAAAGCTTAGTATGGGGCACTTACAGCCCAGTCTATTAGCCTCAGTTAGCATGGAAACTTTAATTGATAGATTTTTTTTCCCCTCCCCTCCCCGTTCTTTTTCTGATATATATGGGTATGTCTAGACTGCAAAGCTTCTTTTGAAAAAGCTTCTTTCGAAAGAGAGCATCCACACCTCAAAACCAGATCGAAAAAGCCATCTGCTTTTTTGAAAGAGAGCATCCAGAATGCATGGACACTCTCTTGAAAGAAAGCCCTGATTGCTATTCACAGAATGGCCACCAGGGCACCTGTGATTTTTTCAATTGCTTCTTCTTTCGAAAAATGTCCCTGTTCTGCGTCCACACACACCTTTTTTTCAAAAGAGCTCTTTTGAAAAAGGCATTCTTCCTCATAATTTGAGATTTACCAATGTCGAAAACCCCCCTGCATTCTTTCGATTTAATTTCGAAAGAACACGATTGCAATGTGGACTCAGGTGAAGTTTTTTTGGAAAAAGGGCAGTTTTTTGGAAAAGGGCTGAGGGAGAGGAGAGGAGTCTTCCTGGTTTGGCCCAGAGTGGCCACCAGGGGAAACTGAGAAGGTCTGGAGGCCCCTATTTCGAATTAAGTGTCTACACAGCACTTAATTTGAATAAGCTTTTTCAAATTTGGTGTTACTCCTTGTAGAATGAGGTTTACCAAATTCGAAATAAGCGCTCTGCTATTTCGAATTAAATTCAAAATAGCGGTTTGCCTGTGTAGACCCTATTGAAGTCAATTCGAAATAACTGCTGTTATTTCATTGTAGTGGAGACATACCCTAACAATTTAGGTAGCTAAATAACATCATTAACAGGTGAGAGAGAGAACAAAATTCATTTTAACTCTTTCCTTGCTCTTCCTTTGCCTTCAACAGCTACCTTCTAATGCTGACCCTAGCTTTTATAGGCAGTAAAATAGTTATTCCGGCATAGGTGGGCTATGGAGTTTTCATAGCATGGTTGGGGGCGGGTCTCCGAAAGTAGAAGGCTGAGAATCCCTGCTCTAGGTAACTGCTTTAAATCCAGGGCAGTGTAGGAGTGACTGAACGTAAGCTCCATTGGATAGCGAGTAATCTATGCTAAATGAGTTTAGCAGCCTCTGTCTGTTCTTAGTAAACATGTACTCACATCACAATTAGAACTAATTTAACCTTGTTGGCATTCTCAGCAGTATTTCCTCTACTTGCAGTGGGCAGTACAGCAAACACCGTGGTTAACTGAATGACTGCACATGGCAAACTTGCATTGTTAATAATATTGCTGCAACTGAATGTCACAGGGGGAATATCCAGGGATCCAAATCCTGCTACAAGCCTCTCCAACAAATAACTAAAAATGAGTTGTAAAAGGTGTGTGTGTGTGTGTGTGTGTGTGTGTGTGTGTGTGTGTGTGTGTGTGTGTGTGTGTGTGTGTGAAACAAGCAGCTGGGATAGGGGTGTGGGGGGGGGCAAACAAGCAGCTGGGATAGGTTACTGATGCATTTTGCAGGCCATTTTATAATTGTCGGAAAGGTACTGTACAATAAAACTTTACACATTGCATTCTAAACTTGTAAAAATACCAGGTTTTGTGGGACACTATGGGGAATATATGCTTGGTTTATTTTTATTTCATTCTTTTTTTTTTTTTGCATTGAATATGTAGTACTTCTGGGAGCCAGTGTTCAAAGCAATCAGCTTATTCCATTCGATTCCTTACAACAGCCTGGTTCTGTGGCTGTCTGCGGTTTCTGCTCTCTGGATTTTCATTTTCAGAACTTATCTCTCTTGGCTTTCTAGCTGACTGCTCCTCTTGATCAGTTTTCCCACCACCCCACAAAATTCACAGGGAGTCTGATGGGGGTGTATGTCCCTCATGCACTATGGAAGACAGATCTATATGAGGAATCCCACTACAGGGAGATTATTGGGGGTAGGGAAGACATGGTCAATGAATACACAACTGTGACTTCCCTCTGGATCTCACCAAATACATAACCTCCCCTTAAGTGAAAGTTTTACTTTAAAGCACATTGGAATGAAGTTAATCTTATATTTTAGAGAAATGCTCATCACTTGGACTATATCCTTCCAAACTGCTTTTGAAACTGTTTCTCTTATCTGTTTGAATGAGTTTCACTTCTCTCATTTGCCTCATGTCCTGTGTTTTGATTTTGCAGCTGAATTTTTTTTGATCCTGCAATTAAGTCTGTTTTGGGAAGGAAGGATATCCTGTAGTTAAGGAGCTGGATGGGGCCACAAGACCTGGGTTAAATTCCCATCTGCACAACTGACTTCATGTGTGAACTTAGGCAAGTCAGTTAGGGTATGTCTACCCTGCATTCCTCTTTCGAGAGAGGAATGCAAATGTAGCCTAGTGAAATTGCAAATGAAGCGCAGATTTGAATTTTCCCCACTTCATTTACATAATCGCATCCTGCCGCTATTTAGAAATACCCTATTTCGAGATAAAAAATGCCATGTAGACGCGGTTATTTTGAAAGAAACCCCTTCTTTCGAAATAACCATTAAACCTCATTTTTAAGGAGGAAGGGTTATTTCGAAAGAAAGGGGTTCTTTCAAAATAACCGCATCTACACGGCGTTTATCTCAAAATAGGGTATTTTGAAATAGCGGCCAGACGCGATTATGCAAATGAAGCACGGGAAATTCAAATCCGTACTTCATTTGCAATTTCGCTTGGCTGCATTTGTATTCCTCTCTCGAAAGAGGAATGCAGTGTAGACATACCCTTAGGGTGCATCTACAGAGCAAGGCTATAGTCGAATTAAGCTGTGCAACTTCAGCTACGTCAATTGCGTAGCTTAAGTCGAAATAGCTTAACTCAGTTTTTGGCACTGTCTTCACAATAGGAAGTCGAAGGAAGAACACTCTTCCTTCAACTTCCCTTACTCCTCATAAAATGAGGGCTACAGGAGTCAGAATAAGAAGTCCTACACCTTGACGTTATTCCAAAATAATGGTTTGCAGTATAGACACACTCTTTGTTATTTTAGAATAAAGCCAGTCATTCTGAAATAACGCTGTTGTGTAGACGTACCCATAGGGACAGGTCATATCTTTACTCATGCTGAAAAATATGTTACTCTGTATATTACCTGATCCACAAGATAAGGGGTTCACAACCTAGCTCTGAAATTTGCTGTATCTCAGTTTCTGTAAAATGGGGCTAATACTTCCTTCCCACAAGCATTGTTGTGTGGATAAATACATTAATGTCTCAAAGAGAAACATACATTATTAATAAAATAATTTAAAAATGCATGATATACATATATGCTTTATATATTTTCAAATAATCATAAAATCCTCCTTTTAATACTATGCAATATATGTTAACTAGCTCCACTTAAAGAAGTTAAGATCAATTAAGATTGTTAATGGCTTCGCTTCACACCCTTTGCTTTTTTAATTTCTATTTTTCTAGCACTTTTAAAAGTTTGATAATAAAGGCTAAAAATACCCTCACAAATGCATTTTCCATCTCTGAAAAATGTCTTGATTGTTTAATTATATAGGGTGTGTGGGGGGGGGGGTGATGCTTTGGATGAATGTGCACATTGCCACTGCAAATGCCACCTGTAGTGAAATGGCTGCTGTTCTCTGCAGAGGACCAGAAGTGCTCTATTTTCCAATTACAAATGAGCGAATCCACAGGGTGATATTGGATTAATTGACAGGCAGCCATGCATGAGTGATCCGACACTTCCTAATGTAAATCACAAGTGTTTTGGAACAGTTAGAATAAAGATTTTTATATTTATTGAAATTAATCCAAAATTCAAAACCATGTCGGCACACAGGGAAGAAATATATGTCAAATAAAATTCAAGGCTCCATCTATGCTGCAGAGAACTTCTTTGCTAGCCTTTTTGAAAATCATTTGTAGAGTAATTTTTTTTTACTGCTTTAGCATATATCTGTTTTAACATACTCTAAAATGGGAAGGAAAATGTGCCTTAAGTATTGTTACTTAACTAATTACATGGTTAGATTCATAATTTAAATAAAATGGCTTGATTTGTTAATAAATTATTTAAATTAATAGGAAAAATGCTCCAGCAGTTCTTTAATACCCTTTCAGTTTAACATAGTATATTACAAATGTCTGCTGTTGAACATACAAATACCATGTTTAATTTGACAGTTGAACTTTTGGAAGAAAAATGCCAACAAAGGTTTAAAAAAAAAAAAAAAAAGCTTGGTTAGAAGCATTTTTCTCCAACACAAGAATAAATCAGTTGAAAAAAATCACTATAATCTTATATATAATTTAGGTAGTTATGTAAATTAGGTTGTGGTTGGTAATATTGCTGTTGACTTTTTATTGTATAGACTAATTTGATATTGTTCTAGAAATATGTGCCTTTAAATATTTAACAATAGCAACAATACAAGTCAATAGATGATGTTAAAAGTATTACTTTTATATAATTTATGTTCATTGATGATGATAGCATGCTTCATTTCATCACCCGCTTATACAGAGTCTGCTAGATGTTTCAAATCTCATTAAGCTATTTATTCATTGTAATGAATGATTTTAATGTACTGTATTAAGGTTATGCCACACTGCACTGTTCAAAAATCCATCTTACTGTACATATTTTAATGTTTGCAGCCAAATTAATACCTTTATTACTGCCTCAATGGTTGAGTGGACACTGTTTGTGCATTAATCATAGTTGTCTCAGCTTCATCCCATTCCTTCTGTGCTAAAGTTTGTATTGCTGCATTTTGTGATAGAGATATAGTAATCTAGCTGTCTTGGCCTTTGCATGTAAGGCAATCTTTCTGAAGCCAGTAATAGTCTGTCATTCAGGTGTCACCAGACCCACAAAAGATACAGCATTTCACTGCACCTTACACAAAACGTGCAACCGATTCTTCAAGTGAAATCTGCTGTTCTTTTTTCCTCCACCTAAATCCTTTAAAATGTGGTTTGCACATAGCATAAGCGAATGATAAGATCTCATTGTTGGATACTAAGAAGTTCAAATAAAATTCTGTCATTCATAAATCCAATCTGTTCAGCAAATGATATGCATTTGAAAAACATATAAGCTGTTAAATGCAGAAGTCTGGGTGGCTGGCATGGGTGTTGTACCATATTAACTCAGAACAGCAGTGGAGATAATGTTACCATATAAGAAGTGACAAGAAATAGTTCAGATGTAGATTAAAATAAATGAGAAATAGATAAAGCACTATTTGATTTAAAAATCAGAATTTTGGTCAACCAGGCTTCAGATAGTTGAGAGTTGACTATAGGTAAAGTTCCAAGACTTTACACAGTCTTCAGGGGAACATTTCCATATGCCGAAAAGTCTAATTCTCTCCTGTTTTGTTATCCAAAACACAAGAAATGTAAATACAAAGTACTGTAATTGATAGTAGTAAAATAGTGCACTCAAATGTGATTTAAAAAAAAAAGTTTTTCTTGTTATGTCTTCGGCCTCATTAATGCTAAATTTTTTTTGCATTTAATAATGGTTCACTTAATCCCTGTGAATAACTCCTTCTACGGAGCATATCTCTTATAAAAATAAAAGCATTTTTCCTTTAAAGTTGTATTTTAATTCAGTACAAATAACAGTGTAGCTATGTAGGCAATCATATTTAACAGCAATCTGAGAAACTGGAAGTTTTTTTCATGTATCAGAGAATGATTTGTGAAACTATTTTATTAAGTATAGAACATTTACCTGGCGTTGCTTGGGTCCTTAACTCAAATAACTTTTTATTTTCTTCATTTAAATCATTGCTCTGGGGTAGGGCTGAAAATGAGGGATTCAGTATGAAGGCTGACCCCTGGAGAGAGGACTATCCCAGGCTTCTCTCGCCCTCCCTCCTGGCTAGACCCCCCCACCCCCCAACTCCCAGCTTTTGGCCAATGAGAAGCACCACTTCATGGCTGCTTCAACTCCAGTGGGCATGGCTGGGGAAAGTCCAGGTTCGTGTGTTCCCATGCTCCCCAGCCAGAGTGAAGAATATAGCAAAATGTGCACTTTCCCTCACCCCCTGATGAAAGGGAACAGCCAGCAATGTTCCTGTACAATGGTGGAGCTCCAGCCCAGCTGGCCACTCCCTTGATGGTATAGCTGCTCCCAGGGGACACTGCAGGATTGCTTTGCTGTGGAGACTCATTGCCCCCAATGGCCATTCTCATATTGTGTCCTCTAAACAGCAGCCTCTCCCTTTTCATGTTTTGGAAAACTGCCCTTTTCCTGGGGCTTCCAGTTCTCGTAACATACACTGACCTTACTTTAAATTAGGAGAAGAGGAATCTGTGTATCAAATTGAGGCCCTAGCTCTTATCATTTAGTAGGAGTTCTTGAACAAACGGACTCACAAACAGACGCATTCTAAAATATATATATTTAGAGAGAGATTATTTTCAAAGACGTTGATTCACAGTTGAAGAGAATGGGCAAACTCATTTTTCTTAATCGTGATTACATTCATATCTTATCTATGGTTTCATTATTATAGTACCTGAGTGCCTCATACTCATTAATGGATTTTCTCTTTACCACATGCTTGTAAGATAGGGAAGTGCTAGTCCCATTTTACAGATATAGAAATGGAGACAGTCAGTGGATTGTGACTTGCTCAAGATCACCCAGAAAGTGCCAGAACTGCACCAAATAACTGAACCCCATTTGAGCATTTTAGCCACTTGAATTGTCCTTTAGGCCGTAATTGGGTGTTTCAAAGTTTGAGCCCATTGAATATTGTTGGGTTTTTTTCTGTTTAGGAGAGATGGTGGAAAAGAAACCAAAAAAAGGAGTGATGGGAAAAAACAGTGTAACCTCCCAGCAGATGAGTTACTATGAATTTCACCAATGCCACTGAGAGCAGAATTAACCCCACTAGTTTATGCTTGTTTGTGCCAACTCAACTTTTTGGAGACCTTTTCTATCTGTAATGCATAATAGGTCTTCCCATATCTAGAAAATCTCTTAATGTCTACACTGCAAAGTTAATTCGAAATAACAGCCGTTATTTCAAATTAACTTTAATAGTGTCTATACATGTAAACCTCTATTTCTAAATTAATTCGAAATAGCAAAGTGCTTAATTCAAATTTGGTAAACCTCATTCTACGAGGAGTAACGCCAAATTCGAAATAGCTATTTCGAATTAAGTGCTGTGTAGACACTTAATTCGAAATACGGGGCCTCCAGCCGTTCCCAGAGAGCCCTGGTGGCCACCCTGGGCACAACCAGGAAAACTTACTCTCCTCTCCCCCAGCCCCGGAGCCATTAAAGGGGTAGACCCTGGCCACAGTGTCTGTGCCAGCTCCAAGCCTGCCAGCCCAGAGCCAGCAGTGGCCCCAGCAAGCCACTGGCAGCCAGGCCTCCACCGCTCCCTAGGAGCAGTCTGCCAGCTCTCAGGAGCCTGACAGGGGCTGGAGAAGGTGGGTACCTTCCTGATCTAGGGCGGAGATCATGGACCTTATTCAGGTTTGGGGGGGATGCCCCCAACGTCCATGATCTCCGCACTAGATGGAGGAATGTGGCCATCTATGGCAGGATAGCTGCCAGTCTGGCCACCAAAGGCCACATGCAAACCCAGGAGCAGGTTTGCATGAAAATCAACTTGGTCTGGCGAGACCCCCAACCCTGAGCCCTGAGCTTCCCCTTCCCCTTCTTCCCCTTGCTTCCCTCTTCCAGTGCCTTCCTCCTAGGTTTCCCTCTCCCACCCTCTCTCTTCCCCTCTCCCACCTCCTTTTCCCAGTCTCCCCAGAGGTTCATCCCCTCCCCCAGTTTTGTTCAATAAACCCAGTTTCTATTTTTGAACATATGTGTCTTTTATTTGACATCAGAAAGGGGGACTAGGGAGGAGTAAGTGGAAGGATGTGAGGGAGGAATGGGGCATGAGCCCCCAGTGGAGAGGACCGGGGTGGCTCTGAGGGCTCCTCGGGGTGGGCACTCTCCCTCAGGGCCTCCTGGATCCTGACAGCCCCCCGATGGACCCCCTGGATGGCAGCCTGCAGCAAGTGCAGACGGGCTAATGGCAACGTGTCCACAAGACACACCGCTGTGCCCAGGGGTAGCTCTGGCTCCATGTGGCCAAATGCTGTGGTGTCCCGAGTTTGGGCACTCAGGGCACTCCAAGACAGGACTGCTTTGCTGTCCCTCATCAAAGGAGACAAGCAAGCGGGGAACCCTGAGAACTGTCTGTCCAGGGTGGGGGTAGAGTCCCTTTAAGCCTGGAGCTCAGTTAGCCTCAGGCAGCAGCCCCACACGCTAAGTCCTAACCTGATGCCCTGCCAGCACTGGTTCCGGCCAGCCTTAACTTTGGTTCAGGGTCCACTATTTTGAAATAGTTTTTGTGTGTAGATGCATTAATTCGAATTAGCTTAATTCAAATTCACTATTTTGAATTAACTTAATTTGAAATAGCACTGTAGTGTAGACATACCCTTAAAATCAAATACTTTTAGGGATGAGGACATGTATTAAATTAGAGGGTGATAAAAATCTCTTGAAGTCCAGCTATCTTTTGAACCCTGAAATCCTAACCCCCTCCAAAATAGTTTGATGTTCACAAAACATCTAATTTACCTACAGCTGTAGCCTGTCAACTGGAGAGGTTGATACCATGTTGTATCAGAGTTGAGACCAAAATGAGCATGAACTCTCAGCTCATTCCAAATGAAGTATGAACCTCCTTCCCCCCGCCTCCTTTGGTCTTAAATTTCTTTCAGTATAATGTGACCAGATAGTCAAAGAAACTTGGGAAATTAAGATGGATTGTGCATTTTCCTTGTGTATTTGTAACGTATTCAGCTATAGTGATAATGGTAAAGTCTTAAAGAGAGATTAAGGTAAATTGTAGCAATTGTTATTTGTTTATTTATTAAAGGCCAAATACAGCCAAAATCAGCCTCTGGACTCTTGCTGGGCTACTCTTGATATAAAAGTAGTTCAGTAAAGAGCTGTTAATGGGGTTTTAAGACTCAACACCTTGCACTATGAGGCTTCCAGAGGGGGAATTTACAACTGCATGTAGCATTAGCATTCCACTAAGCCCGGTCAGGGAATTCCCAGAAATCTTGTCATTGGGGCAAGTTCTTGCTTAAGTGACAGAATGTCAGTGAGACAGGGAAGAAATTTATAGGGGGTAGCTTCTCAAAATATCGTGCGCTAGACAGCTGACAGCTTTTTGGGAGGTCAGTTAAGAAGAGCAAGAAAGAAGCTATGTGACCTGAAGATGGAGTGACAGAAAAGATGTCTTTTTGCTTTATAGAATTATGTTAATTTTTTGTGTCCTGTTAATCTTATGAAACTGATAACCTGCATTTGAAATGATAAGACCAGGTTTAAGTGGGAAGGGCCACAATTTGTGCTCACACTCACCTTGTGCAACTTCATTAACTTCATTAGGGTTGCATTAAGTGTAAGTGCACAATTTGGCCCTAAATGATTTAAGAAAAAATAGCTCACCACACTGCGTAGAAGTGATATGAATTCAAGTGCTAAGAACACAAGTCATTAGTTTTCTCCAGAGATGAATCTATTTAGCAACCAATGCTGTAGTCCACAAACAAAGGAGTTTGTTTAGCTCAGTAGGAGGTGCAAACATTTCTTTTGTGGCAATTTGCCCAACAAAATGTGGGGTGTATTTTTTTTCTGAGATTGGGCCTGGTGTTTGACAGAAAATCAGAAATACAGGGCTTTGTACATGAATTTTAAAAGGGTTGCATGACTGTAATTATTATTAGGCCTCATATTTTCTATGTGATTGGTTTCATTTAGGCTCTTTGTTACATCTGCAGCCGAAAATGTAAGTTTGCCCCTTTGTGCCCTACTCTTAATGGTGTACCTCCAGTGTGACTATCTTGTATCACCAGTTACAATCAGAAACCTTACCTGTGTAATTAAAAAAAAAAGAAATTCTTTTAAAAAACTGTACCAGCTGTACACTATTATTATTGGTGTGCATTGTGTTAAACAGAAATAATTGGCTTTTTTTTTTAAAAAAAATGCATCTTTTCAGCTAGGTGAAAATGTTCTCATTTTAGGTTGGGAGGAGAAAGACATTTTAAACAGTACTGTATCTACATTTGATTTCTGAGGTAGCTTGAGTAATAGGAGCTGAAATATGGGAACACGTAAGTTCAAATGATGGCTCTGATACTAATTTCTACTGCGGCCTTGGGCCAGATATACCCCTTTTCCTCAATCTGCCTTGTCTGCAAAATTGGGGTGATCGTTTCAAAGCTCACTGGTATTGTGTAAGGGATAATAAGATAATATTATCTCAGAGCCAAATTCTATCACCCTTTCTCATGCTAAGTAGCACCTTACTCCACAAAGAGTCCTACTGCAAAGGACTGTGTACGAAGTAAGGGATGATTTAATACAAAGGTGGCAAGATTGACCCTAATTGTTTTGAACATGAAAGTTCTCTGTATGTTTATTAGCAGTAATAATATTTATTATGATTTTCTCTGGATAAACGGAGGTAAAGACAGGCTAATTCCTTATTGCTTATATTACAACAGTTTGCCAGCATTAATACTACATTTATGCACAGTAATGTTGAACCTCTCAAAAGACCCATTACCAACATTTGCACTGGCTATCAATTAAAAGAGCAATGAAAAGGGAGGAGAGTTTAATAAGCAAAATGGATATTACTGTGAATGGAAAGAATAAAAAATTATGAACTGAAAAAAAAATCAAGAGTAGTTCTTTATGATATTGGGAGAACAAGGACGCAGAATACTAAACAGATAAACAGGAGCAGCCCTGAAAACCTATTTTAATTGAGTACAGGTTAAAACTCTCTAGTCTGGCACCCTTGGGACTTGACCAATGCTAAACCAGAGAATTTGACAAGCCATGGGAGGTCAGTATTGTCTAGCGGCATTATCAACACTTCCGCTGTTTACTGGGCTTTTAGAAGAAATGTAGGGCTAAATTAGAGCTAAATAACAGCACAGAACACAGAGAGCCAGGACTGGTGGCTATAAACAAACTTTATGGGACTGTGGGAAACTTGGCCACATCCATAATAAGTGGATATCTGGCCACCTAAAATCATGCCAGACTACAGATGTTGCCAGACCAGAGTGCCAGACTAGAGAGGTTCAATCTGTAATTAAAGCTAGTCTGCAATAGGTGGTAGTTTCTTTTTGTAGTATTAGTTAACTGGTTTCCTTAAAGTTCTACCTTTTGTGTCCCCGCACTTTATCCTGAATGCCTTCAAATGAGTGATTTCAATGGGAAATGTGAGTGAACGAGAAATGCAGGTTTGTGTTATCTTCTTCTGCAGCAAGGGACATGTGTCACTTGGTGTATTAAGCTAACGTGGTGGATTCTCTGTAATTTAAAGTTTTTATATCATGTTTTGAAAAATTTAAATAACTCAGAGGTTATGGATTTAGTGAGTGAGTGAATGAGGTTGTGGGGCTTGCAATGTGCAAGAGGTTAGACTAAACAATCAAGGTGGTCCCTTCTGGGTTTAAAATCTCTAAGTCTGTGTGAGATTGCCAGAATACATTCACATTTAACAAATTAAATACTTTCATTTTATTTGAAAATTTCGAGCCACTGTTCCCAGTTAACCAGGCTCTCATGTAGAGGAGCAAAAAACCATTTGGCTCCCATTTGCTGCCTTGTGTTGGCTACCTAGGTTAAAAATAGCCTTTACTCAGCTGCTACTCCTTCTCTTGTGCAGGTAAGTGGCAATAGGAAAAATCTTAGCTCCATCCTCTTCCCCTCCTCCAGCCACAGGCCTGTGTAGCTCTGGTGATATCCTTGAGGAACTAATCTGAGCCAAAGGGTGGCTTAGATTACACCCCCATAGAACAAGTGGGAAACCAGGAATCAGATTGTGATTCTGAATCACAAATTGGTGCATCGTCTGCTCCCAGGGTAGTGCAACATGCCCCGCCTTTTTGTGCAGGGTTTTTGGGAAATCCACAGGTCAGTCCCTAATGAGGAAGGCAGGTTTGTCATATTTGGCAACATTTTTTTCGTGTTAAATATCCTGTGGTGATTTCTATTGGCTTATTTGTTTGTTATGAAAATTAATTTATTTGTCCAAACTAAACTTGCAACATAGAGGTAAAAATTTTCTATGACATTTTATTTCTTTCCTTAGTTTCAAATGGAGGCCCTTTTTTTGCAAACAGCTTTCCTGGCTACTCTATGCTGCTGCTATGTGCCACAGATGTGCTCCTCTTGGTGCTCAAGTGGGAAATCTCTCTTCTGCTCACACCAGAAGTGCTAAGCCATCATCTTCTCCACACCAAAATGTCCGGGCCCAGTTCAGCTCATTTGCACTAGTGCAAATCCACTGAAGTCAGGAGAGTCACTCTTGAATTACACCAGGATTAAGTGAGGGTAGACTGTACAGCACTCATTCAGATCACTGTCTCTTGGAGAATGCTGGCTGGCACTTGGAGAATCAGTGATAGACCATCGTGAGGTGAGTTGGTGGCTGCTGGTTTCTTTCAAAGGTTACTCTTAACATCAATCCATCAGGGAATAGCTTTCAAGCAGCCATAGTTTTAAATGACCAATAGGGTCGTGCACAGTCTTCCCTTTTTAAGGGTATGTTTATAGCTATTGAGCACAGGCCTACTGCACAGGCACAGTAGGTGTGCTTCAGTAGGACCTTGCCCATTGGTACACCCCCTAAATGGGCACGCCCTTTTGTGGTTCCCCCAGCTTTGCTGCTTGGTGGGATATGGCCTCAAGACCATCACCCATTTACTCCCTGCCTCCACTTTTGGAGTGATTCACCCTTCTGTGTAACTAGCAGGGGGCAGTCCGTACATGTAGGTAAGGTATAAGGATAAAGACTGAGGTTGTGCCTGGACCCTGCATGTAGGAGAGAGTATGTAAGAAGGGAATCAGAATCACAGAATACTAGAACTGGAAGGGACCTTGAGAGGTCATCAAGTCCAATCACCTTGCACTCAGGACAGGGACAAGTACATCTAGATCAGATGTTTGTCTAACCTGCTCTTTAAAATTTCCAATTATGCAGGTTCCACAACCTCCCTAGGCAATTTATTCCAGTGCTTAACCACCCCGACAGGGAGTTTTCCCTGAGGTCCAACCTAAACTTCCCATGCTGCAGTTTAAGCCCATTGCTTCTTGTCCTATCCTGAGGTGTAAAGGAGAACAGTTTTTCTCCCTCCTCTTCGTAACAGTCTCCTTGCAGCTTGCCCCTTCTTTCGGAGGTCTGACCCCAAGTCACTGAGTGATGATCCATGTCCTTTAAAACTTAAATGAGTGACCAAACGCCCACTCACTTCAGGGTGACTAGGATTATCCCAGCCTAGCTCTGCTTGCTGCAGAGTCAGTACCTGTGATCTTGAGCCCCAATTCATTCTGTTCCCACTTGAGATGGTGTAAATCAAGTACACTTGCCTTGAAGTTAATGGTATTACTCCTGAGTTCCATCTGCAAAAAATCAGCCTCTGACTGCTTGTGTAGTGTGGAGTGAAGCTGCAGATACTTTCTATTGGAATGAGGTCTTGTGAGCCAGCCTTAAATGATACTTTCAGTCTGGCAGCAGGGAAGGTATTTACTTTTTGATGGTCACAGAAGAGTCCCAGTGAAATATTCTGCTGGGTTGATGTCTGCACACTGTCATATTAAAACTAAATAGACTTTCATAGTTTTATATCTAAAGATCAGCTAAAAGGCCATGTGATCCAACAGAAACCAGAACACCCCAAAAGAGGCATAAGCTAATGTAGTTACTCAACTATCTTGGCAATTTGCACTCTTAGGCTGTGTCTACATTGGCAAGATTTTGCGCAAAAGCAGATGCTTTTGCGCAAAAACTTGCCTGTCTACACTGGCCACGAGTTCTTGCTCAAGAACACTGATGTTCTAATGTAAGAAATCAGTGCTTCTTGCACAAGAACTATGATGCTCCCGCTCAGGAATAAGCCCTCTTGCGCAAGTGTTCTTGCGCAAGAGGCCAGAGTGGACAGGCAACATGAATTTCTTGCGCAAGAAAGCCTGATGGTTAAAATGGCCATCGGCGCTTTCTTGCACAAGAGAGCATATAAACTGGCACAGATGCTTTTGTGCAAAAGCACATCTCTTGCGCAAAAGCACATGCCAGTGTAGACGCTCTCTTGTGCAAATACTCTAACGCAAAAACTCTTGCATTAAAGAGTATTTGCGCAAAATCTTGCCAATGTAGACGTAGCCTTAGGGTATGTCTAGACTACATGGCTCCGTCGACAGAGCCATGTAGATGAGTTTACTAGACATAGGAAAATGAAGTGGCGATTTAAATAATCACCGCTTCATTTACATCAAAATGGCTGCCTCGCTGTGCGGAACAGCATTTGGCAGCACGGTGGGGCAATCTGGATGCTCTGCAGTTGACAGCGGAAGCCTTTGTAGACCACTCCGTTATGTCTTGTGAAATGAGGTTTACCGGAGCGGTCGACAAAGGCTTCCGTTGTCGACCGCGGAGTGTCCAGACTGCCCTGCTGTGCCACCAAACAGCTGATCAGCACAGTGCGGTGGCCATTTTCCTATGTCTAGTAAACTCATCTACATGGCTCCGTCGATGGAGCCATGTAATCTAGACATACCCTTAGTGTATCTGGTTCAACACCTTTATCCAAATAGAATCAATCCAAATAGAATCAATATCCAAATAGAATCAATATCATTTAGAGCAGGGGAAAGTGCAGAGCAGGTTTATTAAAAGAAAATGGAAACAATCAATGCTTTGCTTGGGGAGATGCAGAACTCATTAAGTTTGACAACTTTGATCAAAGTTTGATCAAGAAGGCCCAGGTGCAAGCATGTGGCCCCGCTGGATTGTTGACAGGCCCCTGCTGGGAATAACAACAGTTTTCAGTGGTGACTGATTAGGCATGGAACTTCTGTCATGTCCTGTAAGGGACCAGAATGACAGCCTCTTGCGTGCCATAAAAAATCGTTAAACCTTTTTATGAGGCTGAGAAAAATTTAGGAAGCAATGAAATGAGTTCTCTCTAGCCCTGGATGCTGTTCATATAACTTTTCAGGACAAATAACCGATATTGTACTGGAGACTCTATAGCAGTTTGTGGGAGAGCTCCTTTTCTTTCGTGTGTGTATGTAAAAATCATTGCACAGTACAATAAATCACATATTCACCTTGCTATTTTAAACTAATAGGTGTGTTTTACTGAGACAGTTCCTGAGAGTGCAAAGAACTGTGGCATGGAAAAGGTTAAATCAATAGACAAATTTTTCAGAAATCTATTTTAGGAGGAATTGCAGCAGTTGGTTCCTCCACCCCCATTTTCTAGGAAGATATTGGAAAATAAATGGAAAAAACTACTTAATACCTCAGGTATGATAACTCAGAGGAACATATCCAAACGTCTAGGGCAGGTTCTGGAAGCATTCAGTGATAAGCATATGCAAATTATGCAGAATGTAAAACACACTATGTAAATTTATATACCAGCCCATTTAGGGGTGTTTTGAATATTTGCTAAGATCTAATGTCTCCTTATATGCACTGTAGCAAACATTTTGGGAGTTAATCTGGTAACCACTCCACTGAGAATTCCATTTCTCATGAAACTCTTCTGACCTTGACCTTAGACACAAGTTGCTGTTGTGTGGTCTCACTGTCCAATGTCTTCTCCTCAAACGAAGAGGAGAGGTGCACAGACAGCTATAACTTGTTATTGGCAGACTGGTAGAAGGTTCCCTATTGTGACCCTTATGCTATTTTGAAATTAGAAAGTTAAATCTGTATATACTGAATATAGATAATTGCCAACATAGACATTCACAACTTTAATTCTGGTATGTCCTAGGTTCTAAATGCTTGACTTTGCAATCTTATTATTTTTTTCTTGCAAAGTCTTTTGGAGCAGCAGCATCAAGTGATAATCCTGTGGCACATTTAAGCATTCTTCAGCACACAGCGGATGGCCAAATGTGGGCCTATTTCAATCAAAGGCTAGCTAAAAAGGGATAAAAGGCAAAATCTTGACTCCACTGTTATCAATGACAAAACTGATTTCAGTGTGGCTAGAATTTCACCAATGCTGAGTTTAGTTGCTCAATAGCATGCAAATAGCTTGTAATTAATACTCGCCAAATCATATTAGAACAAATCAGAAAATTTTAGTAAAAAACATACATTACAGTTGGAACAGGTAGCTTTGCCTATTATTAAAGGTGCGTTCCATCTCACTAATAAGGCCATGGTTTCCATGATAACTTTTTCAAACTTTAACTGTTTGGGCTGAAACTTTTCCATGTTTGTGCATATCGGGGGGGCGGGAGGGGGGAGAAAAATGTAAACAATTTGGTTTGAAGTGAAACAATTGTATTTTTTATTTTATTTTAGAAAGATGTTTTGTTTTGGAATATTTATTCAAAACACGAGGGAAAGTTCTTGGGGTTTTTTTTTAAGTAGTTGAATAAAATATTTCAGGTTTAAAAAGGTTTGTTTTGGACCTGCACCTGAACCAAATATTCAGCTAGTCAAACACTCCTATTTGTCTTTTTGCTATCCCCATGAAATTCCATCCACATTTGTCAAAGTTATAAGCCTCTGTAAAACCGCAGTTCACACATGCTTACCAGAGACTTCTTAGATTGTAGAAGCTAAATTCCCCGAAGATTCCATCCCCACTAAGCCTGCCCCAGGATATTCGACTTGACCATGAGACAGTCCTTTCTCTTCCTGCCTCATTCACTACATGCCCTGTAATTTCTGCAATGGGTTCTGTGGGCAACAACTTCTTGTAACACAAAACACTGATTCCATCTTGTGCACTGAATGAAGTGGGTTTCTGAGATTAAAAAATGTGAACATGCCCTTGCAGACTGTATCATAATGCATATGTACAAGGTGGCGGAGGTAAGATTGCATGGGCAATCTAAATTCTGATCTTTCCTAACTTTTGTGTGCTTGGCTTTGCAACCTTAATAATGTTCTTTTAGCATAGTTTCTTTTTGTATTGTATAATATATTGGAAAAACAGTGACCTTTTTCCAGTAACACTTTATATCCATTTTCCCCCTCTGATTGCTGACTAGAAAATTCAGTGAAATATTTTTTTCCAATAAACATTTGGCAGGGGAAAATATCCACTTTTAAATCAGTAGTCAGTATCCACATGCCAGAGCTACTGCAGTCATGGCAATATTGTCAGATTACTTGAGTTTTCCTGCTAGTCACGGTTTTGGCTTGGATTCTGTATATTTAATTGATGTAGGTTCTTATATTGTGCATGTTTCTAACATCTGATCACTTAGTCTTTTAATTTAATCCTAGTACTCAGATCATCTATGTATCCTTTTTTTTTCTACCGAGGCTCAGAAATATACAATTAGCACAGTGTTCTTCATCTGAAGGATCATCACACATTCTTCACTTGTATGAATTAATTCATTAAAAGCTACTTCCCAAAATCTTAACCTCCTGTGTGATTAAGGAAAGCCTTCCAGAGAGCTAGAACCATTTTATTGATAGGGCTATTTATACAAAGTCCTATTAATAGCCTAGAAAGATGGGCTCTCCATGTATTTTTATTAAAAATTACATTGTACTTAATGAACACCAATCATCGTGATGTGAATTTAGAAAACCTGACACCTTATTTTATAGAAAATGAAGTCCCCTAAAATATTAAAATTATCATTTTTCATAACAAAAAAGTGATATAGTCCATTGAAGTAGAGCTGAATTTATCTTAGGATTGTACTTGTCATGGCCTTGAGTATTTATTGAGTAGTTTTAAAAGTTCATTAAACTCAAGAGATTAAATATTGCTCTGAGCAGTGCTCCATAAAAGAAAAAATATAGGGCTATTACTTGGTAAAATGTTGTGCTATGTTGTTAATTTAACTCCCCTGAGTTCTCATCTTCTGATTCAAAAGACATTTCCTCGTGCTGTTAAATTTGACATTTTCAAAGAATCTCGGACTGTTTCTCACAGCATTCACCAGAAACTCAATATGGCACATTCATTTTAGAAGGGGGAAAAATGCCACTTCAGCCAGTGGTTCTTTTGAAATGTCAAGTGCATTAATCTCCCCTATTTATCCAGCTACCATTTCACCATGTCACTTTATTAACTGAAAACTAGTTGTTCACCAGAGAAGCTTTCTCTATTGTGGATGTAGGGATAATTCTCAGAAGTGAATATGTAACTGCTACCAAAAATTAAGCCACCTTGAAACAAGAATATTTTTCATTCTGTGGAAGCATTAATAAAAAGGAATAGATTATTAACATATTTCCCCCACCCCACAGAATATACTTTCCAGCATGATTAAGCTGTGATGTTTGCAATTTATTTTGCTTAGTATTTCCTATAGAACACATTTTAATCTCCTTTGGAAGGTCCTCTCTATCAGCTCATTTCATGCGGTGGAGGACATTCATTTCATTCATATTGCTCGTTCTTTATGATAGCCACAGTGTTAGAATTTTGTTTACCTGTAAGTTGGTTTTGGAAATGCATACCACCATTGTATATTACAGTAAGGGATCACCTGTATTTCAGTCTGGGCGGGGGAAAAAACACAGCTTTTTGATCACTTATCCATAGGAGTTTAGACTTCAGATTTGGTGGTCCAGCACAAAATCTGAGCTGTCCAAATCTTCCAGCTGTGGACTCATTCTCTCAAATTGCATAATACGAAATATTATTCTACTGTGATTGTCTTTAAGTCATTTCTCTGCATTTTGCTTTTGTCTTGTAGACTATTATATGCCAGGGTTTTTCTTTTTTAGTCTCTTGCTGTGTCTGATCTCTCTTGGTTTTGCTATTTAAAGTGGTTCTCATTGTATTATAAGACTGAGACTGGGAATCAGAACTGGAACTGGGATATTACTCTAAATTCAAATACAAATTCTAACCCAGAAAGAATAGTTGGAGTAATATCCACATGGCTTGTAACCTCAGTCTGATCATGCAGAGTAATGTTAACCTGCTCTTCCCCTAGTGTTATCTGCTGTTGCTGCTGAGTGTTTCCTGAGACTATGTCCATGGACATTCCTGGCTCTTGTATAAGCTAACACAGAATAGTATGATGAGGTTGGGAACTCATTTTATCTTCAGACTAAACTACATTCCTGGACTACACATGTACGCTCTCACTTATTGTGGAATATTTTTTTTAATTTGAGGCAATTTTACAGACAGCCATTGGAATATGGCTCATTCTGAAGGTACGTCTACACTGCAAGTTTATTTCAGAAAAAGCTATTCTGGAAGATATCCTCTGGACCAGCTTATTTCTAAATAGAGCGTCCACACTACAGGGAAACCTCAACGTTAGTCTTAGGTATGCTCCCCTAATGTGGATGCACTATCTTGATTTAGAGCTCCATAAAACACTGGAGAGGAGTAACTTAGAGTGTCCCTCGTGAGGAGCTATTTCGATATAGCAGCAGTAGAGCATCCACACACACCCTCTTCTGAAAGAGCTTTTTCAGAAGAGGTTATTCCTCGTGGAATGAGGTTTACCAACGTCAGGAAAAGCCCTCCGTTATTTCGATTTTCTTTCGAAATAATGCAATTGCTGTGGGGACGCTAGTATTGTTTTTTCGGAATAACAGCCGTTTTTTCGGAATAACAGTGCAGTG
Organism: Pelodiscus sinensis; assembly: GCF_052426305.1. Lineage (NCBI taxonomy): Eukaryota > Metazoa > Chordata > Testudines > Trionychidae > Pelodiscus > Pelodiscus sinensis. Next base: position 12,491,786 of record NC_143068.1, on the reverse strand, counting down.
TAGACACACCTTTAATGTCCTCACTCAGTCCACACAGGTGTAAAGTGGTCTTCCAGATTAACAATTAGTTCATTACAATGAAAGGCCAATTCTTTTTTATCACTTAATCATTGCTGAAGTTCTGAACCCATAAGAATGTTACTGAGAGCTGGTGGATCTGGCACTGGAATTTATAGATTTGCATGTACAGAGCTGATTTTTCTGCAGCTTTGCTTCTAGGCCTGGAAACATTTCCACTTTCCAATTTGTCATCCCCATGGGTAAGTTTTCAGACACAGAGACTAGGATGGTTTTTTTATTTGCGAGTTCTGGCAAAGCACTTTCTGGCTTTTGCAAAGCCTCAAACAGGAAATCAGTCTCCAACAAAGTAAGGAAGACCTCAGTCACAATGGAGCTTAACTCTTTGTATGTACAATTTATTTACTTAAACTTGTATATGTTGATTTTATTGGG